>NC_092738.1:45452578-46052578 GCF_047496885.1 Scyliorhinus torazame | reverse complement strand
GGTGAAAGAGAGCGAAAAGAGACTAAGGCGGGTGAGCGAGGGCGAAACGAGACGAAGGCGGGTGGAACAGAGCGAAACGAGACGAAGGAATGTGATAGAGAGCAAAACGAGACGAAGGAGTGTGAAACAGAGTGAAACGAGACGAAGGAGGATGAAAGAGAGCTGAACGAGACGAGGGAGGGTGAAAGAGAGCAAAACGAGACGAAGGAGTGTGAAAGGGAGCAAAACGAGATGAAGGAGGGCGAAAGAGAGCAAAACGAGATGAAGGAGGGTGAAAGAGAGCGAAAAGAGACAAAGGAGGGTGAAAGAGGACGAAACGAGACGAAAGCAGGTGGAACAGAGCGAAACAAGACGAAGGAGTGTGAAAGAGAGCGAAACGAGACGAAGGAGGGTGAAAGAGAGCAAAACGAGTCGAAGGAGTGTGAAACAGAGCGAAACGAGACGAAGGATGATGAAAGAGATCTAAACGAGACGAAGGAGGGTCAAAGAGAGCGAAACAAGATGAAGGAGGGCCAAAGAGGGGGAAACGAGATGAAGGAGTTTGAAAGAGAGCGAAACGACACGAAGGAGGGTGAAAGAGAGCGAAACAAGACGGTGGAGGGTGAAAGAGAGCGAAACGAGAGGAAGGAGGGTGGAAGAGAGCCAAATGAGATGAAGGAGGGTGAAAGACAGCGAAACGAGACGAAGGAGGGTGAAAGAGAGCGAAACGAGACGAAGGAGGGTGAAAGAGAGCGAAATGAGACAAAGAAAGGTGAAAGAGAGCGAAACGAGACGAAAGAGTGTGAAAGAGAGCGAAACGAGACGAAGGAGGGTGAAAGAGAGCCAAACGAGACGAAGGAGGGTGAAAGAGAGCGAAAGGAGTCTAAGGAGGGTGAAAGAGAGTGGAACGAGACGAAGGAGGGTGAAAGAGACCGAAACGAGATGAAGGAGGGTGAAAGAGAATGAATCGAGACAAAGGAGGGTGAAAGAGAGCGAAACGAGACGAAGGAGGGTGAAAGAGAGCGAAACGAGATGAAGGAGGGTCAAAGAGAGCGAAACGAGATGAAGAAGGGTGAAAGAGAGCGAAACGAGACGAAGGAGGGTGAAAGAGAGCAAAACGAGACAAAGGAGCGTGAAAGAGAGCGAAACGAGACAATGGAGGGTGAAAGAGAGCGAAATGAGAGGAAGGAGGGTGAAAGAGAACGAAACGAGACGAAGCAGGGTGAAACAGAGCGAAAAGAGACACAGGAGGGTGAAAGAGGGCGAAACGAGACGAAGGCAGGTGGAACAGAGCGAAACAAGATGAAGGAGGGTGAAAGAGAGCGAAACGAGACGAATGAGGGTGAAAGAGAGCAAAACGAGACGAACGAGTGTGAAAGAGAGCGAAACGAGATGATAGATGGTGAAAGAGAGGGAAACGAGAGGAAGGATGGTGAAAGAGAGCGAACCGAGATGAAGGAGGGTGAAAGAGAGCAAAACGAGATGAAGGAGGGTGAAAGAGAGCGAAAAGAGACAAAGGAGGGTGAAAGAGGACGAAACGAGACGAAAGCAGGTGGAACAGAGCGAAACAAGACGAAGGAGGGTGGAACAGAGCAAAACGAGACGAAGGAGGGTGAAAGAAAGCGAAACGAGACGAAGGAGGGTGAAAGAGAGCGAAACGAGACGAAGGAGGGTGAAAGAGGGCGAAACGAGACGAAGGCGGGTGGAACAGAGCGAAACAAGACGAAGGAGGATGAAAGAGAGCGAAACGAGACGAAGGAGGGTGAAAGAGAGCAAAACAAGACGAAGGAGTGTGAAAGAGAGCGAAACGAGATGATGGAGTGTGAAAGAGAGCGAAACGAGACGAAGGAGGGTGAAAGAGGGCGAAACGATACGAAAGCGGGTGGAACAGAGCGAAACAAGACGAAGGAGGGTGAAAGAGAGCGAAACGAGATGAAGGAGGGTGAAAGAGAGCGCAAAGAGACAAAGGAGGGTGAAAGAGGACGAAACGAGGCGAAAGCAGGTGGAACAGAGCGAAACAAGACGAAGAAGGGTGAAAGAGAGCGAAACGAGACGAAGGAGGGTGAAAGAGAGCAAAACGAGACGAAGGAGTGTGAAACAGAGCGAAACGAGGCGAAGGATGATGAAAGAGAGCTAAACGAGAAGAAGAAGGGTCAAAGAGAGTGAAACGAGATGAAGGAGGGCCAAAGAGGGCGAAACGAGGTGAAGGAGTTTGAAAGAGAGCGAAACGACACGAAGGAGGGTGAAAGAGAGCGAAACAAGAGGGTGGAGGGTGAAAGAGAGCGAAACGAGAGGAAGGAGGGTGAAAGAGAGCCAAACGAGACGAAGTAGGGTGAAAGAGAGCGAAACGAGACGAAGGAGGGTGAAAGAGAATGAATCGAGACAAAGGAGGGTGAAAGAGAGCGAAACGAGATGAAGGAGGGTGAAAGAGAGCGAAACGAGATGAAGGAGGGTCAAAGAGAGCGAAACGAGATGAAGGAGGGTGAAAGAGAGCGAAACGAGATGAAGGAGGGTGAAAGAGAGCGAAACGAGATGAAGGAGGGTCGAAGAGAGCGAAACGAGATGAAGGAGGGTGAAAGAGAGCGAAACGAGACGAAGGAGGGTGAAAGAGAGTGAAACGAGACGAAGGAGGGTGAAAGAGAGCGAAACGAGACGAAGGAGGGTGAAAGAGAGCGAAAGGAGTCTAAGGAGGGTGAAAGAGAGTGGAACGAGATGAAGGAGGGTGAAAGAGAGTGTAACGAGACAAAGGAGGGTGAAAGGGAGTGAAACGAGATGAAGGAGGGTGAAAGAGAGCGAAACGAGACGAAGGAGGGTGAAAGGGAGCAAAACGAGACGAAGGAGGGTGAAAGGGAGCGAAACGAGATGAAGGAGGGTGAAAGAGAGCGAAACGAGATGAAGGAGGGTGAAAGAGAGCGAAACGAGACGAAGGAGGGTGAAAGAGGGCGAAACGAGACGAAGGCGGGTGGAACAGAGCGATACAAGTCGAAGGAGGATGAAAGATAGCGAAACGAGATGAAGGAGGGTGAAAGAGAGCAAAACGAGACGAAGGAATGTGAAAGAGAGCGAAACGAGACGATGGAGTGTGAAAGAGAGCGAAACGAGACGAAGGAGGGTGAAAGAGGGCGAAACGAGGCGAAGGAGTGTGAAAGAGAGCGAAACGAGACGATGGAGTGTGAAAGAGAGCGAAACGAGAGGAAGGAGGGTGAAAGAGAGCGAACCGAGACGAAGGAGGGTGAAAGAGAGCGAAACGAGAGGAAGGAGGGTGAAAGAGAGCGAAACGAGACGAAGTAGGGTGAAAGGGAGCAAAACGAGATGAAGGAGGCTGAAAGAGAGCGAAACGAGATGAAGGAGGGTGAAAGAGAGCGAAAAGAGACGAAGGAGGGTGAGCGAGGGCGAAACGAGACGAAGGTGGGTGGAACCGAGCGAAACAAGACGAAGGAGGATGAAAGAGAGCGAAACGAGACGAAGGAGGGCGAAAGAGAGCAAAACGAGACGAAGGAGTGTGAAAGAGAGCGAAACGAGACGATGGAGTGTGAAAGAGAGCGAAACGAGAGGAAGGAGGGTGAAAGAGAGCGAACCGAGACGAAGGAGGGTGAAAGAGAGCGAAACGAGAGGAAGGAGGGTGAAAGAGAGCAAAACGAGACGAAGTAGGGTGAAAGGGAGCAAAACGAGATGAAGGAGGTAGAAAGAGAGCGAAACGAGATGAAGGAGGGTGAAAGAGAGCGAAAAGAGACTAAGGCGGGTGAGCGAGGGCGAAACGAGACGAAGGCGGGTGGAACAGAGCGAAACGAGACGAAGGAATGTGATAGAGAGCAAAACGAGACGAAGGAGTGTGAAACAGAGTGAAACGAGACGAAGGAGGATGAAAGAGAGCTGAACGAGACGAGGGAGGGTGAAAGAGAGCAAAACGAGACGAAGGAGTGTGAAAGGGAGCAAAACGAGATGAAGGAGGGCGAAAGAGAGCAAAACGAGATGAAGGAGGGTGAAAGAGAGCGAAAAGAGACAAAGGAGGGTGAAAGAGGACGAAACGAGACGAAAGCAGGTGGAACAGAGCGAAACAAGACGAAGGAGTGTGAAAGAGAGCGAAACGAGACGAAGGAGGGTGAAAGAGAGCAAAACGAGTCGAAGGAGTGTGAAACAGAGCGAAACGAGACGAAGGATGATGAAAGAGATCTAAACGAGACGAAGGAGGGTCAAAGAGAGCGAAACAAGATGAAGGAGGGCCAAAGAGGGGGAAACGAGATGAAGGAGTTTGAAAGAGAGCGAAACGACACGAAGGAGGGTGAAAGAGAGCGAAACAAGACGGTGGAGGGTGAAAGAGAGCGAAACGAGAGGAAGGAGGGTGGAAGAGAGCCAAATGAGATGAAGGAGGGTGAAAGACAGCGAAACGAGACGAAGGAGGGTGAAAGAGAGCGAAACGAGACGAAGGAGGGTGAAAGAGAGCGAAATGAGACAAAGAAAGGTGAAAGAGAGCGAAACGAGACGAAAGAGTGTGAAAGAGAGCGAAACGAGACGAAGGAGGGTGAAAGAGAGCCAAACGAGACGAAGGAGGGTGAAAGAGAGCGAAAGGAGTCTAAGGAGGGTGAAAGAGAGTGGAACGAGACGAAGGAGGGTGAAAGAGACCGAAACGAGATGAAGGAGGGTGAAAGAGAATGAATCGAGACAAAGGAGGGTGAAAGAGAGCGAAACGAGACGAAGGAGGGTGAAAGAGAGCGAAACGAGATGAAGGAGGGTCAAAGAGAGCGAAACGAGATGAAGAAGGGTGAAAGAGAGCGAAACGAGACGAAGGAGGGTGAAAGAGAGCAAAACGAGACAAAGGAGCGTGAAAGAGAGCGAAACGAGACAATGGAGGGTGAAAGAGAGCGAAATGAGAGGAAGGAGGGTGAAAGAGAACGAAACGAGACGAAGCAGGGTGAAACAGAGCGAAAAGAGACACAGGAGGGTGAAAGAGGGCGAAACGAGACGAAGGCAGGTGGAACAGAGCGAAACAAGATGAAGGAGGGTGAAAGAGAGCGAAACGAGACGAATGAGGGTGAAAGAGAGCAAAACGAGACGAACGAGTGTGAAAGAGAGCGAAACGAGATGATAGATGGTGAAAGAGAGGGAAACGAGAGGAAGGATGGTGAAAGAGAGCGAACCGAGATGAAGGAGGGTGAAAGAGAGCAAAACGAGATGAAGGAGGGTGAAAGAGAGCGAAAAGAGACAAAGGAGGGTGAAAGAGGACGAAACGAGACGAAAGCAGGTGGAACAGAGCGAAACAAGACGAAGGAGGGTGGAACAGAGCAAAACGAGACGAAGGAGGGTGAAAGAAAGCGAAACGAGACGAAGGAGGGTGAAAGAGAGCGAAACGAGACGAAGGAGGGTGAAAGAGGGCGAAACGAGACGAAGGCGGGTGGAACAGAGCGAAACAAGACGAAGGAGGATGAAAGAGAGCGAAACGAGACGAAGGAGGGTGAAAGAGAGCAAAACAAGACGAAGGAGTGTGAAAGAGAGCGAAACGAGATGATGGAGTGTGAAAGAGAGCAAAACGAGACGAAGGAGGGTGAAAGAGGGCGAAACGATACGAAAGCGGGTGGAACAGAGCGAAACAAGACGAAGGAGGGTGAAAGAGAGCGAAACGAGATGAAGGAGGGTGAAAGAGAGCGCAAAGAGACAAAGGAGGGTGAAAGAGGACGAAACGAGGCGAAAGCAGGTGGAACAGAGCGAAACAAGACGAAGAAGGGTGAAAGAGAGCGAAACGAGACGAAGGAGGGTGAAAGAGAGCAAAACGAGACGAAGGAGTGTGAAACAGAGCGAAACGAGGCGAAGGATGATGAAAGAGAGCTAAACGAGAAGAAGAAGGGTCAAAGAGAGTGAAACGAGATGAAGGAGGGCCAAAGAGGGCGAAACGAGGTGAAGGAGTTTGAAAGAGAGCGAAACGACACGAAGGAGGGTGAAAGAGAGCGAAACAAGAGGGTGGAGGGTGAAAGAGAGCGAAACGAGAGGAAGGAGGGTGAAAGAGAGCCAAACGAGACGAAGTAGGGTGAAAGAGAGCGAAACGAGACGAAGGAGGGTGAAAGAGAATGAATCGAGACAAAGGAGGGTGAAAGAGAGCGAAACGAGACGAAGGAGGGTGAAAGAGAGCGAAACGAGATGAAGGAGGGTCAAAGAGAGCGAAACGAGATGAAGGAGGGTGAAAGAGAGCGAAACGAGATGAAGGAGGGTGAAAGAGAGCGAAACGAGATGAAGGAGGGTCGAAGAGAGCGAAACGAGATGAAGGAGGGTGAAAGAGAGCGAAACGAGACGAAGGAGGGTGAAAGAGAGTGAAACGAGACGAAGGAGGGTGAAAGAGAGCGAAACGAGACGAAGGAGGGTGAAAGAGAGCGAAAGGAGTCTAAGGAGGGTGAAAGAGAGTGGAACGAGATGAAGGAGGGTGAAAGAGAGTGTAACGAGACAAAGGAGGGTGAAAGGGAGTGAAACGAGATGAAGGAGGGTGAAAGAGAGCGAAACGAGACGAAGGAGGGTGAAAGGGAGCAAAACGAGATGAAGGAGGGAAAAAGAGAGCGAAACGAGACGAAGCAGGGTGAAAGAGAGTGAAACGAGACGAAGGAGGGTGAAAGAGGGCGAAACGAGACGAAGGCGGGTGGAACAGAGCGAAACAAGACGAAGGATGATGAAAGAGAGCGAAACGAGATGAAGGAGGGTGAAAGAGAGCAAAACGAGACGAAGGAATGTGAAAGAGAGCGAAACGAGACGATGGAGTGTGAAAGAGAGCGAAACGAGACGAAGGAGGGTGAAAGAGGGCGAAACGAGACGAAGGCGGGTGGAATAGAGCGAAACAAGACGAAGGAGGATGAAAGAGAGCGAAACGAGACGAAGGAGGGTGAAAGAGAGCAAAACGAGACGAAGGAGTGTGAAAGAGAGCGAAACGAGACGATGGAGTGTGAAAGAGAGCGAAACGAGAGGAAGGAGGGTGAAAGAGAGCGACCCGAGACGAAGGAGGGTGAAAGAGAGCGAAACGAGAGGAAGGAGGGTGAAAGAGAGCGAAACGAGACGAAGTAGGGTGAAAGGGAGCAAAACGAGATGAAGGAGGTTGAAAGAGAGCGAAACGAGATGAAGGAGGGTGAAAGAGGGCGAAAAGAGACTAAGGAGGGTGAGCGAGGGCGAAACGAGACGAAGGCGGGTGGAACAGAGCGAAACGAGACGAAGGAAGGTGATAGAGAGCAAAACGAGACGAAGGAGTGTGAAACAGAGCGAAACGAGACGAAGGAGGATGAAAGAGAGCTGAACGAGATGAGGGAGCGGCAAAGAGAGCGAAACGAGCTAAAAGGAGGGTAAAAGAGGGCGAAACGAGACGAAGGACGGTGAAAAAGTGCGACGCGAGACGAAGGAGCATGAAAGAGAGCGAAACGAGATGAAGGATGGTGAAAGAGAGCGGAACGAGATGAATGAGGGTGAAAGAGAGCAAAACGAGACGAAGGAGTGTGAAAGAGAGCGAAACGAGATGATGGAGGTGAAAGAGAAGGAAACGAGAGGAAGGATGGTGAAAGAGAGCGAACCGAGACGAAGGAGGGTGAAAGAGAGCGAAACGAGACGAAGGAGGGTGAAAGAGAGCGAAACGAGACGAAGGAGGGTGAAAGAGAGCAAAACGAGACGAAGGAGTGTGAAAGAGAGCGAAACGAGACGATGGAGCGTGAAAGAGAGCGAAACGAGACGAAGGAGGGTGAAAGAGGGCGAAACGAGACGAAGGCGGGTGGAACAGAGCGAAACAAGACGAAGGAGGATGAAAGAGAGCGAAACGAGACGAAGGAGGGTGAAAGAGAGCGAAACGAGATGAAGGAGGGTGAAAGAGAGCGAAACGAGATGAAGGAGGGTCGAAGAGAGCGAAACGAGATGAAGGAGGGTGAAAGAGAGCGAAACGAGACGAAGGAGGGTGAAAGAGAGCAAAACGAGACAAAGGAGTGTGAAAGAGAGCGAAACGAGACAATGGAGGGTGAAAGAGAGCGAAATGAGTGGAAGGAGGGTGAAAGAGAACGAAACGAGACGAAGCAGGGTGAAACAGAGCGAAAAGAGACAAAGGAGGGTGAAAGAGGGCGAAACGAGACGAAGGCAGGTGGAACAGAGCGAAACAAGATGAAGGAGGGTGAAAGAGAGCGAAACGAGACGAATGAGGGTGAAAGAGAGCAAAACGAGACGAAGGAGTGTGAAAGAGAGCGAAACGAGACGATGGAGGGTGAAAGAAAGGGAAACGAGAGGAAGGATGGTGAAAGAGAGCGAACCGAGACGAAGGAGGGTGAAAGAGAGCAAAACGAGATGAAGGAGGGTGAAAGAGAGCGAAAAGAGACAAAGGAGGGTGAAAGAGGACGAAACGAGACGAAAGCGGGTGGAACAGAGCGAAACAAGACGAAGGAGGGTGAAAGAGAGCGAAACGAGACGAAGGAGGGTGAAAGAGAGCGAAACGAGACGAAGGAGGGTGAAAGAGAGCGAAACGAGACGAAGGAGGGTGAAAGAGAGCGAAACGAGACGAAGGAGGGTGAAAGAGGGCGAAACGAGACGAAGGCGGGTGGAACAGAGCGAAACAAGACGAAGGAGGATGAAAGAGAGCGAAACGAGACGAAGGAGGGTGAAAGAGAGCAAAACGAGACGAAGGAGTGTGAAAGAGAGCGAAACGAGACGATGGAGTGTGAAAGAGAGCGAAACGAGACGAAGGAGGGTGAAAGAGGGCGAAACGAGACGAAGGCGGGTGGAACAGAGCGAAACAAGACGAAGGAGGGTGAAAGAGAGCGAAACGAGATGAAGGAGGGTGAAAGAGAGCAAAACGAGACGAAGTAGTGTGAAACAGAGCGAAACGAGACGAAGGATGATGAAAGAGAGCTAAACGAGATGAAGGAGGGTCAAAGAGAGCGAAACGAGATGAAGGAGGGCCAAAGAGGGCGAAACGAGATAAAGGAGTTTGAAAGAGAGCGAAACGACACGAAGGAGGGTGAAAGAGAGCGAAACAAGACGGTGGGGAGTGAAAGAGAGCGAAACGAGAGGAAGTAGGGTGAAAGAGAGCCAAACGAGACGAAGTAGGGTGAAAGAGAGCGAATCGAGACGAAGGAGGGCGAAAGAGAGCGAAACGAGACAAAGGAGGGTGAAAGAGAGCGAAACGAGACAGAGAAAGGTGAAAGAGAGCGAAACGAGACGAAGGAGTGTGAAAGAGAGTGAAACGAGACGAAGGAGGGTGAAAGAGAGCGAAACGAGACGAAGGAGGGTGAAAGAGAGCGAAAGGAGTCTAAGGAGGGTGAAAGAGAGTGGAACGAGATGAAGGAGGGTGAAAGAGAGTGTAACGAGACAAAGGAGGGTGAAAGGGAGTGAAACGAGATGAAGGAGGGTGAAAGAGAGCGAAACGAGACGAAGGAGGGTGAAAGGGAGCAAAACGAGATGAAGGAGGGAAAAAGAGAGCGAAACGAGACGAAGCAGGGTGAAAGAGAGCGAAACGAGACGAAGGAGGGTGAAAGAGGGCGAAACGAGACGAAGGCGGGTGGAACAGAGCGAAACAAGACGAAGGATGATGAAAGAGAGCGAAACGAGATGAAGGAGGGTGAAAGAGAGCAAAACGAGACGAAGGAATGTGAAAGAGAGCGAAACGAGACGATGGAGTGTGAAAGAGAGCGAAACGAGACGAAGGAGGGTGAAAGAGGGCGAAACGAGACGAAGGCGGGTGGAATAGAGCGAAACAAGACGAAGGAGGATGAAAGAGAGCGAAACGAGACGAAGGAGGGTGAAAGAGAGCAAAACGAGACGAAGGAGTGTGAAAGAGAGCGAAACGAGACGATGGAGTGTGAAAGAGAGCGAAACGAGAGGAAGGAGGGTGAAAGAGAGCGACCCGAGACGAAGGAGGGTGAAAGAGAGCGAAACGAGAGGAAGGAGGGTGAAAGAGAGCGAAACGAGACGAAGTAGGGTGAAAGGGAGCAAAACGAGATGAAGGAGGTTGAAAGAGAGCGAAACGAGATGAAGGAGGGTGAAAGAGGGCGAAAAGAGACTAAGGAGGGTGAGCGAGGGCGAAACGAGACGAAGGCGGGTGGAACAGAGCGAAACGAGACGAAGGAAGGTGATAGAGAGCAAAACGAGACGAAGGAGTGTGAAACAGAGCGAAACGAGACGAAGGAGGATGAAAGAGAGCTGAACGAGATGAGGGAGGGGCAAAGAGAGCGAAACGAGCTAAAAGGAGGGTAAAAGAGGGCGAAACGAGACGAAGGACGGTGAAAAAGTGCGACGCGAGACGAAGGAGCATGAAAGAGAGCGAAACGAGATGAAGGATGGTGAAAGAGAGCGGAACGAGATGAATGAGGGTGAAAGAGAGCAAAACGAGACGAAGGAGTGTGAAAGAGAGCGAAACGAGATGATGGAGGTGAAAGAGAGGGAAACGAGAGGAAGGATGGTGAAAGAGTGCGAACCGAGACGAAGGAGGGTGAAAGAGAGCGAAACGAGACGAAGGAGGGTGAAAGAGAGCGAAACGAGACGAAGGAGGGTGAAAGAGAGCAAAACGAGACGAAGGAGTGTGAAAGAGAGCGAAACGAGACGATGGAGCGTGAAAGAGAGCGAAACGAGACGAAGGAGGGTGAAAGAGGGCGAAACGAGACGAAGGCGGGTGGAACAGAGCGAAACAAGACAAAGGAGGGTGAAAGAGGACGAAACCAGACGAAAGCAGGTGGAACAGAGCGAAACAAGACGAAGAAGGGTGAAAGAGAGCGAAACGAGACGAAGGAGGGTGAAATAGAGCAAAACGAAACGAAGGTGTGTGAAACAGAGCGAAACGAGACGAAGGATGATGAAAGAGAGCTAACCGAGACGAAGGAGGGTCAAAGAGAGCGAAACGAGATGAAGGAGGGCCAAAGAGGGCGAAACGAGATGAAGGAGTTTGAAAGAGAGCAAAACGACATGAAGGATTGTGAAAGAGAGCGAAACAAGACGGTGGAGGGTGAAAGAGAGCGAAACGAGAGGAAGGAGGGTGAAAGAGAGCCAAACGAGACGAAGTAGGGTGAAAGAGAGCGAAACGAGACGAAGGAGAGTGAAAGAGAGCGAAACGAGACAAAGGAGGGTGAAAGAGAGCGAAACGAGACAGAGAAAGGTGAAAGAGAGCGAAACGAGACGAAGGAGTGTGAAAGAGAGCGAAACGAGACGAAGGAGGGTGAAAGAGAGCGAAACGAGACGAAGGAGGGTGAAAGAGAGCGAAAGGAGTCTAAGGAGGGTGAAAGAGAGCGAAAGGAGTCTAAGGAGGGTGAAAGAGAGTGGAACGAGACGAAGGAGGGTGAAAGAGAGTGTAACGAGACAAAGGAGGGTGAAAGGGAGTGAAACGAGATGAAGCAGGGTGAAAGAGAGCGAAACGAGACGAAGGAGGGTGAAAGGGAGCAAAACGAGATGAAGGAGGGAAAAAGAGAGCGAAACGAGACGAAGCAGGGTGAAAGAGAGCGAAACGAGACGAAGGAGGGTGAAAGGGGGCGAAACGAGACGAAGGCGGGTGGAACAGAGCGAAACAAGACGAAGGATGATGAAAGAGAGCGAAACGAGATGAAGGAGGGTGAAAGAGAGCAAAACGAGACGAAGGAATGTGAAAGAGAGCGAAACGAGACGATGGAGTGTGAAAGAGAGCGAAACGAGATGAAGGAGGGTGAAAGAGGGCGAAACGAGACGAAGGCGGGTGGAATAGAGCGAAACAAGACGAAGGAGGATGAAAGAGAGCGAAACGAGACGAAGGAGGGTGAAAGAGAGCAAAACGAGACGAAGGAGTGTGAAAGAGAGCGAAACGAGACGATGGAGTGTGAAAGAGAGCGAAATGAGAGGAAGGAGGGTGAAAGAGAGCGAACCGAGACGAAGGAGGGTGAAAGAGAGCGAAACGAGAGGAAGGAGGGTGAAAGAGAGCGAAACGAGACGAAGTAGGGTGAAAGGGAGCAAAACGAGATGAAGGAGGTTGAAAGAGAGCGAAACGAGATGAAGGAGGGTGAAAGAGGGCGAAAAGAGACTAAGGAGGGTGAGCGAGGGCGAAACGAGACGAAGGCGGGTGGAACAGAGCGAAACGAGACGAAGGAAGGTGATCGAGAGCAAAACGAGACGAAGGAGTGTGAAACAGAGCGAAACGAGACGAAGGAGGATGAAAGAGAGCTGAACGAGATGAGGGAGGGGCAAAGAGAGCGAAACGAGCTAAAAGGAGGGTAAAAGAGGGCGAAACGAGACGAAGGACGGTGAAAAAGTGCGACGCGAGACGAAGGAGCATGATAGAGAGCGAAACGAGATGAAGGATGGTGAAAGAGAGCGGAACGAGATGAATGAGGGTGAAAGAGAGCAAAACGAGACGAAGGAGTGTGAAAGAGAGCGAAACGAGATGATGGAGGTGAAAGAGAGGGAAACGAGAGGAAGGATGGTGAAAGAGAGCGAACCGAGACGAAGGAGGGTGAAAGGGAGCGAAACGAGATGAAGGAGGGTGAAAGAGAGCAAAACGAGATGAACGAGGGTGAAACAGAGCGAAACGAGACGAAAGCGGGTGGAACAGAGCGAAACAAGACGAAGGAGGGTGAAAGAGAGCGAAACGAGACGAAGGAGGGTGAAAGAGAGCGAAACGAGACGAAGGAGGGTGAAAGAGAGCAAAACGAGACGAAGGAGTGTGAAAGAGAGCGAAACGAGACGATGGAGGGTGAAAGAAAGGGAAACGAGAGGAAGGATGGTGAAAGAGAGCGAACCGAGATGAAGGAGGGTGAAAGAGAGCAAAACGAGATGAAGGAGGGTGAAAGAGAGCGAAAAGAGACAAAGGAGGGTGAAAGAGGACGAAACGAGACGAAAGCGGGTGGAACAGAGCGAAACAAGACGAAGGAGGGTGAAAGAGAGCGAAACGAGACGAAGGAGGGTGAAAGAGAGCGAAACGAGACGAAGGAGGGTGAAAGAGAGCGAAACGAGACGAAGGAGGGTGAAAGAGAGCGAAACGAGACGAAGGAGGGTGAAAGAGGGCGAAACGAGACGAAGGCGGGTGGAACAGAGCGAAACAAGACGAAGGAGGATGAAAGAGAGCGAAACGAGACGAAGGAGGGTGAAAGAGAGCAAAACGAGACGAAGGAGTGTGAAAGAGAGCGAAACGAGACGATGGAGTGTGAAAGAGAGCGAAACGAGACGAAGGAGGGTGAAAGAGGGCGAAACGAGACGAAGGCGGGTGGAACAGAGCGAAACAAGACGAAGGAGGGTGAAAGAGAGCGAAACGAGATGAAGGAGGGTGAAAGAGAGCAAAACGAGACGAAGGAGTGTGAAACAGAGCGAAACGAGACGAAGGATGATGAAAGAGAGCTAAACGAGACGAAGGAGGGTCAAAGAGAGCGAAACGAGATGAAGGAGGGTGAAAGAGGGCGAAAAGAGACTAAGGAGGGTGAGCGAGGGCGAAACGAGACGAAGGCGGGTGGAACAGAGCGAAACGAGACGAAGGAAGGTGATCGAGAGCAAAACGAGACGAAGGAGTGTGAAACAGAGCGAAACGAGACGAAGGAGGATGAAAGAGAGCTGAACGAGATGAGGGAGGGGCAAAGAGAGCGAAACGAGCTAAAAGGAGGGTAAAAGAGGGCGAAACGAGACGAAGGACGGTGAAAAAGTGCGACGCGAGACGAAGGAGCATGATAGAGAGCGAAACGAGATGAAGGATGGTGAAAGAGAGCGGAACGAGATGAATGAGGGTGAAAGAGAGCAAAACGAGACGAAGGAGTGTGAAAGAGAGCGAAACGAGATGATGGAGGTGAAAGAGAGGGAAACGAGAGGAAGGATGGTGAAAGAGAGCGAACCGAGACGAAGGAGGGTGAAAGGGAGCGAAACGAGATGAAGGAGGGTGAAAGAGAGCAAAACGAGATGAACGAGGGTGAAACAGAGCGAAACGAGACGAAAGCGGGTGGAACAGAGCGAAACAAGACGAAGGAGGGTGAAAGAGAGCGAAACGAGACGAAGGAGGGTGAAAGAGAGCGAAACGAGACGAAGGAGGGTGAAAGAGAGCAAAACGAGACGAAGGAGTGTGAAAGAGAGCGAAACGAGACGATGGAGGGTGAAAGAAAGGGAAACGAGAGGAAGGATGGTGAAAGAGAGCGAACCGAGATGAAGGAGGGTGAAAGAGAGCAAAACGAGATGAAGGAGGGTGAAAGAGAGCGAAAAGAGACAAAGGAGGGTGAAAGAGGACGAAACGAGACGAAAGCGGGTGGAACAGAGCGAAACAAGACGAAGGAGGGTGAAAGAGAGCGAAACGAGACGAAGGAGGGTGAAAGAGAGCGAAACGAGACGAAGGAGGGTGAAAGAGAGCGAAACGAGACGAAGGAGGGTGAAAGAGAGCGAAACGAGACGAAGGAGGGTGAAAGAGGGCGAAACGAGACGAAGGCGGGTGGAACAGAGCGAAACAAGACGAAGGAGGATGAAAGAGAGCGAAACGAGACGAAGGAGGGTGAAAGAGAGCAAAACGAGACGAAGGAGTGTGAAAGAGAGCGAAACGAGACGATGGAGTGTGAAAGAGAGCGAAACGAGACGAAGGAGGGTGAAAGAGGGCGAAACGAGACGAAGGCGGGTGGAACAGAGCGAAACAAGACGAAGGAGGGTGAAAGAGAGCGAAACGAGATGAAGGAGGGTGAAAGAGAGCAAAACGAGACGAAGGAGTGTGAAACAGAGCGAAACGAGACGAAGGATGATGAAAGAGAGCTAAACGAGACGAAGGAGGGTCAAAGAGAGCGAAACGAGATGAAGGAGGGCCAAAGAGGGCGAAACGAGATAAAGGAGTTTGAAAGAGAGCGAAACGACACGAAGGAGGGTGAAAGAGAGCGAAACAAGACGGTGGGGAGTGAAAGAGAGCGAAACGAGAGGAAGGAGGGTGAAAGAGAGCCAAACGAGACGAAGTAGGGTGAAAGAGAGCGAAACGAGACGAAGGAGGGCGAAAGAGAGCGAAACGAGACAAAGGAGGGTGAAAGAGAGCGAAACGAGACAGAGAAAGGTGAAAGAGAGCGAAACGAGACGAAGGAGTGTGAAAGAGAGTGAAACGAGACGAAGGAGGGTGAAAGAGAGCGAAACGAGACGAAGGAGGGTGAAAGAGAGCGAAAGGAGTCTAAGGAGGGTGAAAGAGAGTGGAACGAGATGAAGGAGGGTGAAAGAGAGTGTAACGAGACAAAGGAGGGTGAAAGGGAGTGAAACGAGATGAAGGAGGGTGAAAGAGAGCGAAACGAGACGAAGGAGGGTGAAAGGGAGCAAAACGAGATGAAGGAGGGAAAAAGAGAGCGAAACGAGACGAAGCAGGGTGAAAGAGAGCGAAACGAGACGAAGGAGGGTGAAAGAGGGCGAAACGAGACGAAGGCGGGTGGAACAGAGCGAAACAAGACGAAGGATGATGAAAGAGAGCGAAACGAGATGAAGGAGGGTGAAAGAGAGCAAAACGAGACGAAGGAATGTGAAAGAGAGCGAAACGAGACGATGGAGTGTGAAAGAGAGCGAAACGAGACGAAGGAGGGTGAAAGAGGGCGAAACGAGACGAAGGCGGGTGGAATAGAGCGAAACAAGACGAAGGAGGATGAAAGAGAGCGAAACGAGACGAAGGAGGGTGAAAGAGAGCAAAACGAGACGAAGGAGTGTGAAAGAGAGCGAAACGAGACGATGGAGTGTGAAAGAGAGAAAACGAGAGGAAGGAGGGTGAAAGAGAGCGAACCGAGACGAAGGAGGGTGAAAGAGAGCGAAACGAGAGGAAGGAGGGTGAAAGAGAGCGAAACGAGACGAAGTAGGGTGAAAGGGAGCAAAACGAGATGAAGGAGGTTGAAAGAGAGCGAAACGAGATGAAGGAGGGTGAAAGAGAGCGAAAAGAGACTAAGGAGGGTGAGCGAGGGCGAAACGAGACGAAGGCGGGTGGAACAGAGCGAAACGAGACGAAGGAAGGTGATAGAGAGCAAAACGAGACGAAGGAGTGTGAAACAGAGCGAAACGAGACGAAGGAGGATGAAAGAGAGCTGAACGAGATGAGGGAGGGGCAAAGAGAGCGAAACGAGCTAAAAGGAGGGTAAAAGAGGGCAAAACGAGACGAAGGACGGTGAAAAAGTGCGACGCGAGACGAAGGAGCATGAAAGAGAGCGAAACGAGATGAAGGATGGTGAAAGAGAGCGGAACGAGATGAATGAGGGTGAAAGAGAGCAAAACGAGACGAAGGAGTGTGAAAGAGAGCGAAACGAGATGATGGAGGTGAAAGAGAAGGAAACGAGAGGAAGGATGGTGAAAGAGAGCGAACCGAGACGAAGGAGGGTGAAAGAGAGCGAAACGAGACGAAGGAGTGTGAAAGAGAGCGAAACGAGATGATGGAGGTGAAAGAGAGGGAAACGAGAAGAAGGATGGTGAAAGAGAGCGAACCGAGACGAAGGAGGGTGAAAGAGAGCGAAACGAGACGAAGGAGGGTGAAAGAGAGCGAAACGAGACGAAGGAGGGTGAAAGAGAGCAAAACGAGACGAAGGAGTGTGAAAGAGAGCGAAACGAGACGATGGAGCGTGAAAGAGAGCGAAACGAGACGAAGGAGGGTGAAAGAGGGCGAAACGAGACGAAGGCGGGTGGAATAGAGCGAAACAAGACGAAGGAGGATGAAAGAGAGCGAAACGAGACGAAGGAGGGTGAAAGAGAGCAAAACGAGACGAAGGAGTGTGAAAGAGAGCGAAACGAGACGATGGAGTGTGAAAGAGAGCGAAACGAGAGGAAGGAGGGTGAAAGAGAGCGAACCGAGACGAAGGAGGGTGAAAGAGAGCGAAACGAGAGGAAGGAGGGTGAAAGAGAGCGAAACGAGACGAAGTAGGGTGAAAGGGAGCAAAACGAGATGAAGGAGGTTGAAAGAGAGCGAAACGAGATGAAGGAGGGTGAAAGAGAGCGCAAAGAGACTAAGGAGGGTGAGCGAGGGCGAAACGAGACGAAGGCGGGTGGAACAGAGCGAAACGAGACGAAGGAAGGTGATAGAGAGCAAAACGAGACGAAGGAGTGTGAAACAGAGCGAAACGAGACGAAGGAGGATGAAAGAGAGCTGAACGAGATGAGGGAGGGGCAAAGAGAGCGAAACGAGCTAAAAGGAGGGTAAAAGAGGGCGAAACGAGACGAAGGACGGTGAAAAAGTGCGACGCGAGACGAAGGAGCATGAAAGAGAGCGAAACGAGATGAAGGATGGTGAAAGAGAGCGGAACGAGATGAATGAGGGTGAAAGAGAGCAAAACGAGACGAAGGAGTGTGAAAGAGAGCGAAACGAGATGATGGAGGTGAAAGAGAGGGAAACGAGAGGAAGGATGGTGAAAGAGAGCGAACCGAGACGAAGGGGGGTGAAAGAGAGCGAAACGAGACGAAGGAGGGTGAAAGAGAGCGAAACGAGACGAAGGAGGGTGAAAGAGAGCAAAACGAGACGAAGGAGTGTGAAAGAGAGCGAAACGAGACGATGGAGCGTGAAAGAGAGCGAAACGAGACGAAGGAGGGTGAAAGAGGGCGAAACGAGACGAAGGCGGGTGGAACAGAGCGAAACAAGACGAAGGAGGATGAAAGAGAGCGAAACGAGACGAAGGAGGGTGAAAGAGAGCGAAACGAGATGAAGGAGGGTGAAAGGGAGCGAAACGAGATGAAGGAGGGTGAAAGAGAGCAAAACGAGATGAAGGAGGGTGAAAGAGAGCGAAAAGAGACAAAGGAGGGTGAAAGAGGACGAAACCAGACGAAAGCAGGTGGAACAGAGCGAAACAAGACGAAGAAGGGTGAAAGAGAGCGAAACGAGACGAAGGAGGGTGAAATAGAGCAAAACGAAACGAAGGTGTGTGAAACAGAGCTAACCGAGACGAAGGAGGGTCAAAGAGAGCGAAACGAGATGAAGGAGGGCCAAAGAGGGCGAAACGAGATGAAGGAGTTTGAAAGAGAGCAAAACGACATGAAGGATTGTGAAAGAGAGCGAAACAAGACGGTGGAGAGTGAAAGAGAGCGAAACGAGAGGAAGGAGGGTGAAAGAGAGCCAAACGAGACGAAGTAGGGTGAAAGTGAGCGAAACGAGACGAAGGAGAGTGAAAGAGAGCGAAACGAGACAAAGGAGGGTGAAAGAGAGCGAAACGAGACAGAGAAAGGTGAAAGAGAGCGAAACGAGACGAAGGAGTGTGAAAGAGAGCGAAACGAGACGAAGGAGGGTGAAAGAGAGCGAAACGAGACGAAGGAGGGTGAAAGAGAGCGAAAGGAGTCTAAGGAGGGTGAAAGAGAGCGAAAGGAGTCTAAGGAGGGTGAAAGAGAGTGGAACGAGACGAAGGAGGGTGAAAGAGAGTGTAACGAGACAAAGGAGGGTGAAAGGGAGTGAAACGAGATGAAGGAGGGTGAAAGAGAGCGAAACGAGACGAAGGAGGGTGAAAGGGAGCAAAACGAGATGAAGGAGGGAAAAAGAGAGCGAAACGAGACGAAGCAGGGTGAAAGAGAGCGAAACGAGACGAAGGAGGGTGAAAGAGGGCGAAACGAGACGAAGGCGGGTGGAACAGAGCGAAACAAGACGAAGGATGATGAAAGAGAGCGAAACGAGATGAAGGAGGGTGAAAGAGAGCAAAACGAGACGAAGGAAAGTGAAAGAGAGCGAAACGAGACGATGGAGTGTGAAAGAGAGCGAAACGAGACGAAGGAGGGTGAAAGAGGGCGAAACGAGACGAAGGCGGGTGGAACAGAGCGAAACAAGACGAAGGAGGATGAAAGAGAGCGAAACGAGACGAAGGAGGGTGAAAGAGAGCGAAACGAGACGAAGGAGGGTGAAAGGGAGCGAAACGAGATGAAGGAGGGTGAAAGAGAGCAAAACGAGATGAAGGAGGGTGAAAGAGAGCGAAAAGAGACAAAGGAGGGTGAAAGAGGACGAAACCAGACGAAAGCAGGTGGAACAGAGCGAAACAAGACGAAGAAGGGTGAAAGAGAGCGAAACGAGACGAAGGAGGGTGAAAGAGAGCAAAACGAAACGAAGGTGTGTGAAACAGAGCGAAACGAGACGAAGGATGATGAAAGAGAGCTAACCGAGACGAAGGAGGGTCAAAGAGAGCGAAACGAGATGAAGGAGGGCCAAAGAGGGCGAAATGAGATGAAGGAGTTTGAAAGAGAGCAAAACGACATGAAGGAGGGTGAAAGAGAGCGAAACAAGACGGTGGAGGGTGAAAGAGAGCGAAACGAGAGGAAGGAGGGTGAAAGAGAGCCAAACGAGACGAAGTAGGGTGAAAGAGAGCGAAACGAGACGAAGGAGAGTGAAAGAGAGCGAAACGAGACAAAGGAGGGTGAAAGAGAGCGAAACGAGACAGAGAAAGGTGAAAGAGAGCGAAACGAGACGAAGGAGTGTGAAAGAGAGCGAAACGAGACGAAGGAGGGTGAAAGAGAGCGAAACGAGACGAAGGAGGGTGAAAGAGAGCGAAAGGAGTCTAAGGAGGGTGAAAGAAAGTGGAACGAGACGAAGGAGGGTGAAAGAGAGCTATACGAGACGAAGGAGGGTGAAAGAGAACGAATCGAGACGAAGGAGGGTGAAAGAGAGCGAAACGAGACGAAGGAGGGTGAAAGAGAGCGAAACGAGATGAAGGAGGGTGAAAGAGAGCGAAACTAGACGAAGGAGGGTGAAAGAGAGCAAAACGAGACAAAGGAGTGAGAAAGAGAGCGAAACGAGACAATGGAGGGTGAAAGAGAGCGAAATGAGAGGAAGGAGGGTGAAAGAGAGCGAAACGAGACGAAGGAGGGTGAAAGAGAGTGAAACGAGATGAAGGAGGGTGAAACAGAGCGAAAAGAGACAAAGGAGGGTGAAAGAGGGCGAAACGAGACGAAGGCAGGTGGAACAGAGCGAAACAAGATGAAGGAGGGTAAAAGAGAGTGAAACGAGACGAATGACGGTGAAAGAGAGCAAAACGAGACGAAGGAGTGTGAAAGAGAGCGAAACGAGACGATGGAGCGTGAAAGAGAGCAAACGAGAGGAAGGATGGTGAAAGAGAGCGAACCGAGACGAAGGAGGGTGAAAGAGTGCAAAACGAGATGAAGGAGGGTGAAAGAGAGCGAAAAGAGACAAAGGAGGGTGAAAGAGGACGAAACGAGACGAAAGCGGGTGGAACAGAGCGAAACAAGACGAAGGAGGGTGAAAGAGAGCGAAACGAGACGAAGGAGGGTGAAAGAGAGCGAAACGAGACGAAGGAGGGTGAAAGAGAGCGAAACGAGATGAAGGATGGTGAAAGAGGGCGAAACGAGACGAAGGCGGGTGGAACAGAGCGAAACAAGACGAAGGAGGATGAAAGAGAGCGAAACGAGACGAAGGAGGGTGAAAGAGAGCGAAACGAGACGAAGGAGTGTGAAAGAGAGCGAAACGAGACGATGGAGTGTGAAAGAGAGCGAAACGAGACGAAGGAGGGTGAAAGAGGGCGAAACGAGACGAAGGCGGGTGGAACAGAGCGAAACAAGACGAAGGAGGATGAAAGAGAGCGAAACGAGACAAAGGAGGGTGAAAGAGAGCAAAACGAGACGAAGGAGTGTGAAAGAGAGCGAAACGAGACGATGGAGTGTGAAAGAGAGCGAAACGAGAGGAAGGAGGGTGAAAGAGAGCGAACCGAGATGAAGGAGGGTGAAAGAGAGTGAAACGAGACGAAGGAGGGTGAAAGAGAGCAAAACGAGACGAAGGAGTGTGAAACAGAGCGAAACGAGACGAAGGATGATGAAAGAGAGCTAAACGAGATGAAGGAGGGTCAAAGAGAGCGAAACGAGATGAAGGAGGGCCAAAGAGGGCGAAACGAGATGAAGGAGTTTGAAAGAGAGCGAAACGACACGAAGGAGGGTGAAAGAGAGTGAAACAAGACGGTGGAGGGTGAAAGAGAGCGAAACGAGAGGAAGGAGGGTGAAAGAGAGCCAAACGAGACGAAGGAGGGTGAAAGAGAGCGAAACGAGACGAAGGAGGGTGAAAGAGAGCGAAAGGAGTCTAAGGAGGGTGAAAGAGAGTGGAACGAGACGAAGGAGGGTGAAAGAGAGCGAAACGAGACAATGGAGGGTGAAAGAGAGTGAAACGAGAGGAAGGAGGGTCAAAGAGAGCGAAACGAAACGAAGCAGGGTGAAACAGAGCGAAAAGAGACAAAGGAGGGTGAAAGAGGGGGAAACGAGACGAAGGCAGGTGGAACAGAGCGAACAAGACGAAGGAGGGTGAAAGAGAGCGAAACGAGACGAAGGAGGGTGAAAGAGAGCATAACGAGACGAAGGAGTGTGAAACAGAGCGAAACGAGATGAAGGAGGATGAAAGGGAGCTAAACGAGACGAAGGATGGTCAAAGAGAGCGAAACGAGATGAAGGAGGGTCAAAGAGGCGAAACGAGACGAAGGGGGGTGAAAGAGAGTGGAACGAGACGAAGGAGGGTGAAAGAGACCGAAACGAGACGAAGGAGGGGGAAAGAGAGCGAAACGAGATGAAGGAGGGTTAAACAGAGCGAAAGGAGACGAAGGAGGGTCAAAGAGAGCAAAACGAGACGAAAGAGTGTAAAAGAGAGCGAAACGAGACGGTGGAGGGTGAAAGAGAGCGAAACGAGTCGAAGGAGGGAGAAAGAGAGCGAAACAAGACGATGGAGGGTGAAAAAGAGGGAAACGAGAGGAAGGAGCGTGAAAGAGAGCCAAACGAGATGAAGGAGGGTGAAAGAGAGCGAAACGAGACGAAGGAGGGTGTAAGAGAGCGAAACGAGACGAAGGAGGGTGAAAGAGAGCGAGAGGAGTCGAAGGAGGGTGCAAGGGAGCGTATCGAGATGAAGGAGGGTGCAACAGAGTGAAACGAGACGAAGGAAGGTGAAAGAGAGCGAAACGAGACCAAAGAGGGTGAAAGAGAGAGAAACGAGACGAAGTAAAGTGAAAGAGAGTGAAACGAGACAAAGGAGGGTGAAAGGGAGCGAAACGAGACGAAGGAGGGTGAAAAAGGGCGAGGCGAAGGAGCATGAAAGAGAGCGAAACGAGATGAAGGAGGGTGAAAGAGGGTGAAAGGAGATGAAGAAGGATAAAAGAGAGCGAAACGAGACGAAGGAGGGTGAAAGAGAGCGAAACGAGATGAAGGAGGGTCAAAGAGAGCGAAACGAGATGAAGGAGGGTGAAAGAGAGCGAAACGAGACGAAGGAGGATGAAAGAGAGCAAAACGAGACAAAGGAGTGTGAAAGAGAGCGAAACGAGACAATGGAGGGTGAAAGAGAGTGAAACGAGAGGAAGGAGTGTGAAAGAGAGCGAAACGAGACGAAGCAGGGTGAAACAGAGCGAAAAGAGACAAAGGAGGGTGAAAGAGGGGGAAACGAGACGAAGGCAGGTGGAACAGAGCGAACAAGACGAAGGAGGGTGAAAGAGAGCGAAACGAGACGAAGGAGGGTGAAAGAGAGCATAACGAGACGAAGGAGTGTGAAACAGAGCGAAACGAGATGAAGGAGGATGAAAGAGAGCTAAACGAGACGAAGGATGGTCAAAGAGAGCGAAACGAGACGAAGGAGGGTGAAAGAGAGTGAAACGAGATGAAGGAGGGTGAAACAGAGCGAAAAGAGACAAAGGAGGGTGAAAGAGGGCGAAACGAGACGAAGGCAGGTGGAACAGAGCGAAACAAGATGAAGGAGGGTAAAAGAGAGTGAAACGAGACGAATGACGGTGAAAGAGAGCAAAACGAGACGAAGGAGTGTGAAAGAGAGCGAAACGAGACGATGGAGCGTGAAAGAGAGCAAACGAGAGGAAGGATGGTGAAAGAGAGCGAACCGAGACGAAGGAGGGTGAAAGAGTGCAAAACGAGATGAAGGAGGGTGAAAGAGAGCGAAAAGAGACAAAGGAGGGTGAAAGAGGACGAAACGAGACGAAAGCGGGTGGAACAGAGCGAAACAAGACGAAGGAGGGTGAAAGAGAGCGAAACGAGACGAAGGAGGGTGAAAGAGAGCGAAACGAGACGAAGGAGGGTGAAAGAGAGCGAAACGAGATGAAGGATGGTGAAAGAGGGCGAAACGAGACGAAGGCGGGTGGAACAGAGCGAAACAAGACGAAGGAGGATGAAAGAGAGCGAAACGAGACGAAGGAGGGTGAAAGAGAGCGAAACGAGACGAAGGAGTGTGAAAGAGAGCGAAACGAGACGATGGAGTGTGAAAGAGAGCGAAACGAGACGAAGGAGGGTGAAAGAGGGCGAAACGAGACGAAGGCGGGTGGAACAGAGCGAAACAAGACGAAGGAGGATGAAAGAGAGCGAAACGAGACAAAGGAGGGTGAAAGAGAGCAAAACGAGACGAAGGAGTGTGAAAGAGAGCGAAACGAGACGATGGAGTGTGAAAGAGAGCGAAACGAGAGGAAGGAGGGTGAAAGAGAGCGAACCGAGATGAAGGAGGGTGAAAGAGAGTGAAACGAGACGAAGGAGGGTGAAAGAGAGCAAAACGAGACGAAGGAGTGTGAAACAGAGCGAAACGAGACGAAGGATGATGAAAGAGAGCTAAACGAGATGAAGGAGGGTCAAAGAGAGCGAAACGAGATGAAGGAGGGCCAAAGAGGGCGAAACGAGATGAAGGAGTTTGAAAGAGAGCGAAACGACACGAAGGAGGGTGAAAGAGAGTGAAACAAGACGGTGGAGGGTGAAAGAGAGCGAAACGAGAGGAAGGAGGGTGAAAGAGAGCCAAACGAGACGAAGGAGGGTGAAAGAGAGCGAAACGAGACGAAGGAGGGTGAAAGAGAGCGAAAGGAGTCTAAGGAGGGTGAAAGAGAGTGGAACGAGACGAAGGAGGGTGAAAGAGAGCGAAACGAGACAATGGAGGGTGAAAGAGAGTGAAACGAGAGGAAGGAGGGTCAAAGAGAGCGAAACGAAACGAAGCAGGGTGAAACAGAGCGAAAAGAGACAAAGGAGGGTGAAAGAGGGGGAAACGAGACGAAGGCAGGTGGAACAGAGCGAACAAGACGAAGGAGGGTGAAAGAGAGCGAAACGAGACGAAGGAGGGTGAAAGAGAGCATAACGAGACGAAGGAGTGTGAAACAGAGCGAAACGAGATGAAGGAGGATGAAAGGGAGCTAAACGAGACGAAGGATGGTCAAAGAGAGCGAAACGAGATGAAGGAGGGTCAAAGAGGCGAAACGAGACGAAGGGGGGTGAAAGAGAGTGGAACGAGACGAAGGAGGGTGAAAGAGACCGAAACGAGACGAAGGAGGGGGAAAGAGAGCGAAACGAGATGAAGGAGGGTTAAACAGAGCGAAAGGAGACGAAGGAGGGTCAAAGAGAGCAAAACGAGACGAAAGAGTGTAAAAGAGAGCGAAACGAGACGGTGGAGGGTGAAAGAGAGCGAAACGAGTCGAAGGAGGGAGAAAGAGAGCGAAACAAGACGATGGAGGGTGAAAAAGAGGGAAACGAGAGGAAGGAGCGTGAAAGAGAGCCAAACGAGATGAAGGAGGGTGAAAGAGAGCGAAACGAGACGAAGGAGGGTGTAAGAGAGCGAAACGAGACGAAGGAGGGTGAAAGAGAGCGAGAGGAGTCGAAGGAGGGTGCAAGGGAGCGTATCGAGATGAAGGAGGGTGCAACAGAGTGAAACGAGACGAAGGAAGGTGAAAGAGAGCGAAACGAGACCAAAGAGGGTGAAAGAGAGAGAAACGAGACGAAGTAAAGTGAAAGAGAGTGAAACGAGACAAAGGAGGGTGAAAGGGAGCGAAACGAGACGAAGGAGGGTGAAAAAGGGCGAGGCGAAGGAGCATGAAAGAGAGCGAAACGAGATGAAGGAGGGTGAAAGAGGGTGAAAGGAGATGAAGAAGGATAAAAGAGAGCGAAACGAGACGAAGGAGGGTGAAAGAGAGCGAAACGAGATGAAGGAGGGTCAAAGAGAGCGAAACGAGATGAAGGAGGGTGAAAGAGAGCGAAACGAGACGAAGGAGGATGAAAGAGAGCAAAACGAGACAAAGGAGTGTGAAAGAGAGCGAAACGAGACAATGGAGGGTGAAAGAGAGTGAAACGAGAGGAAGGAGTGTGAAAGAGAGCGAAACGAGACGAAGCAGGGTGAAACAGAGCGAAAAGAGACAAAGGAGGGTGAAAGAGGGGGAAACGAGACGAAGGCAGGTGGAACAGAGCGAACAAGACGAAGGAGGGTGAAAGAGAGCGAAACGAGACGAAGGAGGGTGAAAGAGAGCATAACGAGACGAAGGAGTGTGAAACAGAGCGAAACGAGATGAAGGAGGATGAAAGAGAGCTAAACGAGACGAAGGATGGTCAAAGAGAGCGAAACGAGACAATGGAGGGTGAAAGAGAGCGAAATGAGAGGAAGGAGGGTGAAAGAGAGCGAAACGAGACGAAGGAGGGTGAAAGAGAGTGAAACGAGATGAAGGAGGGTGAAACAGAGCGAAAAGAGACAAAGGAGGGTGAAAGAGGGCGAAACGAGACGAAGGCAGGTGGAACAGAGCGAAACAAGATGAAGGAGGGTAAAAGAGAGTGAAACGAGACGAATGACGGTGAAAGAGAGCAAAACGAGACGAAGGAGTGTGAAAGAGAGCGAAACGAGACGATGGAGCGTGAAAGAGAGGGAAACGAGAGGAAGGATGGTGAAAGAGAGCGAACCGAGACGAAGGAGGGTGAAAGAGTGCAAAACGAGATGAAGGAGGGTGAAAGAGAGCGAAAAGAGACAAAGGAGGGTGAAAGAGGACGAAACGAGACGAAAGCGGGTGGAACAGAGCGAAACAAGACGAAGGAGGGTGAAAGAGAGCGAAACGAGACGAAGGAGGGTGAAAGAGAGCGAAACGAGACGAAGGAGGGTGAAAGAGAGCGAAACGAGATGAAGGATGGTGAAAGAGGGCGAAACGAGACGAAGGCGGGTGGAACAGAGCGAAACAAGACGAAGGAGGATGAAAGAGAGCGAAACGAGACGAAGGAGGGTGAAAGAGAGCGAAACGAGACGAAGGAGTGTGAAAGAGAGCGAAACGAGACGATGGAGTGTGAAAGAGAGCGAAACGAGACGAAGGAGGGTGAAAGAGGGCGAAACGAGACGAAGGCGGGTGGAACAGAGCGAAACAAGACGAAGGAGGATGAAAGAGAGCGAAACGAGACAAAGGAGGGTGAAAGAGAGCAAAACGAGACGAAGGAGTGTGAAAGAGAGCGAAACGAGACGATGGAGTGTGAAAGAGAGCGAAACGAGAGGAAGGAGGGTGAAAGAGAGCGAACCGAGATGAAGGAGGGTGAAAGAGAGTGAAACGAGACGAAGGAGGGTGAAAGAGAGCAAAACGAGACAAAGGAGTGTGAAACAGAGCGAAACGAGACGAAGGATGATGAAAGAGAGCTAAACGAGATGAAGGAGGGTCAAAGAGAGCGAAACGAGATGAAGGAGGGCCAAAGAGGGCGAAACGAGATGAAGGAGTTTGAAAGAGAGCGAAACGACACGAAGGAGGGTGAAAGAGAGTGAAACAAGACGGTGGAGGGTGAAAGAGAGCGAAACGAGAGGAAGGAGGGTGAAAGAGAGCCAAACGAGACGAAGGAGGGTGAAAGAGAGCGAAACGAGACGAAGGAGGGTGAAAGAGAGCGAAAGGAGTCTAAGGAGGGTGAAAGAGAGTGGAACGAGACGAAGGAGGGTGAAAGAGAGCGAAACGAGACAATGGAGGGTGAAAGAGAGTGAAACGAGAGGAAGGAGGGTCAAAGAGAGCGAAACGAAACGAAGCAGGGTGAAACAGAGCGAAAAGAGACAAAGGAGGGTGAAAGAGGGGGAAACGAGACGAAGGCAGGTGGAACAGAGCGAACAAGACGAAGGAGGGTGAAAGAGAGCGAAACGAGACGAAGGAGGGTGAAAGAGAGCATAACGAGACGAAGGAGTGTGAAACAGAGCGAAACGAGATGAAGGAGGATGAAAGGGAGCTAAACGAGACGAAGGATGGTCAAAGAGAGCGAAACGAGATGAAGGAGGGTCAAAGAGGCGAAACGAGACGAAGGGGGGTGAAAGAGAGTGGAACGAGACGAAGGAGGGTGAAAGAGACCGAAACGAGACGAAGGAGGGGGAAAGAGAGCGAAACGAGATGAAGGAGGGTTAAACAGAGCGAAAGGAGACGAAGGAGGGTCAAAGAGAGCAAAACGAGACGAAAGAGTGTAAAAGAGAGCGAAACGAGACGGTGGAGGGTGAAAGAGAGCGAAACGAGTCGAAGGAGGGAGAAAGAGAGCGAAACAAGACGATGGAGGGTGAAAAAGAGGGAAACGAGAGGAAGGAGCGTGAAAGAGAGCCAAACGAGATGAAGGAGGGTGAAAGAGAGCGAAACGAGACGAAGGAGGGTGTAAGAGAGCGAAACGAGACGAAGGAGGGTGAAAGAGAGCGAGAGGAGTCGAAGGAGGGTGCAAGGGAGCGTATCGAGATGAAGGAGGGTGCAACAGAGTGAAACGAGACGAAGGAAGGTGAAAGAGAGCGAAACGAGACCAAAGAGGGTGAAAGAGAGAGAAACGAGACGAAGTAAAGTGAAAGAGAGTGAAACGAGACAAAGGAGGGTGAAAGGGAGCGAAACGAGACGAAGGAGGGTGAAAAAGGGCGAGGCGAAGGAGCATGAAAGAGAGCGAAACGAGATGAAGGAGGGTGAAAGAGGGTGAAAGGAGATGAAGAAGGATAAAAGAGAGCGAAACGAGACGAAGGAGGGTGAAAGAGAGCGAAACGAGATGAAGGAGGGTCAAAGAGAGCGAAACGAGATGAAGGAGGGTGAAAGAGAGCGAAACGAGACGAAGGAGGATGAAAGAGAGCAAAACGAGACAAAGGAGTGTGAAAGAGAGCGAAACGAGACAATGGAGGGTGAAAGAGAGTGAAACGAGAGGAAGGAGTGTGAAAGAGAGCGAAACGAGACGAAGCAGGGTGAAACAGAGCGAAAAGAGACAAAGGAGGGTGAAAGAGGGGGAAACGAGACGAAGGCAGGTGGAACAGAGCGAACAAGACGAAGGAGGGTGAAAGAGAGCGAAACGAGACGAAGGAGGGTGAAAGAGAGCATAACGAGACGAAGGAGTGTGAAACAGAGCGAAACGAGATGAAGGAGGATGAAAGAGAGCTAAACGAGACGAAGGATGGTCAAAGAGAGCGAAACGAGATGAAGGAGGGTCAAAGAGGCGAAACGAGACGAAGGGGGGTAAAAGAGAGTGGAATGAGACGAAGGAGGGTGAAAGAGAGTGGAACGAGACGAAGGAGGGTGAAAGAGACCGAAACGAGGCGAAGGAGGGTGAAAGAGACCGAAACGAGATGAAGGAGGGGGAAAGAGAGCGAAACGAGATGAAGGAGGGTTAAACAGAGGGAAGGGAGACGAAGGAGGGTCAAAGAGAGCAAAACGAGACGAAAGAGTGTAAAAGAGAGCGAAACGAGACGGTGGAGGGTGAAAGAGAGCGAAACGAGTCGAAGAAGGGAGAAAGAGAGCGAAACAAGACGATGGAGGGTGAAAAAGAGGGAAACGAGAGGAAGGAGCGTGAAAGAGAGCGAAACGAGACGAAGGAGGGTCAAAGAGAGCGAAACGAGATGAAGGAGGGCCAAAGAGGGTGAAACGAGATGAAGGAGTTTGAAAGAGAGCGAAACGACATGAAGGAGGGTGAAAGAGAGCGAAACAAGACGGTGGAGGGTGAAAGAGAGCGAAACGAGAGGAAGGAGGGTGAAAGAGAGCCAAACGAGACAAAGTAGGGTGAAAGAGAGCGAAACGAGATGAATGACGGTGAAAGAGAGCAAAACGAGACGAAGGAGTGTGAAAGAGAGCGAAACGAGACGATGGAGCGTGAAAGAGAGGGAAACGAGAGGAAGGATGGTGAAAGAGAGCGAACCGAGACGAAGGAGGGTGAAAGAGAGCAAAACGAGATGAAGGAGGGTGAAAGAGAGCGAAAAGAGACAAAGGAGGGTGAAAGAGGACGAAACGAGACGAAAGCGGGTGGAACAGAGCGAAACAAGACGAAGGAGGGTGAAAGAGAGCGAAACGAGACGAAGGAGGGTGAAAGAGAGCGAAACGAGACGAAGGAGGGTGAAAGAGAGCGAAACGAGACGAAGGAGGGTGAAAGAGGGCGAAACGAGACGAATGCGGGTGGAACAGAGCGAAACAAGATGAAGGAGGATGAAAGAGAGCGAAACGAGACGAAGGAGGGTGAAAGAGAGCGAAACGAGATGAAGGAGTGTGAAAGAGAGCGAAACGAGACGATGGAGTGTGAAAGAGAGCGAAACGAGACGAAGGAGGGTGAAAGAGGGCGAAACGAGACGAAGGCGGGTGGAACAGAGCGAAACAAGACGAAGGAGGATGAAAGAGAGCGAAACGAGACGAAGGAGGGTGAAAGAGAGCAAAACGAGACGAAGGAGTGTGAAAGAGAGCGAAACGAGACGATGGAGTGTGAAAGAGAGCGAAACAAGAGGAAGGAGGGTGAAAGAGAGCGAACCGAGATGAAGGAGGGTGAATGAGAGTGAAACGAGACGAAGGAGGGTGAAAGAGAGCAAAACGAGATGAAGGAGTGTGAAACAGAGCGAAACGAGACGAAGGATGATGAAAGAGAGCTAAACGAGACGAAGGAGGGTCAAAGAGAGCGAAACGAGATAAAGGAGGGCCAAAGAGGGCGAAACGAGATGAAGGAATTTGAAAGAGAGCGAAACGACACGAAGGAGGGTGAAAGAGAGCGAAACAAGACGGTGGAGGGTGAAAGAGAGCGAAACGAGTGGAAGGAGGGTGAAAGAGAGCCAAACGAGACGAAGGAGGGTGAAAGAGAGCGAAACGAGACGAAGGAGGGTGAAAGAGAGCGAAAGGAGTCTAAGGAGGGTGAAAGAGAGTGGAACGAGACGAAGAAGGGTGAATGAGACCGAAACGAGACAAAGGAGTGTTAAAGAGAACGAATCGAGACGAAGGAGGGTGAAAGAGAGCGAAACGAGACGAAGGAGGGTGAAAGAGAGCGAAACGAGATGAAGGAGTGTCAAAGAGAGCGAAACGAGACGAAGGAGGGTGAAAGAGAGCGAAACGAGACGAAGGAGGATGAAAGAGAGCAAAACGAGACAAAGGAGTGTGAAAGAGAGCGAAACGAGACAATGGAGGGTGAAAGAGAGTGAAACGAGAGGAAGGAGGGTGAAAGAGAGCGAAACGAGACGAAACAGGGTGAAACAGAGCGAAAAGAGACAAAGGAGGGTGAAAGAGGGGGAAACGAGACGAAGGCAGGTGGAACAGAGCGAACAAGACGAAGGAGGGTGAAAGAGAGCGAAACGAGACGAAGGAGGGTGAAAGAGAGCATAACGAGACGAAGGAGTGTGAAACAGAGCGAAACGAGATGAAGGAGGATGAAAGAGAGATAAACGAGACGAAGGATGGTCAAAGAGAGCGAAACGAGATGAAGGAGGGTCAAAGAGGCGAAACGAGACGAAGGGGGGTGAAAGAGAGTGGAACGAGACGAAGGAGGGTGAAAGAGACCGAAACGAGGCGAAGGAGGGTGAAAGAGACCGAAACGAGACGAAGGAGGGGGAAAGAGAGCGAAACGAGATGAAGGAGGGTTAAACAGAGCGAAAGGAGACGGAGGAGGGTCAAAGAGAGCAAAACGAGACGAAAGAGTGTAAAAGAGAGCGAAACGAGACGGTGGAGGGTGAAAGAGAGCGAAACGAGTCGAAGGAGGGAGAAAGAGAGCGAAACAAGACGATGGAGGGTGAAAAAGAGGGAAACAAGAGGAAGGAGCGTGAAAGAGAGCGAAACGAGATGAAGGAGGGTGAAAGAGAGCGAAACGAGACGATGTAAAGTGAAAGAGAGTGAAACAAGACAAAGGAGGGTGAAAGGGAGCGAAACGAGACGAAGGAGGGTGAAAAAGGGCGAGGCGAAGGAGCATGAAAGAGAGCGAAACGAGATGAAGGAGGGTGAAAGAGGGTGAAAGGAGATGAAGAAGGATAAAAGAGAGCGAAACGAGACGAAGGAGGGTGAAAGAGAGCGAAACGAGATGAAGGAGGGTCAAAGAGAGCGAAACGAGACGAAGGAGGGTGAAAGAGAGCGAAACGAGACGAAGGAGGGTGAAAGAGAGCGAAACGAGACGAAGCAGGGTGAAACAGAGCAAAAAGAGACAAAGGAGGGTGAAAGAGGGGGAAACGAGACGAAGGCAGGTGGAACAGAGCGAACAAGACGAAGGAGGGTGAAAGAGAGCGATACGAGACGAAGGAGGGTGAAAGAGAGCATAACGAGATGAAGGAGTGTGAAACAGAGCGAAACGAGACGAAGGGGGGTGAAAGAGAGTGGAATGAGACGAAGGAGGGTGAAAGAGAGTGGAACGAGACGAAGGAGGGTGAAAGAGACCGAAACGAGGCGAAGGAGGGTGAAAGAGACCGAAACGAGACGAAGGAGGGGGAAAGAGAGCGAAACGAGATGAACGAGGGTTAAACAGAGGGAAAGGAGACGAAGGAGGGTCAAAGAGAGCAAAATGAGACGAAAGAGTGTAAAAGAGAGCGAAACGAGATGGTGGAGGGTGAAAGAGAGCGAAACGAGTCGAAGGAGGGAGAAAGAGAGCGAAACAAGACGATGGAGGGTGAAAAAGAGGGAAACGAGAGGAAGGAGCGTGAAAGAGAGCGAAACGAGACGAAGGAGGGTCAAAGAGAGCAAAACGAGAGGAAGGAGGGTGAAAGAGAGCCAAACGAGATGAAGTAGGGTGAAAGAGAGCGAAACGAGACGAAGGAGAAAGAAAGAGAGCGAAACGAGACAAAGGAGGGTGAAAGAGAGCGAAACGAGACAGAGAAAGGTGAAAGAGAGCGAACCGAGACTAAGGAGTGTGAAAGAGAGCGAAACGAGACGAAGGAGGGTGAAAGAGAGCGAAACGAGACGAAGGAGGGTGAAAGAGAGCGAAAGGAGTCTAAGGAGGGTGAAAGAAAGTGGAACGAGACGAAGGAGGGTGAAAGAGAGCGAAACTAGACGAAGGAGGGTGAAAGAGAGCAAAACGAGACAAAGGAGTGAGAAAGAGAGCGAAACGAGACAATGGAGGGTGAAAGAGAGCGAAATGAGAGGAAGGAGGGTGAAAGAGAGCGAAACGAGACGAAGGAGGGTGAAAGAGAGTGAAACGAGATGAAGGAGGGTGAAACAGAGCGAAAAGAGACAAAGGAGGGTGAAAGAGGGCGAAACGAGACGAAGGCAGGTGGAACAGAGCGAAACAAGATGAAGGAGGGTGAAAGAGAGCGAAACGAAACGAATGACGGTGAAAGAGAGCAAAACGAGACGAAGGAGTGTGAAAGAGAGCGAAACGAGACGATGGTTCGTGAAAGAGAAGGAAACGAGAGGAAGGATGGTGAAAGAGAGCGAACCGAGACGAAGGAGGGTGAAAGAGAGCAAAACGAGATGAAGGAGAGTGAAAGAGAGCGAAAAGAGAGAAAGGAGGGTGAAAGAGTACGAAACGAGACGAAAGCGGGTGGAACAGAGCGAAACAAGACGAAGGAGGGTGAAAGAGAGCGAAACGAGACGAAGGAGGGTGAAAGAGAGCGAAACGAGACGAAGGAGGGTGAAAGAGAGCGAAACGAGACGAAGGAGGGTGAAAGAGGGCGAAACGAGACGAAGGCGGGTGGAACAGAGCGAAACAAGACGAAGGAGGATGAAAGAGAGCGAAACGAGACGAAGGAGGGTGAAAGAGAGCGAAACGAGACGAAGGAGTGTGAAAGAGAGCGAAACGAGACGATGGAGTGTGAAAGAGAGCGAAACGAGACGAAGGAGGGTGAAAGAGGGCGAAACGAGACGAAGGCGGGTGGAACAGAGCGAAACAAGACGAAGGAGGATGAAAGAGAGCGAAACGAGACGAAGGAGGGTGAAAGAGAGCGAAACGAGACGATGGAGTGTGAAAGAGAGTGAAACGAGACGAAGGAGGGTGAAAGAGGGCGAAACGAGACGAAGGCGGGTGGAACAGAGCGAAACAAGACGAAGGAGGATGAAAGAGAGCGAAACGAGACGAAGGAGGGTGAAAGAGAGCAAAACGAGACGAAGGAGGGTGAAAGAGAGCGAAACGAGACGAAGGAGGGTGAAAGAGGGCGAAACGAGACGAAGGCGGGTGGAACAGAGCGAAACAAGACGAAGGAGGATGAAAGAGAGCGAAACGAGACGAAGGAGGGTGAAAGAGAGCGAAACGAGATGAAGGAGTGTGAAAGAGAGCGAAACGAGACGATGGAGTGTGAAAGAGAGCGAAACGAGACGAAGGAGGGTGAAAGAGGGCGAAACGAGACGAAGGCGGGTGGAACAGAGCGAAACAAGACGAAGGAGGATGAAAGAGAGCGAAACGAGACGAAGGAGGGTGAAAGAGAGCAAAACGAGACGAAGGAGTGTGAAAGAGAGCGAAACGAGACGATGGAGTGTGAAAGAGAGCGAAACAAGAGGAAGGAGGGTGAAAGAGAGCGAACCGAGATGAAGGAGGGTGAATGAGAGTGAAACGAGACGAAGGAGGGTGAAAGAGAGCAAAACGAGACGAAGGAGTGTGAAACAGAGCGAAACGAGACGAAGGATGATGAAAGAGAGCTAAACGAGACGAAGGAGGGTCAAAGAGAGCGAAACGAGATAAAGGAGGGCCAAAGAGGGCGAAACGAGATGAAGGAGTTTGAAAGAGAGCGAAACGACACGAAGGAGGGTGAAAGAGAGCGAAACAAGACGGTGGAGGGTGAAAGAGAGCGAAACGAGTGGAAGGAGGGTGAAAGAGAGCCAAACGAGACGAAGGAGGGTGAAAGAGAGCGAAACGAGACGAAGGAGGGTGAAAGAGAGCGAAAGGAGTCTAAGGAGGGTGAAAGAGAGTGGAACGAGACGAAGAAGGGTGAAAGAGACCGAAACGAGACAAAGGAGTGTTAAAGAGAACGAATCGAGACGAAGGAGGGTGAAAGAGAGCGAAACGAGACGAAGGAGGGTGAAAGAGAGCGAAACGAGATGAAGGAGTGTCAAAGAGAGCGAAACGAGACGAAGGAGGGTGAAAGAGAGCGAAACGAGACGAAGGAGGATGAAAGAGAGCAAAACGAGACAAAGGAGTGTGAAAGAGAGCGAAACGAGACAATGGAGGGTGAAAGAGAGTGAAACGAGAGGAAGGAGGGTGAAAGAGAGCGAAACTAGACGAAGGAGGGTGAAAGAGAGCGAAACGAGACGAAGGAGGGTGAAAGAGAGCGAAACGAGACGAAGGAGGGTGAAAGAGAGCGAAAGGAGTCTAAGGAGGGTGAAAGAAAGTGGAACGAGACGAAGGAGGGTGAAAGAGAGCGAAACTAGACGAAGGAGGGTGAAAGAGAGCAAAACGAGACAAAGGAGTGAGAAAGAGAACGAAACGAGACAATGGAGGGTGAAAGAGAGCGAAATGAGAGGAAGGAGGGTGAAAGAGAGCGAAACGAGACGAAGGAGGGTGAAAGAGAGTGAAACGAGATGAAGGAGGGTGAAACAGAGCGAAAAGAGACAAAGGAGGGTGAAAGAGGGCGAAACGAGACGAAGGCAGGTGGAACAGAGCGAAACAAGATGAAGGAGGGTGAAAGAGAGCGAAACGAAACGAATGACGGTGAAAGAGAGCAAAACGAGACGAAGGAGTGTGAAAGAGAGCGAAACGAGACGATGGTTCGTGAAAGAGAAGGAAACGAGAGGAAGGATGGTGAAAGAGAGCGAACCGAGACGAAGGAGGGTGAAAGAGAGCAAAACGAGATGAAGGAGAGTGAAAGAGAGCGAAAAGAGACAAAGGAGGGTGAAAGAGTACGAAACGAGACGAAAGCGGGTGGAACAGAGCGAAACAAGACGAAGGAGGGTGAAAGAGAGCGAAACGAGACGAAGGAGGGTGAAAGAGAGCGAAACGAGACGAAGGAGGGTGAAAGAGAGCGAAACGAGACGAAGGAGGGTGAAAGAGGGCGAAACGAGACGAAGGCGGGTGGAACAGAGCGAAACAAGACGAAGGAGGATGAAAGAGAGCGAAACGAGACGAAGGAGGGTGAAAGAGAGCGAAACGAGACGAAGGAGTGTGAAAGAGAGCGAAACGAGACGATGGAGTGTGAAAGAGAGCGAAACGAGACGAAGGAGGGTGAAAGAGGGCGAAACGAGACGAAGGCGGGTGGAACAGAGCGAAACAAGACGAAGGAGGATGAAAGAGAGCGAAACGAGACGAAGGAGGGTGAAAGAGAGCGAAACGAGACGATGGAGTGTGAAAGAGAGCGAAACGAGACGAAGGAGGGTGAAAGAGGGCGAAACGAGACGAAGGCGGGTGGAACAGAGCGAAACAAGACGAAGGAGGATGAAAGAGAGCGAAACGAGACGAAGGAGGGTGAAAGAGAGCAAAACGAGAGGAAGGAGGGTGAAAGAGAGCGAACCGAGATGAAGGAGGGTGAATGAGAGTGAAACGAGACAAAGGAGGGTGAAAGAGAGCAAAACGAGACGAAGGAGTGTGAAACAGAGCGAAACGAGACGAAGGATGATGAAAGAGAGCTAAACGAGACGAAGAGGGTCAAAGAGAGCGAAACGAGATAAAGGAGGGCCAAAGAGGGCGAAACGAGATGAAGGAGTTTGAAAGAGAGCGAAACGACACGAAGGAGGGTGAAAGAGAGCGAAACAAGACGGTGGAGGGTGAAAGAGAGCGAAACGAGAGGAAGGAGGGTGAAAGAGAGCCAAACGAGACGAAGGAGGGTGAAAGAGAGCGAAACGAGACGAAGGAGGGTGAAAGAGAGCGAAAGGAGTCTAAGGAGGGTGAAAGAGAGTGGAACGAGAGGAAGGAGGGTGAAAGAGACCGAAACGAGACAAAGGAGTGTTAAAGAGAACGAATCGAGACGAAGGAGGGTGAAAGAGAGCGAAACGAGACGAAGGAGGGTGAAAGAGAGCGAAACGAGATGAAGGAGTGTCAAAGAGAGCGAAACGAGACGAAGGAGGGTGAAAGAGAGCGAAACGAGACGAAGGAGGATGAAAGAGAGCAAAACGAGACAAAGGAGTGTGAAAGAGAGCGAAACGAGACAATGGAGGGTGAAAGAGAGTGAAACGAGAGGAAGGAGGGTGAAAGAGAGCGAAACGAGACGAAGCAGGGTGAAACAGAGCGAAAAGAGACAAAGGAGGGTGAAAGAGGGGGAAACGAGACGAAGGCAGGTGGAACAGAGCAAACAAGACGAAGGAGGGTGAAAGAGAGCGAAACGAGACGAAGGAGGGTGAAAGAGAGCATAACGAGACGAAGGAGTGTGAAACAGAGCGAAACGAGATGAAGGAGGATGAAAGAGAGATAAACGAGACGAAGGATGGTCAAAGAGAGCGAAACGAGATGAAGGAGGGTCAAAGAGGCGAAACGAGACGAAGGGGGGTGAAAGAGAGTGGAACGAGACGAAGGAGGGTGAAAGAGACCGAAACGAGGCGAAGGAGGGTGAAAGAGACCGAAACGAGACGAAGGAGGGGGAAAGAAAGCGAAACGAGATGAAGGAGGGTTAAACAGAGCGAAAGGAGACGGAGGAGGGTCAAAGAGAGCAAAACGAGACGAAAGAGTGTAAAAGAGAGCGAAACGAGACGGTGGAGGGTGAAAGAGAGCGAAACGAGTCGAAGGAGGGAGAAAGAGAGCGAAACAAGACGATGGAGGGTGAAAAAGAGGGAAACGAGAGGAAGGAGCGTGAAAGAGAGCGAAACGAGATGAAGGAGGGTGAAAGAGAGCGAAACGAGACGATGTAAAGTGAAAGAGAGTGAAACAAGACAAAGGAGGGTGAAAGGGAGCGAAACGAGACGAAGGAGGGTGAAAAAGGGCGAGGCGAAGGAGCATGAAAGAGAGCGAAACGAGATGAAGGAGGGTGAAAGAGGGTGAAAGGAGATGAAGAAGGATAAAAGAGAGCGAAACGAGACGAAGGAGGGTGAAAGAGAGCGAAACGAGATGAAGGAGGGTCAAAGAGAGCGAAACGAGACGAAGGAGGGTGAAAGAGAGCGAAACGAGACGAAGGAGGGTGAAAGAGAGCGAAACGAGACGAAGCAGGGTGAAACAGAGCAAAAAGAGACAAAGGAGGGTGAAAGAGGGGGAAACGAGACGAAGGCAGGTGGAACAGAGCGAACAAGACGAAGGAGGGTGAAAGAGAGCGATACGAGACGAAGGAGGGTGAAAGAGAGCATAACGAGATGAAGGAGTGTGAAACAGTGCGAAACGAGATGAAGGAGGATGAAAGAGAGCTAAACGAGACGAAGGGGGGTGAAAGAGAGTGGAATGAGACGAAGGAGGGTGAAAGAGAGTGGAACGAGACGAAGGAGGGTGAAAGAGACCGAAACGAGGCGAAGGAGGGTGAAAGAGACCGAAACGAGACGAAGGAGGGGGAAAGAGAGCGTAACGAGATGAAGGAGGGTTAAACAGAGGGAAAGGAGACGAAGGAGGGTCAAAGAGAGCAAAATGAGACGAAAGAGTGTAAAAGAGAGCGAAACGAGACGGTGGAGGGTGAAAGAGAGCGAAACGAGTCGAAGGAGGGAGAAAGAGAGCGAAACAAGACGATGGAGGGTGAAAAAGAGGGAAACGAGAGGAAGGAGCGTGAAAGAGAGCGAAACGAGACGAAGGAGGGTCAAAGAGAGCGAAACGAGAGGAAGGAGGGTGAAAGAGAGCCAAACGAGACGAAGTAGGGTGAAAGAGAGCGAAACGAGACGAAGGAGAAAGAAAGAGAGCGAAACGAGACAAAGGAGGGTGAAAGAGAGCGAAACGAGACAGAAAAAGGTGAAAGAGAGCGAACCGAGACTAAGGAGTGTGAAAGAGAGCGAAACGAGACGAAGGAGGGTGAAAGAGAGCGAAACGAGACGAAGGAGGGTGAAAGAGAGCGAAAGGAGTCTAAGGAGGGTGAAAGAAAGTGGAACGAGACGAAGGAGGGTGAAAGAGAGCGAAACGAGACGAAGGAGGGTGAAAGAGAGCAAAACGAGACAAAGGAGTGAGAAAGAGAGCGAAACGAGACAATGGAGGGTGAAAGAGAGCGAAATGAGAGGAAGGAGGGTGAAAGAGAGCGAAACGAGACGAAGGAGGGTGAAAGAGAGTGAAACGAGATGAAGGAGGGTGAAACAGAGCGAAAAGAGACAAAGGAGGGTGAAAGAGGGCGAAACGAGACGAAGGCAGGTGGAACAGAGCGAAACAAGATGAAGGAGGGTGAAAGAGAGCGAAACGAAACGAATGACGGTGAAAGAGAGCAAAACGAGATGAAGGAGTGTGAAAGAGAGCGAAACGAGACGATGGTTCGTGAAAGAGAAGGAAACGAGAGGAAGGATGGTGAAAGAGAGCGAACCGAGACGAAGGAGGGTGAAAGAGAGCAAAACGAGATGAAGGAGAGTGAAAGAGAGCGAAAAGAGACAAAGGAGGGTGAAAGAGTACGAAACGAGACGAAAGCGGGTGGAACAGAGCGAAACAAGACGAAGGAGGGTGAAAGAGAGCGAAACGAGACGAAGGAGGGTGAAAGAGAGCGAAACGAGACGAAGGAGGGTGAAAGAGAGCGAAACGAGACGAAGGAGGGTGAAAGAGGGCGAAACGAGACGAAGGCGGGTGGAACAGAGCGAAACAAGACGAAGGAGGATGAAAGAGAGCGAAACGAGACGAAGGAGGGTGAAAGAGAGCGAAACGAGACGAAGGAGTGTGAAAGAGAGCGAAACGAGACGATGGAGTGTGAAAGAGAGCGAAACGAGACGAAGGAGGGTGAAAGAGGGCGAAACGAGACGAAGGCGGGTGGAACAGAGCGAAACAAGACGAAGGAGGATGAAAGAGAGCGAAACGAGACGAAGGAGGGTGAAAGAGAGCAAAACGAGACGAAGGAGTGTGAAAGAGAGCGAAACGAGACGATGGAGTGTGAAAGAGAGCGAAACGAGACAAAGGAGGGTGAAAGAGAGCGAAACGAGACAGAGAAAGGTGAAAGAGAGCGAAACGAGACTAAGGAGTGTGAAAGAGAGCGAAACGAGACGAAGGAGGGTGAAAGAGAGTGAAACGAGACGAAGGAGGGTGAAAGAGAGCGAAAGGAGTCTAAGGAGGGTGAAAGAAAGTGGAACGAGACGAAGGAGGGTGAAAGAGAGCGAAACTAGACGAAGGAGGGTGAAAGAGAGCAAAACGAGACAAAGGAGTGAGAAAGAGAGCGGAACGAGACAATGGAGGGTGAAAGAGAGCGAAATGAGAGGAAGGAGGGTAAAAGAGAGCGAAACGAGACGAAGGAGGGTGAAAGAGAGTGAATCGAGATGAAGGAGGGTGAAACAGAGCGAAAAGAGACAAAGGAGGGTGAAAGAGGGCGAAACGAGACGAAGGCAGGTGGAACAGAGCGAAACAAGATGAAGGAGGGTGAAAGAGAGCGAAACGAGACGAATAACGGTGAAAGAGAGCAAAACGAGACGAAGGAGTGTGAAAGAGAGCGAAACGAGACGATGGTTCGTGAAAGAGAGGGAAACGAGAGGAAGGATGGTGAAAGAGAGCGAACCGAGACGAAGGATGGTGAAAGAGAGCAAAACGAGATGAAGGAGGGTGAAAGAGAGCGAAAAGAGACAAAGGAGGGTGAAAGAGGACGAAACGAGATGAAAGCGGGTGGAACAGAGCGAAACAAGACGAAGGAGGGTGAAAGAGAGCGAAACGAGACGAAGGAGGGTGAAAGAGAGCGAAACGAGACGAAGGAGGGTGAAAGAGAGCGAAACGAGACGAAGGAGGGTGAAAGAGGGCGAAACGAGACGAAGGCGGGTGGAACAGAGCGAAACAAGACGAAGGAGGATGAAAGAGAGCGAAACGAGACGAAGGAGGGTGAAAGAGAGCGAAACGAGACGAAGGAGGGTGAAAGAGAGCGAAACGAGACGATGGAGTGTGAAAGAGAGCGAAACGAGACGAAGGAGGGTGAAAGAGGGCGAGACGAGACGAAGGCGGGTGGAACAGAGCGAAACAAGACGAAGGAGGATGAAAGAGAGCGAAACGAGACGAAGGAGGGTGAAAGAGAGCAAAACGAGACGAAGGAGTGTGAAAGAGAGCGAAACGAGACGATGGAGTGTGAAAGAGAGCGAAACGAGAGGAAGGAGGGTGAAAGAGAGCGAACCGAGATGAAGGAGGGTGAAAGAGAGTGAAACGAGACGAAGGAGGGTGAAAGAGAGCAAAACGAGATGAAGGAGTGTGAAACAGAGCGAAACGAGATGAAGGATGATGAAAGAGAGCTAAACGAGACGAGGGAGGGTCAAAGAGAGCGAAACAAGATGAAGGAGGGCCAAAGAGGGCGAAACGAGATGAAGGAGTTTGAAAGAGAGCGTAACGAGAGGAAGGAGGGTGAAAGAGAGCCAAACGAGACGAAGGAGGGTGAAAGAGAGCGAAACGAGACGAAGGAGGGTGAAAGAGAGCCAAACGAGACGAAGGAGGGTGAAAGAGAGCGAAACGAGACGAAGGAGGGTGAAAGAGAGCGAAAGGAGTCTAAGGAGGGTGAAAGAGAGTGGAACGAGACGAAGGAGGGTGAAAGAGACCGAAACGAGACAAAGGAGTGTTAAAGAGAACGAATCGAGACGAAGGAGGGTGAAAGAGAGCGAAACGAGACGAAGGAGGGTGAAAGAGAGTGAAATGAGATGAAGGAGGGTCAAAGAGAGCGAAACGAGATGAAGGAGGGTGAAAGAGAGCGAAACGAGACGAAGGAGGATGAAAGAGAGCAAAACGAGACAAAGGAGTGTGAAAGAGAGCGAAACGAGACAATGGAGGGTGAAAGAGAGTGAAACGAGACGCAGGAGGGTGAAAGAGAGCATAACGAGACGAAGGAGTGTGAAACAGAGCGAAACGAGATGAAGGAGGATGAAAGAGAGCTAAACGAGACGAAGGATGGTCAAAGAGAGCGAAACGAGATGAAGGAGGGTCAAAGAGGCGAAACGAGACGAAGGGGGGTGAAAGAGAGTGGAACGAGACGAAGGAGGGTGAAAGAGACCGAAACGAGGCGAAGGAGGGTGAAAGAGACCGAAACGAGACGAAGGAGGGGGAAAGAGAGCGAAACGAGATGACGGAGGGTTAAACAGAGCGAAAGGAGACGAAGGAGGGTCAAAGAGAGCAAAACGAGACGAAAGAGTGTAAAAGAGAGCGAAACGAGACGGTGGAGGGTGAAAGAGAGCGAAACGAGTCGAAGGAGGGAGAAAGAGAGCGAAACAAGACGATGGAGGGTGAAAAAGAGGGAAACGAGAGGAAGGAGCGTGAAAGAGAGCGAAACGAGATGAAGGAGGGTGAAAGAGAGCGAAACGAGACGAAGGAGGGTGAAAGAGAGCGAGAGGAGTCGAAGGAGGGTGCAAGGGAGCGAATCGAGATGAAGGAGGGTGCAACAGAGTGAAACGAGACGAAGGAAGGTGAAAGAGAGCGAAACAAGACCAAAGAGGGTGAAAGAGAGAGAAACGAGAGGAAGGAGATTGAAAGAGAGCCAAACGAGACGAAGGAGGGTGAAAGAGAGCGAAACGAGACGAAGGAGGGTGAAAGAGAGCGAAAGGAGTCTAAGGAGGGTGAAAGAGAGTGGAACGAGACGAAGGAGGGTGAAAGAGACCGAAACGAGACAAAGGAGTGTTAAAGAGAACGAATCGAGACGAAGGAGGGTGAAAGAGAGCGAAACGAGACGAAGGAGGGTGAAAGGGAGCGAAACGAGATGAAGGAGGGTCAAAGAGAGCGAAACGAGACGAAGGAGGGTGAAAGAGAGCGAAACGAGACGAAGGAGGATGAAAGAGAGCAAAACGAGACAAAGGAGTGTGAAAGAGAGCGAAACGAGACAATGGAGGGTGAAAGAGAGTGAAACGAGAGGAAGGAGGGTGAAAGAGAGCGAAACGAGACGAAGCAGGGTGAAACAGAGCGAAAAGAGACAAAGGAGGGTGAAAGAGGGGGAAACGAGACGAAGGCAGGTGGAACAGAGCGAACAAGACGAAGGAGGGTGAAAGAGAGCGAAACGAGACGAAGGAGGGTGAAAGAGAGCATAACGAGACGAAGGAGTGTGAAACTGAGCGAAACGAGATGAAGGAGGATGAAAGAGAGCTAAACGAGACGAAGGATGGTCAAAGAGAGCGAAACGAGATGAAGGAGGGTCAAAGAGGCTAAACGAGACGAAGGGGGGTGAAAGAGGGCGAAACGAGATGAAGAAGGATAAAAGAGAGCGAAACGAGACGAAGGAGGGTGAAAGAGAGCGAAACGAGATGAAGGAGGGTCAAAGAGAGCGAAACGAGACGAAGGAGGGTGAAAGAGAGCGAAACGAGACGAAGGAGGGTGAAAGAGAGCGAAACGAGACGAAGCAGGGTGAAACAGAGCAAAAAGAGACAAAGGAGGGTGAAAGAGGGGGAAACGAGACGAAGGCAGGTGGAACAGAGCGAACAAGACGAAGGAGGGTGAAAGAGAGCGATATGAGACGAAGGAGGGTGAAAGAGAGCATAACGAGATGAAGGAGTGTGAAACAGTGCGAAACGAGATGAAGGAGGATGAAAGAGAGCTAAACGAGACGAAGGATGGTCAAAGAGCGAAACGAGATGAAGGAGGGTCAAAGAGGCGAAACGAGACGAAGGGGGGTGAAAGAGAGTGGAATGAGACGAAGGAGGGTGAAAGAGAGTGGAACGAGACGAAGGAGGGTGAAAGAGACCGAAACGAGGCGAAGGAGGGTGAAAGAGACCGAAACGAGACGAAGGAGGGGGAAAGAGAGCGAAACGAGATGAAGGAGGGTTAAACAGAGGGAAAGGAGACGAAGGAGGGTCAAAGAGAGCAAAATGAGACGAAAGAGTGTAAAAGAGAGCGAAACGAGACGGTGGAGGGTGAAAGAGAGCGAAACGAGTCGAAGGAGGGAGAAAGAGAGCGAAACAAGACGATGGAGGGTGAAAAAGAGGGAAACGAGAGGAAGGAGCGTGAAAGAGAGCGAAATGAGACGAAGGAGGGTCAAAGAGAGCGAAACGAGAGGAAGGAGGGTGAAAGAGAGCCAAACGAGACGAAGTAGGGTGAAAGAGAGCGAAACGAGACGAAGGAGAAAGAAAGAGAGCGAAACGAGACAAAGGAGGGTGAAAGAGAGCGAAACGAGACAGAGAAAGGTGAAAGAGAGCGAACCGAGACTAAGGAGTGTGAAAGAGAGCGAAACGAGACGAAGGAGGGTGAAAGAGAGCGAAACGAGACGAAGGAGGGTGAAAGAGAGCGAAAGGAGTCTAAGGAGGGTGAAAGAAAGTGGAACGAGACGAAGGAGGGTGAAAGAGAGCGAAACTAGACGAAGGAGGGTGAAAGAGAGCAAAACGAGACAAAGGAGTGAGAAAGAGAGCGAAACGAGACAATGGAGGGTGAAAGAGAGCGAAATGAGAGGAAGGAGGGTGAAAGAGAGCGAAACGAGACGAAGGAGGGTGAAAGAGAGTGAAACGAGATGAAGGAGGATGAAACAGAGCGAAAAGAGACAAAGGAGGGTGAAAGAGGGCGAAACGAGACGAAGGCAGGTGGAACAGAGCGAAACAAGATGAAGGAGGGTGAAAGAGAGCGAAACGAAACGAAGGATGGTCAAAGAGCGAAACGAGATGAAGGAGGGTCAAAGAGGCGAAACGAGACGAAGGGGGGTGAAAGAGAGTGGAATGAGACGAAGGAGGGTGAAAGAGAGTGGAACGAGACGAAGGAGGGTGAAAGAGACCGAAACGAGGCGAAGGAGGGTGAAAGAGACCGAAACGAGACGAAGGAGGGGGAAAGAGAGCGTAACGAGATGAAGGAGGGTTAAACAGAGGGAAAGGAGACGAAGGAGGGTCAAAGAGAGCAAAATGAGACGAAAGAGTGTAAAAGAGAGCGAAACGAGACGGTGGAGGGTGAAAGAGAGCGAAACGAGTCGAAGGAGGGAGAAAGAGAGCGAAACAAGACGATGGAGGGTGAAAAAGAGGGAAACGAGAGGGAGGAGCGTGAAAGAGAGCGAAACGAGACGAAGGAGGGTCAAAGAGAGCGAAACGAGAGGAAGGAGGGTGAAAGAGAGCCAAACGAGACGAAGTAGGGTGAAAGAGAGCGAAACGAGACGAAGGAGAAAGAAAGAGAGCGAAACGAGACAAAGGAGGGTGAAAGAGAGCGAAACGAGACAGAGAAAGGTGAAAGAGAGCGAACCGAGACTAAGGAGTGTGAAAGAGAGCGAAACGAGACGAAGGAGGGTGAAAGAGAGCGAAACGAGACGAAGGAGGGTGAAAGAGAGCGAAAGGAGTCTAAGGAGGGTGAAAGAAAGTGGAACGAGACGAAGGAGGGTGAAAGAGAGCGAAACTAGACGAAGGAGGGTGAAAGAGAGCAAAACGAGACAAAGGAGTGAGAAAGAGAGCGAAACGAGACAATGGAGGGTGAAAGAGAGCGAAATGAGAGGAAGGAGGGTGAAAGAGAGCGAAACGAGACGAAGGAGGGTGAAAGAGAGTGAAACGAGATGAAGGAGGGTGAAACAGAGCGAAAAGAGACAAAGGAGGGTGAAAGAGGGCGAAACGAGACGAAGGCAGGTGGAACAGAGCGAAACAAGATGAAGGAGGGTGAAAGAGAGCGAAACGAAACGAATGACGGTGAAAGAGAGCAAAACGAGATGAAGGAGTGTGAAAGAGAGCGAAACGAGACGATGGTTCATGAAAGAGAAGGAAACGAGAGGAAGGATGGTGAAAGAGAGCGAACCGAGACGAAGGAGGGTGAAAGAGAGCAAAACGAGATGAAGGAGAGTGAAAGAGAGCGAAAAGAGACAAAGGAGGGTGAAAGAGTACGAAACGAGACGAAAGCGGGTGGAACAGAGCGAAACAAGACGAAGGAGGGTGAAAGAGAGCGAAACGAGACGAAGGAGGGTGAAAGAGAGCGAAACGAGACGAAGGAGGGTGAAAGAGAGCGAAACGAGACGAAGGAGGGTGAAAGAGGGCGAAACGAGACGAAGGCGGGTGGAACAGAGCGAAACAAGACGAAGGAGGATGAAAGAGAGCGAAACGAGACGAAGGAGGGTGAAAGAGAGCGAAACGAGACGAAGGAGTGTGAAAGAGAGCGAAACGAGACGATGGAGTGTGAAAGAGAGCGAAACGAGACGAAGGAGGGTGAAAGAGGGCGAAACGAGACGAAGGCGGGTGGAACAGAGCGAAACAAGACGAAGGAGGATGAAAGAGAGCGAAACGAGACGAAGGAGGGTGAAAGAGAGCAAAACGAGACGAAGGAGTGTGAAAGAGAGCGAAACGAGACGATGGAGTGTGAAAGAGAGCGAAACGAGACAAAGGAGGGTGAAAGAGAGCGAAACGAGACAGAGAAAGGTGAAAGAGAGCGAAACGAGACTAAGGAGTGTGAAAGAGAGCGAAACGAGACGAAGGAGGGTGAAAGAGAGCGAAACGAGACGAAGGAGGGTGAAAGAGAGCGAAAGGAGTCTAAGGAGGGTGAAAGAAAGTGGAACGAGACGAAGGAGGGTGAAAGAGAGCGAAACTAGACGAAGGAGGGTGAAAGAGAGCAAAACGAGACAAAGGAGTGAGAAAGAGAGCGGAACGAGACAATGGAGGGTGAAAGAGAGCGAAATGAGAGGAAGGAGGGTGAAAGAGAGCGAAACGAGACGAAGGAGGGTGAAAGAGAGTGAATCGAGATGAAGGAGGGTGAAACAGAGCGAAAAGAGACAAAGGAGGGTGAAAGAGGGCGAAACGAGACGAAGGCAGGTGGAACAGAGCGAAACAAGATGAAGGAGGGTGAAAGAGAGCGAAACGAGACGAATAACGGTGAAAGAGAGCAAAACGAGACGAAGGAGTGTGAAAGAGAGCGAAACGAGACGATGGTTCGTGAAAGAGAGGGAAACGAGAGGAAGGATGGTGAAAGAGAGCGAACCGAGACGAAGGATGGTGAAAGAGAGCAAAACGAGATGAAGGAGGGTGAAAGAGAGCGAAAAGAGACAAAGGAGGGTGAAAGAGGACGAAACGAGATGAAAGCGGGTGGAACAGAGCGAAACAAGACGAAGGAGGATGAAAGAGAGCGAAACGAGACGAAGGAGGGTGAAAGAGAGCGAAACGAGACGAAGGCGGGTGGAACAGAGCGAAACAAGACGAAGGAGGATGAAAGAGAGCGAAACGAGACGAAGGAGGGTGAAAGAGAGCAAAACGAGACGAAGGAGTGTGAAAGAGAGCGAAACGAGACGATGGAGTGTGAAAGAGAGCGAAACGAGAGGAAGGAGGGTGAAAGAGAGCGAACCGAGATGAAGGAGGGTGAAAGAGAGTGAAACGAGACGAAGGAGGGTGAAAGAGAGCAAAACGAGATGAAGGAGTGTGAAACAGAGCGAAACGAGACGAAGGATGATGAAAGAGAGCTAAACGAGACGAGGGAGGGTCAAAGAGAGCGAAACAAGATGAAGGAGGGCCAAAGAGGGCGAAACGAGATGAAGGAGTTTGAAAGGGAGCGTAACGAGAGGAAGGAGGGTGAAAGAGAGCCAAACGAGACGAAGGAGGGTGAAAGAGAGCGAAACGAGACGAAGGAGGGTGAAAGAGAGCCAAACGAGACGAAGGAGGGTGAAAGAGAGCGAAACGAGACGAAGGAGGGTGAAAGAGAGCGAAAGGAGTCTAAGGAGGGTGAAAGAGAGTGGAACGAGACGAAGGAGGGTGAAAGAGACCGAAACGAGACAAAGGAGTGTTAAAGAGAACAAATCGAGACGAAGGAGGGTGAAAGAGAGCGAAACGAGACGAAGGAGGGTGAAAGAGAGCGAAATGAGATGAAGGAGGGTCAAAGAGAGCGAAACGAGACGAAGGAGGGTGAAAGAGAGCGAAACGAGACGAAGGAGGATGAAAGAGAGCAAAACGAGACAAAGGAGTGTGAAAGAGAGCGAAACGAGACAATGGAGGGTGAAAGAGAGTGAACCGAGACGCAGGAGGGTGAAAGAGAGCATAACGAGACGAAGGAGTGTGAAACAGAGCGAAACGAGATGAAGGAGGATGAAAGAGAGCTAAACGAGACGAAGGATGGTCAAAGAGAGCGAAACGAGATGAAGGAGGGTCAAAGAGGCGAAACGAGACGAAGGGGGGTGAAAGAGAGTGGAACGAGACGAAGGAGGGTGAAAGAGACCGAAACGAGGCGAAGGAGGGTGAAAGAGACCGAAACGAGACGAAGGAGGGGGAAAGAGAGCGAAACGAGATGACGGAAGGTTAAACAGAGCGAAAGGAGACGAAGGAGGGTCAAAGAGAGCAAAACGAGACGAAAGAGTGTAAAAGAGAGCGAAACGAGACGGTGGAGGGTGAAAGAGAGCGAAACGAGTCGAAGGAGGGAGAAAGAGAGCGAAACAAGACGATGGAGGGTGAAAAAGAGGGAAACGAGAGGAAGGAGCGTGAAAGAGAGCGAAACGAGATGAAGGAGGGTGAAAGAGAGCGAAACGAGACGAAGGAGGGTGAAAGAGAGCGAGAGGAGTCGAAGGAGGGTGCAAGGGAGCGAATCGAGATGAAGGAGGGTGCAACAGAGTGAAACGAGACGAAGGAAGGTGAAAGAGAGCGAAACAAGACCAAAGAGGGTGAAAGAGAGAGAAACGAGAGGAAGGAGGGTGAAAGAGAGCCAAACGAGACGAAGGAGGGTGAAAGAGAGCGAAACGAGACGAAGGAGGGTGAAAGAGAGCGAAAGGAGTCTAAGGAGGGTGAAAGAGAGTGGAACGAGACAAAGGAGGGTGAAAGAGACCGAAACGAGACAAAGGAGTGTTAAAGAGAACGAATCGAGACGAAGGAGGGTGAAAGAGAGCGAAACGAGACGAAGGAGGGTGAAAGAGAGCGAAACGAGATGAAGGAGGGTCAAAGAGAGCGAAACGAGACGAAGGAGGGTGAAAGAGAGCGAAACGAGACGAAGGAGGATGAAAGAGAGCAAAACGAGACAAAGGAGTGTGAAAGAGAGCGAAACGAGACAATGGAGGGTGAAAGAGAGTGAAACGAGAGGAAGGAGGGTGAAAGAGAGCGAAACGAGACGAAGCAGGGTGAAACAGAGCGAAAAGAGACAAAGGAGGGTGAAAGAGGGGGAAACGAGACGAAGGCAGGTGGAACAGAGCGAACAAGACGAAGGAGGGTGAAAGAGAGCGAAACGAGACGAAGGAGGGTGAAAGAGAGCATAACGAGACGAAGGAGTGTGAAACTGAGCGAAACGAGATGAAGGAGGATGAAAGAGAGCTAAACGAGACGAAGGATGGTCAAAGAGAGCGAAACGAGATGAAGGAGGGTCAAAGAGGCGAAACGAGACGAAGGGGGGTGAAAGAGGGCGAAACGAGATGAAAAAGGATAAAAGAGAGCGAAACGAGACGAAGGAGGGTGAAAGAGAGCGAAACGAGATGAAGGAGGGTCAAAGAGAGCGAAACGAGACGAAGGAGGGTGAAAGAGAGCGAAACGAGACGAAGGAGGGTGAAAGAGAGCGAAACGAGACGAAGCAGGGTGAAACAGAGCAAAAAGAGACAAAGGAGGGTGAAAGAGGGGGAAACGAGACGAAGGCAGGTGGAACAGAGCGAACAAGACGAAGGAGGGTGAAAGAGAGCGATATGAGACGAAGGAGGGTGAAAGAGAGCATAACGAGATGAAGGAGTGTGAAACAGTGCGAAACGAGATGAAGGAGGATGAAAGAGAGCTAAACGAGACGAAGGATGGTCAAAGAGCGAAACGAGAGGAAGGAGGGTCAAAGAGGCGAAACGAGACGAAGGGGGGTGAAAGAGAGTGGAATGAGACGAAGGAGGGTGAAAGAGAGTGGAACGAGACGAAGGAGGGTGAAAGAGACCGAAACGAGGCGAAGGAGGGTGAAAGAGACCGAAACGAGACGAAGGAGGGGGAAAGAGAGCGAAACGAGATGAAGGAGGGTTAAACAGAGGGAAAGGAGACGAAGGAGGGTCAAAGAGAGCAAAATGAGACGAAAGAGTGTAAAAGAGAGCGAAACGAGACGGTGGAGGGTGAAAGAGAGCGAAACGAGTCGAAGGAGGGAGAAAGAGAGCGAAACAAGACGATGGAGGGTGAAAAAGAGGGAAACGAGAGGAAGGAGCGTGAAAGAGAGCGAAACGAGACGAAGGAGGGTCAAAGAGAGCGAAACGAGAGGAAGGAGGGTGAAAGAGAGCCAAACGAGACGAAGTAGGGTGAAAGAGAGCGAAACGAGACGAAGGAGAAAGAAAGAGAGCGAAACGAGACAAAGGAGGGTGAAAGAGAGCGAAACGAGACAGAGAAAGGTGAAAGAGAGCGAACCGAGACTAAGGAGTGTGAAAGAGAGCGAAACGAGACGAAGGAGGGTGAAAGAGAGCGAAACGAGACGAAGGAGGGTGAAAGAGAGCGAAAGGAGTCTAAGGAGGGTGAAAGAAAGTGGAACGAGACGAAGGAGGGTGAAAGAGAGCGAAACTAGACGAAGGAGGGTGAAAGAGAGCAAAACGAGACAAAGGAGTGAGAAAGAGAGCGAAACGAGACAATGGAGGGTGAAAGAGAGCGAAATGAGAGGAAGGAGGGTGAAAGAGAGCGAAACGAGACGAAGGAGGGTGAAAGAGAGTGAAACGAGATGAAGGAGGATGAAACAGAGCGAAAAGAGACAAAGGAGGGTGAAAGAGGGCGAAACGAGACGAAGGCAGGTGGAACAGAGCGAAACAAGATGAAGGAGGGTGAAAGAGAGCGAAACGAAACGAATGACGGTGAAAGAGAGCAAAACGAGACGAAGGAGTGTGAAAGAGAGCGAAACGAGACGATGGTTCGTGAAAGAGAAGGAAACGAGAGGAAGGATGGTGAAAGAGAGCGAACCGAGACGAAGGAAGGTGAAAGAGAGCAAAACGAGATGAAGGAGGGTGAAAGAGAGCGAAAAGAGACAAAGGAGGGTGAAAGAGGACGAAACGAGACGAAAGCGGGTGGAACAGAGCGAAACAAGACGAAGGAGGGTGAAAGAGAGCGAAACGAGACGAAGGAGGGTGAAAGAGAGCGAAACGAGACGAAGGAGGGTGAAAGAGAGCGAAACGAGACGAAGGAGGGTGAAAGAGGGCGAAACGAGACGAAGGCGGGTGGAACAGAGCGAAACAAGACGAAGGAGGATGAAAGAGAGCGAAACGAGACGAAGGAGGGTGAAAGAGAGCGAAACGAGACGAAGGAGTGTGAAAGAGAGCGAAACGAGACGATGGAGTGTGAAAGAGAGCGAAACGAGACGAAGGAGGGTGAAAGAGGGCGAAACGAGACGAAGGCGGGTGGAACAGAGCGAAACAAGACGAAGGAGGATGAAAGAGAGCGAAACGAGACGAAGGCGGGTGAAAGAGAGCAAAACGAGACGAAGGAGTGTGAAAGAGAGCGAAACGAGACGATGGAGTGTGAAAGAGAGCGAAACGAGACAAAGGAGGGTGAAAGAGAGCGAAACGAGACAGAGAAAGGTGAAAGAGAGCGAAACGAGACTAAGGAGTGTGAAAGAGAGCGAAACGAGACGAAGGAGGGTGAAAGAGAGCGAAACGAGACGAAGGAGGGTGAAAGAGAGCGAAAGGAGTCTAAGGAGGGTGAAAGAAAGTGGAACGAGACGAAGGAGGGTGAAAGAGAGCGAAACTAGACGAAGGAGGGTGAAAGAGAGCAAAACGAGACAAAGGAGTGAGAAAGAGAGCGAAACGAGACAATGGAGGGTGAAAGAGAGCGAAATGAGAGGAAGGAGGGTGAAAGAGAGCGAAACGAGACGAAGGAGGGTGAAAGAGAGTGAAACGAGATGAAGGAGGGTGAAACAGAGCGAAAAGAGACAAAGGAGGGTGAAAGAGGGCGAAACGAGACGAAGGCAGGTGGAACAGAGCGAAACAAGATGAAGGAGGGTGAAAGAGAGCGAAACGAGACGAATGACGGTGAAAGAGAGCAAAACGAGACGAAGGAGTGTGAAAGAGAGCGAAATGAGACGATGGTTCGTGAAAGAGAGGGAAACGAGAGGAAGGATGGTGAAAGAGAGCGAACCGAGTCGAAGGAGGGTGAAAGAGAGCAAAACGAGATGAAGGAGGGTGAAAGAGAGCGAAACGAGACGGTGGAGGGTGAAAGAGAGCGAAACGAGTCGAAGGAGGGAGAAAGAGAGCGAAACAAGACGATGGAGGGTGAAAAAGAGGGAAACGAGAGGAAGGAGCGTGAAAGAGAGCGAAACGAGACGAAGGAGGGTGAAAGAGAGCGAAACGAGACGAAGGAGGGTGAAAGAGAGCGAAACGAGACGAAGGAGGGTGAAAGAGGGCGAAACGAGACGAAGGCGGGTGGAACAGAGCGAAACAAGACGAAGGAGGATGAAAGAGAGCGAAACGAGACGAAGGAGGGTGAAAGAGAGCGAAACGAGACGAAGGAGTGTGAAAGAGAGCGAAACGAGACGATGGAGTGTGAAAGAGAGCGAAACGAGACGAAGGAGGGTGAAAGAGGGCGAAACGAGACGAAGGCGGGTGGAACAGAGCGAAACAAGACGAAGGAGGATGAAAGAGAGCGAAACGAGACGAAGGCGGGTGAAAGAGAGCAAAACGAGACGAAGGAGTGTGAAAGAGAGCGAAACGAGACGATGGAGTGTGAAAGAGAGCGAAACGAGACAAAGGAGGGTGAAAGAGAGCGAAACGAGACAGAGAAAGGTGAAAGAGAGCGAAACGAGACTAAGGAGTGTGAAAGAGAGCGAAACGAGACGAAGGAGGGTGAAAGAGAGCGAAACGAGACGAAGGAGGGTGAAAGAGAGCGAAAGGAGTCTAAGGAGGGTGAAAGAAAGTGGAACGAGACGAAGGAGGGTGAAAGAGAGCGAAACTAGACGAAGGAGGGTGAAAGAGAGCAAAACGAGACAAAGGAGTGAGAAAGAGAGCGAAACGAGACAATGGAGGGTGAAAGAGAGCGAAATGAGAGGAAGGAGGGTGAAAGAGAGCGAAACGAGACGAAGGAGGGTGAAAGAGAGTGAAACGAGATGAAGGAGGGTGAAACAGAGCGAAAAGAGACAAAGGAGGGTGAAAGAGGGCGAAACGAGACGAAGGCAGGTGGAACAGAGCGAAACAAGATGAAGGAGGGTGAAAGAGAGCGAAACGAGACGAATGACGGTGAAAGAGAGCAAAACGAGACGAAGGAGTGTGAAAGAGAGCGAAACGAGACGATGGTTCGTGAAAGAGAGGGAAACGAGAAGAAGGATGGTGAAAGAGAGCGAACCGAGACGAAGGAGGGTGAAAGAGAGCAAAACGAGATGAAGGAGGGTGAAAGAGAGCGAAAAGAGACAAAGGAGGGTGAAAGAGGACGAAACGAGACGAAAGCGGGTGGAACAGAGCGAAACAAGACGAAGGAGGGTGAAAGAGAGCGAAACGAGACGAAGGAGGGTGAAAGAGAGCGAAACGAGACGAAGGAGGGTGAAAGAGAGCGAAACGAGACGAAGGAGGGTGAAAGAGGGCGAAACGAGACGAAGGCGGGTGGAACAGAGCGAAACAAGACGAAGGAGGATGAAAGAGAGCGAAACGAGACGAAGGAGGGTGAAAGAGAGCGAAACGAGACGAAGGAGTGTGAAAGAGAGCGAAACGAGACGATGGAGTGTGAAAGAGAGCGAAACGAGACGAAGGAGGGTGAAAGAGGGCGAAACGAGACGAAGGCGGGTGGAACAGAGCGAAACAAGACGAAGGAGGATGAAAGAGAGCGAAACGAGACGAAGGAGGGTGAAAGAGAGCAAAACGAGACGAAGGAGTGTGAAAGAGAGCGAAACGGGACGATGGAGTGTGAAAGAGAGCGAAACGAGAGGAAGGAGGGTGAAAGAGAGCGAACCGAGATGAAGGAGGGTGAAAGAGAGTGAAACGAGACGAAGGAGGGTGAAAGAGAGCAAAACGAGATGAAGGAGTGTGAAACAGAGCGAAACGAGACGAAGGATGATGAAAGAGAGCTAAACGAGACGAGGGAGGGTCAAAGAGAGCGAAACAAGATGAAGGAGGGCCAAAGAGGGGGAAACGAGATGAAGGAGTTTGAAAGAGAGCGAAACGAGAGGAAGGAGGGTGAAAGAGAGCCAAGCGAGACGAAGGAGGGTGAAAGAGAGCGAAACGAGACGAAGGAGGGTGAAAGAGAGCCAAACGAGACGAAGGAGGGTGAAAGAGAGCGAAACGAGACGAAGGAGGGTGAAAGAGAGCGAAAGGAGTCTAAGGAGGGTGAAAGAGAGTGGAACGAGACGAAGGAGGGTGAAAGAGACCGAAACGAGACAAAGGAGTGTTAAAGAGAACGAATCGAGACGAAGGAGGGTGAAAGGGAGCGAAACGAGACGAAGGAGGGTGAAAGAGAGCGAAACGAGATGAAGGAGGGTCAAAGAGAGTGAAACGAGACGAAGGAGGGTGAAAGAGAGCGAAACGAGACGAAGGAGGATGAAAGAGAGCAAAACGAGACAAAGGAGTGTGAAAGAGAGCGAAACGAGACAATGGAGGGTGAAAGAGAGTGAAACGAGACGCAGGAGGGTGAAAGAGAACATAACGAGACGAAGGAGTGTGAAACAGAGCGAAACGAGATGAAGAAGGATGAAAGAGAGCTAAACGAGACGAAGGATGGTCAAAGAGAGCGAAACGAGATGAAGGAGGGTCAAAGAGGCGAAACGAGACGAAGGGGGGTGAAAGAGAGTGGAACGAGACGAAGGAGGGTGAAAGAGACCGAAACGAGGCGAAGGAGCGTGAAAGAGACCGAAACGAGACGAAGGAGGGGGAAAGAGAGCGAAACGAGATGAAGGAGGGTTAAACAGAGCGAAAGGAGATGAAGGAGGGTGAAAGAGGGTGAAACGAGATGAAGAAGGATAAAAGAGAGCGAAACGAGACGAAGGAGGGTGAAAGAGAGCGAAACGAGATGAAGGAGGGTCAAAGAGAGCGAAACGAGACGAAGGAGGGTGAAAGAGAGCGAAACGAGATGAAGGAGGATGAAAGAGAGCAAAACGAGACAAAGGAGTGTGAAAGAGAGCGAAACGAGACAATGGAGGGTGAAAGAGAGTGAAACGAGAGGAAGGAGGGTGAAAGAGAGCGAAACGAGACGAAGCAGGGTGAAACAGAGCGAAAAGAGACAAAGGAGGGTGAAAGAGGGGGAAACGAGACGAAGGCAGGTGGAACAGAGCGAACAAGACGAAGGAGGGTGAAAGAGAGCGAAACGAGACGAACGAGGGTGAAAGAGAGCATAACGAGACGAAGGAGTGTGAAACAGAGCGAAACGAGATGAAGGAGGTTGAAAGAGGCGAAACGAGACGAAGGAGGGTGAAAGAGAGTGGAATGAGACGAAGGAGGGTGAAAGAGAGTGGAACGAGACGAAGGAGGGTGAAAGAGACCGAAACGAGGCGAAGGAGGGTGAAAGAGACCGAAACGAGACGAAGGAGGGGGAAAGAGAGCGAAACAAGATGAAGGAGGGTTAAACAGAGGGAAAGGAGACGAAGGAGGGTCAAAGAGAGCAAAACGAGACGAAAGAGTGTAAAAGAGAGCGAAACGAGACGGTGGAGGGTGAAAGAGAGCGAAACAAGTCGAAGGAGGGAGAAAGAGAGCGAAACAAGACGATGGAGGGTGAAAAAGAGGGAAACGAGATGAAGGAGGGTGAAAGAGGGTGAAACGAGATGAAGAAGGATAAAAGAGAGAGAAACGAGACGAAGGAGGGTGAAAGAGAGCGAAACGAGATGAAGGAGGGTCAAAGAGAGCGAAACGAGACGAAGGAGGGTGAAAGAGAGCGAAACGAGATGAAGGAGGATGAAAGAGAGCAAAACGAGACAAAGGAGTGTGAAAGAGAGCGAAACGAGACAATGGAGGGTGAAAGAGAGTGAAACGAGAGGAAGGAGGGTGAAAGAGAGCGAAACGAGACGAAGCAGGGTGAAACAGAGCGAAAAGAGACAAAGGAGGGTGAAAGAGGGGGAAACAAGACGAAGGCAGGTGGAACAGAGCGAACAAGACGAAGGAGGGTGAAAGAGAGCGAAACGAGACGAAGGAGGGTGAAAGAGAGCAAAACGAGATGAAGGAGGATGAAAGAGGCGAAACGAGACGAAGGAGGGTGAAAGAGAGTGGAATGAGACGAAGGAGGGTGAAAGAGAGTGGAACGAGACGAAGGAGGGTGAAAGAGACCGAAACGAGGCGAAGGAGGGTGAAAGAGACCGAAACGAGACGAAGGAGGGGGAAAGAGAGCGAAACGAGATGAAGGAGGGTTAAACAGAGGGAAAGGAGACGAAGGAGGGTCAAAGAGAGCAAAACGAGACGAAAGAGTGTAAAAGAGAGCGAAACGAGACGGTGGAGGGTGAAAGAGAGCGAAACGAGTCGAAGGAGGGAGAAAGAGAGCGAAACAAGACGATGGAGGGTGAAAAAGAGGGAAACGAGATGAAGGAGGGTGAAAGAGGGTGAAACGAGATGAAGAAGGATAAAAGAGAGCGAAACGAGACGAAGGAGGGTGAAAGAGAGCGAAACGAGATGAAGGAGGGTCAAAGAGAGCGAAACGAGACGAAGGAGGGTGAAAGAGAGCGAAACGAGATGAAGGAGGATGAAAGAGAGCAAAACGAGACAAAGGAGTGTGAAAGAGAGCGAAACGAGACAATGGAGGGTGAAAGAGAGTGAAACGAGAGGAAGGAGGGTGAAAGAGAGCGAAACGAGACGAAGCAGGGTGAAACAGAGCGAAAAGAGACAAAGGAGGGTGAAAGAGGGGGAAACGAGACGAAGGCAGGTGGAACAGAGCGAACAAGACGAAGGAGGGTGAAAGAGAGCGAAACGAGACGAAGGAGGGTGAAAGAGAGCATAACGAGACGAAGGAGTGTGAAACAGAGCGAAACGAGATGAAGGAGGATGAAAGAGGCGAAACGAGACGAAGGAGGGTGAAAGAGAGTGGAATGAGTCGAAGGAGGGTGAAAGAGAGTGGAACGAGACGAAGGAGGGTGAAAGAGACCGAAACGAGGCGAAGGAGGGTGAAAGAGACCGAAACGAGACGAAGGAGGGGGAAAGAGAGCGAAACGAGATGAAGGAGGGTTAAACAGAGGGAAAGGAGACGAAGGAGGGTCAAAGAGAGCAAAACGAGACGAAAGAGTGTAAAAGAGAGCGAAACGAGACGGTGGAGGGTGAAAGAGAGCGAAACGAGTCGAAGGAGGGAGAAAGAGAGCGAAACAAGACGATGGAGGGTGAAAAAGAGGGAAACGAGAGGAAGGAGCGTGAAAGAGAGCGAAACGAGATGAAGGAGGGTGAATGAGAGCGAAACGAGACGAAGGAGGGTGTAAGAGAGCGAAACGAGACGAAGGAGGGTGAAAGAGAGCGAGAGGAGTCGAAGGAGGGTGCAAGGGAGCGAATCGAGATGAAGGAGGGTGCAACAGAGTGAAACGAGATGAAGGAAGGTGAAATAGAGCGAAACGAGAGCAAAGAGGGTGAAAGAGAGAGAAACGAGACGAAGTAAAGTGAAAGAGAGTGAAACGAGACAAAGGAGGGTGAAAGGGAGCGAAACGAGACGAAGGAGGGTGAAAAAGGGCGACGCGAGGCGAAGGAGCATGAAAGAGAGCGAAACGAGATGAAGGAGGGTGAAACGAGATGAAGAAGGATAAAAGAGAGCGAAACGAGACGAAGGAGGGTGAAAGAGAGCGGAACGAGATGAATGAGGGTGAAATAGAGCAAAACGAGACGAAGGAGTGTGAAAGAGAGCGAAACGAGACGATGGAGGTGAAAGAGAGGGAAACGAGAGGAAGGATGGTGAAAGAGAGCGAACCGAGACGAAGGAGGGTGAAAGGGAGCGAAACGAGATGAAGGAGGGTGAAAGAGAGCAAAACGAGATGAAGGAGGGTGAAAGAGAGCGAAAAGAGACAAAGGAGGGTGAAAGAGGACGAAACGAGACGAAAGCGGGTGGAACAGAGCGAAACAAGACGAAGGAGGGTGAAAGAGAGCGAAACGAGACAAAGGAGGGTGAAAGAGAGCAAAACGAGACGAAGGAGTGTGAAACAGAGCGAAACGAGATGAAGGAGGGCCAAAGAGGGCGAAACGAGATGAAGGAGTTTGAAAGAGAGCGAAACGACACGAAGGAGGGTGAAAGAGAGCGAAACAAGACGGTGGAGGGTGAAAGAGAGCGAAACGAGAGGAAGGAGGGTGAAAGAGAGCCAAACGAGACGAAGGAGGGTGAAAGAGAGCGAAACGAGACGAAGGAGGGTGAAAGAGAGCGAAACGAGACGAAGGAGGGTGAAAGAGAGCGAAACGAGACAAAGAAAGGAGAAAGAGAGCGAAACGAGACGAAGGAGGGTGAAATAGAGCGAAACAAGACGAAGGAGGGTGAAAGAGAGTGAAAGGAGTCTAAGGAGGGTGAAAGAGAGCGGAACGAGACGAAGGAGGGTGAAAGAGACCAAAACGAGACGAAGGAGGGTGAAAGAGAACGAATCGAGACGAAGGAGGGTGAAAGAGAGCGAAACGAGACCAAAGAGGGTGAAAGAGAGAGAAACGAGACGAGGGAAGGTGAAAGAGAGTGCAACGAGACAAAGGAGGGTGAAAGGGAGTGAAACGAGATGAAGGAGGGTGAAAGAGTGCGAAACGAGACGAAGGAGGGTGAAAGGGAGCGAAACGAGATGAAGGAGGGTGAAAGAGAGCGAAACGAGACGAAGGAGGGTGAAAGAGAGCGAAACGTGACGAAGGAGGGTGAAAGAGGGCGAAACGAGACGAAGGCGGGTGGAACAGAGCGAAACAAGACGAAGGAGGATGAAAGAGAGCGAAACGAGATGAAGGAGGGTGAAAGAGAGCAAAACGAGACGAAGGAATGTGAAAGAGAGCGAAACGAGACGATGGAGTGTGAAAGAGAGCGAAACGAGACGAAGGAGGGTGAATGAGGGCGAAACGAGACGAAGGCGGGTGGAACAGTGCGAAACAAGACGAAGGAGGATGAAAGAGATCCAAACGAGACGAAGGAGGGTGAAAGAGAGCAAAACGAGACGAAGGAGTGTGAAAGAGAGCGAAACGAGACGATGGAGTGTGAAAGAGAGCGAAACGAGAGGAAGGAGGGTGAAAGAGAGCGAACCGAGACGAAGGAGGGTGAAAGAGAGCGAAACGAGAGGAAGGAGGGTGAAAGAGAGCGAAACGAGACGAAGTAGGATGAAAGGGAGCAAAACGAGATGAAGGAGGTTGAAAGAGAGCGAAACGAGATGAAGGAGGGTGAAAGAGAGCGAAAAGAGACGAAGGAGGGTGAGCGAGGGCGAAACGAGACGAAGGCGGGTGGAACAGAGCGAAACGAGACGAAGGAAGGTGATAGAGAGCAAAACGAGACGAAGGAGTGTGAAACAGAGTGAAACGAGACGAAGGAGGATGAAAGAGAGCTGAACGAGACGAGGGAGGGGCAAAGAGAGCGAAACGAGATGAAGGAGGATGAAAGAGAGCGGAACGAGATGTATGAGGGTGAAAGAGAGCAAAACGAGACGAAAGAGTGTGAAAGAGAGCGAAACGAGACGATGGAGGGTGAAAGAGAGGGAAACGAGAGGAAGGATGTTGAAAGAGAGCGAACCGAGACGAAGGAGTGTGAAAGGGAGCGAAACGAGATGAAGGAGGGCGAAAGAGAGCAAAACGAGATGAAGGAGGGTGAAAGAGAGCGAAAAGAGACAAAGGAGGGTGAAAGAGGACGAAACGAGACGAAAGCAGGTGGAACAGAGCGAAACAAGACGAAGGAGGGTGAAAGAGAGCGAAACGAGACGAAGGAGGGTGAAAGAGAGCAAAACGAGACGAAGGAGTGTGAAACAGAGCGAAACGAGACGAAGGATGATGAAAGAGAGCTAAACGAGACGAAGGAGGGTCAAAGAGAGCGAAACGAGATGAAGGAGGGCCAAAGAGGGGGAAACGAGATGAAGGAGTTTGAAAGAGAGCGAAACGACACGAAGGAGGGTGAAAGAGAGCGAAACAAGACGGTGGAGGGTGAAAGAGATCGAAACGAGAGGAAGGAGGGTGGAAGAGAGCCAAACGAGACGAAGGAGGGTGAAAGAGAGCGAAACGAGACGAAGGAGGGTGAAAGAGAGCGAAACGAGACGAAGGAGGGTGAAAGAGAGCGAAACGAGACGAAGGAGGGTGAAAGAGAGCGAAAGGAGTCTAAGGAGGGTGAAAGAGAGTGGAACGAGACGAAGGAGATTGAAAGAGACCGAAACGAGACGAAGGAAGGTGAAAGAGAGCGAAACGAGACCAAAGAGGGTGAAAGAGAGAGAAACGAGACGAAGGGAGGTGAAAGAGAGTGGAACGAGACAAAGGAGGGTGAAAGGGAGTGAAACGAGATGAAGGAGGGTGAAAGAGAGCGAAACGAGTCGAAGGAGGGTGAAAGGGAGCGAAACGAGATGAAGGAGGGTGAAAGAGAGCGAAACGAGACGAAGGAGGGTGAAAGAGAGCGAAACGAGATGAAGGAGGGTGAAAGAGGGCGAAACGAGACGAAGGCGGGTGGAACAGAGCGAAACAAGATGAAGGAGGATGAAAGAGAGCGAAACGAGATGAAGGAGGGTGAAAGAGAGCAAAACGAGACGAAGGAATGTGAAAGAGAGCGAAACGAAACGATGGAGTGTGAAAGAGAGCGAAACGAGACGAAGGAGGGTGAAAGAGGGCGAAACGAGACGAAGGCGGGTGGAACAGAGCGAAACAAGACGAAGGAGGATGAAAGAGAACGAAACGAGACGAAGGAGGGTGAAAGAGAGCAAAACGAGACGAAGGAGTGTGAAAGAGAGTGAAACGAGACGATGGAGTGTGAAAGAGAGCGAAACGAGAGGAAGGATGGTGAAAGAGAGCGAAACGAGAGGAAGGAGGGTGAAAGAGAGCGAAACGAGACGAAGTAGGGTGAAAGGAAGCAAAACGAGATGAAGGAGGTTGAAAGAGAGCGAAACGAGATGAAGGAGGGTGAAAGAGAGCGAAAAGAGACTAAGGAGGGTGAGCGAGGGCGAAACGAGACGAAGGCGGGTGGAACAGAGCGAAACGAGACGAAGGAAGGTGATAGAGAGCAAAACGAGACGAAGGAGTGTGAAACAGAGTGAAACGAGACGAAGGAGGATGAAAGAGAGCTGAACGAGATGAGCGAGGGGCAAAGAGAGCGAAACGAGATGAAGGAGGGTGAAAGAGAGCGGAACGAGATGAATGAGGGTGAAAGAGAGCAAAACGAGACGAAAGAGTGTGAAAGAGAGCGAAACGAGACGATGGAGGGTGAAAGAGAGGGAAACGAGAGGAAGGATGTTGAAAGAGAGCGAACCGAGACGAAGGAGTGTGAAAGGGAGCGAAACGAGATGAAGGAGGGCGAAAGAGAGCAAAACGAGATGAAGGAGGGTGAAAGAGAGCGAAAAGAGACAAAGGAGGGTGAAAGAGGACGAAACGAGACGAAAGCAGGTGGAACAGAGCGAAACAAGACGAAGGAGGGTGAAAGAGAGCGAAACGAGACGAAGGAGGGTGAAAGAGAGCAAAACGAGACGAAGGAGTGTGAAGCAGAGCGAAACGAGACGAAGGATGATGAAAGAGAGCTAAACGAGACGAAGGAGGGTCAAAGAGAGCGAAACGAGATGAAGGAGGGCCAAAGAGGGGGAAACGAGATGAAGGAGTTTGAAAGAGAGCGAAACGACACGAAGGAGGGTGAAAGAGAGCGAAACAAGACGGTGGAGGGTGAAAGAGAGCGAAACGAGAGGAAGGAGGGTGGAAGAGAGCCAAACGAGACGAAGGAGGGTGAAAGAGAGCGAAACGAGACGAAGGAGGGTGAAAGAGAGCGAAACGAGACGAAGGAGGGTGAAAGAGAGCGAAATGAGACAAAGAAAGGTGAAAGAGAGCGAAACGAGACTAAAGAGTGTGAAAGAGAGCGAAACGAGACGAAGGAGGGTGAAAGAGAGCGAAACGAGACGAAGGAGGGTGAAAGAGAGCGAAAGGAGTCTAAGGAGGGTGAAAGAGAGCAAACCGAGACGAAGGAGGGTGAAAGAGAGCGAAACGAGAGGAAGGAGGGTGAAAGAGAGCGAAACGAGACGAAGTAGGATGAAAGGGAGCAAAACGAGATGAAGGAGGTTGAAAGAGAGCGAAACGAGATGAAGGAGGGTGAAAGAGAGCAAAAAGAGACTAAGGAGGGTGAGCGAGGGCGAAACGAGACGAAGGCGGGTGGAACAGAGCGAAACGAGACGAAGGAAGGTGATAGAGAGCAAAACGAGACGAAGGAGTGTGAAACAGAGTGAAACGAGACGAAGGAGGATGAAAGAGAGCTGAACGAGACGAGGGAGGGGCAAAGAGAGCGAAACGAGATGAAGGAGGATGAAAGAGAGCGGAACGAGATGAATGAGGGTGAAAGGGAGCAAAACGAGACGAAAGAGTGTGAAAGAGAGCGAAACGAGACGATGGAGGGTGAAAGAGAGGGAAACGAGAGGAAGGATGTTGAAAGAGAGCGAACCGAGACGAAGGAGTGTGAAAGGGAGCAAAACGAGATGAAGGAGGACGAAAGAGAGCAAAACGAGATGAAGGAGGGTGAAAGAGAGCGAAAAGAGACAAAGGAGGGTGAAAGAGGACGAAACGAGACGAAAGCAGGTGGAACAGAGCGAAACAAGACGAAGGAGGGTGAAAGAGAGCGAAACGAGACGAAGGAGGGTGAAAGAGAGCAAAACGAGACGAAGGAGTGTGAAACAGAGCGAAACGAGACGAAGGATGATGAAAGAGAGCTAAACGAGACGAAGGAGGGTCAAAGAGAGCGAAACGAGATGAAGGAGGGCCAAAGAGGGGGAAACGAGATGAAGGAGTTTGAAAGAGAGCGAAACGACACGAAGGAGGGTGAAAGAGAGCGAAACAAGACGGTGGAGGGTGAAAGAGAGCGAAACGAGAGGAAGGAGGGTGGAAGAGAGCCAAACGAGACGAAGGAGGGTGAAAGAGAGCGAAACGAGACGAAGGAGGGTGAAAGAGAGCGAAACGAGACGAAGGAGGGTGAAAGAGAGCGAAACGAGACGAAGGAGGGTGAAAGAGAGCGAAAGGAGTCTAAGGAGGGTGAAAGAGAGTGGAACGAGACGAAGGAGATTGAAAGAGACCGAAACGAGACGAAGGAAGGTGAAAGAGAGCGAAACGAGACCAAAGAGGGTGAAAGAGAGAGAAACGAGACGAAGGAAGGTGAAAGAGGGTGTAACGAGACAAAGGAGGGTGAAAGGGAGTGAAACGAGATGAAGGAGGGTGAAAGAGAGCGAAACGAGACGAAGGAGGGTGAAAGGGAGCGAAACGAGATGAAGGAGGGTGAAAGAGAGCGAAACGAGACGAAGGAGGGTGAAAGAGAGCGAAACGAGACGAAGGAGGGTGAAAGAGGGCGAAACGAGACGAAGGCGGGTGGAACAGAGCGAAACAAGATGAAGGAGGATGAAAGAGAGCGAAACGAGATGAAGGAGGGTGAAAGAGAGCAAAACGAGACGAAGGAATGGGAAAGAGAGCGAAACGAAACGATGGAGTGTGAAAGAGAGCGAAACGAGTCGAAGGAGGGTGAAAGGGAGCGAAACGAGATGAAGGAGGGTGAAAGAGAGCGAAACGAGACGAAGGAGGGTGAAAGAGAGCGAAACGAGACGAAGGAGGGTGAAAGAGGGCGAAACGAGACGAAGGCGGGTGGAACAGAGCGAAACAAGATGAAGGAGGATGAAAGAGAGCGAAACGAGATGAAGGAGGGTGAAAGAGAGCAAAACGAGACGAAGGAATGTGAAAGAGAGCGAAACGAAACGATGGAGTGTGAAAGAGAGCGAAACGAGACGAAGGAGGGTGAAAGAGGGCGAAACGAGACGAAGGCGGGTGGAACAGAGCGAAACAAGACGAAGGAGGATGAAAGAGAACGAAACGAGACGAAGGAGGGTGAAAGAGAGCAAAACGAGACGAAGGAGTGTGAAAGAGAGTGAAACGAGACGATGGAGTGTGAAAGAGAGCGAAACGAGAGGAAGGATGGTGAAAGAGAGCGAACCGAGACGAAGGAGGGTGAAAGAGAGCGAAACGAGAGGAAGGAGGGTGAAAGAGAGCGAAACGAGACGAAGTAGGGTGAAAGGAAGCAAAACGAGATGAAGGAGGTTGAAAGAGAGCGAAACGACACGAAGGAGGGTGAAAGAGAGCGAAACAAGACGGTGGAGGGTGAAAGAGAGCGAAACGAGAGGAAGGAGGGTGGAAGAGAGCCAAACGAGACGAAGGAGGGTGAAAGAGAGCGAAACGAGACGAAGGAGGGTGAAAGAGAGCGAAACGAGACGAAGGAGGGTGAAAGAGAGCGAAACGAGACGAAGGAGGGTGAAAGAGAGCGAAAGGAGTCTAAGGAGGGTGAAAGAGAGTGGAACGAGACGAAGGAGATTGAAAGAGACCGAAACGAGACGAAGGAAGGTGAAAGAGAGCGAAACGAGATCAAAGAGGGTGAAAGAGAGAGAAACGAGACGAAGGAAGGTGAAAGAGAGTGTAACGAGACAAAGGAGGGTGAAAGGGAGTGAAACGGGATGAAGGAGGGTGAAAGAGAGCGAAACGAGACGAAGGAGGGTGAAAGGGAGCGAAACGAGATGAAGGAGGGTGAAAGAGAGCGAAACGAGACGAAGGAGGGTGAAAGAGAGCGAAACGAGACGAAGGAGGGTGAAAGAGGGCGAAACGAGACGAAGGCGGGTGGAACAGAGCGAAACAAGATGAAGGAGGATGAAAGAGAGCGAAACGAGATGAAGGAGGGTGAAAGAGAGCAAAACGAGACGAAGGAATGTGAAAGAGAGCGAAACGAAACGATGGAGTGTGAAAGAGAGTGAAACGAGACGAAGGAGGGTGAAACGAGACGAAGGCGGGTGGAACAGAGCGAAACAAGACGAAGGAGGATGAAAGAGAACGAAACGAGACGAAGGAGGGTGAAAGAGAGAAAAACGAGACGAAGGAGTGTGAAAGAGAGCGAAACGAGACGATGGAGTGTGAAAGAGAGCGAAACGAGAGGAAGGATGGTGAAAGAGAGCGAACCGAGACGAAGGAGGGTGAAAGAGAGCGAAACGAGAGGAAGGAGCGTGAAAGAGAGCGAAACGACACGAAGTAGGGTGAAAGGGAGCAAAACGAGATGAAGGAGGTTGAAAGAGAGCGAAACGAGATGAAGGAGGGTGAAAGAGAGCGAAAAGAGACTAAGGAGGGTGAGCGAGGGCGAAAAGAGACGAAGGCGGGTGGAACAGAGCGAAACGAGACGAAGGAAGGTGATAGAGAGCAAAACGAGACGAAGGAGTGTGAAACAGAGTGAAACGAGATGAAGGAGGATGAAAGAGAGCTGAACGAGATGAGGGAGGGGCAAAGAGAGCGAAACGAGATGAAGGAGGGTGAAAGAGAGCGGAACGAGATGAATGAGGGTGAAAGAGAGCAAAACGAGACGAAAGAGTGTGAAAGAGAGCGAAACGAGACGATGGAGGGTGAAAGAGAGGGAAACGAGAGGAAGGATGTTGAAAGAGAGCGAACCGAGACGAAGGAGTGTGAAAGGGAGCGAAACGAGATGAAGGAGGGCGAAAGAGAGCAAAACGAGATGAAGGAGGGTGAAAGAGAGCGAAAAGAGACAAAGGAGGGTGAAAGAGGACGAAACGAGACGAAAGCAGGTGGAACAGAGCGAAACAAGACGAAGGAGGGTGAAAGAGAGCGAAACGAGACGAAGGAGGGTGAAAGAGAGCTAAACGAGACGAAGGAGGGTCAAAGAGAGCGAAACGAGATGAAGGAGGGCCAAAGAGGGGGAAACGAGATGAAGGAGTTTGAAAGAGAGCGAAACGACACGAAGGAGGGTGAAAGAGAGCGAAACAAGACGGTGGAGGGTGAAAGAGAGCGAAACGAGAGGAAGGAGGGTGGAAGAGAGCCAAACGAGACGAAGGAGGGTGAAAGAGAGCGAAACGAGACGAAGGAGGGTGAAAGAGAGCGAAACGAGACGAAGGAGGGTGAAAGAGAGCGAAATGAGACAAAGAAAGGTGAAAGAGAGCGAAACGAGACGAAAGAGTGTGAAAGAGAGCGAAACGAGACGAAGGAGGGTGAAAGAGAGCGAAACGAGACGAAGGAGGGTGAAAGAGAGCGAAAGGAGTCTAAGGAGGGTGAAAGAGAGCAAACCGAGACGAAGGAGGGTGAAAGAGAGCGAAACGAGAGGAAGGAGGGTGAAAGAGAGCGAAACGAGACGAAGTAGGATGAAAGGGAGCAAAACGAGATGAAGGAGGTTGAAAGAGAGCGAAACGAGATGAAGGAGGGTGAAAGAGAGCAAAAAGAGACTAAGGAGGGTGAGCGAGGGCGAAACGAGACGAAGGCGGGTGGAACAGAGCGAAACGAGACGAAGGAAGGTGATAGAGAGCAAAACGAGACGAAGGAGTGTGAAACAGAGTGAAACGAGACGAAGGAGGATGAAAGAGAGCTGAACGAGACGAGGGAGGGGCAAAGAGAGCGAAACGAGGTGAAGGAGGATGAAAGAGAGCGGAACGAGATGAATGAGGGTGAAAGGGAGCAAAACGAGACGAAAGAGTGTGAAAGAGAGCGAAACGAGACGATGGAGGGTGAAAGAGAGGGAAACGAGAGGAAGGATGTTGAAAGAGAGCGAACCGAGACGAAGGAGTGTGAAAGGGAGCAAAACGAGATGAAGGAGGGCGAAAGAGAGCAAAACGAGATGAAGGAGGGTGAAAGAGAGCGAAAAGAGACAAAGGAGGGTGAAAGAGGACGAAACGAGACGAAAGCAGGTGGAACAGAGCGAAACAAGACGAAGGAGGGTGAAAGAGAGCGAAACGAGACGAAGGAGGGTGAAAGAGAGCAAAACGAGACGAAGGAGTGTGAAACAGAGCGAAACGAGACGAAGGATGATGAAAGAGAGCTAAACGAGACGAAGGAGGGTCAAAGAGAGCGAAACGAGATGAAGGAGGGCCAAAGAGGGGGAAACGAGATGAAGGAGTTTGAAAGAGAGCGAAACGACACGAAGGAGGGTGAAAGAGAGCGAAACAAGACGGTGGAGGGTGAAAGAGAGCGAAACGAGAGGAAGGAGGGTGGAAGAGAGCCAAACGAGACGAAGGAGGGTGAAAGAGAGCGAAACGAGACGAAGGAGGGTGAAAGAGAGCGAAACGAGACGAAGGAGGGTGAAAGAGAGCGAAACGAGACGAAGGAGGGTGAAAGAGAGCGAAAGGAGTCTAAGGAGGGTGAAAGAGAGTGGAACGAGACGAAGGAGATTGAAAGAGACCGAAACGAGACGAAGGAAGGTGAAAGAGAGCGAAACGAGACCAAAGAGGGTGAAAGAGAGAGAAACGAGACGAAGGAAGGTGAAAGAGAGTGTAACGAGACAAAGGAGGGTGAAAGGGAGTGAAACGAGATGAAGGAGGGTGAAAGAGAGCGAAACGAGACGAAGGAGGGTGAAAGGGAGCGAAACGAGATGAAGGAGGGTGAAAGAGAGCGAAACGAGACGAAGGAGGGTGAAAGAGAGCGAAACGAGACGAAGGAGGGTGAAAGAGGGCGAAACGAGACGAAGGCGGGTGGAACAGAGCGAAACAAGATGAAGGAGGATGAAAGAGAGCGAAACGAGATGAAGGAGGGTGAAAGAGAGCAAAACGAGACGAAGGAATGGGAAAGAGAGCGAAACGAAACGATGGAGTGTGAAAGAGAGCGAAACGAGACGAAGGAGGGTGAAAGAGGGCGAAACGAGACGAAGGCGGGTGGAACAGAGCGAAACAAGACGAAGGAGGATGAAAGAGAACGAAACGAGATGAAGGAGGGTGAAAGAGAGCAAAACGAGACGAAGGAGTGTGAAAGAGAGCGAAACGAGACGATGGAGTGTGAAAGAGAGCGAAACGAGAGGAAGGATGGTGAAAGAGAGCGAACCGAGACGAAGGAGGGTGAAAGAGAGCGAAACGAGAGGAAGGAGGGTGAAAGAGAGCGAAACGAGACGAAGTAGGGTGAAAGGGAGCAAAACGAGATGAAGGAGGTTGAAAGAGAGCGAAACGAGATGAAGGAGGGTGAAAGAGAGCGAAAAGAGACTAAGGAGGGTGAGCGAGGGCGAAACGAGACGAAGGCGGGTGGAACAGAGCGAAACGAGACGAAGGAAGGTGATAGAGAGCAAAACGAGACGAAGGAGTGTGAAACAGAGTGAAACGAGACGAAGGAGGATGAAAGAGAGCTGAACGAGACGAGGGAGGGGCAAAGAGAGCGAAACGAGATGAAGGAGGGTGAAAGAGAGCGGAACGAGATGAATGAGGGTGAAAGAGAGCAAAACGAGACGAAAGAGTGTGAAAGAGAGCGAAACGAGACGATGGAGGGTGAAAGAGAGGGAAACGAGAGGAAGGATGTTGAAAGAGAGCGAACCGAGACGAAGGAGTGTGAAAGGGAGCGAAACGAGATGAAGGAGGGCGAAAGAGAGCAAAACGAGATGAAGGAGGGTGAAAGAGAGCGAAAAGAGACAAAGGAGGGTGAAAGAGGACGAAACGAGACGAAAGCAGGTGGAACAGAGCGAAACAAGACGACGGAGGGTGAAAGAGAGCGAAACGAGACGAAGGAGGGTGAAAGAGAGCAAAACGAGACGAAGTAGTGTGAAACAGAGCGAAACGAGACGAAGGATGATGAAAGAGAGCTAAACGAGACGAAGGAGGGTCAAAGAGAGCGAAACGAGATGAAGGAGGGCCAAAGAGGGGGAAACGAGATGAAGGAGTTTGAAAGAGAGCGAAACGACACGAAGGAGGGTGAAAGAGAGCGAAACAAGACGGTGGAGGGTGAAAGAGAGCGAAACGAGAGGAAGGAGGGTGGAAGAGAGCCAAACGAGACGAAGGAGGGTGAAAGAGAGCGAAACAAGACGAAGGAGGGTGAAAGAGAGCGAAACGAGACGAAGGAGGGTGAAAGAGAGCGAAATGAGACAAAGAAAGGTGAAAGAGAGCGAAACGAGACGAAAGAGTGTGAAAGAGAGCGAAACGAGACGAAGGAGGGTGAAAGAGAGCGAAACGAGACGAAGGAGGGTGAAAGAGAGCGAAAGGAGTCTAAGGAGGGTGAAAGAGAGTGGAACGAGACGAAGGAGGGTGAAAGAGACCGAAACGAGACGAAGGAAGGTGAAAGAGAATGAATCGAGACGAAGGAGGGTGAAAGAGAGCGAAACGAGACGAAGGAGGGTGAAAGAGAGCGAAACGAGATGAAGGAGGGTCAAAAAGAGCGAAACGAGACGAAGGAGGGTGAAAGAGAGCCAAACGAGACGAAGGACGGTGAAAGAGAGCAAAACGAGACAAAGGAGTGTGAAAGAGAGCGAAACGAGACAATGGAGGGTGAAAGAGAGCGAAATGAGAGGAAGGAGGGTGAAAGAGAGCGAAACGAGACGAAGCAGGGTGAAACAGAGCGAAAAGAGACAAAGGAGGGTGAAAGAGGGCGAAACGAGACGAAGGCAGGTGGAACAGAGCGAAACAAGATGAAGGAGGGTGAAAGAGAGCGAAACAAGACGAATGAGGGTGAAAGAGGGCGAAACGAGACGAAGGAGTGTGAAAGAGAGCGAAACGAGACGATGGAGGGTGAAAGAGAGGGAAACGAGAGGAAGGATGTTGAAAGAGAGCGAACCGAGACGAAGGAGTGTGAAAGGGAGCAAAACGAGATGAAGGAGGGCGAAAGAGAGCAAAACGAGATGAAGGAGGGTGAAAGAGAGCGAAAAGAGACAAAGGAGGGTGAAAGAGGTCGAAACGAGACGAAGGCGGGTGGAACAGAGCGAAACAAGACGAAGGAGGGTGAAAGAGAGCGAAACGAGACGAAGGAGGGTGAAAGAGAGCGAAACGAGACGAAGGAGGGTGAAAGAGAGCGAAAGGAGTCTAAGGAGGGTGAAAGAGAGTGGAACGAGACGAAGGAGATTGAAAGAGACCGAAACGAGACGAAGGAAGGTGAAAGAGAGCGAAACGAGACCAAAGAGGGTGAAAGAGAGAGAAACGAGACGAAGGAAGGTGAAAGAGAGTGTAACGAGACAAAGGAGGGTGAAAGGGAGTGAAACGAGATGAAGGAGGGTGAAAGAGAGCGAAACGAGACGAAGGAGGGTGAAAGGGAGCGAAACGAGATGAAGGAGGGTGAAAGAGAGCGAAACGAGACGAAGGAGGGTGAAAGAGAGCGAAACGAGACGAAGGAGGGTGAAAGAGGGCGAAACGAGACGAAGGCGGGTGGAACAGAGCGAAACAAGATGAAGGAGGATGAAAGAGAGCGAAACGAGATGAAGGAGGGTGAAAGAGAGCAAAACGAGACGAAGGAATGGGAAAGAGAGCGAAACGAAACGATGGAGTGTGAAAGAGAGCGAAACGAGACGAAGGAGGGTGAAAGAGGGCGAAACGAGACGAAGGCGGGTGGAACAGAGCGAAACAAGACGAAGGAGGATGAAAGAGAACGAAACGAGATGAAGGAGGGTGAAAGAGAGCAAAACGAGACGAAGGAGTGTGAAAGAGAGCGAAACGAGACGATGGAGTGTGAAAGAGAGCGAAACGAGAGGAAGGATGGTGAAAGAGAGCGAACCGAGACGAAGGAGGGTGAAAGAGAGCGAAACGAGAGGAAGGAGGGTGAAAGAGAGCGAAACGAGACGAAGTAGGGTGAAAGGGAGCAAAACGAGATGAAGGAGGTTGAAAGAGAGCGAAACGAGATGAAGGAGGGTGAAAGAGAGCGAAAAGAGACTAAGGAGGGTGAGCGAGGGCGAAACGAGACGAAGGCGGGTGGAACAGAGCGAAACGAGACGAAGGAAGGTGATAGAGAGCAAAACGAGACGAAGGAGTGTGAAACAGAGTGAAACGAGACGAAGGAGGATGAAAGAGAGCTGAACGAGACGAGGGAGGGGCAAAGAGAGCGAAACGAGATGAAGGAGGGTGAAAGAGAGCGGAACGAGATGAATGAGGGTGAAAGAGAGCAAAACGAGACGAAAGAGTGTGAAAGAGAGCGAAACGAGACGATGGAGGGTGAAAGAGAGGGAAACGAGAGGAAGGATGTTGAAAGAGAGCGAACCGAGACGAAGGAGTGTGAAAGGGAGCGAAACGAGATGAAGGAGGGCGAAAGAGAGCAAAACGAGATGAAGGAGGGTGAAAGAGAGCGAAAAGAGACAAAGGAGGGTGAAAGAGGACGAAACGAGACGAAAGCAGGTGGAACAGAGCGAAACAAGACGACGGAGGGTGAAAGAGAGCGAAACGAGACGAAGGAGGGTGAAAGAGAGCAAAACGAGACGAAGTAGTGTGAAACAGAGCGAAACGAGACGAAGGATGATGAAAGAGAGCTAAACGAGACGAAGGAGGGTCAAAGAGAGCGAAACGAGATGAAGGAGGGCCAAAGAGGGGGAAACGAGATGAAGGAGTTTGAAAGAGAGCGAAACGACACGAAGGAGGGTGAAAGAGAGCGAAACAAGACGGTGGAGGGTGAAAGAGAGCGAAACGAGAGGAAGGAGGGTGGAAGAGAGCCAAACGAGACGAAGGAGGGTGAAAGAGAGCGAAACAAGACGAAGGAGGGTGAAAGAGAGCGAAACGAGACGAAGGAGGGTGAAAGAGAGCGAAATGAGACAAAGAAAGGTGAAAGAGAGCGAAACGAGACGAAAGAGTGTGAAAGAGAGCGAAACGAGACGAAGGAGGGTGAAAGAGAGCGAAACGAGACGAAGGAGGGTGAAAGAGAGCGAAAGGAGTCTAAGGAGGGTGAAAGAGAGTGGAACGAGACGAAGGAGGGTGAAAGAGACCGAAACGAGACGAAGGAAGGTGAAAGAGAATGAATCGAGACGAAGGAGGGTGAAAGAGAGCGAAACGAGACGAAGGAGGGTGAAAGAGAGCGAAACGAGATGAAGGAGGGTCAAAAAGAGCGAAACGAGACGAAGGAGGGTGAAAGAGAGCCAAACGAGACGAAGGACGGTGAAAGAGAGCAAAACGAGACAAAGGAGTGTGAAAGAGAGCGAAACGAGACAATGGAGGGTGAAAGAGAGCGAAATGAGAGGAAGGAGGGTGAAAGAGAGCGAAACGAGACGAAGCAGGGTGAAACAGAGCGAAAAGAGACAAAGGAGGGTGAAAGAGGGCGAAACGAGACGAAGGCAGGTGGAACAGAGCGAAACAAGATGAAGGAGGGTGAAAGAGAGCGAAACAAGACGAATGAGGGTGAAAGAGGGCGAAACGAGACGAAGGAGTGTGAAAGAGAGCGAAACGAGACGATGGAGGGTGAAAGAGAGGGAAACGAGAGGAAGGATGTTGAAAGAGAGCGAACCGAGACGAAGGAGTGTGAAAGGGAGCAAAACGAGATGAAGGAGGGCGAAAGAGAGCAAAACGAGATGAAGGAGGGTGAAAGAGAGCGAAAAGAGACAAAGGAGGGTGAAAGAGGACGAAACGAGACGAAAGCAGGTGGAACAGAGCGAAACAAGACGACGGAGGGTGAAAGAGAGCGAAACGAGACGAAGGAGGGTGAAAGAGAGCAAAACGAGACGAAGGAGTGTGAAACAGAGCGAAACGAGACGAAGGATGATGAAAGAGAGCTAAACGAGACGAAGGAGGGTCAAAGAGAGCGAAACGAGATGAAGGAGGGCCAAAGAGGGGGAAACGAGATGAAGGAGTTTGAAAGAGAGCGAAACGACACGAAGGAGGGTGAAAGAGAGCGAAACAAGACGGTGGAGGGTGAAAGAGAGCGAAACGAGAGGAAGGAGGGTGGAAGAGAGCCAAACGAGACGAAGGAGGGTGAAAGAGAGCGAAACAAGACGAAGGAGGGTGAAAGAGAGCGAAACGAGACGAAGGAGGGTGAAAGAGAGCGAAATGAGACAAAGAAAGGTGAAAGAGAGCGAAACGAGACGAAAGAGTGTGAAAGAGAGCGAAACGAGACGAAGGAGGGTGAAAGAGAGCGAAACGAGACGAAGGAGGGTGAAAGAGAGCGAAAGGAGTCTAAGGAGGGTGAAAGAGAGTGGAACGAGACGAAGGAGGGTGAAAGAGACCGAAACGAGACGAAGGAAGGTGAAAGAGAATGAATCGAGACGAAGGAGGGTGAAAGAGAGCGAAACGAGACGAAGGAGGGTGAAAGAGAGCGAAACGAGATGAAGGAGGGTCAAAGAGAGCGAAACGAGACGAAGGAGGGTGAAAGAGAGCCAAACGAGACGAAGGACGGTGAAAGAGAGCAAAACGAGACAAAGGAGTGTGAAAGAGAGCGAAACGAGACAATGGAGGGTGAAAGAGAGCGAAATGAGAGGAAGGAGGGTGAAAGAGAGCGAAACGAGACGAAGCAGGGTGAAACAGAGCGAAAAGAGACAAAGGAGGGTGAAAGAGGGCGAAACGAGACGAAGGCAGGTGGAACAGAGCGAAACAAGATGAAGGAGGGTGAAAGAGAGCGAAACAAGACGAATGAGGGTGAAAGAGGGCGAAACGAGACGAAGGAGTGTGAAAGAGAGCGAAACGAGACGATGGAGGGTGAAAGAGAGGGAAACGAGAGGAAGGATGGTGAAAGAGTGCGAACCGAGACGAAGGAGGGTGAAAGAGAGCAAAAAGAGATGAAGGAGGGTGAAAGAGAGCGAAAAGAGACAAAGGAGGGTGAAAGAGGACGAAACGAGACGAAAGCGGGTGGAACAGAGCGAAACAAGATGAAGGAGGGTGAAAGAGAGCGAAACGAGACGAAGGAGGGTGAAAGAGAGCGAAACGAGACGAAGGAGGGTGAAAGAGAGCGAAACGAGACGAAGGAGGGTGAAAGAGGGCGAAACGAGACGAAGGCGGGTGGAACAGAGCGAAACAAGACGAAGGAGGATGAAAGAGAGCGAAACGAGATGAAGGAGGGTGAAAGAGAGCAAAACGAGACGAAGGAGTGTGAAAGAGAGCGAAACGAGACGATGGAGTGTGAAAGAGAGCGAAACAAGACGAAGGAGGGTGAAAGAGGGCGAAACGAGACGAAGGCGGGTGGAACAGAGCGAAACAAGACGAAGGAGGGTGAAAGAGAGCGAAACGAGATGAAGGAGGGTGAAAGAGAGCGAAAAGAGACAAAGGAGGGTGAAAGAGGACGAAACGAGACGAAAGCAGGTGGAACAGAGCGAAACAAGACGAAGAAGGGTGAAAGAGAGCGAAACGAGACGAAGGAGGGTGAAAGAGAGCGAAACGAGACGAAGGAGTGTGAAACAGAGCGAAACGAGACGAAGGATGATGAAAGAGAGCTAAACGAGATGAAGCAGGGTCAAAGAGAGCGAAACGAGATGAAGGAGGGCCAAAGAGGGCGAGACGAGTTGAAGGAGTTTGAAAGAGAGCGAAACGACACGAATGATGGTGAAAGAGAGCGAAACAAGACGGTGGAGGGTGAAAGAGAGCGAAACTGGAGGAAGGAGGGTGAAAGAGAGCCAAACGAGACGAAGTAGGGTGAAAGAGAGCGAAACGAGACGAAGGAGGGTGAAAGAGAGCGAAACGAGACAAAGGAGGGTGAAAGAGAGCGAAACGAGACAGAGAAAGGTGAAAGAGAGCGAAACGAGACGAAGGAGTGTGAAAGAGAGTGAAACGAGACGAAGGAGGGTGAAAGAGAGCGAAACGAGACGAAGGAGGGTGAAAGAGAGCGAAAGGAGTCTAAGGCGGGTGAAAGAGAGTGGAACGAGACGAAGGAGGGTGAAAGAGACCGAAACGAGACGAAGGAGGGTGAAAGAGAACGAATCGAGACGAAGGAGGGTGAAAGAGAGCGAAACGAGACGAAGGAGGGTGAAAGAGAGCGAAACGAGAAGAAGGAGGGTCAAAGAGAGCGAAACGAGACGAAGGAGGGTGAAAGAGAGCGAAAGGAGTCTAAGGCGGGTGAAAGAGAGTGGAACGAGACGAAGGAGGGTGAAAGAGACCGAAACGAGACGAAGGAGGGTGAAAGAGAACGAATCGAGACGAAGGAGGGTGAAAGAGAGCGAAACGAGACGAAGGAGGGTGAAACAGAGCGAAAAGAGACAAAGGAGGGTGAAAGAGGGCGAAACGAGACGAAGGCAGGTGGAACAGAGCGAAACAAGATGAAGGATTGTGAAAGAGAGCGAAACGAGACGAATGTGGGTGAAAGACAGCAAAACGAGACGAAGGAGTGTGAAAGAGAGCGAAACGAGACGATGGAGCGTGAAAGAGAGGGAAACGAGAGGAAGGATGGTGAAAGAGTGCGAACCGAGGCGAAGGAGGGTGAAAGAGAGCAAAACTAGATGAAGGAGGGTGAAAGAGAGCGAAAAGAGACAAAGGAGGGTGAAAGAGGACGAAACGAGACGAAAGCGGGTGGAACAGAGCGAAACAAGATGAAGGAGGGTGAAAGAGAGCGAAACGAGACGAAGGAGGGTGAAAGAGAGCGAAACGAGACGAAGGAGGGTGAACGAGAGCGAAACGAGACGAAGGAGGGTGAAAGAGGGCGAAACGAGACGAAGGCGGGTGGAACAGAGCGAAACAAGACGAAGGAGGATGAAAGAGAGCGAAACGAGACGAAGGAGGGTGAAAGAGAGCAAAACGAGACGAAGGAGTGTGAAATAGAGCGAAACAAGACGAAGGAGGGTGAAAGAGAGCGAAAGGAGTCTAAGGAGGGTGAAAGAGAGCGGAACGAGACGAAGGAGGGTGAAAGAGACCGAAACGAGACGAAGGAGGGTGAAAGAGAACGAATCGAGACGAAGGAGGGTGAAAGAGAGCGAAACGAGACCAAAGAGAGTGAAAGAGAGAGAAACGAGACGAGGGAAGGTGAAAGAGAGTGTAACGAGACAAAGGAGGGTGAAAGGGAGTGAAACGAGTTGAAGGAGGGTGAAAGAGAGCGAAACGAGACGAAGGAGGGTGAAAGGGAGCGAAACGAGATGAAGGAGGGTGAAAGAGAGCGAAACGAGACGAAGGAGGGTGAAAGAGAGCGAAACGTGACGAAGGAGGGTGAAAGAGGGCGAAACGAGACGAAGGCGGGTGGAACAGAGCGAAACAAGACGAAGGAGGATGAAAGAGAGCGAAACGAGATGAAGGCGGGTGGAACAGAGCGAAACAAGACGAAGGAGGATGAAAGAGAGCCAAACGAGACGAAGGAGGGTGAAAGAGAGCAAAACGAGATGAAGGAGTGTGAAAGAGAGCGAAACGAGACGATGGAGTGTGAAAGAGAGCGAAACGAGAGGAAGGAGGGTGAAAGAGAGCGAACCGAGACGAAGGAGGGTGAAAGAGAGCGAAACGAGAGGAAGGAGGGTGAAAGAGAGCGAAACGAGACGAAGTAGGATGAAAGGGAGCAAAATGAGATGAAGGAGGTTGAAAGAGGACGAAACGAGATGAAGGAGGGTGAAAGAGAGCGAAAAGAGACTAAGGAGGGTGAGCGAGGGCGAAACGAGACGAAGGCAGGTGGAACAGAGCGAAACGAGACGAAGGAAGGTGATAGAGAGCAAAACGAGACGAAGGAGTGTGAAACAGAGTGAAACGAGACGAAGGAGGATGAAAGAGAGCTGAACGAGACGAGGGAGGGGCAAAGAGAGCGAAACGAGATGAAGGAGGATGAAAGAGAGCGGAACGAGATGAATGAGGGTGAAAGAGAGCAAAACGAGACGAAAGAGTGTGAAAGAGAGCGAAACGAGACGATGGAGAGTGAAAGAGAGGGAAACGAGAGGAAGGATGTTGAAAGAGAGCGAACCGAGACGAAGGAGTGTGAAAGGGAGCAAAACGAGATGAAGGAGGGCGAAAGAGAGCAAAACGAGATGAAGGAGGGTGAAAGAGAGCGAAAAGAGACAAAGGAGGGTGAAAGAGGACGAAACGAGACGAAAGCAGGTGGAACAGAGCGAAACAAGACGAAGGAGGGTGAAAGAGAGCGAAACGAGACGAAGGAGGGTGAAAGAGAGCAAAACGAGACGAAGGAGTGTGAAACAGAGCGAAACGAGACGAAGGATGATGAAAGAGAGCTAAACGAGACGAAGGAGGGTCAAAGAGAGCGAAACGAGATGAAGGAGGGCCAAAGAGCGGGAAACGAGATGAAGGAGTTTGAAAGAGAGCGAAACGACACGAAGGAGGGTGAAAGAGAGCGAAACAAGACGGTGGAGGGTGAAAGAGAGCGAAACGAGAGGAAGGAGGGTGGAAGAGAGCCAAACGAGACGAAGGAGGGTGAAAGAGAGCGAAACGAGACGAAGGAGGGTGAAAGAGAGCGAAACGAGACGAAGGAGGGTGAAAGAGAGCGAAACGAGACGAAGGAGGGTGAAAGAGAGCGAAAGGAGTCTAAGGAGGGTGAAAGAGAGTGGAACGAGACGAAGGCGATTGAAAGAGACCGAAACGAGACGAAGGAAGGTGAAAGAGAGCGAAACGAGATCAAAGAGGGTGAAAGAGAGAGAAACGAGACGAAGGAAGGTGAAAGAGAGTGTAACGAGACAAAGGAGGGTGAAAGGGAGTGAAACGAGATGAAGGAGGGTGAAAGAGAGCGAAACGAGACGAAGGAGGGTGAAAGGGAGCGAAACGAGGTGAAGGAGGGTGAAAGAGAGCTAAACGAGACGAAGGAGGGTGAAAGAGAGCGAAACGAGACGAAGGAGGGTGAAAGAGGGCGAAACGAGACGAAGGCGGGTGGAACAGAGCGAAACAAGATGAAGGAGGATGAAAGAGAGCGAAACGAGATGAAGGAGGGTGAAAGAGAGCAAAACGAGACGAAGGAATGTGAAAGAGAGCGAAACGAAACGATGGAGTGTGAAAGAGAGTGAAACGAGACGAAGGAGGGTGAAAGAGGGCGAAACGAGACGAAGGCGGGTGGAACAGAGCGAAACAAGATGAAGGAGGATGAAAGAGAACGAAACGAGACGAAGGAGGGTGAAAGAGAGCAAAACGAGACGAAGGAGTGTGAAAGAGAGCGAAACGAGACGATGGAGTGTGAAAGAGAGCGAAACGAGAGGAAGGATGGTGAAAGAGAGCGAACCGAGACGAAGGAGGGTGAAAGAGAGCGAAACGAGAGGAAGGAGCGTGAAAGAGAGCGAAACGAACGAAGTAGGGTGAAAGGGAGCAAAACGAGATGAAGGAGGTTGAAAGAGAGCGAAACGAGATGAAGGAGGGTGAAAGAGAGCGAAAAGAGACTAAGGAGGGTGAGCGAGGGCGAAACGAGACGAAGGCGGGTGGAACAGAGCGAAACGAGACGAAGGAAGGTGATAGAGAGCAAAACGAGACGAAGGAGTGTGAAACAGAGTGAAACGAGACGAAGGAGGATGAAAGAGAGCTGAACGAGATGAGGGAGGGGCAAAGAGAGCGAAACGAGATGAAGGAGGGTGAAAGAGAGCGGAACGAGATGAATGAGGGTGAAAGAGAGCAAAACGAGACGAAAGAGTGTGAAAGAGAGCGAAACGAGACGATGGAGGGTGAAAGAGAGGGAAACGAGAGGAAGGATGTTGAAAGAGAGCGACCCGAGACGAAGGAGTGTGAAAGGGAGCGAAACGAGATGAAGGAGGGCGAAAGAGAGCAAAACGAGATGAAGGAGGGTGAAAGAGAGCGAAAAGAGACAAAGGAGGGTGAAAGAGGACGAAACGAGACGAAAGCAGGTGGAACAGAGCGAAACAAGACGAAGGAGGGTGAAAGAGAGCGAAACGAGACGAAGGAGGGTGAAAGAGAGCAAAACGAGACGAAGGAGTGTGAAACAGAGCGAAACGAGACGAAGGATGATGAAAGAGAGCTAAACGAGACGAAGGAGGGTCAAAGAGAGCGAAACGAGATGAAGGAGGGCCAAAGAGGGGGAAACGAGATGAAGGAGTTTGAAAGAGAGCGAAACGACACGAAGGAGGGTGAAAGAGAGCGAAACAAGACGGTGGAGGGTGAAAGAGAGCGAAACGAGAGGAAGGAGGGTGGAAGAGAGCCAAACGAGACGAAGGAGGGTGAAAGAGAGCGAAACGAGACGAAGGAGGGTGAAAGAGAGCGAAACGAGACGAAGGAGGGTGAAAGAGAGCGAAATGAGACAAAGAAAGGTGAAAGAGAGCGAAACGAGACGAAAGAGTGTGAAAGAGAGCGAAACGAGACGAAGGAGGGTGAAAGAGAGCGAAACGAGACGAAGGAGGGTGAAAGAGAGCGAAAGGAGTCTAAGGAGGGTGAAAGAGAGTGGAACGAGACGAAGGAGGGTGAAAGAGACCGAAACGAGACGAAGGAGGGTGAAAGAGAACGAATCGAGACGAAGGAGGGTGAAAGAGAGCGAAACGAGACGAAGGAGGGTGAAAGAGAGCGAAACGAGAAGAAGGAGGGTCAAAGAGAGCGAAACGAGACGAAGGAGGGTGAAAGAGAGCGAACCGAGACGAAGGAGGGTGAAACAGAGCGAAAAGAGACAAAGGAGGGTGAAAGAGGGCGAAACGAGACGAAGGCAGGTGGAACAGAGCGAAACAAGATGAAGGATTGTGAAAGAGAGCGAAACGAGACGAATGTGGGTGAAAGACAGCAAAACGAGACGAAGGAGTGTGAAAGAGAGCGAAACGAGACGATGGAGCGTGAAAGAGAGGGAAACGAGAGGAAGGATGGTGAAAGAGTGCGAACCGAGGCGAAGGAGGGTGAAAGAGAGCAAAACTAGATGAAGGAGGGTGAAAGAGAGCGAAAAGAGACAAAGGAGGGTGAAAGAGGACGAAACGAGACGAAAGCGGGTGGAACAGAGCGAAACAAGATGAAGGAGGGTGAAAGAGAGCGAAACGAGACGAAGGAGGGTGAAAGAGAGCGAAACGAGACGAAGGAGGGTGAACGAGAGCGAAACGAGACGAAGGAGGGTGAAAGAGGGCGAAACGAGACGAAGGCGGGTGGAACAGAGCGAAACAAGACGAAGGAGGATGAAAGAGAGCGAAACGAGACGAAGGAGGGTGAAAGAGAGCAAAACGAGACGAAGGAGTGTGAAATAGAGCGAAACAAGACGAAGGAGGGTGAAAGAGAGCGAAAGGAGTCTAAGGAGGGTGAAAGAGAGCGGAACGAGACGAAGGAGGGTGAAAGAGACCGAAACGAGACGAAGGAGGGTGAAAGAGAACGAATCGAGACGAAGGAGGGTGAAAGAGAGCGAAACGAGACCAAAGAGAGTGAAAGAGAGAGAAACGAGACGAGGGAAGGTGAAAGAGAGTGTAACGAGACAAAGGAGGGTGAAAGGGAGTGAAACGAGTTGAAGGAGGGTGAAAGAGAGCGAAACGAGACGAAGGAGGGTGAAAGGGAGCGAAACGAGATGAAGGAGGGTGAAAGAGAGCGAAACGAGACGAAGGAGGGTGAAAGAGAGCGAAACGTGACGAAGGAGGGTGAAAGAGGGCGAAACGAGACGAAGGCGGGTGGAACAGAGCGAAACAAGACGAAGGAGGATGAAAGAGAGCGAAACGAGATGAAGGAGGGTGAAAGAGAGCAAAACGAGACGAAGGAATGTGAAAGAGAGCGAAACGAGATGATGGAGTGTGAAAGGGAGCGAAACGAGACGAAGGAGGGTGAAAGAGGGCGAAACGAGACGAAGGCGGGTGGAACAGAGCGAAACAAGACGAAGGAGGATGAAAGAGAGCCAAACGAGACGAAGGAGGGTGAAAGAGAGCAAAACGAGATGAAGGAGTGTGAAAGAGAGCGAAACGAGACGATGGAGTGTGAAAGAGAGCGAAACGAGAGGAAGGAGGGTGAAAGAGAGCGAACCGAGACGAAGGAGGGTGAAAGAGAGCGAAACGAGAGGAAGGAGGGTGAAAGAGAGCGAAACGAGACGAAGTAGGATGAAAGGGAGCAAAATGAGATGAAGGAGGTTGAAAGAGGACGAAACGAGATGAAGGAGGGTGAAAGAGAGCGAAAAGAGACTAAGGAGGGTGAGCGAGGGCGAAACGAGACGAAGGCAGGTGGAACAGAGCGAAACGAGACGAAGGAAGGTGATAGAGAGCAAAACGAGACGAAGGAGTGTGAAACAGAGTGAAACGAGACGAAGGAGGATGAAAGAGAGCTGAACGAGACGAGGGAGGGGCAAAGAGAGCGAAACGAGATGAAGGAGGATGAAAGAGAGCGGAACGAGATGAATGAGGGTGAAAGAGAGCAAAACGAGACGAAAGAGTGTGAAAGAGAGCGAAACGAGACGATGGAGGGTGAAAGAGAGGGAAACGAGAGGAAGGATGTTGAAAGAGAGCGAACCGAGACGAAGGAGTGTGAAAGGGAGCAAAACGAGATGAAGGAGGGCGAAAGAGAGCAAAACGAGATGAAGGAGGGTGAAAGAGAGCGAAAAGAGACAAAGGAGGGTGAAAGAGGACGAAACGAGACGAAAGCAGGTGGAACAGAGCGAAACAAGACGAAGGAGGGTGAAAGAGAGCGAAACGAGACGAAGGAGGGTGAAAGAGAGCAAAACGAGACGAAGGAGTGTGAAACAGAGCGAAACGAGACGAAGGATGATGAAAGAGAGCTAAAGGAGACGAAGGAGGGTCAAAGAGAGCGAAACGAGATCAAGGAGGGCCAAAGAGCGGGAAACGAGATGAAGGAGTTTGAAAGAGAGCGAAACGACACGAAGGAGGGTGAAAGAGAGCGAAACAAGACGGTGGAGGGTGAAAGAGAGCGAAACGAGAGGAAGGAGGGTGGAAGAGAGCCAAACGAGACGAAGGAGGGTGAAAGAGAGCGAAACGAGACGAAGGAGGGTGAAAGAGAGCGAAACGAGACGAAGGAGGGTGAAAGAGAGCGAAACGAGACGAAGGAGGGTGAAAGAGAGCGAAAGGAGTCTAAGGAGGGTGAAAGAGAGTGGAACGAGACGAAGGCGATTGAAAGAGACCGAAACGAGACGAAGGAAGGTGAAAGAGAGCGAAACGAGATCAAAGAGGGTGAAAGAGAGAGAAACGAGACGAAGGAAGGTGAAAGAGAGTGTAACGAGACAAAGGAGGGTGAAAGGGAGTGAAACGGGATGAAGGAGGGTGAAAGAGAGCAAAACGAGATGAAGGAGGGTGAAAGAGAGCGAAAAGAGACAAAGGAGGGTGAAAGAGGACGAAACGAGACGAAAGCAGGTGGAACAGAGCGAAACAAGACGAAGGAGGGTGAAAGAGAGCGAAACGAGACGAAGGAGGGTGAAAGAGAGCAAAACGAGACGAAGGAGTGTGAAACAGAGCGAAACGAGACGAAGGATGATGAAAGAGAGCTAAACGAGACGAAGGAGGGTCAAAGAGAGCGAAACGAGATGAAGGAGGGCCAAAGAGGGGGAAACGAGATGAAGGAGTTTGAAAGAGAGCGAAACGACACGAAGGAGGGTGAAAGAGAGCGAAACAAGACGGTGGAGGGTGAAAGAGAGCGAAACGAGAGGAAGGAGGGTGGAAGAGAGCCAAACGAGACGAAGGAGGGTGAAAGAGAGCGAAACGAGACGAAGGAGGGTGAAAGAGAGCGAAACGAGACGAAGGAGGGTGAAAGAGAGCGAAATGAGACAAAGAAAGGTGAAAGAGAGCGAAACGAGACGAAAGAGTGTGAAAGAGAGCGAAACGAGACGAAGGAGGGTGAAAGAGAGCGAAACGAGACGAAGGAGGGTGAAAGAGAGCGAAAGGAGTCTAAGGAGGGTGAAAGAGAGCAAAACGAGACAAAGGAGTGAGAAAGAGAGCGAAACGAGACAATGGAGGGTGAAAGAGAGCGAAACGAGACGAAGCAGGGTGAAACAGAGCGAAAAGAGACAAAGGAGGGTGAAAGAGGGCGAAACGAGACGAAGGCAGGTGGAACAGAGCGAAACAAGATGAAGGATTGTGAAAGAGAGCGAAACGAGACGAATGTGGGTGAAAGACAGCAAAACGAGACGAAGGAGTGTGAAAGAGAGCGAAACGAGACGATGGAGCGTGAAAGAGAGGGAAACGAGAGGAAGGATGGTGAAAGAGTGCGAACCGAGGCGAAGGAGGGTGAAAGAGAGCAAAACGAGATGAAGGAGGGTGAAAGAGAGCGAAAAGAGACAAAGGAGGGTGAAAGAGGACGAAACGAGACGAAAGCGGGTGGAACAGAGCGAAACAAGATGAAGGAGGGTGAAAGAGAGCGAAACGAGACGAAGGAGGGTGAAAGAGAGCGAAACGAGACGAAGGAGGGTGAACGAGAGCGAAACGAGACGAAGGAGGGTGAAAGAGGGCGAAACGAGACGAAGGCGGGTGGAACAGAGCGAAACAAGACGAAGGAGGATGAAAGAGAGCGAAACGAGACGAAGGAGGGTGAAAGAGAGCAAAACGAGACGAAGGAGTGTGAAATAGAGCGAAACAAGACGAAGGAGGGTGAAAGAGAGCGAAAGGAGTCTAAGGAGGGTGAAAGAGAGCGGAACGAGACGAAGGAGGGTGAAAGAGACCGGAACGAGACGAAGGAGGGTGAAAGAGAACGAATCGAGACGAAGGAGGGTGAAAGAGAGCGAAACGAGACCAAAGAGAGTGAAAGAGAGAGAAACGAGACGAGGGAAGGTGAAAGAGAGTGTAACGAGACAAAGGAGGGTGAAAGGGAGTGAAACGAGTTGAAGGAGGGTGAAAGAGCGAAACGAGACGAAGGAGGGTGAAAGGGAGCGAAACGAGATGAAGGAGGGTGAAAGAGAGCGAAACGAGACGAAGGAGGGTGAAAGAGAGCGAAACGTGACGAAGGAGGGTGAAAGAGGGCGAAACGAGACGAAGGCGGGTGGAACAGAGCGAAACAAGACGAAGGAGGATGAAAGAGAGCGAAACGAGATGAAGGAGGGTGAAAGAGAGCAAAACGAGACGAAGGAATGTGAAAGAGAGCGAAACGAGATGATGGAGTGTGAAAGGGAGCGAAACGAGACGAAGGAGGGTGAAAGAGGGCGAAACGAGACGAAGGCGGGTGGAACAGAGCGAAACAAGACGAAGGAGGATGAAAGAGAGCCAAACGAGACGAAGGAGGGTGAAAGAGAGCAAAACGAGATGAAGGAGTGTGAAAGAGAGCGAAACGAGACGATGGAGTGTGAAAGAGAGCGAAACGAGAGGAAGGAGGGTGAAAGAGAGCGAACCGAGACGAAGGAGGGTGAAAGAGAGCGAAACGAGAGGAAGGAGGGTGAAAGAGAGCGAAACGAGACGAAGTAGGATGAAAGGGAGCAAAATGAGATGAAGGAGGTTGAAAGAGGACGAAACGAGATGAAGGAGGGTGAAAGAGAGCGAAAAGAGACTAAGGAGGGTGAGCGAGGGCGAAACGAGACGAAGGCAGGTGGAACAGAGCGAAACGAGACGAAGGAAGGTGATAGAGAGCAAAACGAGACGAAGGAGTGTGAAACAGAGTGAAACGAGACGAAGGAGGATGAAAGAGAGCTGAACGAGACGAGGGAGGGGCAAAGAGAGCGAAACGAGATGAAGGAGGATGAAAGAGAGCGGAACGAGATGAATGAGGGTGAAAGAGAGCAAAACGAGACGAAAGAGTGTGAAAGAGAGCGAAACGAGACGATGGAGGGTGAAAGAGAGGGAAACGAGAGAAAGGATGTTGAAAGAGAGCGAACCGAGACGAAGGAGTGTGAAAGGGAGCAAAACGAGATGAAGGAGGGCGAAAGAGAGCAAAACGAGATGAAGGAGGGTGAAAGAGAGCGAAAAGAGACAAAGGAGGGTGAAAGAGGACGAAACGAGACGAAAGCAGGTGGAACAGAGCGAAACAAGACGAAGGAGGGTGAAAGAGAGCGAAACGAGACGAAGGAGGGTGAAAGAGAGCAAAACGAGATGAAGGAGTGTGAAACAGAGCGAAACGAGACGAAGGATGATGAAAGAGAGCTAAACGAGACGAAGGAGGGTCAAAGAGAGCGAAACGAGATGAAGGAGGGCCAAAGAGCGGGAAACGAGATGAAGGAGTTTGAAAGAGAGCGAAACGACACGAAGGAGGGTGAAAGAGAGCGAAACAAGACGGTGGAGGGTGAAAGAGAGCGAAACGAGAGGAAGGAGGGTGGAAGAGAGCCAAACGAGACGAAGGAGGGTGAAAGAGAGCGAAACGAGACGAAGGAGGGTGAAAGAGAGCGAAACGAGACGAAGGAGGGTGAAAGAGAGCGAAACGAGACGAAGGAGGGTGAAAGAGAGCGAAAGGAGTCTAAGGAGGGTGAAAGAGAGTGGAACGAGACGAAGGCGATTGAAAGAGACCGAAACGAGACGAAGGAAGGTGAAAGAGAGCGAAACGAGATCAAAGAGGGTGAAAGAGAGAGAAACGAGACGAAGGAAGGTGAAAGAGAGTGTAACGAGACAAAGGAGGGTGAAAGGGAGTGAAACGGGATGAAGGAGGGTGAAAGAGAGCGAAACGAGACGAAGGAGGGTGAAAGGGAGCGAAACGAGGTGAAGGAGGGTGAAAGAGAGCTAAACGAGACGAAGGAGGGTGAAAGAGAGCGAAACGAGACGAAGGAGGGTGAAAGAGGGCGAAACGAGACGAAGGCGGGTGGAACAGAGCGAAACAAGATGAAGGAGGATGAAAGAGAGCGAAACGAGATGAAGGAGGGTGAAAGAGAGCAAAACGAGACGAAGGAATGTGAAAGAGAGCGAAACGAAACGATGGAGTGTGAAAGAGAGTGAAACGAGACGAAGGAGGGTGAAAGAGGGCGAAACGAGACGAAGGCGGGTGGAACAGAGCGAAACAAGACGAAGGAGGATGAAAGAGAACGAAACGAGACGAAGGAGGGTGAAAGAGAGCAAAACGAGACGAAGGAGTGTGAAAGAGAGCGAAACGAGACGATGGAGTGTGAAAGAGAGCGAAACGAGAGGAAGGATGGTGAAAGAGAGCGAACCGAGATGAAGGAGGGTGAAAGAGAGCGAAACGAGAGGAAGGAGCGTGAAAGAGAGCGAAACGAGACGAAGTAGGGTGAAAGGGAGCAAAACGAGATGAAGGAGGTTGAAAGAGAGCGAAACGAGATGAAGGAGGGTGAAAGAGGACGAAACGAGACGAAGGAGGGTGAAAGAGAGCGAAACGAGATGAAGGAGGGTCAAAGAGAGCGAAACGAGATGAAGGAGTTTGAAAGAGAGCGAAACGACACGAAGGAGGGTGAAAGAGAGCGAAACAAGACGGTGGAGGGTGAAAGAGAGCGAAACGAGAGGAAGGAGGGTGGAAGAGAGCCAAACGAGACGAAGGAGGGTGAAAGAGAGCGAAACGAGACGAAGGAGGGTGAAAGAGAGCGAAACGAGACGAAGGAGGGTGAAAGAGAGCGAAATGAGACAAAGAAAGGTGAAAGAGAGCGAAACGAGACGAAAGAGTGTGAAAGAGAGCGAAACGAGACGAAGGAGGGTGAAAGAGAGCGAAACGAGACGAAGGAGGGTGAAAGAGAGCGAAAGGAGTCTAAGGAGGGTGAAAGAGAGTGGAACGAGACGAAGGAGGGTGAAAGAGACCGAAACGAGACGAAGGAAGGTGAAAGAGAATGAATCGAGACGAAGGAGGGTGAAAGAGAGCGAAACGAGATGAAGGAGGGTGAAAGAGAGCGAAAAGAGACAAAGGAGGGTGAAAGAGGACGAAACGAGACGAAAGCGGGTGGAACAGAGCGAAACAAGATGAAGGAGGGTGAAAGAGAGCGAAACGAGACGAAGGAGGGTGAAAGAGAGCGAAACGAGACGAAGGAGGGTGAAAGAGAGCGAAACGAGACGAAGGAGGGTGAAAGAGGGCGAAACGAGACGAAGGCGGGTGGAACAGAGCGAAGCAAGACGAAGGAGGATGAAAGAGAGCGAAACGAGACGAAGGAGGGTGAAAGAGAGCAAAACGAGACGAAGGAGTGTGAAAGAGAGCGAAACGAGACGATGGAGTGTGAAAGAGAGCGAAACAAGACGAAGGAGGGTGAAAGAGTGCGAAACGAGACGAAGGCGGGTGGAACGGAGCGAAACAAGACGAAGGAGGGTGAAAGAGAGCGAAACGAGATGAAGGAGGGTGAAAGAGAGCGAAAAGAGACAAAGGAGGGTGAAAGAGGGCGAAACGAGACGAAGGCGGGTGGAACAGAGCGAAACAAGACGAAGGAGGGTGAAAGAGAGCGAAACGAGATGAAGGAGGGTGAAAGAGACCGAAACGAGACGAAGGAGGGTGAAAGAGAACGAATCGAGACGAAGGAGGGTGAAAGAGAGCGAAACGAGACCAAAGAGAGTGAAAGAGAGAGAAACGAGACGAGGGAAGGTGAAAGAGAGTGTAACGAGACAAAGGAGGGTGAAAGGGAGTGAAACGAGATGAAGGAGGGTGAAAGAGAGCGAAACGAGACGAAGGAGGGTGAAAGGGAGCGAAACGAGATGAAGGAGGGTGAAAGAGAGCGAAACGACACGAAGGAGGGTGAAAGAGAGCGAAACGTGACGAAGGAGGGTGAAAGAGAGCGAAACGAGACGATGGAGTGTGAAAGAGAGCAAAACGAGATGAAGGAGGGTGAAAGAGAGCAAAACGAGACGAAGGAATGTGAAAGAGAGCGAAACGAGACGATGGAGTGTGAAAGAGAGCGAAACGAGACGAAGGAGGGTGAAAGAGGGCGAAACGAGACGAAGGCGGGTGGAGCAGAGCGAAACAAGACGAAGGAGGATGAAAGAGAGCCAAACGAGACGAAGGAGGGTGAAAGAGAGCAAAACGAGATGAAGGAGTGTGAAAGAGAGCGAAACGAGACGATGGAGTGTGAAAGAGAGCGAAACGAGAGGAAGGAGGGTGAAAGAGAGCGAACCGAGACGAAGGAGGGTGAAAGAGAGCGAAACGAGAGGAAGGAGGGTGAAAGAGAGAGAAACGAGACGAGGGAAGGTGAAAGAGAGTGTAACGAGACAAAGGAGGGTGAAAGGGAGTGAAACGAGATGAAGGAGGGTGAAAGACAGCGAAACGAGACGAAGGAGGGTGAAAGGGAGCGAAACGAGATGAAGGAGGGTGAAAGAGAGCGAAACGACACGAAGGAGGGTGAAAGAGAGCGAAACGTGACGAAGGAGGGTGAAAGAGGGCGAAACGAGACGAAGGCGGGTGGAACAGAGCGAAACAAGACGAAGGAGGATGAAAGAGAGCGAAACGAGATGAAGGAGGGTGAAAGAGAGCAAAACGAGACGAAGGAATGTGAAAGAGAGCGAAACGAGACGATGGAGTGTGAAAGAGAGCGAAACGAGACGAAGGAGGGTGAAAGAGGGCGAAACGAGACGAAGGCGGGTGGAGCAGAGCGAAACAAGACGAAGGAGGATGAAAGAGAGCCAAACGAGACGAAGGAGGGTGAAAGAGAGCAAAACGAGATGAAGGAGTGTGAAAGAGAGCGAAACGAGACGATGGAGTGTGAAAGAGAGCGAAACGAGAGGAAGGAGGGTGAAAGAGAGCGAACCGAGACGAAGGAGGGTGAAAGAGAGCGAAACGAGAGGAAGGAGGGTGAAAGAGAGCGAAACGAGACTAAGGAGGGTGAGCGAGGGCGAAACGAGACGAAGGCGGGTGGAACAGAGCGAAACGAGACGAAGGAAGGTGATAGAGAGCAAAACGAGACGAAGGAGTGTGAAACAGAGTGAAACGAGACGAAGGAGGATGAAAGAGAGCTGAACGAGACGAGGGAGGGGCAAAGAGAGCGAAACGAGATGAAGGAGGATGAAAGAGATCGGAACGAGATGAATGAGGGTGAAAGAGAGCAAAACGAGACGAAAGAGTGTGAAAGAGAGCGAAACGAGACGATGGAGGGTGAAAGAGAGGGAAACGAGAGGAAGGATGTTGAAAGAGAGCGAACCGAGACGAAGGAGTGTGAAAGGGAGCAAAACGAGATGAAGGAGGGCGAAAGAGAGCAAAACGAGATGAAGGAGGGTGAAAGAGAGCGAAAAGAGACAAAGGAGGGTGAAAGAGGACGAAACGAGACGAAAGCAGGTGGAACAGAGCGAAACAAGACGAAGGAGGGTGAAAGAGAGCGAAACGAGACGAAGGAGGGTGAAAGAGAGCAAAACGAGACGAAGGAGTGTGAAACAGAGCGAAACGAGACGAAGGATGATGAAAGAGAGCTAAACGAGACGAAGGAGGGTCAAAGAGAGCGAAACGAGATGAAGGAGGGCCAAAGAGGGGGAAACGAGATGAAGGAGTTTGAAAGAGAGCGAAACGACACGAAGGAGGGTGAAAGAGAGCGAAACAAGACGGTGGAGGGTGAAAGAGAGCGAAACGAGAGGAAGGAGGGTGGAAGAGAGCCAAACGAGACGAAGGAGGGTGAAAGAGAGTGAAACGAGACGAAGGACGGTGAAAGAGAGCGAAACGAGACGAAGGAGGGTGAAAGAGAGCGAAACGAGACGAAGGAGGGTGAAAGAGAGCGAAAGGTGTCTAAGGAGGGTGAAAGAGAGTGGAACGAGACGAAGGAGATTGAAAGAGACCGAAACGAGACGAAGGAAGGTGAAAGAGAGCAAAACGAGACCAAAGAGGGTGAAAGAGAGAGAAACGAGACGAAGGAAGGTGAAAGAGACCGGAACGAGACGAAGGAGGGTGAAAGAGAACGAATCGAGACGAAGGAGGGTGAAAGAGAGCGAAACGAGACCAAAGAGAGTGAAAGAGAGAGAAACGAGACGAGGGAAGGTGAAAGAGAGTGTAACGAGACAAAGGAGGGTGAAAGGGAGTGAAACGAGTTGAAGGAGGGTGAAAGAGCGAAACGAGACGAAGGAGGGTGAAAGGGAGCGAAACGAGATGAAGGAGGGTGAAAGAGAGCGAAACGAGACGAAGGAGGGTGAAAGAGAGCGAAACGTGACGAAGGAGGGTGAAAGAGGGCGAAACGAGACGAAGGCGGGTGGAACAGAGCGAAACAAGACGAAGGAGGATGAAAGAGAGCGAAACGAGATGAAGGAGGGTGAAAGAGAGCAAAACGAGACGAAGGAATGTGAAAGAGAGCGAAACGAGATGATGGAGTGTGAAAGGGAGCGAAACGAGACGAAGGAGGGTGAAAGAGGGCGAAACGAGACGAAGGCGGGTGGAACAGAGCGAAACAAGACGAAGGAGGATGAAAGAGAGCCAAACGAGACGAAGGAGGGTGAAAGAGAGCAAAACGAGATGAAGGAGTGTGAAAGAGAGCGAAACGAGACGATGGAGTGTGAAAGAGAGCGAAACGAGAGGAAGGAGGGTGAAAGAGAGCGAACCGAGACGAAGGAGGGTGAAAGAGAGCGAAACGAGAGGAAGGAGGGTGAAAGAGAGCGAAACGAGACGAAGTAGGATGAAAGGGAGCAAAATGAGATGAAGGAGGTTGAAAGAGGACGAAACGAGATGAAGGAGGGTGAAAGAGAGCGAAAAGAGACTAAGGAGGGTGAGCGAGGGCGAAACGAGACGAAGGCAGGTGGAACAGAGCGAAACGAGACGAAGGAAGGTGATAGAGAGCAAAACGAGACGAAGGAGTGTGAAACAGAGTGAAACGAGACGAAGGAGGATGAAAGAGAGCTGAACGAGACGAGGGAGGGGCAAAGAGAGCGAAACGAGATGAAGGAGGATGAAAGAGAGCGGAACGAGATGAATGAGGGTGAAAGAGAGCAAAACGAGACGAAAGAGTGTGAAAGAGAGCGAAACGAGACGATGGAGGGTGAAAGAGAGGGAAACGAGAGAAAGGATGTTGAAAGAGAGCGAACCGAGACGAAGGAGTGTGAAAGGGAGCAAAACGAGATGAAGGAGGGCGAAAGAGAGCAAAACGAGATGAAGGAGGGTGAAAGAGAGCGAAAAGAGACAAAGGAGGGTGAAAGAGGACGAAACGAGACGAAAGCAGGTGGAACAGAGCGAAACAAGACGAAGGAGGGTGAAAGAGAGCGAAACGAGACGAAGGAGGGTGAAAGAGAGCAAAACGAGATGAAGGAGTGTGAAACAGAGCGAAACGAGACGAAGGATGATGAAAGAGAGCTAAACGAGACGAAGGAGGGTCAAAGAGAGCGAAACAAGATGAAGGAGGGCCAAAGAGCGGGAAACGAGATGAAGGAGTTTGAAAGAGAGCGAAACGACACGAAGGAGGGTGAAAGAGAGCGAAACAAGACGGTGGAGGGTGAAAGAGAGCGAAACGAGAGGAAGGAGGGTGGAAGAGAGCCAAACGAGACGAAGGAGGGTGAAAGAGAGCGAAACGAGACGAAGGAGGGTGAAAGAGAGCGAAACGAGACGAAGGAGGGTGAAAGAGAGCGAAACGAGACGAAGGAGGGTGAAAGAGAGCGAAAGGAGTCTAAGGAGGGTGAAAGAGAGTGGAACGAGACGAAGGCGATTGAAAGAGACCGAAACGAGACGAAGGTAGGTGAAAGAGAGCGAAACGAGATCAAAGAGGGTGAAAGAGAGAGAAACGAGACGAAGGAAGGTGAAAGAGAGTGTAACGAGACAAAGGAGGGTGAAAGGGAGTGAAACGGGATGAAGGAGGGTGAAAGAGAGCGAAACGAGACGAAGGAGGGTGAAAGGGAGCGAAACGAGGTGAAGGAGGGTGAAAGAGAGCTAAACGAGACGAAGGAGGGTGAAAGAGAGCGAAACGAGACGAAGGAGGGTGAAAGAGGGCGAAACGAGACGAAGGCGGGTGGAACAGAGCGAAACAAGATGAAGGAGGATGAAAGAGAGCGAAACGAGATGAAGGAGGGTGAAAGAGAGCAAAACGAGACGAAGGAATGTGAAAGAGAGCGAAACGAAACGATGGAGTGTGAAAGAGAGTGAAACGAGACGAAGGAGGGTGAAAGAGGGCGAAACGAGACGAAGGCGGGTGGAACAGAGCGAAACAAGACGAAGGAGGATGAAAGAGAACGAAACGAGACGAAGGAGGGTGAAAGAGAGCAAAACGAGACGAAGGAGTGTGAAAGAGAGCGAAACGAGACGATGGAGTGTGAAAGAGAGCGAAACGAGAGGAAGGATGGTGAAAGAGAGCGAACCGAGACGAAGGAGGGTGAAAGAGAGCGAAACGAGAGGAAGGAGCGTGAAAGAGAGCGAAACGAGACGAAGTAGGGTGAAAGGGAGCAAAACGAGATGAAGGAGGTTGAAAGAGAGCGAAACGAGATGAAGGAGGGTGAAAGAGGACGAAACGAGACGAAGGAGGGTGAAAGAGAGCGAAACGAGATGAAGGAGGGTCAAAGAGAGCGAAACGAGATGAAGGAGTTTGAAAGAGAGCGAAACGACACGAAGGAGGGTGAAAGAGAGCGAAACAAGACGGTGGAGGGTGAAAGAGAGCGAAACGAGAGGAAGGAGGGTGGAAGAGAGCCAAACGAGACGAAGGAGGGTGAAAGAGAGCGAAACGAGACGAAGGAGGGTGAAAGAGAGCGAAACGAGACGAAGGAGGGTGAAAGAGAGCGAAATGAGACAAAGAAAGGTGAAAGAGAGCGAAACGAGACGAAAGAGTGTGAAAGAGAGCGAAACGAGACGAAGGAGGGTGAAAGAGAGCGAAACGAGACGAAGGAGGGTGAAAGAGAGCGAAAGGAGTCTAAGGAGGGTGAAAGAGAGTGGAACGAGACGAAGGAGGGTGAAAGAGACCGAAACGAGACGAAGGAAGGTGAAAGAGAATGAATCGAGACGAAGGAGGGTGAAAGAGAGCGAAACGAGATGAAGGAGGGTGAAAGAGAGCGAAAAGAGACAAAGGAGGGTGAAAGAGGACGAAACGAGACGAAAGCGGGTGGAACAGAGCGAAACAAGATGAAGGAGGGTGAAAGAGAGCGAAACGAGACGAAGGAGGGTGAAAGAGAGCGAAACGAGACGAAGGAGGGTGAAAGAGAGCGAAACGAGACGAAGGAGGGTGAAAGAGGGCGAAACGAGACGAAGGCGGGTGGAACAGAGCGAAACAAGACGAAGGAGGATGAAAGAGAGCGAAACGAGACGAAGGAGGGTGAAAGAGAGCAAAACGAGACGAAGGAGTGTGAAAGAGAGCGAAACGAGACGATGGAGTGTGAAAGAGAGCGAAACAAGACGAAGGAGGGTGAAAGAGTGCGAAACGAGACGAAGGCGGGTGGAACGGAGCGAAACAAGACGAAGGAGGGTGAAAGAGAGCGAAACGAGATGAAGGAGGGTGAAAGAGAGCGAAAAGAGACAAAGGAGGGTGAAAGAGGGCGAAACGAGACGAAGGCGGGTGGAACAGAGCGAAACAAGACGAAGGAGGGTGAAAGAGAGCGAAACGAGATGAAGGAGGGTGAAAGAGACCGAAACGAGACGAAGGAGGGTGAAAGAGAACGAATCGAGACGAAGGAGGGTGAAAGAGAGCGAAACGAGACCAAAGAGAGTGAAAGAGAGAGAAACGAGACGAGGGAAGGTGAAAGAGAGTGTAACGAGACAAAGGAGGGTGAAAGGGAGTGAAACGAGATGAAGGAGGGTGAAAGAGAGCGAAACGAGACGAAGGAGGGTGAAAGGGAGCGAAACGAGATGAAGGAGGGTGAAAGAGAGCGAAACGACACGAAGGAGGGTGAAAGAGAGCGAAACGTGACGAAGGAGGGTGAAAGAGAGCGAAACGAGACGATGGAGTGTGAAAGAGAGCAAAACGAGATGAAGGAGGGTGAAAGAGAGCAAAACGAGACGAAGGAATGTGAAAGAGAGCGAAACGAGACGATGGAGTGTGAAAGAGAGCGAAACGAGACGAAGGAGGGTGAAAGAGGGCGAAACGAGACGAAGGCGGGTGGAGCAGAGCGAAACAAGACGAAGGAGGATGAAAGAGAGCCAAACGAGACGAAGGAGGGTGAAAGAGAGCAAAACGAGATGAAGGAGTGTGAAAGAGAGCGAAACGAGACGATGGAGTGTGAAAGAGAGCGAAACGAGAGGAAGGAGGGTGAAAGAGAGCGAACCGAGACGAAGGAGGGTGAAAGAGAGCGAAACGAGAGGAAGGAGGGTGAAAGAGAGAGAAACGAGACGAGGGAAGGTGAAAGAGAGTGTAACGAGACAAAGGAGGGTGAAAGGGAGTGAAACGAGATGAAGGAGGGTGAAAGACAGCGAAACGAGACGAAGGAGGGTGAAAGGGAGCGAAACGAGATGAAGGAGGGTGAAAGAGAGCGAAACGACACGAAGGAGGGTGAAAGAGAGCGAAACGTGACGAAGGAGGGTGAAAGAGGGCGAAACGAGACGAAGGCGGGTGGAACAGAGCGAAACAAGACGAAGGAGGATGAAAGAGAGCGAAACGAGATGAAGGAGGGTGAAAGAGAGCAAAACGAGACGAAGGAATGTGAAAGAGAGCGAAACGAGACGATGGAGTGTGAAAGAGAGCGAAACGAGACGAAGGAGGGTGAAAGAGGGCGAAACGAGACGAAGGCGGGTGGAGCAGAGCGAAACAAGACGAAGGAGGATGAAAGAGAGCCAAACGAGACGAAGTAGGGTGAAAGAGAGCAAAACGAGATGAAGGAGTGTGAAAGAGAGCGAAACGAGACGATGGAGTGTGAAAGAGAGCGAAACGAGAGGAAGGAGGGTGAAAGAGAGCGAACCGAGACGAAGGAGGGTGAAAGAGAGCGAAACGAGAGGAAGGAGGGTGAAAGAGAGCGAAACGAGACTAAGGAGGGTGAGCGAGGGCGAAACGAGACGAAGGCGGGTGGAACAGAGCGAAACGAGACGAAGGAAGGTGATAGAGAGCAAAACGAGACGAAGGAGTGTGAAACAGAGTGAAACGAGACGAAGGAGGATGAAAGAGAGCTGAACGAGACGAGGGAGGGGCAAAGAGAGCGAAACGAGATGAAGGAGGATGAAAGAGATCGGAACGAGATGAATGAGGGTGAAAGAGAGCAAAACGAGACGAAAGAGTGTGAAAGAGAGCGAAACGAGACGATGGAGGGTGAAAGAGAGGGAAACGAGAGGAAGGATGTTGAAAGAGAGCGAACCGAGACGAAGGAGTGTGAAAGGGAGCAAAACGAGATGAAGGAGGGCGAAAGAGAGCAAAACGAGATGAAGGAGGGTGAAAGAGAGCGAAAAGAGACAAAGGAGGGTGAAAGAGGACGAAACGAGACGAAAGCAGGTGGAACAGAGCGAAACAAGACGAAGGAGGGTGAAAGAGAGCGAAACGAGACGAAGGAGGGTGAAAGAGAGCAAAACGAGACGAAGGAGTGTGAAACAGAGCGAAACGAGACGAAGGATGATGAAAGAGAGCTAAACGAGACGAAGGAGGGTCAAAGAGAGCGAAACGAGATGAAGGAGGGCCAAAGAGGGGGAAACGAGATGAAGGAGTTTGAAAGAGAGCGAAACGACACGAAGGAGGGTGAAAGAGAGCGAAACAAGACGGTGGAGGGTGAAAGAGAGCGAAACGAGAGGAAGGAGGGTGGAAGAGAGCCAAACGAGACGAAGGAGGGTGAAAGAGAGTGAAACGAGACGAAGGACGGTGAAAGAGAGCGAAACGAGACGAAGGAGGGTGAAAGAGAGCGAAACGAGACGAAGGAGGGTGAAAGAGAGCGAAAGGAGTCTAAGGAGGGTGAAAGAGAGTGGAACGAGACGAAGGAGATTGAAAGAGACCGAAACGAGACGAAGGAAGGTGAAAGAGAGCGAAACGAGACCAAAGAGGGTGAAAGAGAGAGAAACGAGACGAAGGAAGGTGAAAGAGAGTGTAACGAGACAAAGGAGGGTGAAAGGGAGTGAAACGAGATGAAGGAGGGTGAAAGAGAGCGAAACGAGACGAAGGAGGGTGAAAGGGAGCGAAACGAGATGAAGGAGGGTGAAAGAGAGCGAAACGAGACGAAGGAGGGTGAAAGAGAGCGAAACGAGACGAAGGAGGGTGAAAGAGGGCGAAACGAGACGAAGGCGGGTGGAACAGAGCGAAACAAGATGAAGGAGGATGAAAGAGAGCGAAACGAGATGAAGGAGGGTGAAAGAGAGCAAAACGAGACGAAGGAATGTGAAAGAGAGCGAAACGAAACGAAGGCGGGTGGAACAGAGCGAAACAAGACGAAGGAGGATGAAAGAGAACGAAACGAGACGAAGGAGGGTGAAAGAGAGCAAAACGGGACGAAGGAGTGTGAAAGAGAGCGAAACGAGACGATGGAGTGTGAAAGAGAGCGAAACGAGAGGAAGGATGGTGAAAGAGAGCGAACCGAGACGAAGGAGGGTGAAAGAGAGCAAAACGAGACGAAGGAGTGTGAAAGAGAGCGAAACGAGACGATGGAGTGTGAAAGAGAGCGAAACAAGACGAAGGAGGGTGAAAGAGTGCGAAACGAGACGAAGGCGGGTGGAACGGAGCGAAACAAGACGAAGGAGGGTGAAAGAGAGCGAAACGAGATGAAGGAGGGTGAAAGAGAGCGAAAAGAGACAAAGGAGGGTGAAAGAGGGCGAAACGAGGCGAAGGCGGGTGGAACAGAGCGAAACAAGACGAAGGAGGGTGAAAGAGAGCGAAACGAGATGAAGGAGGGTGAAAGAGACCGAAACGAGACGAAGGAGGGTGAAAGAGAACGAATCGAGACGAAGGAGGGTGAAAGAGAGCGAAACGAGACCAAAGAGAGTGAAAGAGAGAGAAACGAGACGAGGGAAGGTGAAAGAGAGTGTAACGAGACAAAGGAGGGTGAAAGGGAGTGAAACGAGATGAAGGAGGGTGAAAGAGAGCGAAACGAGACGAAGGAGGGTGAAAGGGAGCGAAACGAGATGAAGGAGGGTGAAAGAGAGCGAAACGACACGAAGGAGGGTGAAAGAGAGCGAAACGTGACGAAGGAGGGTGAAAGAGAGCGAAACGAGACGATGGAGTGTGAAAGAGAGCAAAACGAGATGAAGGAGGGTGAAAGAGAGCAAAACGAGACGAAGGAATGTGAAAGAGAGCGAAACGAGACGATGGAGTGTGAAAGAGAGCGAAACGAGACGAAGGAGGGTGAAAGAGGGCGAAACGAGACGAAGGCGGGTGGAGCAGAGCGAAACAAGACGAAGGAGGATGAAAGAGAGCCAAACGAGACGAAGGAGGGTGAAAGAGAGCAAAACGAGATGAAGGAGTGTGAAAGAGAGCGAAACGAGACGATGGAGTGTGAAAGAGAGCGAAACGAGAGGAAGGAGGGTGAAAGAGAGCGAACCGAGACGAAGGAGGGTGAAAGAGAGCGAAACGAGAGGAAGGAGGGTGAAAGAGAGAGAAACGAGATGAGGGAAGGTGAAAGAGAGTGTAACGAGACAAAGGAGGGTGAAAGGGAGTGAAACGAGATGAAGGAGGGTGAAAGAGAGCGAAACGAGACGAAGGAGGGTGAAAGGGAGCGAAACGAGATGAAGGAGGGTGAAAGAGAGCGAAACAACACGAAGGAGGGTGAAAGAGAGCGAAACGTGACGAAGGAGGGTGAAAGAGGGCGAAACGAGACGAAGGCGGGTGGAACAGAGCGAAACAAGACGAAGGAGGATGAAAGAGAGCGAAACGAGATGAAGGAGGGTGAAAGAGAGCAAAACGAGACGAAGGAATGTGAAAGAGAGCGAAACGAGACGATGGAGTGTGAAAGAGAGCGAAACGAGACGAAGGAGGGTGAAAGAGGGCGAAACGAGACGAAGGCGGGTGGAGCAGAGCGAAACAAGACGAAGGAGGATGAAAGAGAGCCAAACGAGACGAAGGAGGGTGAAAGAGAGCAAAACGAGATGAAGGAGTGTGAAAGAGAGCGAAACGAGACGATGGAGTGTGAAAGAGAGCGAAACGAGAGGAAGGAGGGTGAAAGAGAGCGAACCGAGACGAAGGAGGGTGAAAGAGAGCGAAACGAGAGGAAGGAGGGTGAAAGAGAGCGAAACGAGACTAAGGAGGGTGAGCGAGGGCGAAACGAGACGAAGGCGGGTGGAACAGAGCGAAACGAGACGAAGGAAGGTGATAGAGAGCAAAACGAGACGAAGGAGTGTGAAACAGAGTGAAACGAGACGAAGGAGGATGAAAGAGAGCTGAACGAGAAGAGGGAGGGGCAAAGAGAGCGAAACGAGATGAAGGAGGATGAAAGAGATCGGAACGAGATGAATGAGGGTGAAAGAGAGCAAAACGAGACGAAAGAGTGTGAAAGAGAGCGAAACGAGACGATGGAGGGTGAAAGAGAGGGAAACAAGAGGAAGGATGTTGAAAGAGAGCGAACCGAGACGAAGGAGTGTGAAAGGGAGCAAAACGAGATGAAGGAGGGCGAAAGAGAGCAAAACGAGATGAAGGAGGGTGAAAGAGAGCGAAAAGAGACAAAGGAGGGTGAAAGAGGACGAAACGAGACGAAAGCAGGTGGAACAGAGCGAAACAAGACGAAGGAGGGTGAAAGAGAGCGAAACGAGACGAAGGAGGGTGAAAGAGAGCAAAACGAGACGAAGGAGTGTGAAACAGAGCGAAACGAGACGAAGGATGATGAAAGAGAGCTAAACGAGACGAAGGAGGGTCAAAGAGAGCGAAACGAGATGAAGGAGGGCCAAAGAGGGGGAAACGAGATGAAGGAGTTTGAAAGAGAGCGAAACGACACGAAGGAGGGTGAAAGAGAGCGAAACAAGACGGTGGAGGGTGAAAGAGAGCGAAACGAGAGGAAGGAGGGTGGAAGAGAGCCAAACGAGACGAAGGAGGGTGAAAGAGAGTGAAACGAGACGAAGGACGGTGAAAGAGAGCGAAACGAGACGAAGGAGGGTGAAAGAGAGCGAAACGAGACGAAGGAGGGTGAAAGAGAGCGAAAGGAGTCTAAGGAGGGTGAAAGAGAGTGGAACGAGACGAAGGAGATTGAAAGAGACCGAAACGAGACGAAGGAAGGTGAAAGAGAGCGAAACGAGACCAAAGAGGGTGAAAGAGAGAGAAACGAGACGAAGGAAGGTGAAAGAGAGTGTAACGAGACAAAGGAGGGTGAAAGGGAGTGAAACGAGATGAAGGAGGGTGAAAGAGAGCGAAACGAGACGAAGGAGGGTGAAAGGGAGCGAAACGAGATGAAGGAGGGTGAAAGAGAGCGAAACGAGACGAAGGAGGGTGAAAGAGAGCGAAACGAGACGAAGGAGGGTGAAAGAGGGCGAAACGAGACGAAGGCGGGTGGAACAGAGCGAAACAAGATGAAGGAGGATGAAAGAGAGCGAAACGAGATGAAGGAGGGTGAAAGAGAGCAAAACGAGACGAAGGAATGTGAAAGAGAGCGAAACGAAACGAAGGCGGGTGGAACAGAGCGAAACAAGACGAAGGAGGATGAAAGAGAACGAAACGAGACGAAGGAGGGTGAAAGAGAGCAAAACGGGACGAAGGAGTGTGAAAGAGAGCGAAACGAGACGATGGAGTGTGAAAGAGAGCGAAACGAGAGGAAGGATGGTGAAAGAGAGCGAACCGAGACGAAGGAGGGTGAAAGAGAGCAAAACGAGATGAAGGAGGTTGAAAGAGAGCGAAACGAGATGAAGGAGGGTGAAAGAGAGCGAAAAGAGACTAAGGAGGGTGAGCGAGGGCGAAACGAGACGAAGGCGGGTGGAACAGAGCGAAACGAGACGAAGGAGTGTGAAACAGAGTGAAACGAGACGAAGGAGGATGAAAGAGAGCTGAACGAGACGAGGGAGGGGCAAAGAGAGCGAAACGAGATGAAGGAGGGTGAAAGAGAGCGGAACGAGATGAATGAGGGTGAAAGAGAGCAAAACGAGACGAAAGAGTGTGAAAGAGAGCGAAACGAGACGATGGAGGGTGAAAGAGAGGGAAACGAGAGGAAGGATGTTGAAAGAGAGCGAACCGAGACGAAGGAGTGTGAAAGGGAGCGAAACGAGATGAAGGAGGGCGAAAGAGAGCAAAACGAGATGAAGGAGGGTGAAAGAGAGCGAAAAGAGACAAAGGAGGGTGAAAGAGGACGAAACGAGACGAAAGCAGGTGGAACAGAGCGAAACAAGACGACGGAGGGTGAAAGAGAGCGAAACGAGACGAAGGAGGGTGAAAGAGAGCAAAACGAGACGAAGGAGTGTGAAACAGAGCGAAACGAGACGAAGGATGATGAAAGAGAGCTAAACGAGACGAAGGAGGGTCAAAGAGAGCGAAACGAGATGAAGGAGGGCCAAAGAGGGGGAAACGAGATGAAGGAGTTTGAAAGAGAGCGAAACGACACGAAGGAGGGTGAAAGAGAGCGAAACAAGACGGTGGAGGGTGAAAGAGAGCGAAACGAGAGGAAGGAGGGTGGAAGAGAGCCAAACGAGACGAAGGAGGGTGAAAGAGAGCGAAACGAGAGGAAGGAAGGTGAAAGAGAATGAATCGAGACGAAGGAGGGTGAAAGAGAGCGAAACGAGACGAAGGAGGGTGAAAGAGAGCGAAACGAGATGAAGGAGGGTCAAAGAGAGCGAAACGAGACGAAGGAGGGTGAAAGAGAGCCAAACGAGACGAAGGACGGTGAAAGAGAGCAAAACGAGACAAAGGAGTGTGAAAGAGAGCGAAACGAGACAATGGAGGGTGAAAGAGAGCGAAATGAGAGGAAGGAGGGTGAAAGAGAGCGAAACGAGACGAAGCAGGGTGAAAGAGAGCGAAAGGAGTCGAAGGAGGGTGAAAGAGAGCGGAACGAGACGATGGAGGGTGAAAGAGAGCGAAAGGAGACGAAGGAGGGTGAAAGAGAGCGAAACGAGAGGAAGGAAGGTTAAAGAGAGCGAAACGAGATAAAGGAGGGTGATAGAGAGCAAAACGAGTCGAAGGAGGGTGAAAGAGAGCGAAACGAGATGAAGGAGGTTGAATGAGAGCGAAACGAGAGGAAGGAGGGTGAAAGAGAGCGAAACGAGACGAATGAGCGTGAAAGAGAGTGAAACGAGCCAAAGAAGGGTGAAAGAGAGCGAAACAAGACGAAGGAGGGTGAAAGAGAGCGAAACGAGACAAAGGTGGGTGAAAGGGAGCGGAACGAGACGAAGGAGGGTGAAAGAGAGCGAAAGGAGACGAAGGAGGGTGAAAGAGAGCGAAACGAGAGGAAGGAGGGTGAAACAGAGCAAAACGAGATGAAGGAGGGTGAAAGAGAGCGAAACGAGACGAAGGAGTGTGAAAGAAAGCGAAACGAGACGAAGGAGGGTGAAAGAGAGCGAAAGGAGTCGAAGGAGGGTCAAAGAGAGCGAAATTAGATGAAGGAAGGTCAAAGAGGGTGAAACGAGACGAAGGAGGGTGAAAGAGAGCGAAACGAGACGAAGGAGGGTGAAAGAGAGCGAAAGGAGTCGAAGGAGGGTGAAAGAGAGCGGAACGAGACGATGGAGGGTGAAAGAGAGCGAAAGGAGACGAAGGAGGGTGAAAGAGAGCGAAACGAGAGGAAGGAGGGTGAAAGAGAGCGAAACGAGATAAAGGAGGGTGAAAGAGAGCAAAACGAGTCGAAGGAGGGTGAAAGAGAGCGAAACGAGATGAAGGAGGGTGAAAGAGAGCGAAACGAGAGGAAGGAGGGTGAAAGAGAGCGAAACGAGACGAAGGAGCGTGAAAGAGAGTGAAACGAGCCAAAGAAGGGTGAAAGAGAGCGAAACAAGACGAAGGAGGGTGAAAGAGAGCGAAACGAGACAAAGGTGGGTGAAAGAGAGCGGAACGAGACGAAGGAGGGTGAATGAGAGCGAAAGGAGACGAAGGAGGGTGAAAGAGAGCGAAACGAGAGGAAGGAGGGTGAAACAGAGCAAAACGAGATGAAGGAGGGTGAAAGAGAGCGAAACGAGACGAAGGAGTGTGAAAGAAAGCGAAACGAGACGAAGGAGGGTGAAAGAGAGCGAAAGGAGTCGAAGGAGGGTCAAAGAGAGCGAAATGAGATGAAGGAAGGTCAAAGAGGGTGAAACGAGACGAAGGAGGGTGAAACAGGGCGAAGCGAGACGAAGGAGCATGAAAGAGAGCAAAACGAGATGAAGGAGGGTAAAAGAGAGCGAAACGAGACAAAGGAGGGTCAAAGAGAGTGAAACGAGATGAAGGAGGGTTAAAGAGGGCGAAACGAGACGAAGGAGGGTGAAACAGGGCGAAGCGAGATGAAGGAGCATGAAAGAGAGCGAAACGAGATGACGGAGGGTAAAAGAGAGCGAAACGAGACGAAAGAGGGTAAAAGAGAGTGAAACGAGACGATGGAGGGTGAAAGACAGCGAAAAGAGACGAAGGAGGGTGAAAGAGAGCGAAACGAGATGAAGGAGGGTGAATGAGAGCGAAACGAGAGGAAGGAGGATGAAAGAGAGCTAAACGAGACGAAGGAGCGTGAAAGAGAGCGAAAAGAGAGGAAGGAGGGTGAATGAGAGCGAAACGAGATGAAGGAGGGTGAATGAGAGCGAAACGAGACGAAGGAGCGTGAAAGAGAGCGAAACGAGACGAAGGAGGGTGAAAGAGAGCGAAAGGAGTGGAAGGAGGGTGAAAGAGAGCGGAACGAGACGAAGGAGGGTGAAAGAGAACGAAACGAGAAGAAGGAGGGTGAAAGAGAGCGAAACTAGACGAAGGAGGGTGAAAGAGAGCGGAACAAGATGAAGGAGGGTGAAAGAGAGCGAAACGAGACACAGGTGGGAGAAAGAGAGCGGAACGAGACGAAGGAGGGTGAAAGAGAGCGAAAGGAGACGAAGGAGGGTGAAAGAGAGCGAAACGAGAGGAAGGAGGGTGAAAGAGAGCAAAACGAGATGAAGGAGGGTGAAAGAGAGCGAAACGAGACGAAAGAGGGTAAAAGAGAATGAAACGAGACGATGGAGGGTGAAAGAGAGCGAAAAGAGAGGAAGGAGGGTGAAAGAGAGCGAAACGAGATGAAGGAGGGTGCATGAGAGCGAAACGAGAGGAAGGAGGGTGAAAGAGAGCTAAACGAGACGAAGGAGCGTGAAAGAGAGCGAAAAGAGAGGAAGGAGGGTGAATGAGAGCGAAACGAGATGAAGGAGGGTGAATGAGAGCGAAACGAGACGAAGGAGCGTGAAAGAGAGCGAAACGAGACGAAGGAGGGTGAAAGAGAGCGAAAGGAGTCGAAGGAGGGTGAAAGAGAGCGGAACAAGACGAAGGAGGGTGAAAGAGAACGAAACGAGAAGAAGGAGGGTGAAAGAGAGCGAAACTAGACAAAGGAGGGTGAAAGAGAGCGGAACAAGATGAAGGAGGGTGGAAGAGAGCGAAACGAGACGAAGGTGGGTGAAAGAGAGCGAAACGAGACCAAAGAGGGTGAAAGAGAGAGAAACGAGAAGAAGGAAGGTGAAAGAGAGCGAAACGAGACAAAGGAGGGTGAAAGAGAGCGAAACGAGACGAAGGAGGGTGAAAGTGAGCGAAACGAGACGAAGAAGGGTGAAAGAGAGCGAAACGAGACGAAGGAGGGTGAAAGAGATCGAAACGAGACGAAGAAGGGTGAAAGAGAGCGAAAGGAGACGAAGGAGGGTGAAAGAGAGCGAAACGAGACGAAGGAGAGTGAAAGAGAGCGAAAGGAGTCGAAGGAGGGTGAAAGAGAGCGGAACGAGACGATGGAGGGTGAAAGAGAGCGAAAGGAGACGAAGGAGGGTGAAAGAGAGCGAAACGAGAGGAAGGAAGGTTAAAGAGAGCGAAACGAGATAAAGGAGGGTGAAAGAGAGCAAAACGAGTCGAAGGAGGGTGAAAGAGAGCGAAACGAGATGAAGGAGGTTGAATGAGAGCGAAACGAGAGGAAGGAGGGTGAAAGAGAGCGAAACGAGACGAATGAGCGTGAAAGAGAGTGAAACGAGCCAAAGAAGGGTGAAAGAGAGCGAAACAAGACGAAGGAGGGTGAAAGAGAGCGAAACGAGACAAAGGTGGGTGAAAGAGAGCGGAACGAGATGAAGGAGGGTGAAAGAGAGCGAAAGGAGACGAAGGAGGGTGAAAGAGAGCGAAACGAGAGGAAGGAGGGTGAAACAGAGCAAAACGAGATGAAGGAGGGTGAAAGAGAGCGAAACGAGACGAAGGAGTGTGAAAGAAAGCGAAACGAGACGAAGGAGGGTGAAAGAGAGCGAAAGGAGTCGAAGGAGGGTCAAAGAGAGCGAAATGAGATGAAGGAAGGTCAAAGAGGGTGAAACGAGACGAAGGAGGGTGAAACAGGGCGAAGCGAGACGAAGGAGCATGAAAGAGAGCAAAACGAGATGAAGGAGGGTAAAAGAGAGCGAAACGAGACAAAGGAGGGTCAAAGAGAGTGAAACGAGATGAAGGAGGGTTAAAGAGGGCGAAACGAGACGAAGGAGGGTGAAACAGGGCGAAGCGAGATGAAGGAGCATGAAAGAGAGCGAAACGAGATGACGGAGGGTAAAAGAGAGCGAAACGAGACGAAAGAGGGTAAAAGAGAATGAAACGAGACGATGGAGGGTGAAAGACAGCGAAAAGAGACGAAGGAGGGTGAAAGAGAGCGAAACGAGATGAAGGAGGGTGAATGAGAGCGAAACGAGAGGAAGGAGGGTGAAAGAGAGCTAAACGAGACGAAGGAGCGTGAAAGAGAGCGAAAAGAGAGGAAGGAGGGTGAATGAGAGCGAAACCAGATGAAGGAGGGTGAATGAGAGCGAAACGAGACGAAGGAGCGTGAAAGAGAGCGAAACGAGACGAAGGAGGGTGAAAGAGAGCGAAAGGAGTCGAAGGAGGGTGAAAGAGAGCGGAACGAGACGAAGGAGGGTGAAAGAGAACGAAACGAGAAGAAGGAGGGTGAAAGAGAGCGAAACTAGACGAAGGAGGGTGAAAGAGAGCGGAACAAGATGAAGGAGGGTGAAAGAGAGCGCAACGAGACACAGGTGGGAGAAAGAGAGCGGAACGAGACGAAGGAGGGTGAAAGAGAGCGAAAGGAGACGAAGGAGGGTGAAAGAGAGCGAAACGAGAGGAAGGAGGGTGAAAGAGAGCAAAACGAGATGAATGAGGGTGAAAGAGAGCGAAAAGAGACGAAGGAGGATGAAAGAGAGTGAAACGAGAGGACGGAGGGTGAAAGAGAGCGAAAAGAGACGAAGGAGGGTGAAAGAAAGCGAAACGAGACGAAGGAGGGTGAAAGAGAACGAAACGAGAAGAAGGAGGGTGAAAGAGAGCGAAACGAGACGAAGGAGGGTGAAAGAGAGCGTAACAAGATGAAGGAGGGTGGAAGAGAGCGAAACGAGACGAAGGAGGGTGAAAGAGAACGAAACTAGAAGAAGGAGGGTGAAAGAGAGCGAAAGGAGTCGAAGGAGGGTGAAAGAGAGCGGAACGAGACGAAGGAGGGTGAAAGAGAACGAAACGAGAAGAAGGAGGGTGAAAGAGAGCGAAACTAGACGAAGGAGGGTGAAAGAGAGCGGAACAAGATGAAGGAGGGTGAAAGAGAGCGCAACGAGACACAGGTGGGAGAAAGAGAGCGGAACGAGACGAAGGAGGGTGAAAGAGAGCGAAAGGAGACGAAGGAGGGTGAAAGAGAGCGAAACGAGAGGAAGGAGGGTGAAAGAGAGCAAAACGAGATGAAGGAGGGTGAAAGAGAGCGAAAAGAGACGAAGGAGGATGAAAGAGAGTGAAACGAGAGGACGGAGGGTGAAAGAGAGCGAAAAGAGACGAAGGAGGGTGAAAGAAAGCGAAACGAGACGAAGGCGGGTGAAAGAGAACGAAACGAGAAGAAGGAGGGTGAAAGAGAGCGAAACGAGACGAAGGAGGGTGAAAGAGAGCGTAACAAGATGAAGGAGGGTGGAAGAGAGCGAAACGAGACGAAGGAGGGTGAAAGAGAACGAAACTAGAAGAAGGAGGGTGAAAGAGAGCGAAACGAGACGAAGGAGGGGGAAAGAGAGCGTAACAAGATGAAGGAGGGTGGAAGAGAGCGAAACGAGACGAAGGAGGGTGAAAGAGAGTGAAACGAGACCAAAGAGGGTGAAAGAGAGAGAAACGAGAAGAAGGAAGGTGAAAGAGAGCGAAACGAGACAAAGGAGGGTGAAAGAGAGCGAAACGAGACGAAGGAGGGTGAAAGAGAGCGAAACGGGACGAAGAAGGGTGAAAGAGAGCGAAAGGAGACGAAGGAGGGTGAAAGAGAGCGAAACGAGACGAAGGAGGGTGAAAGAGTGCGAAAGGAGTCGAAGGAGGGTGAAACAGAGGGGAACGAGACGAAGGAGGGTGAAAGAGAGCGAAACGAGATGAAGGAGGGTGAAGGAGAGCAAAACGAGACGAAGGAGGGTGAAAGAGTGCGAAGCGAGACGAAGGAGCATGAAAGAGCGCAAAACGAGAGGAAGGAGGGTAAAAGAGAGCGAAACGAGACGAAGGAGGGTCAAAGAGAGTGAAACGAGATGAAGGAGGGTCAAAGAGGGCGAAACGAGATGAAGGAGGGTGAAACAGGGCGAAGCGAGACGAAGGAGCATGAAAGAGAGCGAAACGAGATGACGGAGGGTAAAAGAGAGTGAAACGAGACGAAAGAGGGTAAAAGAGAATGAAACGAGACGATGGAGGGTGAATGAGAGCGAAAAGAAAGGAAAGAGGGTGAAAGAGAGCGAAACGAGATGAAGGAGGGGGAATGAGAGCGAAACGAGAGGAAGGAGGGTGAAAGAGAGCGAAACGAGACGAAAGAGCGTGAAAGAGAGCGAAACGAGCCAAAGAAGGGTGAAAGAGAGTGAAATGAGACCAAAGAGGGTGAAAGAGAGAGAAACGAGAAGAAGGAAGGTGAAAGAGAGCGAAACGAGACAAAGGAGGGTGAAAGAGAGCGAAACGAGACGAAGGAGGGTGAAAGAGAGCGAAACGAGACGAAGAAGGGTGAAAGAGAGCGAAACGAGACGAAGGAGGGTGAAAGAGAGCGAAACGAGATGAAGGAGGGTGAAAGAGAGTGAAAGGAGTCGAAGGAGGGTGAAAGAGAGCGGAACGAGACGAAGGAGGGTGAAAGAGAGCGAAAGGAGACGAAGGAGGGTGATAGAGAGCAAAACGAGATGAAGGAGGGTGAAAGAGAGCGACAGGAGTCGAAGGAGGTTGAAAGAGAGCGGAACGAGACGAAGGAGGGTGAAAGAGAGCGAAAGGAGACGAAGGAGGGTGAAAGAGAGCGAAACGAGAGGAAGGAGGGTGAAAGAGAGCGAAACAAGATGAAGGAGGGTGAAAGAGAGCAAAACGAGACAAAGGAGGGTGAAAGAGAGCGAAGCGAGACGAAGGAGCATGAAAGAGAGCAAAACGAGATGAAGGAGGGTAAAAGAGAGCGAAACGAGACAAAGGAGGGTCAAAGAGAGTGAAACGAGATGAAGGAGGGTCAAAGAGGGCGAAACGAGACGAAGGAGGGTGAAACAGGGCGAAGCGAGATGAAGGAGCATGAAAGAGAGCGAAACGAGATGACGGAGGGTAAAAGAGAGCGAAACGAGACGAAAGAGGGTAAAAGAGAATGAAACGAGACGATGGAGGGTGAAAGAGAGCGAAAAGAGAGGAAGGAGGGTGAAAGAGAGCGAAACGAGATGAAGGAGCATGAAAGAGAGCGAAACGAGATGACGGAGGGTAAAAGAGAGCGAAACGAGACGAAAGAGGGTAAAAGAGAATGAAACGAGACGATGGAGGGTGAAAGAGAGCGAAAAGAGAGGAAGGAGGGTGAAAGAGAGCGAAACGAGATGAAGGAGGGTGAATGAGAGCGAAACGAGAGGAAGGAGGGTGAAAGAGAGCTAAACGAGACGAAGGAGCGTGAAAGAGAGCGAAAAGAGAGGAAGGAGGGTGAATGAGAGCGAAACGAGATGAAGGAGGGTGAATGAGAGCGAAACGAGACGAAGGAGCGTGAAAGAGAGCGAAACGAGACGAAGGAGGGTGAAAGAGAGCGAAAAGAGTCGAAGGAGGGTGAAAGAGAGCGGAACGAGACGAAGGAGGGTGAAAGAGAACGAAACGAGAAGAAGGAGGGTGAAAGAGAGCGAAACGAGAAGAAGGAGGGTGAAAGAGAGCGAAACGAGACGAAGGAGGGTGAAAGAGAGCGTAACAAGATGAAGGAGGGTGGAAGAGAGCGAAACGAGACGAAGGAGGGTGAAAGAGAACGAAACTAGAAGAAGGAGGGTGAAAGAGAGCGAAACGAGACGAAGGAGGGGGAAAGAGAGCGTAACAAGATGAAGGAGGGTGGAAGAGAGCGAAACGAGACGAAGGAGGGTGAAAGAGAGTGAAACGAGACCAAAGAGGGTGAAAGAGAGAGAAACGAGAAGAAGGAAGGTGAAAGAGAGCGAAACGAGACAAAGGAGGGTGAAAGAGAGCGAAACGAGACGAAGGAGGGTGAAAGAGAGCGAAACGGGACGAAGAAGGGTGAAAGAGAGCGAAAGGAGACGAAGGAGGGTGAAAGAGAGCGAAACGAGACGAAGGAGGGTGAAAGAGTGCGAAAGGAGTCGAAGGAGGGTGAAACAGAGGGGAACGAGACGAAGGAGGGTGAAAGAGAGCGAAACGAGATGAAGGAGGGTGAAGGAGAGCAAAACGAGACGAAGGAGGGTGAAAGAGTGCGAAGCGAGACGAAGGAGCATGAAAGAGCGCAAAACGAGAGGAAGGAGGCTAAAAGAGAGCGAAACGAGACGAAGGAGGGTCAAAGAGAGTGAAACGAGATGAAGGAGGGTCAAAGAGGGCGAAACGAGATGAAGGAGGGTGAAACAGGGCGAAGCGAGACGAAGGAGCATGAAAGAGAGCGAAACGAGATGACGGAGGGTAAAAGAGAGTGAAACGAGACGAAAGAGGGTAAAAGAGAATGAAACGAGACGATGGAGGGTGAAAGAGAGCGAAAAGAAAGGAAAGAGGGTGAAAGAGAGCGAAACGAGATGAAGGAGGGGGAATGAGAGCGAAACGAGAGGAAGGAGGGTGAAAGAGAGCGAAACGAGACGAAAGAGCGTGAAAGAGAGCGAAACGAGCCAAAGAAGGGTGAAAGAGAGTGAAATGAGACCAAAGAGGGTGAAAGAGAGAGAAACGAGAAGAAGGAAGGTGAAAGAGAGCGAAACGAGACAAAGGAGGGTGAAAGAGAGCGAAACGAGACGAAGGAGGGTGAAAGAGAGCGAAACGAGACGAAGAAGGGTGAAAGAGAGCGAAACGAGACGAAGGAGGGTGAAAGAGAGCGAAACGAGATGAAGGAGGGTGAAAGAGAGTGAAAGGAGTCGAAGGAGGGTGAAAGAGAGCGGAACGAGACGAAGGAGGGTGAAAGAGAGCGAAAGGAGACGAAGGAGGGTGATAGAGAGCAAAACGAGATGAAGGAGGGTGAAAGAGAGCGACAGGAGTCGAAGGAGGTTGAAAGAGAGCGGAACGAGACGAAGTAGGGTGAAAGAGAGCGAAAGGAGACGAAGGAGGGTGAAAGAGAGCGAAACGAGAGGAAGGAGGGTGAAAGAGAGCGAAACAAGATGAAGGAGGGTGAAAGAGAGCAAAACGAGACGAAGGAGCGTGAAAGAGAGCGAAAAGAGAGGAAGGAGGGTGAATGAGAGCGAAACGAGATGAAGGAGGGTGAATGAGAGCGAAACGAGACGAAGGAGCGTGAAAGAGAGCGAAACGAGACGAAGGAGGGTGAAAGAGAGCGAAAAGAGTCGAAGGAGGGTGAAAGAGAGCGGAACGAGACGAAGGAGGGTGAAAGAGAACGAAACGAGAAGAAGGAGGGTGAAAGAGAGCGAAACTAGACGAAGGAGGGTGAAAGAGAGCGGAACAAGATGAAGGAGGGTGGAAGAGAGCGAAACGAGACGAAGGTGGGTGAAAGAGAGCGAAACGAGACCAAAGAGGGTGAAAGAGAGAGAAACGAGAAGAAGGAAGGTGAAAGAGAGCGAAACGAGACAAAGGAGGGTGAAAGAGAGCGAAACGAGACGAAGGAGGGTGAAAGTGAGCGAAGCGAGACGAAGAAGGGTGAAAGAGAGCGAAACGAGACGAAGGAGGGTGAAAGAGAGCGAAACGAGACGAAGGAGGGTGAAAGAGAGCGAAAGGAGTCGAAGGAGGGTGAAAGAGAGCGGAACGAGACGAAGGAGGGTGAAAGAGAGCGAAAGGAGACGAAGGAGGGTGAAAGAGAGCGAAACGAGAGGAAGGAGGGTGAAAGAGAGCGAAACGAGACGAAGGAGGGTGAAAGAGAGCGAAACGAGACGAAGAAGCGTGAAAGAGAGCGAAAGGAGACGAAGGAGGGTGAAAGAGAGCGAAACGAGACGAAGGAGGGTGAAAGAGAGCGAAAGGAGTCGAAGGAGGGTGAAAGAGAGCGGAACGAGACGATGGAGGGTGAAAGAGAGCGAAAGGAGACGAAGGAGGGTGAAAGAGAGCGAAACAAGAGGAAGGAGGGTGAAAGAGAGCGAAACGAGATAAAGGAGGGTGAAAGAGAACAAAACGAGTCGAAGGAGGGTGAAAGAGAGCGAAACGAGATGAAGGAGGGTGAATGTGAGCGAAACGAGAGGAAGGAGGGTGAAAGAGAGCGAAACGAGACGAAGGAGCGTGAAAGAGAGTGAAACGAGTCAAAGAAGGGTGAAAGAGAGCGAAACAAGACGAAGGAGGGTGAAAGAGAGCGAAACGAGACAAAGGTGGGTGAAAGAGAGCGGAACGAGACGAAGGAGGGTGAAAGAGAGCGAAAGGAGACGAAGGAGGGTGAAAGAGAGCGAAACGAGAGGAAGGAGGGTGAAACAGAGCAAAACGAGATGAAGGAGGGTGAAAGAGAGCGAAACGAGACGAAGGAGTGTGAAAGAAAGCGAAACGAGACGAAGGAGGGTGAAAGAGAGCGAAAGGAGTCGAAGGAGGGTCAAAGAGAGCGAAATGAGATGAAGGAAGGTCAAAGAGGGTGAAACGAGACGAAGGAGGGTGAAACAGGGCGAAGCGAGACGAAGGAGCATGAAAGAGAGCAAAACGAGATGAAGGAGGGTAAAAGAAAGCGAAACGAGACAAAGGAGGGTCAAAGAGAGTGAAACGAGATGAAGGAGGGTTAAAGAGGGCGAAACGAGACGAAGGAGGGTGAAACTGGGCGAAGCGAGTTGAAGGAGCATGAAAGAGAGCGAAACGAGATGACGGAGGGTAAAAGAGAGCGAAACGAGACGAAAGAGGGTAAAAGAGAATGAAACGAGACGATGGAGGGTGAAAGACAGCGAAAAGAGACGAAGGAGGGTGAAAGAGAGCGAAACGAGATGAAGGAGGGTGAATGAGAGCGAAACGAGAGGAAGGAGGGTGAAAGAGAGCTAAACGAGACGAAGGAGCGTGAAAGAGAGCGAAAAGAGAGGAAGGAGTGTGAATGAGAGCGAAACGAGATGAAGGAGGGTGAATGAGAGCGAAACGAGACAAAGGAGCGTGAAAGAGAGCGAAACGAGACGAAGGAGGGTGAAAGAGAGCGAAAGGAGTCGAAGGAGGGTGAAAGAGAGCGGAACGAGACGAAGGAGGGTGAAAGAGAACGAAACGAGAAGAAGGAGGGTGAAAGAGAGCGAAACTAGACGAAGGAGGGTGAAAGAGAGCGGAACAAGATGAAGGAGGGTGGAAGAGAGCGAAACGAGACGAAGGTGGGTGAAAGAGAGCGAAACGAGACCAAAGAGGGTGAAAGAGAGAGAAACGAGAAGAAGGAAGGTGAAAGAGAGCGAAACGAGACAAAGGAGGGTGAAAGAGAGCGAAACGAGACGAAGGAGGGTGAAAGTGAGCGAAACGAGACGAAGAAGGGTGAAAGAGAGCGAAACGAGACGAAGGAGGGTGAAAGAGAGCGAAACGAGACGAAGGAGGGTGAAAGAGAGCGAAAGGAGTCGAAGGAGGGTGAAAGAGAGCGGAACGAGACGAAGGTGGGTGAAAGAGAGCGAAAGGAGACGAAGGAGGTTGAAAGAGAGCGAAACGAGAGGAAGGAGGGTGAAAGAGAGCGAAACGAGACGAAGGAGGGTGAAAGAGAACGAAACGAGACGAAGAAGGGTGAAAGAGAGCGAAAGGAGACGAAGGAGGGTGAAAGAGAGCGAAACGAGACGAAGGAGGGTGAAAGAGAGCGAAAGGAGTCGAAGGAGGGTGAAAGAGAGCGGAACGAGACGATGGAGGGTGAAAGAGAGCGAAAGGAGACGAAGGAGGGTGAAAGAGAGCGAAACGAGAGGAAGGAGGGTGAAAGAGAGCGAAACGAGATGAAGGAGGGTGAAAGAGAGCAAAACGAGTCGAAGGAGGGTGAAAGAGAGCGAAACGAGATGAAGGAGGGTGAATGAGAGCGAAACGAGAGGAAGGAGGGTGAAAGAGAGCGAAACGAGACGAAGGAGCGTGAAAGAGAGTGAAACGAGCCAAAGAAGGGTGAAAGAGAGCGAAACAAGACGAAGGAGGGTGAAACAGGGCGAAGCGAGACGAAGGAGCATGAAAGAGAGCGAAACGAGATGAAGGAGGGTAAAAGAGAGCGAAACGAGACGAAAGGGGGTAAAAGAGAATGAAACGAGACGATGGAGGGTGAAAGAGAGCGTAAAGAGACGACAGAGGGTGAAAGAGTGTGAAACGAGACGACAGAGGGTTAAAGAGAGCGAAACGAGAGGAAGGAGGGTGAAAGAGAGCGAAACGAAACGAAGGAGGGTGAAAGAGAGCGAAACGAGACGAAGGAGGGTGTAAGAGATCAAAACGAGACGAAGGAGGGTGAAAGAGAGCGAAAGGAGTCGAAGGAGGGTGAAAGAGAGCGGAACGAGATGAAGGAGGGTGAAAGAGACCGAAATGAGATGAAGGAGTGTGAAAGAGACCGAAACGAGACGAAGGAGGGTGAACGAGAGCGAAACGAGACAAAGGAGGGTGAAAGAGAGCGAAACGAGAAGAAGGAGGGTGAAAGAGAGCGAAACGAGATGAAGGAGGGTGAAAGAGAGCAAAACGAGATGAAGGAGGGTGGAAGAGAGCGAAACGAGTCGAAGGAGGGTGAAAGAGAGTGAAACGAGACGAAGGAAGGTGAAAGAGAGCGAAACGAGACCAAAGAGGGTGAAAGAGAGAGAAACGAGATGAAGGAGGGTCAAAGAGGGCGAAACGAGACGAAGGAGGGTGAAACAGGGCGAAGCGAGATGAAGGAGCATGAAAGAGAGCGAAACGAGATGACGGAGGGTAAAAGAGAGCGAAACGAGACGAAAGAGGGTAAAAGAGAATGAAACGAGACGATGGAGGGTGAAAGAGAGCGAAAAGAGAGGAAGGAGGGTGAAAGAGAGCGAAACGAGATGAAGGAGCATGAAAGAGAGCGAAACGAGATGACGGAGGGTAAAAGAGAGCGAAACGAGAGGAAGGAGGGTGAAAGAGAGCTAAACGAGACGAAGGAGCGTGAAAGAGAGCGAAAAGAGAGGAAGGAGGGTGAATGAGAGCGAAACGAGATGAAGGAGGGTGAATGAGAGCGAAACGAGACGAAGGAGCGTGAAAGAGAGCGAAACGAGACGAAGGAGGGTGAAAGAGAGCGAAAAGAGTCGAAGGAGGGTGAAAGAGAGCGGAACGAGACGAAGGAGGGTGAAAGAGAACGAAACGAGAAGAAGGAGGGTGAAAGAGAGCGTAACTAGACGAAGGAGGGTGAAAGAGAGCGGAACAAGATGAAGGAGGGTGGAAGAGAGCGAAACGAGACGAAGGTGGGTGAAAGAGAGCGAAACGAGACCAAAGAGGGTGAAAGAGAGAGAAACGAGAAGAAGGAAGGTGAAAGAGAGCGAAACGAGACAAAGGAGGGTGAAAGAGAGCGAAACGAGACGAAGGAGGGTGAAAGTGAGCGAAGCGGGACGAAGAAGGGTGAAAGAGAGCGAAACGAGACGAAGGAGGGTGAAAGAGAGCGAAACGAGACGAAGAGGGTGAAAGAGAGCGAAAGGAGTCGAAGGAGGGTGAAAGAGAGCGGAACGAGACGAAGGAGGGTGAAAGAGAGCGAAAGGAGACGAAGGAGGGTGAAAGAGAGCGAAACGAGAGGAAGGAGGGTGAAAGAGAGCGAAACGAGACGAAGGAGGGTGAAAGAGAGCGAAACGAGACGAAGAAGCGTGAAAGAGAGCGAAAGGAGACGAAGGAGGGTGAAAGAGAGCGAAACGAGACGAAGGAGGGTGAAAGAGAGCGAAAGGAGTCGAAGGAGGGTGAAAGAGAGCGGAACGAGACGATGGAGGGTGAAAGAGAGCAAAAGGAGACGAAGGAGGGTGAAAGAGAGCGAAACGAGAGGAAGGAGGGTGAAAGAGAGCGAAACGAGATAAAGGAGGGTGAAAGAGAGCAAAACGAGTCGAAGGAGGGTGAAAGAGAGCGAAACGAGATGAAGGAGGGTGAATGTGAGCGAAACGAGAGGAAGGAGGGTGAAAGAGAGCGAAACGAGACGAAGGAGCGTGAAAGAGAGTGAAACGAGTCAAAGAAGGGTGAAAGAGAGCTAAACAAGACGAAGGAGGGTGAAAGAGAGCGAAACGAGACAAAGGTGGGTGAAAGAGAGCGGAACGAGACGAAGGAGGGTGAAAGAGAGCGAAAGGAGACGAAGGAGGGTGAAAGAGAGCGAAACGAGAGGAAGGAGGGTGAAACAGAGCAAAACGAGATGAAGGAGGGTGAAAGAGAGCGAAACGAGACGAAGGAGTGTGAAAGAAAGCGAAACGAGACGAAGGAGGGTGAAAGAGAGCGAAAGGAGTCGAAGGAGGGTCAAAGAGAGCGAAATGAGATGAAGGAAGGTCAAAGAGGGTGAAACGAGACGAAGGAGGGTGAAACAGGGCGAAGCGAGACGAAGGAGCATGAAAGAGAGCAAAACGAGATGAAGGAGGGTAAAAGAGAGCGAAACGAGACAAAGGAGGGTCAAAGAGAGTGAAACGAGATGAAGGAGGGTTAAAGAGGGCGAAACGAGACGAAGGAGGGTGAAACTGGGCGAAGCGAGATGAAGGAGCATGAAAGAGAGCGAAACGAGATGACGGAGGGTAAAAGAGAGCGAAACGAGACGAAAGAGGGTAAAAGAGAATGAAACGAGACGATGGAGGGTGAAAGACAGCGAAAAGAGACGAAGGAGGGTGAAAGAGAGCGAAACGAGATGAAGGAGGGTGAATGAGAGCGAAACGAGAGGAAGGAGGGTGAAAGAGAGCTAAACGAGATGAAGGAGCGTGAAAGAGAGCGAAAAGAGAGGAAGGAGGGTGAATGAGAGCGAAACGAGATGAAGGAGGGTGAATGAGAGCAAAACGAGACAAAGGAGCGTGAAAGAGAGCGAAACGAGACGAAGGAGGGTGAAAGAGAGCGAAAGGAGTCGAAGGAGGGTGAAAGAGAGCGGAACGAGACGAAGGAGGGTGAAAGAGAACGAAACGAGAAGAAGGAGGGTGAAAGAGAGCGAAACTAGACGAAGGAGGGTGAAAGAGAGCGGAACAAGATGAAGGAGGGTGGAAGAGAGCGAAACGAGACGAAGGTGGGTGAAAGAGAGCGAAACGAGACCAAAGAGGGTGAAAGAGAGAGAAACGAGAAGAAGGAAGGTGAAAGAGAGCGAAACGAGACAAAGGAGGGTGAAAGAGAGCGAAACGAGACGAAGGAGGGTGAAAGTGAGCGAAACGAGACGAAGAAGGGTGAAAGAGAGCGAAACGAGACGAAGGAGGGTGAAAGAGAGCGAAACGAGACGAAGGAGGGTGAAAGAGAGCGAAAGGAGTCGAAGGAGGGTGAAAGAGAGCGGAACGAGACGAAGGTGGGTGAAAGAGAGCGAAAGGAGACGAAGGAGGGTGAAAGAGAGCGAAACGAGAGGAAGGAGGGTGAAAGAGAGCGAAACGAGACGAAGGAGGGTGAAAGAGAACGAAACGAGACGAAGAAGGGTGAAAGAGAGCGAAAGGAGACGAAGGAGGGTGAAAGAGAGCGAAACGAGACGAAGGAGGGTGAAAGAGAGCGAAAGGAGTCGAAGGAGGGTGAAAGAGAGCGGAACGAGACGATGGAGGGTGAAAGAGAGCGAAAGGAGACGAAGGAGGGTGAAAGAGAGCGAAACGAGAGGAAGGAGGGTGAAAGAGAGCGAAACGAGATGAAGGAGGGTGAAAGAGAGCAAAACGAGTCGAAGGAGGGTGAAAGAGAGCGAAACGAGATGAAGGAGGGTGAATGAGAGCGAAACGAGAGGAAGGAGGGTGAAAGAGAGCGAAACGAGACGAAGGAGCGTGAAAGAGAGTGAAACGAGCCAAAGAAGGGTGAAAGAGAGCGAAACAAGACGAAGGAGGGTGAAACAGGGCGAAGCGAGACGAAGGAGCATGAAAGAGAGCGAAACGAGATGAAGGAGGGTAAAAGAGAGCGAAACGAGACGAAAGGGGGTAAAAGAGAATGAAACGAGACGATGGAGGGTGAAAGAGAGCGTAAAGAGACAACAGAGGGTGAAAGAGTGTGAAACGAGACGACAGAGGGTTAAAGAGAGCGAAACGAGAGGAAGGAGGGTGAAAGAGAGCGAAACGAAACGAAGGAGGGTGAAAGAGAGCGAAACGAGACGAAGGAGGGTGTAAGAGATCAAAACGAGACGAAGGAGGGTGAAAGAGAGCGAAAGGAGTCGAAGGAGGGTGAAAGAGAGCGGAACGAGATGAAGGAGGGTGAAAGAGACCGAAATGAGATGAAGGAGTGTGAAAGAGACCGAAACGAGACGAAGGAGGGTGAACGAGAGCGAAACGAGACAAAGGAGGGTGAAAGAGAGCGAAACGAGAAGAAGGAGGGTGAAAGAGAGCGAAACGAGATGAAGGAGGGTGAAAGAGAGCAAAACGAGATGAAGGAGGGTGGAAGAGAGCGAAACGAGTCGAAGGAGGGTGAAAGAGAGTGAAACGAGACGAAGGAAGGTGAAAGAGAGCGAAACGAGACCAAAGAGGGTGAAAGAGAGAGAAACGAGAAGAAGGAAGGTGAAAGAGAGCGAAACGAGACAAAGGAGGGTGAAAGAGAGCGAAACGAGACGAAGGAGGTTGAATGAGAGCGAAACGAGACGAAGAAGGGTGAAAGAGAGCGAAACGAGACGAAGGAGGGTGGAAGAGAGCAAAATAAGACGAAGGAGTGTGAAACAGAGCGAAACGAGACGAAGGAGGGTGAAAGAGAGCTAAACGAGACAAAGGAGAGTCAAAGAGAGTGAAACGAGATGAAGGAGGGTCAAAGAGGGCGAAACGAGATGAAGGAGGGTGAAACAGGGCGAAGCAAGACGAAGGAGGATGAAAGAGAGCGAAACAAGGTGAAGGAGGGTAAAAGAGAGCGAAACGAGACGAAAGAGGGTAAAAGAGAGTGAAACGAGACGATGGAGAGTGAAAGAGAGCGAAAAGAGAGGAAGGAGGGTGAAAGAGAGCGAAACGAGACGAAGGAGGGTAAAAGAGAGTGAAACGAGATGTAGGAAGGTGAAAGAGAGTGAAACGAGTCCAAAGAGGGAGAAAGAGAGAGAAACGAGACGAAGGAGGGTGAAAGAGAGCGAAAGGAGTCGAAGGAGGGTGAAAGAGAGCGGAACGAGACGAAGGAGGGTGAAAGAGAGCGAAAGGAGACGAAGGAGGGTGAAAGAGAGCGAAACGAGACGAAGGAGGATGAAAGAGAGCGAAAGGAGTCGAAGGAGGGTGAAAGAGAGCAAAACGAGACGAAGGATGGTGAAAGAGAGAGAAACGAGAAGAAAAAAGGTGAAAGAGAGCGAAACGAGACAAAGGAGGGTGAAAGAGAGTGAAACGAGATGAAGGAGGGTGAAAGAGAGCGAAAGGAGTCGAAGGAGGGTGAAAGAGAGCGGAACGAGACGAAGGAGGGTGAAAGCGAGCGAAAGGAGACGAAGGAGGGTGAAAGAGAGCGAAAAGAAACGAAGGAGGGTGAAAGAGAACGAAACGAGAGGAAGGAGGGTGAAAGAGAGCGAAACGAGACGAAGGAGGGTGGAAGAGAGCAAAACAAGACGAAGGAGTGTGAAACAGAGCGAACCGAGACGAAGGAGGGTGAAATAGAGCTAAACGAGACGAAGGAGAGTCAAAGAGAGCGAAACAAGGTGAAGAAGGTGAAAAGAGAGCTAAACGAGACGAAAGAGGGTAAAAGAGAGTGAAACGAGACGATGGAGGGTGAAAGAGAGCGAAAAGAGAGGAAGGAGGGTGAAAGAGAGCGAAACGAGACGAAGGAGGGTGAAAGAGAGTGAAACGAGATGAAGGAAGGTGAAAGAGAGTGAAACGAGACCAAAGAGGGAGAAAGGGAGAGAAACGAGAAGGAAGGTGAAAGAGAGCGAAACGAGACAAAGGAGGGTGAAAGAGAGCGAAACAAGACGAAGGAGGGTGAAAGAGAGCGAAACGTGACGAAGAAGGGTGAAAGAGAGCGAAACGAGACGAAGGAGGGTGAAAGAGAGCAAAAGGAGACAAAGGAGGGTGAAAGAGAGCGAAACGAGACGAAGGAGGGTGAAAGAGAGCGAAAGGAGTCCAAGGAGGGTGAAAAAGAGCGGAACGAGACGAAGGACGGTGAAAGAGAGCAAAAGGAGACGAAGGAGGGTGAAAGAGAGCGAAACGAGAGGAAGGAGGGTGAAAGAGAGCGAAACGAGACGAAGGAGGGTGAAAGAGAGCAAAACGAGTCGAAGGAGTGTGAAACAGAGCGAAACGAGACAAAGGAGGGTGAAAGAGAGCTAAAGGAGACGAAGGAGGGTGAAAGAGAGCGAAACGAGAGGAAGGAGGGTGAAAGAGAGCGAAACGAGATGAAGGAGGGTGAAAGAGAGCAAAACGAGACGAAGGAGGGTGAAAGAGAGCGAAACGAGACGAAGGAGGGTGAAAGAGAGCGAAACGAGACGAAGAAGCGTGAAAGAGAGCGAAAGGAGACGAAGGAGGGTGAAAGAGAGCGAAACGAGACGAAAGGGGGTAAAAGAGAATGAAACGAGACGATGGAGGGTGAAAGAGAGCGTAAAGAGACGACAGAGGGTGAAAGAGTGTGAAACGAGACGACAGAGGGTTAAAGAGAGCGAAACGAGAGGAAGGAGGGTGAAAGAGAGCTAAACGAGACAAAGGAGAGTCAAAGAGAGTGAAACGAGATGAAGGAGGGTCAAAGAGGGCGAAACGAGATGAAGGAGGGTGAAACAGGGCGAAGCAAGACGAAGGAGGATGAAAGAGAGCGAAACAAGGTGAAGGAGGGTAAAAGAGAGCGAAACGAGACGAAAGAGGGTAAAAGAGAGTGAAACGAGACGATGGAGAGTGAAAGAGAGCGAAAAGAGAGGAAGGAGGGTGAAAGAGAGCGAAACGAGACGAAGGAGGGTAAAAGAGAGTGAAACGAGATGTAGGAAGGTGAAAGAGAGTGAAACGAGTCCAAAGAGGGAGAAAGAGAGAGAAACGAGACGAAGGAGGGTGAAAGAGAGCGAAAGGAGTCGAAGGAGGGTGAAAGAGAGCGGAACGAGACGAAGGAGGGTGAAAGAGAGCGAAAGGAGACGAAGGAGGGTGAAAGAGAGCGAAACGAGACGAAGGAGGATGAAAGAGAGCGAAAGGAGTCGAAGGAGGGTGAAAGAGAGCAAAACGAGACGAAGGATGGTGAAAGAGAGAGAAACGAGAAGAAAAAAGGTGAAAGAGAGCGAAACGAGACAAAGGAGGGTGAAAGAGAGTGAAACGAGATGAAGGAGGGTGAAAGAGAGCGAAAGGAGTCGAAGGAGGGTGAAAGAGAGCGGAACGAGACGAAGGAGGGTGAAAGCGAGCGAAAGGAGACGAAGGAGGGTGAAAGAGAGCGAAAAGAAACGAAGGAGGGTGAAAGAGAACGAAACGAGAGGAAGGAGGGTGAAAGAGAGCGAAACGAGACGAAGGAGGGTGGAAGAGAGCAAAACAAGACGAAGGAGTGTGAAACAGAGCGAACCGAGACGAAGGAGGGTGAAATAGAGCTAAACGAGACGAAGGAGAGTCAAAGAGAGCGAAACAAGGTGAAGAAGGTGAAAAGAGAGCTAAACGAGACGAAAGAGGGTAAAAGAGAGTGAAACGAGACGATGGAGGGTGAAAGAGAGCGAAAAGAGAGGAAGGAGGGTGAAAGAGAGCGAAACGAGACGAAGGAGGGTGAAAGAGAGTGAAACGAGATGAAGGAAGGTGAAAGAGAGTGAAACGAGACCAAAGAGGGAGAAAGGGAGAGAAACGAGAAGGAAGGTGAAAGAGAGCGAAACGAGACAAAGGAGGGTGAAAGAGAGCGAAACAAGACGAAGGAGGGTGAAAGAGAGCGAAACGTGACGAAGAAGGGTGAAAGAGAGCGAAACGAGACGAAGGAGGGTGAAAGAGAGCAAAAGGAGACAAAGGAGGGTGAAAGAGAGCGAAACGAGACGAAGGAGGGTGAAAGAGAGCGAAAGGAGTCCAAGGAGGGTGAAAAAGAGCGGAACGAGACGAAGGACGGTGAAAGAGAGCAAAAGGAGACGAAGGAGGGTGAAAGAGAGCGAAACGAGAGGAAGGAGGGTGAAAGAGAGCGAAACGAGACGAAGGAGGGTGAAAGAGAGCGAAACGAGACGAAAGGGGGTAAAAGAGAATGAAACGAGACGATGGAGGGTGAAAGAGAGCGTAAAGAGACGACAGAGGGTGAAAGAGTGTGAAACGAGACGACAGAGGGTTAAAGAGAGCGAAACGAGAGGAAGGAGGGTGAAAGAGAGCTAAACGAGACAAAGGAGAGTCAAAGAGAGTGAAACGAGATGAAGGAGGGTCAAAGAGGGCGAAACGAGATGAAGGAGGGTGAAACAGGGCGAAGCAAGACGAAGGAGGATGAAAGAGAGCGAAACAAGGTGAAGGAGGGTAAAAGAGAGCGAAACGAGACGAAAGAGGGTAAAAGAGAGTGAAACGAGACGATGGAGAGTGAAAGAGAGCGAAAAGAGAGGAAGGAGGGTGAAAGAGAGCGAAACGAGACGAAGGAGGGTAAAAGAGAGTGAAACGAGATGTAGGAAGGTGAAAGAGAGTGAAACGAGTCCAAAGAGGGAGAAAGAGAGAGAAACGAGACGAAGGAGGGTGAAAGAGAGCGAAAGGAGTCGAAGGAGGGTGAAAGAGAGCGGAACGAGACGAAGGAGGGTGAAAGAGAGCGAAAGGAGACGAAGGAGGGTGAAAGAGAGCGAAACGAGACGAAGGAGGATGAAAGAGAGCGAAAGGAGTCGAAGGAGGGTGAAAGAGAGCAAAACGAGACGAAGGATGGTGAAAGAGAGAGAAACGAGAAGAAAAAAGGTGAAAGAGAGCGAAACGAGACAAAGGAGGGTGAAAGAGAGTGAAACGAGATGAAGGAGGGTGAAAGAGAGCGAAAGGAGTCGAAGGAGGGTGAAAGAGAGCGGAACGAGACGAAGGAGGGTGAAAGCGAGCGAAAGGAGACGAAGGAGGGTGAAAGAGAGCGAAAAGAAACGAAGGAGGGTGAAAGAGAACGAAACGAGAGGAAGGAGGGTGAAAGAGAGCGAAACGAGACGAAGGAGGGTGGAAGAGAGCAAAACAAGACGAAGGAGTGTGAAACAGAGCGAACCGAGACGAAGGAGGGTGAAATAGAGCTAAACGAGACGAAGGAGAGTCAAAGAGAGCGAAACAAGGTGAAGAAGGTGAAAAGAGAGCTAAACGAGACGAAAGAGGGTAAAAGAGAGTGAAACGAGACGATGGAGGGTGAAAGAGAGCGAAAAGAGAGGAAGGAGGGTGAAAGAGAGCGAAACGAGACGAAGGAGGGTGAAAGAGAGTGAAACGAGATGAAGGAAGGTGAAAGAGAGTGAAACGAGACCAAAGAGGGAGAAAGGGAGAGAAACGAGAAGGAAGGTGAAAGAGAGCGAAACGAGACAAAGGAGGGTGAAAGAGAGCGAAACAAGACGAAGGAGGGTGAAAGAGAGCGAAACGTGACGAAGAAGGGTGAAAGAGAGCGAAACGAGACGAAGGAGGGTGAAAGAGAGCAAAAGGAGACAAAGGAGGGTGAAAGAGAGCGAAACGAGACGAAGGAGGGTGAAAGAGAGCGAAAGGAGTCCAAGGAGGGTGAAAAAGAGCGGAACGAGACGAAGGACGGTGAAAGAGAGCAAAAGGAGACGAAGGAGGGTGAAAGAGAGCGAAACGAGAGGAAGGAGGGTGAAAGAGAGCGAAACGAGACGAAGGAGGGTGAAAGAGAGCAAAACGAGTCGAAGGAGTGTGAAACAGAGCGAAACGAGACAAAGGAGGGTGAAAGAGAGCTAAAGGAGACGAAGGAGGGTGAAAGAGAGCGAAACGAGAGGAAGGAGGGTGAAAGAGAGCGAAACGAGATGAAGGAGGGTGAAAGAGAGCAAAACGAGACGAAGGAGGGTGAAAGAGAGCGAAACGAGACGAAGGAGGGTGAAAGAGAGCGAAACGAGACGAAGAAGCGTGAAAGAGAGCGAAAGGAGACGAAGGAGGGTGAAAGAGAGCGAAACGAGACGAAAGGGGGTAAAAGAGAATGAAACGAGACGATGGAGGGTGAAAGAGAGCGTAAAGAGACGACAGAGGGTGAAAGAGTGTGAAACGAGACGACAGAGGGTTAAAGAGAGCGAAACGAGAGGAAGGAGGGTGAAAGAGAGCGAAACGAAACGAAGGAGGGTGAAAGAGAGCGAAACGAGACGAAGGAGGGTGTAAGAGATCAAAACGAGACGAAGGAGGGTGAAAGAGAGCGAAAGGAGTCGAAGGAGGGTGAAAGAGAGCGGAACGAGATGAAGGAGGGTGAAAGAGACCGAAATGAGATGAAGGAGTGTGAAAGAGACCGAAACGAGACGAAGGAGGGTGAACGAGAGCGAAACGAGACAAAGGAGGGTGAAAGAGAGCGAAACGAGAAGAAGGAGGGTGAAAGAGAGCGAAACGAGATGAAGGAGGGTGAAAGAGAGCAAAACGAGATGAAGGAGGGTGGAAGAGAGCGAAACGAGTCGAAGGAGGGTGAAAGAGAGTGAAACGAGACGAAGGAAGGTGAAAGAGAGCGAAACGAGACCAAAGAGGGTGAAAGAGAGAGAAACGAGAAGAAGGAAGGTGAAAGAGAGCGAAACGAGACAAAGGAGGGTGAAAGAGAGCGAAACGAGACGAAGGAGGTTGAATGAGAGCGAAACGAGACGAAGAAGGGTGAAAGAGAGCGAAACGAGACGAAGGAGGGTGGAAGAGAGCAAAATAAGACGAAGGAGTGTGAAACAGAGCGAAACGAGACGAAGGAGGGTGAAAGAGAGCTAAACGAGACAAAGGAGAGTCAAAGAGAGTGAAACGAGATGAAGGAGGGTCAAAGAGGGCGAAACGAGATGAAGGAGGGTGAAACAGGGCGAAGCAAGACGAAGGAGGATGAAAGAGAGCGAAACAAGGTGAAGGAGGGTAAAAGAGAGCGAAACGAGACGAAAGAGGGTAAAAGAGAGTGAAACGAGACGATGGAGAGTGAAAGAGAGCGAAAAGAGAGGAAGGAGGGTGAAAGAGAGCGAAACGAGACGAAGGAGGGTGAAAGAGAGTGAAACGAGATGTAGGAAGGTGAAAGAGAGTGAAACGAGTCCAAAGAGGGAGAAAGAGAGAGAAACGAGACGAAGGAGGGTGAAAGAGAGCGAAAGGAGTCGAAGGAGGGTGAAAGAGAGCGGAACGAGACGAAGGAGGGTGAAAGAGAGCGAAAAGAGACGAAGGAGGGTGAAAGAGAGCGAAACGAGACGAAGGAGGATGAAAGAGAGCGAAAGGAGTCGAAGGAGGGTGAAAGAGAGCAAAACGAGACGAAGGATGGTGAAAGAGAGAGAAACGAGAAGAAAAAAGGTGAAAGAGAGCGAAACGAGACAAAGGAGGGTGAAAGAGAGTGAAACGAGATGAAGGAGGGTGAAAGAGAGCGAAAGGAGTCGAAGGAGGGTGAAAGAGAGCGGAACGAGACGAAGGAGGGTGAAAGCGAGCGAAAGGAGACGAAGGAGGGTGAAAGAGAGCGAAAAGAGACGAAGGAGGGTGAAAGAGAACGAAACGAGAGGAAGGAGGGTGAAAGAGAGCGAAACGAGACGAAGGAGGGTGGAAGAGAGCAAAACAAGACGAAGGAGTGTGAAACAGAGCGAAACGAGACGAAGGAGGGTGAAATAGAGCTAAACGAGACGAAGGAGAGTCAAAGAGAGCGAAACAAGGTGAAGAAGGTGAAAAGAGAGCTAAACGAGACGAAAGAGGGTAAAAGAGAGTGAAACGAGACGATGGAGGGTGAAAGAGAGCGAAAAGAGAGGAAGGAGGGTGAAAGAGAGCGAAACGAGACGAAGGAGGGTGAAAGAGAGTGAAACGAGATGAAGGAAGGTGAAAGAGAGTGAAACGAGACCAAAGAGGGAGAAAGGGAGAGAAACGAGAAGGAAGGTGAAAGAGAGCGAAACGAGACAAAGGAGGGTGAAAGAGAGCGAAACAAGACGAAGGAGGGTGAAAGAGAGCGAAACGTGATGAAGAAGGGTGAAAGAGAGCGAAACGAGACGAAGGAGGGTGAAAGAGAGCAAAAGGAGACAAAGGAGGGTGAAAGAGAGCGAAACGAGACGAAGGAGGGTGAAAGAGAGCGAAAGGAGTCCAAGGAGGGTGAAAAAGAGCGGAACGAGACGAAGGACGGTGAAAGAGAGCAAAAGGAGACGAAGGAGGGTGAAAGAGAGCGAAACGAGAGGAAGGAGGGTGAAAGAGAGCGAAACGAGACGAAGGAGGGTGAAAGAGAGCAAAACGAGTCGAAGGAGTGTGAAACAGAGCGAAACGAGACAAAGGAGGGTGAAAGAGAGCTAAAGGAGACGAAGGAGGGTGAAAGAGAGCGAAACGAGAGGAAGAAGGGTGAAAGAGAGCGAAACGAGATGAAGGAGGGTGAAAGAGAGCAAAACGAGACGAAGGAGGGTGAAAGAGAGAGAAACGAGAAGAAAAAAGGTGAAAGAGAGCGAAACGAGACAAAGGAGGGTGAAAGAGAGCGAAACGAGACGAAGGAGGGTGAAAGAGAGCGAAAGGAGTCGAAGGAGGGTGAAAGAGAGCGGAACGAGACGAAGGAGGGTGAAAGCGAGCAAAAGGAGAAGAAGGAGAGTGAAAGAGAGCGAAAAGAGACGAAGGAGGGTGAAAGAGAACGAAACGAGAGGAAGGAGGGTGAAAGAGAGCGAAACGAGACGAAGGAGGGTGGAAGAGAGCAAAACAAGACGAAGGAGTGTGAAACAGAGCGAAACGAGACGAAGGAGGGTGAAAGAGAGCTAAACGAGACGAAGGAGAGTCAAAGAGAGCGAAACGAGATGAAGGAGGGTCAAAGAGGGCGAAACGAGATGAAGGAGGGTGAAACAGGGCGAAGCGAGACGAAGGAGCATGAAAGAGAGCGAAACAAGGTGAAGGAGGGGAAAAGAGAGCTAAACGAGACGAAAGAGGGTAAAAGAGAGTGAAGCGAGGCGAACGAGGATGAAAGAGAGCGAAAAGAGAGGAAGGAGGGTGAAAGAGAGCGAAACGAGACGAAGGAGGGTGAAAGAGAGTGAAACGAGATGAAGGAAGGTGAAAGAGAGTGAAACGAGACCAAAGAGTGAGAAAGGGAGAGAAACGAGAAGGAAGGTGAAAGAGAGCGAAACGAGACAAAGGAGGGTGAAAGAGAGCGAAACAAGACGAAGGAGGGTGAAAGAGAGCGAAACGAGACGAAGAAGGGTGAAAGAGAGCGAAACGAGACGAAGGAGGGAGAAAGAGAGCGAAAGGAGACAAAGGAGGGTGAAAGAGAGCGAAACGAGACGAAGGAGTGTGAAAGAGAGCGAAAGGAGTCGAAGGAGGGTGAAAAAGAGCGGAACGAGACGAAGGGCGGTGAAAGAGAGCAAAAGGAGACGAAGGAGGGTGAAAGAGAGCGAAACGAGAGGAAGGAGGGTGAAAGAGAGCGAAACGAGACGAAGGAGGGTGAAAGAGAGCAAAACGAGTCGAAGGAGTGTGAAACAGAGCGAAACGAGACGAAGGAGGGTGAAAGAGAGCGAAACGAGATGAAGGAGGGTCAAAGAGTGTGAAACGAGACGAAGGAGGGGGAAACAGGGCGAAGCGAGACGAAGGAGCATGAAAGAGAGCGAAACGAGATGACGGAGGGTAAAAGAGAGCAAAACGAGACGAAAGAGGGTAAAAGAGAATGAAACGAGACGATGGAGGGTGAAAGAGAGTGAAAAGAGAGGAAGGAGGGTGAAAGAGCGAAAGGAGTCGAAGGAGGGTGAAAGAGAGCGGAACGAGATGAAGGAGGGTGAAAGAGACCGAAATGAGATGAAGGAGTGTGAAAGAGACCGAAACGAGACGAAGGAGGGTGAACGAGAGCGAAACGAGACAAAGGAGGGTGAAAGAGAGCGAAACGAGAAGAAGGAGGGTGAAAGAGAGCGAAACGAGATGAAGGAGGGTGAAAGAGAGCAAAACGAGATGAAGGAGGGTGGAAGAGAGCGAAACGAGTCGAAGGAGGGTGAAAGAGAGTGAAACGAGACGAAGGAAGGTGAAAGAGAGCGAAACGAGACCAAAGAGGGTGAAAGAGAGAGAAACGAGAAGAAGGAAGGTGAAAGAGAGCGAAACGAGACAAAGGAGGGTGAAAGAGAGCGAAACGAGACGAAGGAGGTTGAATGAGAGCGAAACGAGACGAAGAAGGGTGAAAGAGAGCGAAACGAGACAAAGGAGGGTGGAAGAGAGCAAAACAAGACGAAGGAGTGTGAAACAGAGTGAAACGAGACGAAGGAGGGTGAAAGAGAGCTAAACGAGACAAAGGAGAGTCAAAGAGAGTGAAACGAGATGAAGGAGGGTCAAAGAGGGCGAAACGAGATGAAGGAGGGTGAAACAGGGCGAAGCGAGACGAAGGAGGATGAAAGAGAGCGAAACAAGGTGAAGGAGGGTAAAAGAGAGCGAAACGAGACGAAAGAGGGTAAAAGAGAGTGAAACGAGACGATGGAGAGTGAAAGAGAGCGAAAAGAGAGGAAGGAGGGTGAAAGAGAGCGAAACGAGACGAAGGAGGGTGAAAGAGAGTGAAACGAGATGTCGGAAGGTGAAAGAGAGTGAAACGAGTCCAAAGAGGGAGAAAGAGAGAGAAACGAGACGAAGGAGGGTGAAAGAGAGCGAAAGGAGTCGAAGGAGGGTGAAAGAGAGCGGAACGAGACGAAGGAGGGTGAAAGAGAGCGAAAGGAGACGAAGGAGGGTGAAAGAGAGCGAAACGAGACGAAGGAGGATGAAAGAGAGCGAAAGGAGTCGAAGGAGGGTGAAAGAGAGCGGAATGAGACGAAGGAGGGTGAAAGAGAGCGAAAGGAGACTGAAAGAGAGCGAAACGAGAGGAAGGAGGGTGAAAGAGAGCGAAACGAGATGAAGGAGGGTGAAAGAGAGCAAAACGAGACGAAGGATGGTGAAAGAGAGAGAAACGAGAAGAAAAAAGGTGAAAGAGAGCGAAACGAGACAAAGGAGGTTGAAAGAGAGTGAAACGAGATGAAGGAGGGTGAAAGAGAGCGAAAGGAGTCGAAGGAGGGTGAAAGAGAGCGGAACGAGACGAAGGAGGGTGAAAGCGAGCGAAAGGAGACGAAGGAGGGTGAAAGAGAGCGAAAAGAGACGAAGGAGGGTGAAAGAGAACGAAACGAGAGGAAGGAGGGTGAAAGAGAGCGAAACGAGACGAAGGAGGGTGGAAGAGAGCAAAACAAGACGAAGGAGTGTGAAACAGAGCGAAACGAGACGAAGGAGGGTGAAATAGAGCTAAACGAGACGAAGGAGAGTCAAAGAGAGCGAAACAAGGTGAAGAAGGTGAAAAGAGAGCTAAACGAGATGAAAGAGGGTAAAAGAGAGTGAAACGAGACGATGGAGGGTGAAAGAGAGCGAAAAGAGAGGAAGGAGGGTGAAAGAGAGTGAAACGAGACGAAGGAGGGTGAAAGAGAGCGAAAAGAGACGAAGGAGGGTGAAAGAGAACGAAACGAGAGGAAGGAGGGTGAAAGAGAGCGAAACGAGACGAAGGAGGGTGGAAGAGAGCAAAACAAGACGAAGGAGTGTGAAACAGAGCGAAACGAGACGAAGGAGGGTGAAAGAGAGCTAAACGAGACGAAGGAGAGTCAAAGAGAGCGAAACGAGATGAAGGAGGGTCAAAGAGGGCGAAACGAGATGAAGGAGGGTGAAACAGGGCGAAGCGAGACGAAGGAGCATGAAAGAGAGCGAAACAAGGTGAAGGAGGGGAAAAGAGAGCTAAACGAGACGAAAGAGGGTAAAAGAGAGTGAAACGAGACGATGGAGGGTGAAAGAGAGCGAAAAGAGAGGAAGGAGGGTGAAAGAGAGCGAAACGAGACGAAGGAGGGTGAAAGAGAGTGAAACGAGATGAAGGAAGGTGAAAGAGAGTGAAACGAGACCAAAGAGGGAGAAAGGGAGAGAAACGAGAAGGAAGGTGAAAGAGAGCGAAACGAGACAAAGGAGGGTGAAAGAGAGCGAAACAAGACGAAGGAGGGTGAAAGAGAGCGAAACGTGACGAAGAAGGGTGAAAGAGAGCGAAACGAGACGAAGGAGGGTGAAAGAGAGCGAAAGGAGACAAAGGAGGGTGAAAGAGAGCGAAACGAGATGAAGGAGGGTGAAAGAGAGCGAAAGGAGTCCAAGGAGGGTGAAAAAGAGCGGAACGAGACGAAGGACGGTGAAAGAGAGCAAAAGGAGACGAAGGAGGGTGAAAGAGAGCGAAACGAGAGGAAGGAGGGTGAAAGAGAGCGAAACGAGACGAAGGAGGGTGAAAGAGAGCAAAACGAGTCGAAGGAGTGTGAAACAGAGCGAAACGAGACAAAGGAGGGTGAAAGAGAGCTAAAGGAGACGAAGGAGGGTGAAAGAGAGCGAAACGAGAGGAAGGAGGGTGAAAGAGAGCGAAACGAGATGAAGGAGGGTGAAAGAGAGCAAAACGAGACGAAGGAGGGTGAAAGAGAGAGAAACGAGAAGAAAAAAGGTGAAAGAGAGCGAAACGAGACAAAGGAGTGTGAAAGAGAGCGAAACGAGACGAAGGAGGGTGAAAGAGAGCGAAAGGAGTCGAAGGAGGGTGAAAGAGAGCGGAACGAGACGAAGGAGGGTGAAAGCGAGCAAAAGGAGACGAAGGAGAGTGAAAGAGAGCGAAAAGAGACGAAGGAGGGTGAAAGAGAACGAAACGAGAGGAAGGAGGGTGAAAGAGAGCGAAACGAGACGAAGGAGGGTGGAAGAGAGCAAAACAAGACGAAGGAGTGTGAAACAGAGCGAAACGAGACGAAGGAGGGTGAAAGAGAGCTAAACGAGACGAAGGAGAGTCAAAGAGAGCGAAACGAGATGAAGGAGGGTAAAAGAGGGCGAAACGAGATGAAGGAGGGTGAAACAGGGCGAAGCGAGACGAAGGAGCATGAAAGAGAGCGAAACAAGGTGAAGGAGGGGAAAAGAGAGCTAAACGAGACGAAAGAGGGTAAAAGAGAGTGAAACGAGGCGATGGAGGATGAAAGAGAGCGAAAAGAGAGGAAGGAGGGTGAAAGAGAGCGAAACGAGACGAAGGAGGGTGAAAGAGAGTGAAACGAGATGAAGGAAGGTGAAAGAGAGTTAAACGAGACCAAAGAGTGAGAAAGGGAGAGAAACGAGAAGGAAGGTGAAAGAGAGCGAAACGAGACAAAGGAGGGTGAAAGAGAGCGAAACAAGACGAAGGAGGGTGAAAGAGAGCGAAACGAGACGAAGAAGGGTGAAAGAGAGCGAAAGGAGACGAAGGAGGGAGAAAGAGAGCGAAAGGAGACAAAGGAGGGTGAAAGAGAGCGAAACGAGACGAAGGAGGGTGAAAGAGAGCGAAAGGAGTCGAAGGAGGGTGAAAAAGAGCGGAACGAGACGAAGGGCGGTGAAAGAGAGCGAAAGGAGACGAAGGAGGGTGAAAGAGAGCGAAACGAGAGGAAGGAGGGTGAAAGAGAGCGAAACGAGACGAAGGAGGGTGAAAGAGAGCAAAACGAGTCGAAGGAGTGTGAAACAGAGCGAAACGAGACGAAGGAGGGTGAAAGAGAGCGAAACGAGATGAAGGAGGGTCAAAGAGGGTGAAACGAGACGAAGGAGGGGGAAACAGGGCGAAGCGAGACGAAGGAGCATGAAAGAGAGCGAAACGAGATGACGGAGGTTAAAAGAGAGCAAAACGAGACGAAAGAGGGTAAAAGAGAATGAAACGAGACGATGGAGGGTGAAAGAGAGTGAAAAGAGAGGAAGGAGGGTGAAAGAGAGCGAAAGGAGTCGAAGGAGGGTGAAAGAGAGCGGAACGAGATGAAGGAGGGTGAAAGAGACCGAAATGAGATGAAGGAGTGTGAAAGAGACCGAAACGAGACGAAGGAGGGTGAACGAGAGCGAAACGAGACAAAGGAGGGTGAAAGAGAGCGAAACGAGAAGAAGGAGGGTGAAAGAGAGCGAAACGAGATGAAGGAGGGTGAAAGAGAGCAAAACGAGATGAAGGAGGGTGGAAGAGAGCGAAACGAGTCGAAGGAGGGTGAAAGAGAGTGAAACGAGACGAAGGAAGGTGAAAGAGAGCGAAACGAGACCAAAGAGGGTGAAAGAGAGAGAAACGAGAAGAAGGAAGGTGAAAGAGAGCGAAACGAGACAAAGAAGGGTGAAAGAGAGCGAAACGAGACGAAGGAGGTTGAATGAGAGCGAAACGAGACGAAGAAGGGTGAAAGAGAGCGAAACGAGACGAAGGAGGGTGGAAGAGAGCAAAACAAGACGAAGGAGTGTGAAACAGAGCGAAACGAGACGAAGGAGGGTGAAAGAGAGCTAAACGAGACAAAGGAGAGTCAAAGAGAGTGAAACGAGATGAAGGAGGGTCAAAGAGGGCGAAACGAGATGAAGGAGGGTGAAACAGGGCGAAGCGAGACGAAGGAGGATGAAAGAGAGCGAAACAAGGTGAAGGAGGGTAAAAGAGAGCGAAACGAGACGAAAGAGGGTAAAAGAGAGTGAAACGAGACGATGGAGAGTGAAAGAGAGCGAAAAGAGAGGAAGGAGGGTGAAAGAGAGCGAAACGAGACGAAGGAGGGTGAAAGAGAGTGAAACGAGATGTAGGAAGGTGAAAGAGAGTGAAACGAGTCCAAAGAGGGAGAAAGAGAGAGAAACGAGACGAAGGAGGGTGAAAGAGAGCGAAAGGAGTCGAAGGAGGGTGAAAGAGAGCGGAACGAGACGAAGGAGGGTGAAAGAGAGCGAAAGGAGACGAAGGAGGGTGAAAGAGAGCGAAACGAGACGAAGGAGGATGAAAGAGAGCGAAAGGAGTCGAAGGAGGGTGAAAGAGAGCGGAATGAGACGAAGGAGGGTGAAAGAGAGCGAAAGGAGACTGAAAGAGAGCGAAACGAGAGGAAGGAGGGTGAAAGAGAGCGAAAGAGATGAAGGAGGGTGAAAGAGAGCAAAACGAGACGAAGGATGGTGAAAGAGAGAGAAACGAGAAGAAAAAAGGTGAAAGAGAGCGAAACGAGACAAAGGAGGGTGAAAGAGAGTGAAACGAGATGAAGGAGGGTGAAAGAGAGCGAAAGGAGTCGAAGGAGGGTGAAAGAGAGCGGAACGAGATGAAGGAGGGTGAAAGCGAGCGAAAGGAGACGAAGGAGGGTGAAAGAGAGCGAAAAGAGACGAAGGAGGGTGAAAGAGAACGAAACGAGAGGAAGGAGGGTGAAAGAGAGCGAAACGAGACGAAGGAGGGTGGAAGAGAGCAAAACAAGACGAAGGAGTGTGAAACAGAGCGAAACGAGACGAAGGAGGGTGAAATAGAGCTAAACGAGACGAAGGAGGATGAAAGAGAGCGAAAGGAGTCGAAGGAGGGTGAAAGAGAGCGGAATGAGACGAAGGAGGGTGAAAGAGAGCGAAAGGAGACTGAAAGAGAGCGAAACGAGAGGAAGGAGGGTGAAAGAGAGCGAAACGAGATGAAGGAGGGTGAAAGAGAGCAAAACGAGACGAAGGATGGTGAAAGAGAGAGAAACGAGAAGAAAAAAGGTGAAAGAGAGCGAAACGAGACAAAGGAGGTTGAAAGAGAGTGAAACGAGATGAAGGAGGGTGAAAGAGAGCGAAAGGAGTCGAAGGAGGGTGAAAGAGAGCGGAACGAGACGAAGGAGGGTGAAAGCGAGCGAAAGGAGACGAAGGAGGGTGAAAGAGAGCGAAAAGAGACGAAGGAGGGTGAAAGAGAACGAAACGAGAGGAAGGAGGGTGAAAGAGAGCGAAACGAGACGAAGGAGGGTGGAAGAGAGCAAAACAAGACGAAGGAGTGTGAAACAGAGCGAAACGAGACGAAGGAGGGTGAAATAGAGCTAAACGAGACGAAGGAGAGTCAAAGAGAGCGAAACAAGGTGAAGAAGGTGAAAAGAGAGCTAAACGAGATGAAAGAGGGTAAAAGAGAGTGAAACGAGACGATGGAGGGTGAAAGAGAGCGAAAAGAGAGGAAGGAGGGTGAAACAGAGTGAAACGAGACGAAGGAGGGTGAAAGAGAGTGAAACGAGATGAAGGAAGGTGAAAGAGAGTGAAACGAGACCAAAGAGGGAGAAAGGGAGAGAAACGAGAAGGAAGGTGAAAGAGAGCGAAACGAGACAAAGGAGGGTGAAAGAGAGCGAAACAAGACGAAGGAGGGTGAAAGAGAGCGAAACGAGACGAAGAAGGGTGAAAGAGAGCGAAACGAGACGAAGGAGGGTGAAAGAGAGCGAAAGGAGACAAAGGAGGGTGAAAGAGAGCGAAACGAGACGAAGGAGGGTGAAAGAGAGCGAAAGGAGTCCAAGGAGGGTGAAAAAGAGCGGAACGAGATGAAGGACGGTGAAAGAGAGCAAAAGGAGACGAAGGAGGGTGAAAGAGAGCGAAACGAGAGGAAGGAGGGTGAAAGAGAGCGAAACGAGACGAAGGAGGGTGAACGAGAGCAAAACGAGTCGAAGGAGTGTGAAACAGAGCGAAACGAGACAAAGGAGGGTGAAAGAGAGCTAAAGGAGACGAAGGAGGGTGAAAGAGAGCGAAACGAGAGGAAGGAGGGTGAAAGAGAGCGAAACGAGATGAAGGAGGGTGAAAGAGAGCAAAACGAGACGAAGGAGGGTGAAAGAGAGAGAAACGAGAAGAAAAAAGGTGAAAGAGAGCGAAACGAGACAAAGGAGGGTGAAAGAGAGCGAAACGAGACGAAGGAGGGTGAAAGAGAGCGAAAGGAGTCGAAGGAGGGTGAAAGAGAGCGGAACGAGACAAAGGAGGGTGAAAGCGAGCAAAAGGAGACGAAGGAGGGTGAAAGAGAGCGAAAAGAGACGAAGGAGGGTGAAAGAGAACGAAACGAGAGGAAGGAGGGTGAAAGAGAGCGAAACGAGACGAAGGAGGGTGGAAGAGAGCAAAACAAGACGAAGGAGTGTGAAACAGAGCGAAACGAGACGAAGGAGGGTAAAAGAGAGCTAAACGAGACGAAGGAGAGTCAAAGAGAGCGAAACGAGATGAAGGAGGGTCAAAGAGGGCGAAACGAGATGAAGGAGGGTGAAACAGGGCGAAGCGAGACGAAGGAGCATGAAAGAGAGCGAAACAAGGTGAAGGAGGGGAAAAGAGAGCTAAACGAGACGAAAGAGGGTAAAAGAGAGTGAAACGAGACGATGGAGGGTGAAAGAGAGCGAAAAGAGAGGAAGGAGGGTGAAAGAGAGCGAAACGAGACGAAGGAGGGTGAAAGAGAGTGAAACGAGATGAAGGAAGGTGAAAGAGAGTGAAACGAGACCAAAGAGGGAGAAAGGGAGAGAAACGAGAAGGAAGGTGAAAGAGAGCGAAACGAGACAAAGGAGGGTGAAAGAGAGCGAAACAAGACGAAGGAGGGTGAAAGAGAGCGAAACGTGACGAAGAAGGGTGAAAGAGAGCGAAACGAGACGAAGGAGGGTGAAAGAGAGCGAAAGGAGACAAAGGAGGGTGAAAGAGAGCGAAACGAGACGAAGGAGGGTGAAAGAGAGCGAAAGGAGTCCAAGGAGGGTGAAAAAGAGCGGAACGAGACGAAGGACGGTGAAAGAGAGCAAAAGGAGACGAAGGAGGGTGAAAGAGAGCGAAACGAGAGGAAGGAGGGTGAAAGAGAGCGAAACGAGACGAAGGAGGGTGAAAGAGAGCAAAACGAGTCGAAGGAGTGTGAAACAGAGCGAAACGAGACAAAGGAGGGTGAAAGAGAGCTAAAGGAGACGAAGGAGGGTGAAAGAGAGCGAAACGAGAGGAAGGAGGGTGAAAGAGAGCGAAACGAGATGAAGGAGGGTGAAAGAGAGCAAAACGAGACGAAGGAGGGTGAAAGAGAGAGAAACGAGAAGAAAAAAGGTGAAAGAGAGCGAAACGAGACAAAGGAGGGTGAAAGAGAGCGAAACGAGACGAAGGAGGGTGAAAGAGAGTGAAAGGAGTCGAAGGAGGGTGAAAGAGAGCGGAACGAGACGAAGGAGGGTGAAAGCGAGCAAAAGGAGACGAAGGAGAGTGAAAGAGAGCGAAAAGAGACGAAGGAGGGTGAAAGAGAACGAAACGAGAGGAAGGAGGGTGAAAGAGAGCGAAACGAGACGAAGGAGGGTGGAAGAGAGCAAAACAAGACGAAGGAGTGTGAAACAGAGCGAAACGAGACGAAGGAGGGTGAAAGAGAGCTAAACGAGACGAAGGAGAGTCAAAGAGAGCGAAACGAGATGAAGGAGGGTAAAAGAGGGCGAAACGAGATGAAGGAGGGTGAAACAGGGCGAAGCGAGACGAAGGAGCATGAAAGAGAGCGAAACAAGGTGAAGGAGGGGAAAAGAGAGCTAAACGAGACGAAAGAGGGTAAAAGAGAGTGAAACGAGGCGATGGAGGATGAAAGAGAGCGAAAAGAGAGGAAGGAGGGTGAAAGAGAGCGAAACGAGATGAAGGAAGGTGAAAGAGAGTGAAACGAGACCAAAGAGTGAGAAAGGGAGAGAAACGAGAAGGAAGGTGAAAGAGAGCGAAACGAGACAAAGGAGGGTGAAAGAGAGCGAAACAAGACGAAGGAGGGTGAAAGAGAGCGAAACGAGACGAAGAAGGGTGAAAGAGAGCGAAAGGAGACGAAGGAGGGAGAAAGAGAGCGAAAGGAGACAAAGGAGGGTGAAAGAGAGCGAAACGAGACGAAGGAGGGTGAAAGAGAGCGAAAGGAGTCGAAGGAGGGTGAAAAAGAGCGGAACGAGACGAAGGGCGGTGAAAGAGAGCGAAAGGAGACGAAGGAGGGTGAAAGAGAGCGAAACGAGAGGAAGGAGGGTGAAAGAGAGCGAAACGAGACGAAGGAGGGTGAAAGAGAGCAAAACGAGTCGAAGGAGTGTGAAACAGAGCGAAACGAGACGAAGGAGGGTGAAAGAGAGCGAAACGAGATGAAGGAGGGTCAAAGAGGGTGAAACGAGACGAAGGAGGGGGAAACAGGGCGAAGCGAGACGAAGGAGCATGAAAGAGAGCGAAACGAGATGACGGAGGGTAAAAGAGAGCAAAACGAGACGAAAGAGGGTAAAAGAGAATGAAACGAGACGATGGAGGGTGAAAGAGAGTGAAAAGAGAGGAAGGAGGGTGAAAGGGAGCGAAACGAGATGAAGGAGGGTGAATGAGAGCGAAACGAGAGGAAGGAGGGTGAAAGAGAGCGAAACGAGACGAAGGAGCGTGAAAGAGAGCGAAACGAGCCAAAGAAGGGTGAAAGAGAGCGAAACGAGATGAAGGAGGGTGAAAGAGAGCGAAACGAGATGAAGGAGGGTGAAAGAGAGCAAAACGAGTCGAAGGAGGGTGAAAGAGAGCGAAACGAGATGAAGGAGGGTGAATGAGAGCAAAACGAGAGGAAGGAGGGTGAAAGAGAGCGAAACGAGACGAAGGAGCGTGAAAGAGAGTGAAACGAGCCAAAGAAGGGTGAAAGAGAGCGAAACAAGACGAAGGAGGGTGAAACAGGGCGAAGCGAGACGAAGGAGCATGAAAGAGAGCGAAACGAGATGAAGGAGGGTAAAAGAGAGCGAAACGAGACGAAAGGGGGTAAAAGAGAATGAAACGAGACGATGGAGGGTGAAAGAGAGCGTAAAGAGACGACAGAGGGTGAAAGAGTGTGAAACGAGACGACAGAGGGTTAAAGAGAGCGAAACGAGAGGAAGGAGGGTGAAAGAGAGCGAAACGAAACGAAGGAGGGTGAAAGAGAGCGAAACGAGACGAAGGAGGGTGTAAGAGATCAAAACGAGACGAAGGAGGGTGAAAGAGAGCGAAAGGAGTCGAAGGAGGGTGAAAGAGAGCGGAACGAGATGAAGGAGGGTGAAAGAGACCGAAATGAGATGAAGGAGTGTGAAAGAGACCGAAACGAGACGAAGGAGGGTGAACGAGAGCGAAACGAGACAAAGGAGGGTGAAAGAGAGCGAAACGAGAAGAAGGAGGGTGAAAGAGAGCGAAACGAGATGAAGGAGGGTGAAAGAGAGCAAAACGAGATGAAGGAGGGTGGAAGAGAGCGAAACGAGTCGAAGGAGGGTGAAAGAGAGCGGAACGAGACGAAGGAGGGTGAAAGCGAGCAAAAGGAGACGAAGGAGAGTGAAAGAGAGCGAAAAGAGACGAAGGAGGGTGAAAGAGAACGAAACGAGAGGAAGGAGGGTGGAAGAGAGCAAAACAAGACGAAGGAGTGTGAAACAGAGCGAAACGAGATGAAGGAGGGTGAAAGAGAGCTAAACGAGACGAAGGAGAGTCAAAGAGAGCGAAACGAGATGAAGGAGGGTAAAAGAGGGCGAAACGAGATGAAGGAGGGTGAAACAGGGCGAAGCGAGACGAAGGAGCATGAAAGAGAGCGAAACAAGGTGAAGGAGGGGAAAAGAGAGCTAAACGAGACGAAAGAGGGTAAAAGAGAGTGAAACGAGGCGATGGAGGATGAAAGAGAGCGAAAAGAGAGGAAGGAGGGTGAAAGAGAGCGAAACGAGACGAAGGAGGGTGAAAGAGAGTGAAACGAGATGAAGGAAGGTGAAAGAGAGTGAAACGAGACCAAAGAGTGAGAAAGGGAGAGAAACGAGAAGGAAGGTGAAAGAGAGCGAAACGAGACAAAGGAGGGTGAAAGAGAGCGAAACAAGACGAAGGAGGGTGAAAGAGAGCGAAACGAGACGAAGAAGGGTGAAAGAGAGCGAAAGGAGACGAAGGAGGGAGAAAGAGAGCGAAAGGAGACAAAGGAGGGTGAAAGAGAGCGAAACGAGACGAAGGAGGGTGAAAGAGAGCGAAAGGAGTCGAAGGAGGGTGAAAAAGAGCGGAACGAGATGAAGGGCGGTGAAAGAGAGCGAAAGGAGACGAAGGAGGGTGAAAGAGAGCGAAACGAGAGGAAGGAGGGTGAAAAAGAGCGAAACGAGACGAAGGAGGGTGAAAGAGAGCAAAACGAGTCGAAGGAGTGTGAAACAGAGCGAAACGAGACGAAGGAGGGTGAAAGAGAGCGAAACGAGATGAAGGAGGGTCAAAGAGGGTGAAACGAGACGAAGGAGGGGGAAACAGGGCGACGCGAGACGAAGGAGCATGAAAGAGAGCGAAACGAGATGACGGAGGGTAAAAGAGAGCAAAACGAGACGAAAGAGGGTAAAAGAGAATGAAACGAGACGATGGAGGGTGAAAGAGAGTGAAAAGAGAGGAAGGAGGGTGAAAGAGAGCGAAAGGAGTCGAAGGAGGGTGAAAGAGAGCGGAACGAGATGAAGGAGGGTGAAAGAGACCGAAATGAGATGAAGGAGTGTGAAAGAGACCGAAACGAGACGAAGGAGGGTGAACGAGAGCGAAACGAGACAAAGGAGGGTGAAAGAGAGCGAAACGAGAAGAAGGAGGGTGAAAGAGAGCGAAACGAGATGAAGGAGGGTGAAAGAGAGCAAAACGAGATGAAGGAGGGTGGAAGAGAGCGAAACGAGTCGAAGGAGGGTGAAAGAGAGTGAAACGAGACGAAGGAAGGTGAAAGAGAGCGAAACGAGACCAAAGAGGGTGAAAGAGAGAGAAACGAGAAGAAGGAAGGTGAAAGAGAGCGAAACGAGACAAACAAGGGTGAAAGAGAGCGAAACGAGACGAAGGAGGTTGAATGAGAGCGAAACGAGACGAAGAAGGGTGAAAGAGAGCGAAACGAGACGAAGGAGGGTGGAAGAGAGCAAAACAAGACGAAGGAGTGTGAAACAGAGCGAAACGAGACGAAGGAGGGTGAAAGAGAGCTAAACGAGACAAAGGAGAGTCAAAGAGAGTGAAACGAGATGAAGGAGGGTCAAAGAGGGCGAAACGAGATGAAGGAGGGTGAAACAGGGCGAAGCGAGACGAAGGAGGATGAAAGAGAGCGAAACAAGGTGAAGGAGGGTAAAAGAGAGCGAAACGAGACGAAAGAGGGTAAAAGAGAGTGAAACGAGACGATGGAGAGTGAAAGAGAGCGAAAAGAGAGGAAGGAGGGTGAAAGAGAGCGAAACGAGACGAAGGAGGGTGAAAGAGAGTCAAACGAGATGTAGGAAGGTGAAAGAGAGTGAAACGAGTCCAAAGAGGGAGAAAGAGAGAGAAACGAGACGAAGGAGGGTGAAAGAGAGCGAAAGGAGTCGAAGGAGGGTGAAAGAGAGCGGAACGAGACGAAGGAGGGTGAAAGAGAGCGAAAGGAGACGAAGGAGGGTGAAAGAGAGCGAAACGAGACGAAGGAGGATGAAAGAGAGTGAAAGGAGTCGAAGGAGGGTGAAAGAGAGCGGAATGAGACGAAGGAGGGTGAAAGAGAGCGAAAGGAGACTGAAAGAGAGCGAAACGAGAGGAAGGAGGGTGAAAGAGAGCGAAACGAGATGAAGGAGGGTGAAAGAGAGCAAAACGAGACGAAGGATGGTGAAAGAGAGAGAAACGAGAAGAAAAAAGGTGAAAGAGAGCGAAACGAGGCAAAGGAGGGTGAAAGAGAGTGAAACGAGATGAAGGAGGGTGAAAGAGAGCGAAAGGAGTCGAAGGAGGGTGAAAGAGAGCGGAACGAGACGAAGGAGGGTGAAAGCGAGCGAAAGGAGACGAAGGAGGGTGAAAGAGAGCGAAAAGAGACGAAGGAGGGTGAAAGAGAACGAAACGAGAGGAAGGAGGGTGAAAGAGAGCGAAACGAGACGAAGGAGGGTGGAAGAGAGCAAAACAAGACGAAGGAGTGTGAAACAGAGCGAAACGAGACGAAGGAGGGTGAAATAGAGCTATACGAGACGAAGGAGAGTCAAAGAGAGCGAAACAAGGTGAAGAAGGTGAAAAGAGAGCTAAACGAGATGAAAGAGGGTAAAAGAGAGTGAAACGAGACGATGGAGGGTGAAAGAGAGCGAAAAGAGAGGAAGGAGGGTGAAAGAGAGCGAAACGAGACGAAGGAGGGTGAAAGAGAGTGAAACGAGATGAAGGAAGGTGAAAGAGAGTGAAACGAGACCAAAGAGGGAGAAAGGGAGAGAAACGAGAAGGAAGGTGAAAGAGAGCGAAACGAGACGAAGGAGGGTGAAAGAGAGCGAAAGGAGACAAAGGAGGGTGAAAGAGAGCGAAACGAGACGAAGGAGGGTGAAAGAGAGTGAAAGGAGTCCAAGGAGGGTGAAAAAGAGCGGAACGAGACGAAGGACGGTGAAAGAGAGCAAAAGGAGACGAAGGAGGGTGAAAGAGAGCGAAACGAGAGGAAGGAGGGTGAAAGAGAGCGAAACGAGACGAAGGAGGGTGAAAGAGAGCAAAACGAGTCGAAGGAGTGTGAAACAGAGCGAAACGAGACAAAGGAGGGTGAAAGAGAGCTAAAGGAGACGAAGGAGGGTGAAAGAGAGCGAAACGAGAGGAAGGAGGGTGAAAGAGAGCGAAACGAGATGAAGGAGGGTGAAAGAGAGCAAAACGAGACGAAGGAGGGTGAAAGAGAGAGAAACGAGAAGAAAAAAGGTGAAAGAGAGCGAAACGAGACAAAGGAGGGTGAAAGAGAGCGAAACGAGACGAAGGAGGGTGAAAGAGAGCGAAAGGAGTCGAAGGAGGGTGAAAGAGAGCGGAACGAGACGAAGGAGGGTGAAAGCGAGCAAAAGGAGACGAAGGAGGGTGAAAGAGAGCGAAAAGAGACGAAGGAGGGTGAAAGAGAACGAAACGAGAGGAAGGAGGGTGAAAGAGAGCGAAACGAGACGAAGGAGGGTGGAAGAGAGCAAAACAAGACGAAGGAGTGTGAAACAGAGCGAAACGAGACGAAGGAGGGTGAAAGAGAGCTAAACGAGACGAAGGAGAGTCAAAGAGAGCGAAACGAGATGAAGGAGGGTCAAAGAGGGCGAAACGAGATGAAGGAGGGTGAAACAGGGCGAAGCGAGACGAAGGAGCATGAAAGAGAGCGAAACAAGGTGAAGGAGGGGAAAAGAGAGCTAAACGAGACGAAAGAGGGTAAAAGAGAGTGAAACGAGACGATGGAGGATGAAAGAGAGCGAAAAGAGAGGAAGGAGGGTGAAAGAGAGCGAAACGAGACGAAGGAGGGTGAAAGAGAGTGAAACGAGATGAAGGAAGGTGAAAGAGAGTGAAACGAGACCAAAGAGTGAGAAAGGGAGAGAAACGAGAAGGAAGGTGAAAGAGAGCGAAACGAGACAAAGGAGGGTGAAAGAGAGCGAAACAAGACGAAGGAGGGTGAAAGAGAGCGAAACGAGACGAAGAAGGGTGAAAGAGAGCGAAACGAGACGAAGGAGGGAGAAAGAGAGCGAAAGGAGACAAAGGAGGGTGAAAGAGAGCGAAACGAGACGAAGGAGGGTGAAAGAGAGCGAAAGGAGTCGAAGGAGGGTGAAAAAGAGCGGAACGAGACGAAGGGCGGTGAAAGAGAGCGAAAGGAGACGAAGGAGTGTGAAAGAGAGCGAAACGAGAGGAAGGAGGGTGAAAGAGAGCGAAACGAGACGAAGGAGGGTGAAAGAGAGCGAAACGAGACGAAGAAGGGTGAAAGAGAGCGAAACGAGACGAAGGAGGGAGAAAGAGAGCGAAAGGAGACAAAGGAGGGTGAAAGAGAGCGAAACGAGACGAAGGAGGGTGAAAGAGAGCGAAAGGAGTCGAAGGAGGGTGAAAAAGAGCGGAACGAGACGAAGGGCGGTGAAAGAGAGCGAAAGGAGACGAAGGAGTGTGAAAGAGAGCGAAACGAGAGGAAGGAGGGTGAAAGAGAGCGAAACGAGACGAAGGAGGGTGAAAGAGAGCAAAACGAGTCGAAGGAGTGTGAAACAGAGCGAAACGAGACGAAGGAGGGTGAAAGAGAGAGAAACGAGATGAAGGAGGGTCAAAGAGGGTGAAACGAGACGAAGGAGGGGGAAACAGGGCGAAGCGAGACGAAGGAGCATGAAAGAGAGTGAAACGAGATGACGGAGGGTAAAAGAGAGCAAAACGAGACGAAAGAGGGTAAAAGAGAATGAAACGAGACGATGGAGGGTGAAAGAGAGTGAAAAGAGAGGAAGGAGGGTGAAAGAGAGCGAAACGAGATGAAGGAGGGTGAATGAGAGCGAAACGAGAGGAAGCAGGGTGAAAGAGAGCGAAACGAGACGAAGGAGCGTGAAAGAGAGCGAAACGAGCCAAAGAAGGGTGAAAGAGAGCGAAACGAGATGAAGGAGGGTGAAAGAGAGCGAAAGGAGACAAAGGTGGGTGAAAGAGAGCGGAACGAGACGAAGGAGGGTGAAAGAGAGCGAAAGGAGACGAAGGAGGGTGAAAGAGAGCGAAACGAGAGGAAGGAGGGTGAAAGAGAGAAAAACGAGATGAAGGAGGGTGAAAGAGAGCGAAAAGAGAAGAAGGAGGGTGAAAGAAAGCGAAACGAGACGAAGGAGGGTGAAAGAGAACGAAACGAGAAGAAGGAGGGTGAAAGAGAGCGAAACGAGATGAAGGAGGGTGAATGAGAGCGAAACGAGACGAAAGAGGGTGAAAGAGAGCGAAAGGAGTCGAAGGAGGGTGAAAGAGAGCGGAACGAGACGAAGGAGGGTGAAAGAGAGCGAAACGAGACGAAGGAGGGAGAAAGAGAGCGAAAGGAGACAAAGGAGGGTGAAAGAGAGCGAAACGAGACGAAGGAGGGTGAAAGAGAGCGAAAGGAGTCGAAGGAGGGTGAAAAAGAGCGGAACGAGACGAAGGGCGGTGAAAGAGAGCGAAAGGAGACGAAGGAGTGTGAAAGAGAGCGAAACGAGAGGAAGGAGGGTGAAAGAGAGCGAAACGAGACGAAGGAGGGTGAAAGAGAGCAAAACGAGTCGAAGGAGTGTGAAACAGAGCGAAACGAGACGAAGGAGGGTGAAAGAGAGAGAAACGAGATGAAGGAGGGTCAAAGAGGGTGAAACGAGACGAAGGAGGGGGAAACAGGGCGAAGCGAGACGAAGGAGCATGAAAGAGAGTGAAACGAGATGACGGAGGGTAAAAGAGAGCAAAACGAGACGAAAGAGGGTAAAAGAGAATGAAACGAGACGATGGAGGGTGAAAGAGAGTGAAAAGAGAGGAAGGAGGGTGAAAGAGAGCGAAACGAGATGAAGGAGGGTGAATGAGAGCGAAACGAGAGGAAGCAGGGTGAAAGAGAGCGAAACGAGACGAAGGAGCGTGAAAGAGAGCGAAACGAGCCAAAGAAGGGTGAAAGAGAGCGAAACGAGATGAAGGAGGGTGAAAGAGAGCGAAAGGAGACAAAGGTGGGTGAAAGAGAGCGGAACGAGACGAAGGAGGGTGAAAGAGAGCGAAAGGAGACGAAGGAGGGTGAAAGAGAGCGAAACGAGAGGAAGGAGGGTGAAAGAGAGAAAAACGAGATGAAGGAGGGTGAAAGAGAGCGAAAAGAGAAGAAGGAGGGTGAAAGAAAGCGAAACGAGACGAAGGAGGGTGAAAGAGAACGAAACGAGAAGAAGGAGGGTGAAAGAGAGCGAAACGAGATGAAGGAGGGTGAATGAGAGCGAAACGAGACGAAAGAGGGTGAAAGAGAGCGAAAGGAGTCGAAGGAGGGTGAAAGAGAGCGGAACGAGACGAAGGAGGGTGAAAGAGAGCGAAAGGAGACAAAGGTGGGTGAAAGAGAGCGGAACGAGACGAAGGAGGGTGAAAGAGAGCGAAAGGAGACGAAGGAGGGTGAAAGAGAGCGAAACGAGAGGAAGGAGGGTGAAAGAGAGAAAAACGAGATGAAGGAGGGTGAAAGAGAGCGAAAGGAGTCGAAGGAGGGTGAAAGAGAGCGGAACGAGACGAAGGAGGGTGAAAGAGAACGAAACGAGAAGAAGGAGGGTGAAAGAGAGCGAAACGAGATGAAGGAGGGTGAATGAGAGCGAAACGAGACGAAAGAGGGTGAAAGAGAGCGAAAGGAGTCGAAGGAGGGTGAAAGAGAGCGGAACGAGACGAAGGAGGGTGAAAGAGAACGAAACGAGAAGAAGGAGGGTGAAAGAGAGCGAAACGAGATGAAGGAGGGTGAATGAGAGCGAAACGAGACGAAAGAGGGTGAAAGAGAGTGAAACGAGATGAAGGAAGGTGAAAGAGAGTGAAACGAGACCAAAGAGGGAGAAAGGGAGAGAAACGAGAAGGAAGGTGAAAGAGAGCGAAACGAGACAAAGGAGGGTGAAAGAGAGCGAAACAAGACGAAGGAGGGTGAAAGAGAGCGAAACGAGACGAAGAAGGGTGAAAGAGAGCGAAACGAGACGAAGGAGGGTGAAAGAGAGCGAAAGGAGACAAAGGAGGGTGAAAGAGAGCGAAACGAGACGAAGGACGGTGAAAGAGAGCGAAAGGAGACGAACGAGGGTGAAAGAGAGCGAAACGAGAGGAAGGAGGGTGAAAGAGAGCGAAACGAGACGAAGGAGGGTGAAAGAGAGCAAAACGAGTCGAAGGAGTGTGAAACAGAGCGAAACGAGACGAAGGAGGGTGAAAGAGAGCTAAAGGAGACGAAGGAGGGTGAAAGAGAGCGAAACGAGAGGAAGGAGGGTGAAAGAGAGCGAAACGAGATGAAGGAGGGTGAAAGAGAGCAAAACGAGACGAAGGAGGGTGAAAGAGAGAGAAACGAGAAGAAAAAAGGTGAAAGAGAGCGAAACGAGACAAAGGAGGGTGAAAGAGAGCGAAACGAGACGAAGGAGGGTGAAAGAGAGCGAAAGGAGTCGAAGGAGGGTGAAAGAGAGCGGAACGAGACGAAGGAGGGTGAAAGCGAGCGAAAGGAGACGAAGGAGGGTGAAAGAGAGCGAAAAGAGACGAAGGAGGGTGAAAGAGAACGAAACGAGAGGAAGGAGGGTGAAAGAGAGCGAAACGAGACGAAGGAGGGTTGAAGAGAGCAAAACAAGACGAAGGAGTGTGAAACAGAGCGAAACGAGACGAAGGAGGGTGAAAGAGAGCTAAACGAGACGAAGGAGAGTCAAAGAGAGCGAAACGAGATGTAGGTGGGTCAAAGAGGGCGAAACGAGATGAAGGAGGGTGAAACAGGGCGAAGCGAGATGAAGGAGCATGAAAGAGAGCGAAACAAGGTGAAGGAGGGGAAAAGAGAGCTAAACGAGACGAAAGAGGGTAAAAGAGAGTGAAACGAGACGATGGAGGGTGAAAGAGAGCGAAAAGAGGGGAAGGAGGGTGAAAGAGAGCGAAACGAGACGAAGGAGGGTGAAAGAGAGTGAAACGAGATGAAGGAAGGTGAAAGAGAGTGAAACGAGACCAAAGAGGGAGAAAGGGAGAGAAACGAGAAGGAAGGTGAAAGAGAGCGAAACGAGACAAAGGAGGGTGAAAGAGAGCGAAACAAGACGAAGGAGGGTGAAAGAGAACGAAACGAGACGAAGAAGGGTGAAAGAGAGCGAAACGAGACGAAGGAGGGTGAAAGAGAGCGAAAGGAGACAAAGGAGGGTGAAAGAGAGCGAAACGAGACGAAGGAGGGTGAAAGAGAGCGAAAGGAGTCGAAGGAGGGTGAAAAAGAGCGGAACGAGACGAAGGACGGTGAAAGAGAGCGAAAGGAGACGAAGGAAGGTGAAAGAGAGCGAAACGAGAGGAAGGAGGGTGAAAGAGAGCGAAACGAGATGAAGGAGGGTGAAAGAGAGCAAAACGAGTCGAAGGAGTGTGAAACAGAGCGAAACGAGATGAAGGAGTGTGAAAGAGAGCTAAAGGAGACGAAGGAGGGTCAAAGAGAGCGAAACGAGATGAAGGAGGGTCAAAGAGGGTGAAACGAGACGAAGGAGGGGGAAACAGGGCGAAGCGAGACGAAGGAGCATGAAAGAGAGCGAAACGAGATGACGGAGGGTAAAAGAGAGCAAAACGAGACGAAAGAGGGTAAAAGAGAATGAAACGAGACGATGGAGGGTGAAAGAGAGTGAAAAGAGAGGAAGGAGGGTGAAAGAGAGCGAAACGAGATGAAGGAGGGTGAAAGAGAGCGAGACGAGACGAAGGAGGGTGAAAGAGAGCGAAACGAGACGAAGGAGCGTGAAAGAGAGCGAAACGAGCCAAAGAAGGATGAAAGAGAGCGAAACGAGATGAAGGAGGGTGAAAGAGAGCGAAAGGAGACAAAGGTGGGTGAAAGAGAGCGGAACAAGACGAAGGAGGGTGAAAGAGAGCGAAAGGATTCGAAGGAGGGTGAAAGAGAGCGAAACGAGAGGAAGGAGGGTGAAAGAGAGAAAAACGAGATGAAGGAGGGTGAAAGAGAGCGAAAAGAGAAGAAGGAGGGTGAAAGAAAGCGACACGAGACGAAGGAGGGTGAAAGAGAGCGAAAGGAGTCGAAGGAGGGTGAAAAAGAGCGGAACGAGACGAAGGAGGGTGAAAGAGAACGAAACGAGAAGAAGGAGGGTGAAAGAGAGCGAAACGAGATGAAGGAGGGTGAATGAGAGCGAAACGAGACGAAAGAGGTTGAAAGAGAGAGAAACGAGAAGAAGGAAGGTGAAAGAGAGCGAAACGAGTCAAATGAGGGTGAAAGAGAGCGAAACGAGACGAAGGAGGGTGAAAGAGAGCAAAACGAGACGAAGAAAGGTGAAACAGAGCGAAACGAGACGAAGGAGGGTGAAAGAGAGCGAAAGGAGACGAAGGAGGGTGAAAGAGAGCGAAACGAGACGAAGGAGGGTGAAAGAGAGCGAAAGGAGTCGAAGGAGGGTGAAAGAGAGCGGAACGAGACGAAGGAGGGTGAAAGAGAGCGAAAGGAGACGAAGGAGGGTGAAAGAGAACGAAACGAGAGGAAGGAGGGTGAAAGAGAGCGAAACGAGATGAAGGAGGGTGAAAGAGAGCAAAACGAGACGAAGGAGGGTGAAAGAGAGCGAAGCGAGACGAAGGAGCATGAAAGAGAGCAAAACCAGACGAAGGAGGGTAAAAGAGAGCGAAACGAGACGAAGGAGGGTCAAAGAGAGTGAAACAAGATGAAGGAGGGTCAAAGAGGGCGAAACGAGACGAAAGAGGGTGAAACAGGGCGAAGCGAGACGAAGGAGCATGAAAGAGAGCGAAACGAGATGACGGAGGGTAAAAGAGAGCGAAACGAGACGAAAGAGGGTAGAAGAGAATGAAACGAGATGATGGAGGGTGAAAGAGAGAGAAAGGAGAGGAAGGAGGGTGAAAGAGAGCGAAACGAGATGAAGAGGGTGAATGAGAGCGAAACGAGAGGAAGGAGGGTGAAAGAGAGCGAAACGAGACGAAGGAGTGTGAAAGAGAGCGAAACGAGCCAAAGAAGGGTGAAAGAGAGCGAAACGAGACAAAGGAGGGTGAAAGAGAGCGAAGCGAGACGAAGGAGCATGAAAGAGAGCAAAACGAGACGAAGGAGGTTAAAAGAGAGCGAAACGAGACGAAGGAGGGTCAAAGAGAGTGAAACAAGATGAAGGAGGGTCAAAGAGGGCGAAACGAGACGAAGGAGGGTGAAACAGGGCGAAGCGAGACGAAGGAGCATGAAAGAGAGCGAAACGAGATGACGGAGGGTAAAAGAGAGCGAAACGAGACGAAAGAGGGTAGAAGAGAATGAAACGAGATGATGGAGGGTGAAAGAGAGAGAAAAGAGAGGAAGGAGGGTGAAAGAGAGCGAAACGAGATGAAGAGGGTGAATGAGAGCGAAACGAGAGGAAGGAGGGTGAAAGAGAGCGAAACGAGACGAAGGAGTGTGAAAGAGAGCGAAACGAGCCAAAGAAGGGTGAAAGAGAGCGAAACGAGACGAAGGAGGGTGAAAGAGAGCGAAACGAGACAAAGGTGGGTGAAAGAGAGCGGAACGAGACGAAGGAGGGTGAAAGAGAGCGAAAGGAGACGAAGGAGGGTGAAAGAGAGCGAAACGAGAGGAAGGAGAGTGAAAGAGAGCAAAACGAGATGACGGAGGGTGAAAGAGAGCGAAAAGAGACGAAGGAGGGTGAAAGAGAGTGAAACGAGACAAAGGTGGGTGAAAGAGAGCGGAACGAGACGAAGGAGGGTGAAAGAAAGCGAAACGAGACGAAGGAGGGTGAAAGAGAGCGAAAGGAGTCGAAGGAGGGTGAAAGAGAGCGGAACGAGACGAAGGAGGGTGAAAGAGAACAAAACATGAAGAAGGAGGGTGAAAGAGAGCGAAACAAGACGAAGGAGGGTGAAAGAGAGCGTAAGAAGATGAAGGAGGGTGTAAGAGAGCGAAACGAGACGAAGGAGGGTGAAAGAGAGCGAAACGAGACCAAAGAGGGTGAAAGAGAGAGAAACGAGAAGAAGGACGGTGAAAGAGAGCGAAACGAGACAAAGGAGTGTGAAAGAGAGCGAAACGAGACGAAGGAGGGTCAAAGAGAGTGAAACGAGACGAAGGAGGGTGAAACAGGGCGAAGCGAGACGAAGGAGCATGAAAGAGAGCGAAACGAGATGACGGAGGGTAAAAGAGAGCGAAACGAGACGAAAGAGGGTAGAAGAGAATGAAACGAGATGATGGAGGGTGAAAGAGAGAGAAAGGAGAGGAAGGAGGGTGAAAGAGAGCGAAACGAGATGAAGGAGGGTGAAAGAGAGCGAGACGAGACGAAGGAGGGTGAAAGAGAGCGAAACGAGACGAAGGAGCGTGAAAGAGAGCGAAACGAGCCAAAGAAGGATGAAAGAGAGCGAAACGAGATGAAGGAGGGTGAAAGAGAGCGAAAGGAGACAAAGGTGGGTGAAAGAGAGCGGAACAAGACGAAGGAGGGTGAAAGAGAGCGAAAGGATTCGAAGGAGGGTGAAAGAGAGCGAAACGAGAGGAAGGAGGGTGAAAGAGAGAAAAACGAGATGAAGGAGGGTGAAAGAGAGCGAAAAGAGAAGAAGGAGGGTGAAAGAAAGCGACACGAGACGAAGGAGGGTGAAAGAGAGCGAAAGGAGTCGAAGGAGGGTGAAAAAGAGCGGAACGAGACGAAGGAGGGTGAAAGAGAACGAAACGAGAAGAAGGAGGGTGAAAGAGAGCGAAACGAGATGAAGGAGGGTGAATGAGAGCGAAACGAGACGAAAGAGGTTGAAAGAGAGAGAAACGAGAAGAAGGAAGGTGAAAGAGAGCGAAACGAGTCAAATGAGGGTGAAAGAGAGCGAAACGAGACGAAGGAGGGTGAAAGAGAGCAAAACGAGACGAAGAAAGGTGAAACAGAGCGAAACGAGACGAAGGAGGGTGAAAGAGAGCGAAAGGAGACGAAGGAGGGTGAAAGAGAGCGAAACGAGACGAAGGAGGGTGAAAGAGAGCGAAAGGAGTCGAAGGAGGGTGAAAGAGAGCGGAACGAGACGAAGGAGGGTGAAAGAGAGCGAAAGGAGACGAAGGAGGGTGAAAGAGAACGAAACGAGAGGAAGGAGGGTGAAAGAGAGCGAAACGAGATGAAGGAGGGTGAAAGAGAGCAAAACGAGACGAAGGAGGGTGAAAGAGAGCGAAGCGAGACGAAGGAGCATGAAAGAGAGCAAAACCAGACGAAGGAGGGTAAAAGAGAGCGAAACGAGACGAAGGAGGGTCAAAGAGAGTGAAACAAGATGAAGGAGGGTCAAAGAGGGCGAAACGAGACGAAAGAGGGTGAAACAGGGCGAAGCGAGACGAAGGAGCATGAAAGAGAGCGAAACGAGATGACGGAGGGTAAAAGAGAGCGAAACGAGACGAAAGAGGGTAGAAGAGAATGAAACGAGATGATGGAGGGTGAAAGAGAGAGAAAGGAGAGGAAGGAGGGTGAAAGAGAGCGAAACGAGATGAAGAGGGTGAATGAGAGCGAAACGAGAGGAAGGAGGGTGAAAGAGAGCGAAACGAGACGAAGGAGTGTGAAAGAGAGCGAAACGAGCCAAAGAAGGGTGAAAGAGAGCGAAACGAGACAAAGGAGGGTGAAAGAGAGCGAAGCGAGACGAAGGAGCATGAAAGAGAGCAAAACGAGACGAAGGAGGTTAAAAGAGAGCGAAACGAGACGAAGGAGGGTCAAAGAGAGTGAAACAAGATGAAGGAGGGTCAAAGAGGGCGAAACGAGACGAAGGAGGGTGAAACAGGGCGAAGCGAGACGAAGGAGCATGAAAGAGAGCGAAACGAGATGACGGAGGGTAAAAGAGAGCGAAACGAGACGAAAGAGGGTAGAAGAGAATGAAACGAGATGATGGAGGGTGAAAGAGAGAGAAAAGAGAGGAAGGAGGGTGAAAGAGAGCGAAACGAGATGAAGAGGGTGAATGAGAGCGAAACGAGAGGAAGGAGGGTGAAAGAGAGCGAAACGAGACGAAGGAGTGTGAAAGAGAGCGAAACGAGCCAAAGAAGGGTGAAAGAGAGCGAAACGAGACGAAGGAGGGTGAAAGAGAGCGAAACGAGACAAAGGTGGGTGAAAGAGAGCGGAACGAGACGAAGGAGGGTGAAAGAGAGCGAAAGGAGACGAAGGAGGGTGAAAGAGAGCGAAACGAGAGGAAGGAGAGTGAAAGAGAGCAAAACGAGATGACGGAGGGTGAAAGAGAGCGAAAAGAGACGAAGGAGGGTGAAAGAGAGTGAAACGAGACAAAGGTGGGTGAAAGAGAGCGGAACGAGACGAAGGAGGGTGAAAGAAAGCGAAACGAGACGAAGGAGGGTGAAAGAGAGCGAAAGGAGTCGAAGGAGGGTGAAAGAGAGCGGAACGAGACGAAGGAGGGTGAAAGAGAACAAAACATGAAGAAGGAGGGTGAAAGAGAGCGAAACAAGACGAAGGAGGGTGAAAGAGAGCGTAAGAAGATGAAGGAGGGTGTAAGAGAGCGAAACGAGACGAAGGAGGGTGAAAGAGAGCGAAACGAGACCAAAGAGGGTGAAAGAGAGAGAAACGAGAAGAAGGACGGTGAAAGAGAGCGAAACGAGACAAAGGAGTGTGAAAGAGAGCGAAACGAGACGAAGGAGGGTCAAAGAGAGTGAAACGAGACGAAGGAGGGTGAAACAGGGCGAAGCGAGACGAAGGAGCATGAAAGAGAGCGAAACGAGATGACGGAGGGTAAAAGAGAGCGAAACGAGACGAAAGAGGGTAGAAGAGAATGAAACGAGATGATGGAGGGTGAAAGAGAGAGAAAGGAGAGGAAGGAGGGTGAAAGAGAGCGAAACGAGATGAAGAGGGTGAATGAGAGCGAAACGAGAGGAAGGAGGGTGAAAGAGAGCGAAACGAGACGAAGGAGTGTGAAAGAGAGCGAAACGAGCCAAAGAAGGGTGAAAGAGAGCGAAACGAGACGAAGGAGGGTGAAAGAGAGCGAAGCGAGACGAAGGAGCATGAAAGAGAGCAAAACGAGACGAAGGAGGGTAAAAGAGAGCGAAACGAGACGAAGGAGGGTCAAAGAGAGTGAAACAAGATGAAGGAGGGTCAAAGAGGGCGAAACGAGACGAAGGAGGGTGAAACAGGGCGAAGCGAGACGAAGGAGCATGAAAGAGAGCGAAACGAGATGACGGAGGGTAAAAGAGAGCGAAACGAGACGAAAGAGGGTAGAAGAGAATGAAACGAGATGATGGAGGGTGAAAGAGAGAGAAAAGAGAGGAAGGAGGGTGAAAGAGAGCGAAACGAGATGAAGAGGGTGAATGAGAGCGAAACGAGAGGAAGGAGGGTGAAAGAGAGCGAAACGAGACGAAGGAGTGTGAAAGAGAGCGAAACGAGCCAAAGAAGGGTGAAAGAGAGCGAAACGAGATGAAGGAGGGTGAAAGAGAGCGAAACGAGACAAAGGTGGGTGAAAGAGAGCGGAACGAGACGAAGGAGGGTGAAAGAGAGCGAAAGGAGACGAAGGAGGGTGAAAGAGAGCGAAACGAGAGGAAGGAGAGTGAAAGAGAGCAAAACGAGATGACGGAGGGTGAAAGAGAGCGAAAAGAGACGAAGGAGGGTGAAAGAGAGTGAAACGAGACAAAGGTGGGTGAAAGAGAGCGGAACGAGACGAAGGAGGGTGAAAGAAAGCGAAACGAGACGAAGGAGGGTGAAAGAGAGCGAAAGGAGTCGAAGGAGGGTGAAAGAGAGCGGAACGAGACGAAGGAGGGTGAAAGAGAACGAAACATGAAGAAGGAGGGTGAAAGAGAGCGAAACAAGACGAAGGAGGGTGAAAGAGAGCGTAAGAAGATGAAGGAGGGTGGAAGAGAGCGAAACGAGACGAAGGAGGGTGAAAGAGAGCGAAACGAGACCAAAGAGGGTGAAAGAGAGAGAAACGAGAAGAAGGACGGTGAAAGAGAGCGAAACGAGACAAAGGAGTGTGAAAGAGAGCGAAACGAGACGAAGGAGGGTGAAAGAGAGCGAAACGAGACGAAGAAGGGTGAAAGAGAGCGAAACGAGATGAAGGAGGGTGAAAGAGAGCGAAAGGAGACGAAGGAGGGTGAAAGAGAGCGAAACGAGATGAAGGAGGGTGAAAGAGAGCGAAAGGAGTCGAAGGAGGGTGAAAGAGAGCGGAACGAGACGAAGGAGGGTGAAAGAGAGAGAAAGGAGACGAAGGAGGGTGAAAGAGAGCGAAACGAGAGGAAGGAGGGTGAAAGAGAGCGATACGAGATGAAGGAGGGTGAAAGAGAGCAAAACGAGATGACGGAGGGTAAAAGAGAGCGAAACGAGACGAAAGAGGGTAAAAGAGAATGAAACGAGACGATGGAGGGTGAAAGAGAGTGAAAAGAGAGGAAGGAGGGTGAAAGAGAGCGAAACGAGATGAAGGAGGGTGAATGAGAGCGAAACGAGAGGAAGGAGGGTGAAAGAGAGCGAAACGAGACGAAGGAGCGTGAAAGAGAGCGAAACGAGCCAAAGAAGGGTGAAAGAGAGCGAAACGAGATGAAGGAGGGTGAAAGAGAGCGAAAGGAGACAAAGGTGGGTGAAAGAGAGCGGAACGAGACGAAGGAGGGTGAAAGAGAGCGAAAGGAGACGAAGGAGGGTGAAAGAGAGCGAAACGAGAGGAAGGAGGGTGAAAGAGAGAAAAACGAGATGAAGGAGGGTGAAAGAGAGCGAAAAGAGAAGAAGGAGGGTGAAAGAAAGCGAAACGAGACGAAGGAGGGTGAAAGAGAGCGAAAGGAGTCGAAGGAGGGTGAAAGAGAGCGGAACGAGACGAAGGAGGGTGAAAGAGAACGAAACGAGAAGAAGGAGGGTGAAAGAGAGCGAAACGAGATGAAGGAGGGTGAATGAGAGCGAAACGAGACGAAAGAGGGTGAAAGAGAGCGAAAGGAGTCGAAGGAGGGTGAAAGAGAGCGGAACGAGACGAAGGAGGGTGAAAGAGAACGAAACGAGAAGAAGGAGGGTGAAAGAGAGCGAGACGAGATGAAGGAGGGTGAATGAGAGCGAAACGAGACGAAAGAGGGTGAAAGAGAGTGAAACGAGATGAAGGAAGGTGAAAGAGAGTGAAACGAGACCAAAGAGGGAGAAAGGGAGAGAAACGAGAAGGAAGGTGAAAGAGAGCGAAACGAGACAAAGGAGGGTGAAAGAGAGCGAAACAAGACGAAGGAGGGTGAAAGAGAGCAAAACGAGATGAAGAAGGGTGAAAGAGAGCGAAACGAGACGAAGGAGGGTGAAAGAGAGCGAAAGGAGACAAAGGAGGGTGAAAGAGAGCGAAACGAGACGAAGGAGGGTGAAAGAGAGCGAAAGGAGTCGAAGGAGGGTGAAAAAGAGCGGAACGAGACGAAGGACGGTGAAAGAGAGCGAAAGGAGACGAACGAGGGTGAAAGAGAGCGAAACGAGAGGAAGGAGGGTGAAAGAGAGCGAAACGAGACGAAGGAGGGTGAAAGAGAGCAAAACGAGTCGAAGGAGTGTGAAACAGAGCGAAACGAACGAAGGAGGGTGAAAGAGAGCTAAAGGAGACGAAGGAGGGTGAAAGAGAGCGAAACGAGAGGAAGGAGGGTGAAAGAGAGCGAAACGAGATGAAGGAGGGTGAAAGAGAGCAAAACGAGACGAAGGAGGGTGAAAGAGAGAGAAACGAGAAGAAAAAAGGTGAAAGAGAGCGAAACGAGACAAAGGAGGGTGAAAGAGAGCGAAACGAGACGAAGGAGGGTGAAAGAGAGCGAAAGGAGTCGAAGGAGGGTGAAAGAGAGCGGAACGAGACGAAGGAGGGTGAAAGCGAGCGAAAGGAGACGAAGGAGGGTGAAAGAGAGCGAAAAGAGACGAAGGAGGGTGAAAGAGAACGAAACGAGAGGAAGGAGGGTGAAAGAGAGCGAAACGAGACGAAGGAGGGTGGAAGAGAGCAAAACAAGACGAAGGAGTGTGAAACAGAGCGAAACGAGACGAAGGAGGGTGAAAGAGAGCTAAACGAGACGAAGGAGAGTCAAAGAGAGCGAAACGAGATGTAGGAGGGTCAAAGAGGGCGAAACGAGATGAAGGAGGGTGAAACAGGGCGAAGCGAGACGAAGGAGCATGAAAGAGAGCGAAACAAGGTGAAGGAGGGGAAAAGAGAGCTAAACGAGACGAAAGAGGGTAAAAGAGAGTGAAACGAGACGATGGAGGGTGAAAGAGAGCGAAAAGAGAGGAAGGAGGGTGAAAGAGAGCGAAACGAGACGAAGGAGGGTGAAAGAGAGTGAAACGAGATGAAGGAAGGTGAAAGAGAGTGAAACGAGACCAAAGAGGGAGAAAGGGAGAGAAACGAGAAGGAAGGTGAAAGAGAGCGAAACGAGACAAAGGAGGGTGAAAGAGAGCGAAACAAGACGAAGGAGGGTGAAAGAGAGCGAAACGAGACGAAGAAGGGTGAAAGAGAGCGAAACGAGACGAAGGAGGGTGAAAGAGAGCGAAAGGAGACAAAGGAGGGTGAAAGAGAGCGAAACGAGACGAAGGAGGGTGAAAGAGAGCAAAAGGAGTCGAAGGAGGGTGAAAAAGAGCGGAACGAGACGAAGGACGGTGAAAGAGAGCGAAAGGAGACGAAGGAGGGTGAAAGAGAGCGAAACGAGAGGAAGGAGGGTGAAAGAGAGCGAAACGAGACGAAAGAGGGTGAAAGAGAGCAAAACGAGTCGAAGGAGTGTGAAACAGAGCGAAACGAGACGAAGGAGGGTGAAAGAGAGCTAAAGGAGACGAAGGAGGGTCAAAGAGAGCGAAACGAGATGAAGGAGGGTCAAAGAGGGTGAAACGAGACGAAGGAGGGGGAAACAGGGCGAAGCGAGACGAAGGAGGGTAAAAGAGAATGAAACGAGACGATGGAGGGTGAAAGAGAGTGAAAAGAGAGGAAGGAGGGTGAAAGGGAGCGAAACGAGATGAAGGAGGGTGAATGAGAGCGAAACGAGAGGAAGGAGGGTGAAAGAGAGCGAAACGAGACGAAGGAGCGTGAAAGAGAGCGAAACGAGCCAAAGAAGGGTGAAAGAGAGCGAAACGAGATGAAGGAGGGTGAAAGAGAGCGAAAGGAGACAAAGGTGGGTGAAAGAGAGCGGAACGAGACGAAGGAGGGTGAAAGAGAGCGAAAGGAGACGAAGGAGGGTGAAAGAGAGCGAAACGAGAGGAAGGAGGGTGAAAGAGAGAAAAACGAGATGAAGGAGGGTGAAAGAGAGCGAAAAGAGAAGAAGGAGGGTGAAAGAAAGCGACACGAGACGAAGGAGGGTGAAAGAGAGCGAAAGGAGTCGAAGGAGGGTGAAAAAGAGCGGAACGAGACGAACGAGGGTGAAAGAGAACGAAACGAGAAGAAGGAGGGTGAAAGAGAGCGAAACGAGATGAAGGAGGGTGAATGAGAGCGAAACGAGATGAAAGAGGGTGAAAGAGAGAGAAACGAGAAGAAGGAAGGTGAAAGAGAGCGAAACGAGACAAATGAGGGTGAAAGAGAGCGAAACGAGACGAAGAAGGGTGAAAGAGAGCAAAACGAGACGAAGAAAGGTGAAACAGAGCGAAACGAGACGAAGGAGGGTGAAAGAGAGCGAAAGGAGACGAAGGAGGGTGAAAGAGAGCGAAACGAGACGAAGGAGGGTGAAAGAGAGCGAAAGGAGTCGAAGGAGGGTGAAAGAGAGCGGAACGAGACGAAGGAGGGTGAAAGAGAGCGAAAGGAGACGAAGGAGGGTGAAAGAGAACGAAACGAGAGGAAGGAGGGTGAAAGAGAGCGAAACGAGACGAAGGAGGGTGAAAGAGAGCAAAACGAGTCGAAGGAGTGTGAAACAGAGCGAAACGAGACGAAGGAGGGTGAAAGAGAGCTAAAGGAGACGAAGGAGGGTCAAAGAGAGCGAAACGAGATGAAGGAGGGTCAAAGAGGGTGAAACGAGACGAAGGAGGGGGAAACAGGGCGAAGCGAGACGAAGGAGCATGAAAGAGAGCGAAACGAGATGACGGAGGGTAAAAGAGAGCAAAACGAGACGAAAGAGGGTAAAAGAGAATGAAACGAGACGATGGAGGGTGAAAGAGAGTGAAAAGAGAGGAAGGAGGGTGAAAGGGAGCAAAACGAGATGAAGGAGGGTGAATGAGAGCGAAACGAGAGGAAGGAGGGTGAAAGAGAGCGAAACGAGACGAAGGAGCGTGAAAGAGAGCGAAACGAGCCAAAGAAGGGTGAAAGAGAGCGAAACGAGATGAAGGAGGGTGAAAGAGAGCGAAAGGAGACAAAGGTGGGTGAAAGAGAGCGGAACGAGACGAAGGAGGGTGAAAGAGAGCGAAAGGAGACGAAGGAGGGTGAAAGAGAGCGAAACGAGAGGAAGGAGGGTGAAAGAGAGAAAAACGAGATGAAGGAGGGTGAAAGAGAGCGAAAAGAGAAGAAGGAGGGTGAAAGAAAGCGACACGAGACGAAGGAGGGTGAAAGAGAGCGAAAGGAGTCGAAGGAGGGTGAAAAAGAGCGGAACGAGACGAACGAGGGTGAAAGAGAACGAAACGAGAAGAAGGAGGGTGAAAGAGAGCGAAACGAGATGAAGGAGGGTGAATGAGAGCGAAACGAGATGAAAGAGGGTGAAAGAGAGAGAAACGAGAAGAAGGAAGGTGAAAGAGAGCGAAACGAGACAAATGAGGGTGAAAGAGAGCGAAACGAGACGAAGAAGGGTGAAAGAGAGCAAAACGAGACGAAGAAAGGTGAAACAGAGCGAAACGAGACGAAGGAGGGTGAAAGAGAGCGAAAGGAGACGAAGGAGGGTGAAAGAGAGCGAAACGAGACGAAGGAGGGTGAAAGAGAGCGAAAGGAGTCGAAGGAGGGTGAAAGAGAGCGGAACGAGACGAAGGAGGGTGAAAGAGAGCGAAAGGAGACGAAGGAGGGTGAAAGAGAACGAAACGAGAGGAAGGAGGGTGAAAGAGAGCGAAACGAGATGAAGGAGGGTGAAAGGGAGCAAAACGAGACGAAGGAGGGTGAAAGAGAGCGAAGCGAGACGAAGGAGCATGAAAGAGAGCAAAACGAGACGAAGGAGGGTAAAAGAGAGCGAAACGAGACGAAGGAGGGTCAAAGAGAGTGAAACAAGATGAAGGAGGGTCAAAGAGGGCGAAACGAGACGAAGGAGGGTGAAACAGGGCGAAGCGAGACGAAGGAGCATGAAAGAGAGCGAAACGAGATGACGGAGGGTAAAAGAGAGCGAAACGAGACGAAAGAGGGTAGAAGAGAATGAAACGAGATGATGGAGGGTGAAAGAGAGAGAAAAGAGAGGAAGGAGGGTGAAAGAGAGCGAAACGAGATGAAGGAGGGTGAATGAGAGCGAAACGAGAGGAAGGAGGGTGAAAGAGAGCGAAACGAGATGAAGGAGTGTGAAAGAGAGCGAAACGAGCCAAAGAAGGGTGAAAGAGAGCGAAACGAGACGAAGGAGGGTGAAAGAGAGCGAAACGAGACAAAGGTGGGTGAAAGAGAGCGGAACGAGACGAAGGAGGGTGAAAGAGAGCGAAAGGAGACGAAGGAGGGTGAAAGAGAGCGAAACGAGAGGAAGGAGAGTGAAAGAGAGCAAAACGAGATGACGGAGGGTGAAAGAGAGCGAAAAGAGACGAAGGAGGGTGAAAGAGAGTGAAACGAGACAAAGGTGGGTGAAAGAGAGCGGAACGAGACGAAGGAGGGTGAAAGAAAGCGAAACGAGACGAAGGAGGGTGAAAGAGAGCGAAAGGAGTCGAAGGAGGGTGAAAGAGAGCTGAACGAGACGAAGGAGGGTGAAAGAGAACGAAACATGAAGAAGGAGGGTGAAAGAGAGCGAAACAAGACGAAGGAGGGTGAAAGAGAGCGTAAGAAGATGAAGGAGGGTGGAAGAGGGCGAAACGAGACGAAGGAGGGTGAAAGAGAGCGAAACGAGACCAAAGAGGGTGAAAGAGAGAGAAACGAGAAGAAGGACGGTGAAAGAGAGCGAAACGAGACAAAGGAGTGTGAAAGAGAGCGAAACGAGACGAAGGAGGGTGAAAGAGAGCGAAACGAGACGAAGAAGGGTGAAAGAGAGCGAAACGAGACGAAGGAGGGTGAAAGAGAGCGAAAGGAGACGAAGGAGGGTGAAAGAGAGCGAAACGAGACGAAGGAGGGTGAAAGAGAGCGAAAGGAGTCGAAGGAGGGTGAAAGAGAGCGGAACGAGACGAAGGAGGGTGAAAGAGAGAGAAAGGAGACGAAGGAGGGTGAAAGAGAGCGAAACGAGAGGAAGGAGTGTGAAAGAGAGCGAAACGAGATGAAGGAGGGTGAAAGAGAGCAAAACGAGACGAAGGAGGGTGAAAGAGTGTGAAGCGAGACGAAGGAGCATGAAAGAGAGCAAAACGAGATGAAGGAGGGTAAAAGAGAGCGAAACGAGACGAAGGAGGGTCAAAGAGAGTGAAACGAGATGAAGGAGGGTCAAAGAGGGCGAAACGAGACGAAGGAGGGTGAAACAGGGCGAAGCGAGACGAAGGAGCATGAAAGAGAGCGAAACGAGATGACGGAGGTTAAAAGAGAGCGAAACGAGATGAAGGAGGGTGAATGAGAGCGAAACGAGAGGAAGGAGGGTGAAAGAGAGCGAAACGAGACGAAAGAGCGTGAAAGAGAGCGAAACGAGCCAAAGAAGGGTGAAAGAGAGCGAAATGAGACGAAGGAGGGTGAAAGAGAGCGAAAGGAGACAAAGGTGGGTGAAAGAGTGCGGAACGAGACGAAGGAGGGTGAAAGAGAGCGAAAGGAGACGAAGGAGGGTGAAAGAGAGCGAAACGAGAGGAAGGAGGGTGAAAGAGAGCAAAACGAGATGAAGGAGGGTGAAAGAGAGCGAAAAGAGACGAAGGAGGGTGAAAGAAAGCGAAACGAGACGAAGGAGGGTGAAAGAGAGCGAAAGGAGTCGAAGGAGGGTGAAAGAGAGCGAAACGAGACGAAGGAGGGTGAAAGAGAGCGAAAGGAGTCGAAGGAGGGTGAAAGAGAGCGGAACAAGACGATGGAGGGTGAAAGAGAGCGAAAGGAGAGGAAGGAGGGTGAAAGAGAGCGAAACGAGAGGAAGGAGGGTGAAAGAGAGCGAAACGAGATGAAGGAGGGTGAAAGAGAGCAAAACGAGACGAAGGAGGGTGAAAGAGAGCGAAAGGAGTCGAAGGAGTGTGAAAGAGAGCGGAACGAGACGAAGGAGGGTGAAAGAGAGCGAAAAGAGACAAAGGAGGGTGAAAGAGAGCGAAACGAGAGGGAGGAGGGTGAAAGAGAGCGAAACGAGATGAAGGAGGGTGAAACAGAGCGAAGCGAGACGAAGGAGGATGAAAGAGAGCGAAACAAGGTGAAGGAGGGTAAAAGAGAGCGAAACGAAACGAAAGAGGGTAAAAGAGAGTGAAACGAGACGATGGAGGGTGAAAGAGAGCGAAAAGAGAGGAAGGAGGGTGAAAGAGAGCGAAACGAGACGAAGGAGGGTGAAAGAGAGTGAAACGAGATGTAGGAAGGTGAAAGGGAGTGAAACGAGACCAAAGAGTGAGAAAGAGAGAGAAACGAGAAGAAGGAAGGTGAAAGAGAGCAAAACGAGACAAAGGAGGGTGTTAGAGAGCGAAACGAGATGAAGGAGGGTGAAAGAGAGCGAAACGAGACGAAGAATGGTGAAAGAGAGCAAAACGAGACGAAGGAGGGTGAAAGAGAGCGAAAGGAGACGAAGGAGGGTGAAAGAGAGAGAAACGAGAAGAAGGAAGGTGAAAGAGAACGAAACGAGAAGAAGGAGGGTGAAAGAGAGCGAAACGAGACGAAGGAGGGTGAAAGAGAGCGTAACAAGATGAAGGAGGGTGGAAGAGAGCGAAACGAGACGAAGAAGGGTGAAAGAGAGCGAAACGAGACCAAAGAGGGTGAAAGCGAGAGAAACGAGAAGAAGGAAGGTGAAAGAAGGCGAAACGAGACAAAGGAGGGTGAAAGAGAGCGAAACGAGACGAAGGAGGGTGAAAGAAAGCGAAACGAGACGAAGAAGGGTGAAAGAGAGCGAAACGAGACGAAGGAGGGTGAAAGAGAGCGAAACGAGACGAAGGAGGGTGAAAGAGAGCGAAAGGAGTCGAAGGAGGGTGGAAGAGAGCGGAACGAGACGAAGGAGGGTGAAAGAGAGCGAAAGGAGACGAAGGAGGGTGATAGAGAGCAAAACGAGACGAAGGAGGGTGAAAGAGAGCGAAAGGAGTCGAAGGAGGGTGAAAGAGAGCGAAACGAGACGAAGGAGGGTGAAAGAGAGCGAAAGGAGTCGAAGGAGGGTGAAAGAGAGCGGTACGAGACGAAGGAGGGTGAAAGAGAGCGAAAGGAGACGAAGGAGGGTGAAAGAGAGCGAAACGAGAGGAAGGAGGGTGAAAGAGAGCGAAACGAGATGAAGGAGGGTGAAAGAGAGCAAAACGAGACGAAGGAGGGTGAAAGAGAGTGAAGCGAGACGAAGGAGCACGAAAGAGAGCAAAACGAGATGAAGGAGGGTAAAAGAGAGCGAAACGAGACAGAGGAGGGTCAAAGAGAGTGAAACGAGATGAAGGAGGGTCAAAGAGGGCGAAACGAGACGCAGGAGGGTGAAACAGGGCGATGCGAGACGAAGGAGCATGAAAGAGAGTGAAACGAGATGACGGAGGGTAAAAGAGAGTGAAACGAGACGAAAGAGGGTAAAAGAGAATGAAACGAGACGATGGAGGGTGAAAGAGAGCGAAAAGAGAGGAAGGAGGGTGAAAGAGAGCGAAACGAGATGAAGGAGGGTGAATGAGAGCGAAACGAGAGGAAGGAGGGTGAAAGAGAGCTAAACGAGACGAAGGAGCGTGAAAGAGAGCGAAAAGAGAGGAAGGAGGGTGAATGAGAGCGAAACGAGTCCAAGGAGGGTGAATGAGAGCGAAACGAGACGAAGGAGCGTGAAAGAGAGCGAAACGAGCCAAAGAAGGGTGAAAGAGAGCGAAACGAGACGAAGGAGGGTGAAAGAGAGCGAAAGGAGACAAAGGTGGGTGAAAGAGAGCGGAACGAGACGAAGGAGGGTGAAAGAGAGCGAAAGGAGACGAAGGAGGGTGAAAGAGAGCGAAACGAGAGGAAGGAGGGTGAAAGAGAGCAAAACGAGATGAAGGAGGGTGAAAGAGAGCAAAACGAGATGAAGGAGGGTGAAAGAGAGCGAAAAGAGATGAAGGAGGGTGAAAGAAAGCGAAACGAGATGAAGGAGGGTGAAAGAGAGCGAAAGGAGTCGAAGGAGGGTGAAAGAGAGCGGAACGAGACGAAGGAGGGTGAAAGAGAACGAAACGAGAAGAAGGAGGGTGAAAGAGAGCGAAACGAGACGAAGGAGGGTGAAAGAGTGCGTAACAAGATGAAGGAGGGTGGAAGAGAGCGAAACGAGACGAAGGTGGGTGAAAGTGAGCGAAACGAGACCAAAGAGGGTGAAAGAGAGAGAAACGAGAAGAAGGAAGGTGAAAGAGAGCGAAACGAGACAAAGGAGGGTGAAAGAGAGCGAAACGAGACGAAGGAGGGTGAAAGAGAGCGAAACAAGACGAAGAAGGGTGAAAGAGTGTGAAACGAGACGAAGGAGGGTGAAAGAGAGCGAAACGAGTCGAAGGAGGGTGAAAGAGAGCGAAAGGAGTCGAAGGAGGGTGAAAGAGAGCGGAACGAGACGAAGGAGGGTGAAAGAGAGCGAAAGGAGACGAAGGAGGGTGAAAGAGAGCGAAACGAGAGGAAGGAGGGTGAAAGAGAGCGAAACGAGAGGAAGGAGGGTGAAAGAGAGCGAAACGAGACGAAGAAGGGTGAAAGAGAGCGAAAGGAGACGAAGGAGGGTGAAAGAGAGCGAAACGAGACGAAGGAGGGTGAAAGAGAGCGAAAGGAGTCGAAGGAGGGTGAAAGAGAGCGAAAGGAGTCGAAGGAGGGTGAAAGAGAGCGGAACGAGACGAAGGAGGGTGAAAGAGAGCGAAAGGAGACGAAGGAGGGTGAAAGAGAGCGAAACGAGAGGAAGGAGGGTGAAAGAGAGCGAAACGAGAGGAAGGAGGGTGAAAGAGAGCGAAACGAGACGAAGAAGGGCGAAAGAGAGCGAAAGGAGACGAAGGAGGGTGAAAGAGAGCGAAACGAGACGAAGGAGGGTGAAAGAGAGCGAAATGAGTCGAAGGAGGGTGAAAGAGAGCGGAACAAGACGATGGAGGGTGAAAGAGAGCGAAAGGAGACGATGGAGGGTGAAAGAGAGCGAAACGAGATGAAGGAGGGTGAAAGAGAGCAAAACGAGACGAAGGAGGGTGAAAGAGAGCGAAAGGAGTCGAAGGAGGGTGAAAGAGAGCGGAACGAGACAAAGGAGGGTGAAAGAGAGCGAAAAGAGACGAAGGAGGGTGAAAGAGAGCGAAACGAGAGGGAGGAGGGTGAAAGAGAGCGAAACGAGACGAAGAAGGGTGGAAGAGAGCAAAACAAGACGAAGGAGTGTGAAACAGAGCGAAACGAAACGAAGGAGGGTGAAAGAGAGCTAAACGGACAAAGGAGAGTCAAAGAGAGCGAAACGAGATGAAGGAGGGTCAAAGAGGGCGAAACGAGATGAAGGAGGGTGAAACAGGGCGAAGCGAGACGAAGGAGGATGAAAGAGAGCGAAACAAGGTGAAGGAGGGTAAAAGAGAGCGAAAGGAGTCGAAGGAGGGTGAAAGAGAGCGGAACAAGACGATGGAGGGTGAAAGAGAGCGAAAAGAGACGAAGGAGGGTGAAAGAGAGTGAAACGAGATGTAGGAAGGTGAAAGGGAGTGAAACGAGACCAAAGAGTGAGAAAGAGAGAGAAACGAGAAGAAGGAAGGTGAAAGAGAGCAAAACGAGACAAAGGAGGGTGAAAGAGAGCGAAACGAGATGAAGGAGGGTGAAAGAGAGCGAAACGAGACGAAGTAGGGTGAAAGAGAGCAAAACGAAACAAAGGAGGGTGAAAGAGAGCGAAAGGAGACGAAGGAGGGTGAAAGAGAGAGAAACGAGAAGAAGGAAGGTGAAAGAGAGCGAAACGAGACAAAGGAGGGTGAAAGAGAGTGAAACGAGACGAAAGAGGGTAAAAGAGAATGAAACGAGACGATGGAGGGTGAAAGAGAGCGAAAAGAGAGGAAGGAGGGTGAAAGAGAGCGAAACGAGATGAAGGAGGGTGAATGAGAGCGAAACAAGAGGAAGGAGGGTGAAAGAGAGCTAAGCGAGACGAAGGAGCGTGAAAGAGAGCGAAAAGAGAGGAAGGAGGGTGAATGAGAGCGAAACGAGTCGAAGGAGGGTGAATGAGAGCGAAACGAGACGAAGGAGCGTGAAAGAGAGCGAAACGAGCCAAAGAAGGGTGAAAGAGAGCGAAACGAGACGAAGGAGGGTGAAAGAGAGCGAAAGGAGACAAAGGTGGGTGAAAGAGAGCGGAACGAGACGAAGGAGGGTGAAAGAGAGCGAAAGGAGACGAAGGAGGGTGAAAGAGAGCGAAACGAGAGGAAGGAGGGTGAAAGAGAGCAAAACGAGATGAAGGAGGGTGAAAGAGAGCAAAACGAGATGAAGGAGGGTGAAAGAGAGCGAAAAGAGATGAAGGAGGGTGAAAGAAAGCGAAACGAGATGAAGGAGGGTGAAAGAGAGCGAAAGGAGTCGAAGGAGGGTGAAAGAGAGCGGAACGAGACGAAGGAGGGTGAAAGAGAACGAAACGAGAAGAAGGAGGGTGAAAGAGAGCGAAACGAGACGAAGGAGGGTGAAAGAGTGCGTAACAAGATGAAGGAGGGTGGAAGAGAGCGAAACGAGACGAAGGTGGGTGAAAGTGAGCGAAACGAGACCAAAGAGGGTGAAAGAGAGAGAAACGAGAAGAAGGAAGGTGAAAGAGAGCGAAACGAGACAAAGGTGGGTGAAAGAGAGCGAAACGAGACGAAGGAGGGTGAAAGAGAGCGAAACAAGACGAAGAAGGGTGAAAGAGTGCGAAACGAGACGAAGGAGGGTGAAAGAGAGCGAAACGAGTCGAAGGAGGGTGAAAGAGAGCGAAACGAGTCGAAGGAGGGTGAAAGAGAGCGGAACGAGACGAAGGAGGGTGAAAGAGAGGGAAAGGAGACGAAGGAGGGTGAAAGAGAGCGAAACGAGAGGAAGGAGGGTGAAAGAGAGCGAAACGAGAGGAAGGAGGGTGAAAGAGAGCGAAACGAGACGAAGAAGGGTGAAAGGGAGCGAAAGGAGACGAAGGAGGGTGAAAGAGAGCAAAACGAGACGAAGGAGGGTGAAAGAGAGCGAAAGGAGTCAAAGGAGGGTGAAAGAGAGCGAAAGGAGTCGAAGGAGGGTGAAAGAGAGCGGAACGAGACGAAGGAGGGTGAAAGAGAGCGAAAGGAGACGAAGGAGGGTGAAAGAGAGCGAAACGAGAGGAAGGAGGGTGAAAGAGAGCGAAACGAGAGGAAGGAGGGTGAAAGAGAGCGAAACGAGACGAAGAAGGGCGAAAGAGAGCGAAAGGAGACGAAGGAGGGTGAAAGAGAGCGAAACGAGACGAAGGAGGGTGAAAGAGAGCGAAATGAGTCGAAGGAGGGTGAAAGAGAGCGGAACAAGACGATGGAGGGTGAAAGAGAGCGAAAGGAGACGAAGGAGGGTGAAAGAGAGCGAAACGAGATGAAGGAGGGTGAAAGAGAGCAAAACGAGACGAAGGAGGGTGAAAGAGAGCGAAAGGAGTCGAAGGAGGGTGAAAGAGAGCGGAACGAGACAAAGGAGGGTGAAAGAGAGCGAAAAGAGACGAAGGAGGGTGAAAGAGAGCGAAACGAGAGGGAGGAGGGTGAAAGAGAGCGAAACGAGACGAAGAAGGGTGGAAGTGAGCAAAACAAGACGAAGGAGTGTGAAACAGAGCGAAACGAGACGAAGGAGGGTGAAAGAGAGCTAAACGAGACAAAGGAGAGTCAAAGAGAGCAAAACGAGATGAAGGAGGGTCAAAGAGGGCGAAACGAGATGAAGGAGGGTGAAACAGGGCGAAGCGAGACGAAGGAGGATGAAAGAGAGCGAAACAAGGTGAAGGAGGGTAAAAGAGAGCGAAAGGAGTCGAAGGAGGGTGAAAGAGAGCGGAACAAGACGATGGAGGGTGAAAGAGAGCGAAAAGAGACGAAGGAGGGTGAAAGAGAGTGAAACGAGATGTAGGAAGGTGAAAGGGAGTGAAACGAGACCAAAGAGTGAGAAAGAGAGAGAAACGAGAAGAAGGAAGGTGAAAGAGAGCAAAACGAGACAAAGGAGGGTGAAAGAGAGCGAAACGAGATGAAGGAGGGTGAAAGAGAGCGAAACGAGACGAAGAAGGGTGAAAGAGAGCAAAACGAAACAAAGGAGGGTGAAAGAGAGCGAAAGGAGACGAAGGAGGGTGAAAGAGAGAGAAACGAGAAGAAGGAAGGTGAAAGAGAGCGAAACGAGACAAAGGAGGGTGAAAGAGAGCGAAACGAGACGAAGGAGGGTGAAAGAGAGCGAAACGAGACGAAGAAGGGTGAAAGAGAGCGAAACGAGACGAAGGAGGGCGAGAGAGAGCGAAATGAGACGAAGGAGGGTTAAAGAGAGCGAAACGAGACGAAGGAGGTTGAAAGAGAGCGAAAGGAGACGAAGGAGGGTGAAACAGAGCGAAACGAGAGGAAGGAGGTTGAAAGAGAGCGAAACGAGACGAAAGAGGGAGAAAGAGAGAGAAACGAGAAGAAAAAAGGTGAAAGAGAGCGAAACGAGACAAAGGAGGGTGAAAGAGAGCGAAACGAGATGAAGGAGGGTGAAAGAGAGCGAAAGGAGTCGAAGGAGGGTGAAAGAGAGCGGAACGAGACGAAGGAGGGTGAAAGAGAGTGAAAGGAGACGAAGGAGGGTGAAAGAGAGCGAAACGAGACGAAGGAGGATGAAAGAGAGCAAAAGGAGTCGAAGGAGGGTGAAAGAGAGCGGAACGAGACGAAGGAGGGTGAAAGAGAGCGAAAGGAGACGAAGGAGGGTGAAAGAGAGCGAAAAGAGACGAAGGAGGGTGAAAGAGAGCGAAACGAGTCGAAGGAGGGTGAAAGAGAGCGAAAGGAGTCGAAGGAGGGTGAAAGAGAGCGGAACGAGACGAAGGAGGGTGAAAGAGAGCGAAAGGACACGAAGGAGGGTGAAAGAGAGCGAAACGAGAGGAAGGAGGGTGAAAGAGAGCGAAACGAGAGGAAGGAGGGTGAAAGAGAGCGAAACGAGACGAAGAAGGGTGAAAGAGAGCGAAAGGAGACGAAGGAGGGTGAAAGAGAGCGAAACGAGACGAAGGAGGGTGAAAGAGAGCGAAAGGAGTCGAAGGAGGGTGAAAGAGAGCGGAACAAGACGATGGAGGGTGAAAGAGAGCGAAAGGAGAGGAAGGAGGGTGAAAGAGAGCGAAACGAGAGGAAGGAGGGTGAAAGAGAGTTAAACGAGATGAAGGAGGGTGAAAGAGAGCAAAACGAGACGAAGGAGGGTGAAAGAGAGCGAAAGGAGTCGAAGGAGGGTGAAAGAGAGCGGAACGAGACGAAGGAGGGTGAAAGAGAGCGAAAAGAGACAAAGGAGGGTGAAAGAGAGCGAAACGAGAGGGAGGAGGGTGAAAGAGAGCGAAACGAGATGAAGGAGGGTGAAACAGAGCGAAGCGAGAGGAAGGAGGGTGAAAGAGAGCGAAACGAGAGGAAGGAGGGTGAAAGAGAGCGAAACGAGATGAAGAAGGGTGAAAGAGAGCGAAAGGAGACGAAGGAGGGTGAAAGAGAGCGAAACGAGACGAAGGAGGGTGAAAGAGAGAGAAAGGAGTCGAAGGAGGGTGAAAGAGAGCGGAACAAGACGATGGAGGGTGAAAGAGAGCGAAAGGAGAGGAAGGAGGGTGAAAGAGAGCGAAACGAGAGGAAGGAGGGTGAAAGAGAGCGAAACGAGATGAAGGAGGGTGAAAGAGAGCAAAACGAGACGAAGGAGGGTGAAAGAGAGCGAAAGGAGTCGAAGGAGGGTGAAAGAGAGCGGAACGAGACGAAGGAGGGTGAAAGAGAGCGAAAAGAGACAAAGGAGGGTGAAAGAGAGCGAAACGAGAGGGAGGAGGGTGAAAGAGAGCGAAACGAGATGAAGGAGGGTGAAACAGAGCGAAGCGAGACGAAGGAGGATGAAAGAGAGCGAAACAAGGTGAAGGAGGGTAAAAGAGAGCGAAACGAAACGAAAGAGGGTAAAAGAGAGTGAAACGAGACGATGGAGGGTGAAAGAGAGCGAAAAGAGAGGAAGGAGGGTGAAAGAGAGCGAAACGAGACGAAGGAGGGTGAAAGAGAGTGAAACGAGATGTAGGAAGGTGAAAGGGAGTGAAACGAGACCAAAGAGTGAGAAAGAGAGAGAAACGAGAAGAAGGAAGGTGAAAGAGAGCAAAACGAGACAAAGGAGGGTGAAAGAGAGCGAAACGAGATGAAGGAGGGTGAAAGAGAGCGAAACGAGACGAAGAAGGGTGAAAGAGAGCAAAACGAGACGAAGGAGGGTGAAAGAGAGCGAAAGGAGACGAAGGAGGGTGAAAGAGAGAGAAACGAGAAGAAGGAAGGTGAAAGAGAGCGAAACGAGACAAAGGAGGGTGAAAGAGAGCTAAACGAGACGAAGGAGGGTGAAAGAGAGCGAAACGAGACGAAGAAGGGTGAAAGAGAGCGAAACGAGACGAAGGAGGGTGAAAGAGAGCGAAAGGAGACGAAGGAGGGTTAAAGAGAGCGAAACGAGACGAAGGAGGTTGAAAGAGAGCGAAAGGAGACGAAGGAGGGTGAAAGAGAGCGAAAAGAGACGAAGGAGGGTGAAACAGAGCGAAACGAGAGGAAGGAGGTTGAAAGAGAGCGAAACGAGACGAAAGAGGGTGGAAGAGAGCAATACAAGACGAAGGAGTGTGAAACAGAGCGAAACGAGACGATGGAGGGTGAAAGAGAGCGAAACGAGATGAAGGAGGGTCAAAGAGGGCGAAACGAGATGAAGGAGGGTGAAACAGGGCGAAGCGAGACGAAGGAGCATGAAAGAGAGCGAAACAAGGTGAAGGAGGGTAAAAGAGAGCGAAACGAGATGAAAGAGGGTAAAAGAGAGTGAAACGAGACGATGGAGGGTGAAAGAGAGCGAAAAGAGAGGAAGGAGGGTGAAAGAGAGCGAAATGAGACGAAGGTGGGTGAAAGAGAGTTAAACGAGATGAAGGAAGGTGAAAGAGAGTGAAACGAGACCAAAGAGGGAGAAAGAGAGAGAAACGAGAAGAAAAAAGGTGAAAGAGAGCGAAACGAGACAAAGGAGGGTGAAAGAGAGCGAAACGAGACGAAGGAGGGTGAAAGAGAGCGAAAGGAGTCGAAGGAGGGTGAAAGAGAGCGAAAGGAGACGAAGGAGGGTGAAAGAGAGCGAAACGAGATGAAGGAGGATGAAAGAGAGCGAAAGGAGTCGAAGGAGGGTGAAAGAGAGCGGAACGAGACGAAGGAGGGTGAAAGAGAGCGAAAGGAGACGAAGGAGGGTGAAAGAGAGCGAAACGAGAGGAAGGAGGGTGAAAGAGAGCGAAACGAGATGAAGGAGGGTGAAAGAGAGCGAAAGGAGTCGAAGGAGGGTGAAAGAGAGCGGAACGAGACGAAGGAGGGTGAAAGCGAGCGAAAGGAGACGAAGGAGGGTGAAAGAGAGCGAAAAGAGACGAAGGAGGGTGAAAGAGAACGAAACGAGAGGAAGGAGGGTGAAAGAGAGCGAAACGAGACGAAGGAGGGTGGAAGAGAGCAAAACAAGACGAAGGAGTGTGAAACAGAGCGAAACGAGACCAAGGAGGGTGAAAGAGAGCTAAACGAGATGAAGGAGAGTCAAAGAGAGCGAAACGAGATGAAGGAGGGTCAAAGAGGGTGAAACGAGATGAAGGAGGGTGAAACAGGGCGAAGCGAGACGAAGGAGCATGAAAGAGAGCGAAACAAGGTGAAGGAGGGGAAAAGAGAGCTAAACGAGACGAAAGAGGGTAAAAGAGAGTGAAACGAGACGATGGAGGGTGAAAGAGAGCGAAAAGAGAGGAAGGAGGGTGAAAGAGAGCGAAACGAGACGAAGGAGGGTGAAAGAGAGTGAAACGAGATGAAGGAAGGTGAAAGAGAGTGAAACGAGACCAAAGAGGGAGAAAGGGAGAGAAACGAGAAGGAAGGTGAAAGAGAGCGAAACGAGACAAAGGAGGGTGAAAGAGAGCGAAACAAGACGAAGGAGGGTGAAAGAGAGCGAAACGAGACGAAGAAGGGTGAAAGAGAGCGAAACGAGACAAAGGAGGGTGAAAGTGAGCGAAAGGAGACGAAGGAGGGTGAAAGAGAGCGAAACGAGACGATGGAGGGTGAAAGAGAGCGAAAGGAGTCGAAGGAGGGTGAAAGAGAGCGGAACGAGACGAAGGAGGGTGAAAGAGAGCGAAAGGAGACGAAGGAGGGTGAAAGAGAGCGAAACGAGAGGAAGGAGGGTGAAAGAGAGCGAAACGAGACGAAGGAGGGTGAAAGAGAGCAAAATGAGTCGAAGGAGTGTGAAACAGAGCGAAACGAGACGAAGGAGGGTGAAAGAGAGCTAAAGGAGACGAAGGAGGGTCAAAGAGAGCGAAACGAGATGAAGGATGGTCAAAGAGGGTGAAACGAGCCGAAAGAGGGTAAAAGAGAATGAAACGAGACGATGGAGGGTGAAAGAGAGTGAAAAGAGAGGAAGGAGGGTGAAAGAGAGCGAAACGAGATGAAGGAGGGTGAATGAGAGCGAAACGAGAGGAAGGAGGGTGAAAGAGAGCGAAACGAGACGAAGGAGCGTGAAAGAGAGCGAAACGAGCCAAAGCAGGGTGAAAGAGAGCGAAACGAGATGAAGGAGGGTGAAAGAGAGCGAAAGGAGACAAAGGTGGGTGAAAGAGAGCGGAACGAGACGAAGGAGGGTGAAAGAGAGCGAAAGGAGACGAAGGAGGGTAAAGAGAGCGGAACGAGAGGAAGGAGGGTGAAAGAGAGAAAAACGAGATGAAGGAGGGTGAAAGAGAGCGAAAAGAGAAGAAGGAGGGTGAAAGAAAGCGAAACGAGACGAAGGAGGGTGAAAGAGAGCGAAAGGAGTCGAAGGAGGGTGAAAGAGAGTGGAACGAGACGAAGGAGGGTGAAAGAGAACGAAACGAGAAGAAGGAGGGTGAAAGAGAGCGAAACGAGATGAAGGAGGGTGAATGAGAGCGAAACGAGACGAAAGAGGGTGAAAGAGAGAGAAACGAGAAGAAGGAAGGTGAAAGAGAGCGAAACGAGACAAATGAGGGTGAAAGAGAGCGAAACGAGACGAAGGAGGGTGAAAGAGAGCAAAACGAGACGAAGAAAGGTGAAACAGAGCGAAACGAGACGAAGGAGGGTGAAAGAGAGCGAAAGGAGACAAAGGAGGGTGAAAGTGAGCGAAAGGAGACAAACGAGGGTGAAAGAGAGCGAAACGAGACGAAAGAGGGTGAAAGAGAGCGAAAGGAGTCGAAGGAGGGTGAAAAACAGCGGAACGAGACGAAGGACGGTGAAAGAGAGCGAAAGGAGACGAAGGAGGGTGAAAGAGAGCGAAACGAGACGAAAGAGGGTGAAAGAGAGCGAAAGGAGTCGAAGGAGGGTGAAAAACAGCGGAACGAGACGAAGGACGGTGAAAGAGAGCGAAAGGAGACGAAGGAGGGTGAAAGAGAGCGAAACGAGAGGAAGGAGGGTGAAAGAGAGCGAAACGAGACGAAGGAGGGTGAAAGAGAGCAAAATGAGTCGAAGGAGTGTGAAACAGAGCGAAACGAGACGAAGGAGGGTGAAAGAGAGCTAAAGGAGACGAAGGAGGGTCAAAGAGAGCGAAACGAGATGAAGGATGGTCAAAGAGGGTGAAACGAGCCGAAAGAGGGTAAAAGAGAATGAAACGAGACGATGGAGGGTGAAAGAGAGTGAAAAGAGAGGAAGGAGGGTGAAAGAGAGCGAAACGAGATGAAGGAGGGTGAATGAGAGCGAAACGAGAGGAAGGAGGGTGAAAGAGAGCGAAACGAGACGAAGGAGCGTGAAAGAAAGCGAAACGAGCCAAAGCAGGGTGAAAGAGAGCGAAACGAGATGAAGGAGGGTGAAAGAGTGCGAAAGGAGACAAAGGTGGGTGAAAGAGAGCGGAACGAGACGAAGGAGGGTGAAAGAGAGCGAAAGGAGACGAAGGAGGGTGAAAGAGAGCGGAACGAGAGGAAGGAGGGTGAAAGAGAGAAAAACGAGATGAAGGAGGGTGAAAGAGAGCGAAAAGAGAAAAAGGAGGGTGAAAGAAAGCGAAACGAGACGAAGGAGGGTGAAAGAGAGCGAAAGGAGTCGAAGGAGGGTGAAAGAGAGTGGAACGAGACGAAGGAGGGTGAAAGAGAACGAAACGAGAAGAAGGAGGGTGAAAGAGAGCGAAACGAGATGAAGGAGGGTGAATGAGAGCGAAACGAGACGAAAGAGGGTGAAAGAGAGAGAAACGAGAAGAAGGAAGGTGAAAGAGAGCGAAACGAGACAAAGGAGGGTGAAAGAGAGCGAAACGAGACGAAGGAGGGTGAAAGAGAGCGAAAGGAGTCGAAGGAGGGTGAAAGAGAGCGAAAGGAGACGAAGGAGGGTGAAAGAGAGCGAAACGAGATGAAGGAGGATGAAAGAGAGCGAAAGGAGTCGAAGGAGGGTGAAAGAGAGCGGAACGAGACGAAGGAGGGTGAAAGAGAGCGAAAGGAGACGAAGGAGGGTGAAAGAGAGCGAAACGAGAGGAAGGAGGGTGAAAGAGAGCGAAACGAGATGAAGGAGGGTGAAAGAGAGCGAAAGGAGTCGAAGGAGGGTGAAAGAGAGCGGAACGAGACGAAGGAGGGTGAAAGCGTGCGAAAGGAGACGAAGGAGGGTGAAAGAGAGCGAAAAGAGACGAAGGAGGGTGAAAGAGAACGAAACGAGAGGAAGGAGGGTGAAAGAGAGCGAAACGAGACGAAGGAGGGTGGAAGAGAGCAAAACAAGACGAAGGAGTGTGAAACAGAGCGAAACGAGACGAAGGAGGGTGAAAGAGAGCTAAACGAGATGAAGGAGAGTCAAAGAGAGCGAAACGAGATGAAGGAGGGTCAAAGAGGGTGAAACGAGATGAAGGAGGGTGAAACAGGGCGAAGCGAGACGAAGGAGCATGAAAGAGAGCGAAACAAGGTGAAGGAGGGGAAAAGAGAGCTAAACGAGACGAAAGAGGGTAAAAGAGAGTGAAACGAGACGATGGAGGGTGAAAGAGAGCGAAAAGAGAGGAAGGAGGGTGAAAGAGAGCGAAACGAGACGAAGGAGGGTGAAAGAGAGTGAAACGAGATGAAGGAAGGTGAAAGAGAGTGAAACGAGACCAAAGAGGGAGAAAGGGAGAGAAACGAGAAGGAAGGTGAAAGAGAGCGAAACGAGACAAAGGAGGGTGAAAGAGAGCGAAACAAGACGAAGGAGGGTGAAAGAGAGCGAAACGAGACGAAGAAGGGTGAAAGAGAGCGAAACGAGACAAAGGAGGGTGAAAGTGAGCGAAAGGAGACGAAGGAGGGTGAAAGAGAGCGAAACGAGACGATGGAGGGTGAAAGAGAGCGAAAGGAGTCGAAGGAGGGTGAAAGAGAGCGGAACGAGACGAAGGAGGGTGAAAGAGAGCGAAAGGAGACGAAGGAGGGTGAAAGAGAGCGAAACGAGAGGAAGGAGGGTGAAAGAGAGCGAAACGAGACGAAGGAGGGTGAAAGAGAGCAAAATGAGTCGAAGGAGTGTGAAACAGAGCGAAACGAGACGAAGGAGGGTGAAAGAGAGCTAAAGGAGACGAAGGAGGGTCAAAGAGAGCGAAACGAGATGAAGGATGGTCAAAGAGGGTGAAACGAGCCGAAAGAGGGTAAAAGAGAATGAAACGAGACGATGGAGGGTGAAAGAGAGTGAAAAGAGAGGAAGGAGGGTGAAAGAGAGCGAAACGAGATGAAGGAGGGTGAATGAGAGCGAAACGAGAGGAAGGAGGGTGAAAGAGAGCGAAACGAGACGAAGGAGCGTGAAAGAGAGCGAAACGAGCCAAAGCAGGGTGAAAGAGAGCGAAACGAGATGAAGGAGGGTGAAAGAGAGCGAAAGGAGACAAAGGTGGGTGAAAGAGAGCGGAACGAGACGAAGGAGGGTGAAAGAGAGCGAAAGGAGACGAAGGAGGGTAAAGAGAGCGGAACGAGAGGAAGGAGGGTGAAAGAGAGAAAAACGAGATGAAGGAGGGTGAAAGAGAGCGAAAAGAGAAGAAGGAGGGTGAAAGAAAGCGAAACGAGACGAAGGAGGGTGAAAGAGAGCGAAAGGAGTCGAAGGAGGGTGAAAGAGAGTGGAACGAGACGAAGGAGGGTGAAAGAGAACGAAACGAGAAGAAGGAGGGTGAAAGAGAGCGAAACGAGATGAAGGAGGGTGAATGAGAGCGAAACGAGACGAAAGAGGGTGAAAGAGAGAGAAACGAGAAGAAGGAAGGTGAAAGAGAGCGAAACGAGACAAATGAGGGTGAAAGAGAGCGAAACGAGACGAAGGAGGGTGAAAGAGAGCAAAACGAGACGAAGAAAGGTGAAACAGAGCGAAACGAGACGAAGGAGGGTGAAAGAGAGCGAAAGGAGACAAAGGAGGGTGAAAGTGAGCGAAAGGAGACAAACGAGGGTGAAAGAGAGCGAAACGAGACGAAAGAGGGTGAAAGAGAGCGAAAGGAGTCGAAGGAGGGTGAAAAACAGCGGAGCGAGACGAAGGACGGTGAAAGAGAGCGAAAGGAGACGAAGGAGGGTGAAAGAGAGCGAAACGAGACGAAAGAGGGTGAAAGAGAGCGAAAGGAGTCGAAGGAGGGTGAAAAACAGCGGAACGAGACGAAGGACGGTGAAAGAGAGCGAAAGGAGACGAAGGAGGGTGAAAGAGAGCGAAACGAGAGGAAGGAGGGTGAAAGAGAGCGAAACGAGACGAAGGAGGGTGAAAGAGAGCAAAATGAGTCGAAGGAGTGTGAAACAGAGCGAAACGAGACGAAGGAGGGTGAATGAGAGCTAAAGGAGACGAAGGAGGGTCAAAGAGAGCGAAACGAGATGAAGGATGGTCAAAGAGGGTGAAACGAGCCGAAAGAGGGTAAAAGAGAATGAAACGAGACGATGGAGGGTGAAAGAGAGTGAAAAGAGAGGAAGGAGGGTGAAAGAGAGCGAAACGAGATGAAGGAGGGTGAATGAGAGCGAAACGAGAGGAAGGAGCGTGAAAGAAAGCGAAACGAGCCAAAGCAGGGTGAAAGAGAGCGAAACGAGATGAAGGAGGGTGAAAGAGAGCGAAAGGAGACAAAGGTGGGTGAAAGAGAGCGGAACGAGACGAAGGAGGGTGAAAGAGAGCGAAAGGAGACGAAGGAGGGTGAAAGAGAGCGGAACGAGAGGAAGGAGGGTGAAAGAGAGAAAAACGAGATGAAGGAGGGTGAAAGAGAGCGAAAAGAGAAGAAGGAGGGTGAAAGAAAGCGAAACGAGACGAAGGAGGGTGAAAGAGAGCGAAAGGAGTCGAAGGAGGGTGAAAGAGAGTGGAACGAGACGAAGGAGGGTGAAAGAGAACGAAACGAGAAGAAGGAGGGTGAAAGAGAGCGAAACGAGATGAAGGAGGGTGAATGAGAGCGAAACGAGACGAAAGAGGGTGAAAGAGAGAGAAACGAGAAGAAGGAAGGTGAAAGAGAGCGAAACGAGACAAATGAGGGTGAAAGAGAGCGAAACGAGACGAAGGAGGGTGAAAGAGAGCAAAACGAGACGAAGAAAGGTGAAACAGAGCGAAACGAGACGAAGGAGGGTGAAAGAGAGCGAAAGGAGACGAAGGAGGGTGAAAGAGAGCGAAACGAGACGATGGAGGGTGAAAGAGAGCGAAAGGAGTCGAAGGAGGGTGAAAGAGAGCGGAACGAGACGAAGGAGGGTGAAAGAGAGCGAAAGGAGACGAAGGAGGGTGAAAGAGAACGAAACGAGAGGAAGGAGGGTGAAAGAGAGCGAAACGAGATGAAGGAGGGTGAAAGAGAGCAAAACGAGACGAAGGAGGGTGAAAGAGAGCGAAGCGAGACGAAGGAGCATGAAAGAGAGCGAAACGAGATGACGGAGGGTAAAAGAGAGCGAAACGAGACGAAAGAGGGTAGAAGAGAATGAAACGAGACGATGGAGGGTGAAAGAGAGAGAAAAGAGAGGAAGGAGGGTGAGAGAGAGCGAAACGAGACGAAGGAGCGTGAAAGAGAGCGAAACGAGCCAAAGAAGGGTGAAAGAGAGCGAAACGACACGAAGGAGGGTGAAAGAGAGCGAAACGAGACAAAGGTGGGTGAAAGAGAGCGGAACGAGCCAAAGAAGGGTGAAAGAGAGTGAAACGAGATGTAGGAAGGTGAAAGAGAGTGAAACAAGACCAAAGAGGGAGAAAGAGAGAGAAACGAGACGAAGGAGGGTGAAAGAGAGCGAAAGGAGAGGAAGGAGGGTGAAAGAGAGCGAAACGAGAGGAAGGAGGGTGAAAGAGAGCGAAACGAGATGAAGGAAGGTGAAAGAGAGCAAAACGAGACGAAGGAGGGTGAAAGAGAGCGAAAGGAGTCGAAGGAGGGTGAAAGAGAGCGGAACGAGACGAAGGAGGGTGAAAGAGAGCGAAAAGAGACAAAGGAGGGTGAAAGAGAGCGAAACGAGAGGGAGGAGGGTGAAAGAGAGCGAAACGAGATGAAGGAGGGTGAAACAGAGCGAAGCGAGACGAAGGAGGATGAAAGAGAGCGAAACAAGGTGAAGGAGGGTAAAAGAGAGCGAAACGAAACGAAAGAGGGTAAAAGAGAGTGAAACGAGACGATGGAGGGTGAAAGAGAGCGAAAAGAGAGGAAGGAGGGTGAAAGAGAGCGAAACGAGAAGAAGGAGGGTGAAAGAGAGTGAAACGAGATGTAGGAAGGTGAAAGGGAGTGAAACGAGACCAAAGAGTGAGAAAGATAGAGAAACGAGAAGAAGGAAGGTGAAAGAGAGCAAAACGAGACAAAGGAGGGGGAAAGAGAGCGAAACGAGATGAAGGAGGGTGAAAGAGAGCGAAACGAGACGAAGAAGGGTGAAAGAGAGCAAAACGAGACGAAGGAGGGTGAAAGAGAGCGAAAGGAGACGAAGGAGGGTGAAAGAGAACGAAACGAGAAGAAGGAAGGTGAAAGAGAGCGAAACGAGACAAAGGAGGGTGAAAGAGAGCTAAACGAGACGAAGGAGGGTGAAAGAGAGCGAAACGAGACGAAGAAGGGTGAAAGAGAGCGAAACGAGACGAAGGAGGGCGAAAGAGAGCGAAAGGAGACGAAGGAGGGTTAAAGAGAGCGAAACGAGACGAAGGAGGGTGGAAGAGAGCAATACAAGACGAAGGAGTGTGAAACAGAGCGAAACGAGACGATGGAGGGTGAAAGAGAGCGAAACGAGATGAAGGAGGGTCAAAGAGGGCGAAACGAGATGAAGGAGGGTGAAACAGGGCGAAGCGAGATGAAGGAGCATGAAAGAGAGCGAAACAAGGTGAAGGAGGGTAAAAGAGAGCGAAACGAGACGAAAGAGGGTAAAAGAGAGTGAAACGGGACGATGGAGGGTGAAAGAGAGCGAAAAGGGAGGAAGGAGGGTGAAAGAGAGCGAAACGAGAAGAAAAAAGGTGAAAGAGAGCGAAACGAGACAAAGGAGGGTGAAAGAGAGCGAAACGAGACGAAGGAGGGTGAAAGAGAGCGAAAGGAGTGGAAGGAGGGTGAAAGAGAGCGAAAGGAGACGAAGGAGGGTGAAAGAGAGCGAAACGAGATGAAGGAGGATGAAAGAGAGCGAAAGGAGTCGAAGGAGGGTGAAAGAGAGCGGAACGAGACGAAGGAGGGTGAAAGAGAGCGAAAGGAGACGAAGGAGGGTGAAAGAGAGCGAAACGAGAGGAAGGAGGGTGAAAGAGAGCGAAACGAGATGAAGGAGGGTGAAAGAGAGCGAAAGGAGTCGAAGGAGGGTGAAAGAGAGCGGAACGAGACGAAGGAGGGTGAAAGCGAGCGAAAGGAGACGAAGGAGGGTGAAAGAGAGCGAAAAGAGACGAAGGAGGGTGAAAGAGAACGAAACGAGAGGAAGGAGGGTGAAAGAGAGCGAAACGAGACGAAGGAGGGTGGAAGAGAGCAAAACAAGACGAAGGAGTGTGAAATAGAGCGAAACGAGACGAAGGAGGGTGAAAGAGAGCTAAACGAGATGAAGGAGAGTCAAAGAGAGCGAAACGAGATGAAGGAGGGTCAAAGAGGGTGAAACGAGATGAAGGAGGGTGAAACAGGGCGAAGCGAGACGAAGGAGCATGAAAGAGAGCGAAACAAGGTGAAGGAGGGGAAAAGAGAGCTAAACGAGACGAAAGAGGGTAAAAGAGAGTGAAACGAGACGATGGAGGGTGAAAGAGAGCGAAAAGAGAGGAAGGAGGGTGAAAGAGAGCGAAACGAGACGAAGGAGGGTGAAAGAGAGTGAAACGAGATGAAGGAAGGTGAAAGAGAGTGAAACGAGACCAAAGAGGGAGAAAGGGAGAGAAACGAGAAGGAAGGTGAAAGAGAGCGAAACGAGACAAAGGAGGGTGAAAGAGAGCGAAACAAGACGAAGGAGGGTGAAAGAGAGCGAAACGAGACGAAGAAGGGTGAAAGAGAGCGAAACGAGACGAAGGAGGGTGAAAGTGAGCGAAAGGAGACAAACGAGGGTGAAAGAGAGCGAAACGAGACGAAAGAGGGTGAAAGAGAGCGAAAGGAGTCGAAGGAGGGTGAAAAACAGCGGAACGAGACGAAGGACGGTGAAAGAGAGCGAAAGGAGACGAAGGAGGGTGAAAGAGAGCGAAACGAGAGGAAGGAGGGTGAAAGAGAGCGAAACGAGACGAAGGAGGGTGAAAGAGAGCAAAATGAGTCGAAGGAGTGTGAAACAGAGCGAAACGAGACGAAGGAGGGTGAAAGAGAGCTAAAGGAGACGAAGGAGGGTCAAAGAGAGCGAAACGAGATGAAGGAGGGTCAAAGAGGGTGAAACGAGCCGAAAGAGGGTAAAAGAGAATGAAACGAGACGATGGAGGGTGAAAGAGAGTGAAAAGAGAGGAAGGAGGGTGAAAGAGAGCGAAACGAGATGAAGGAGGGTGAATGAGAGCGAAACGAGAGGAAGGAGGGTGAAAGAGAGCGGAACGAGACGAAGGAGGGTGAAAGAGAGCGAAAGGAGACGAAGGAGGGTGAAAGAGAGCGGAACGAGAGGAAGGAGGGTGAAAGAGAGAAAAACGAGATGAAGGAGGGTGAAAGAGAGCGAAAAGAGAAGAAGGAGGGTGAAAGAAAGCGAAACGAGACGAAGGAGGGTGAAAGAGATCGAAAGGAGTCGAAGGAGGGTGAAAGAGAGTGGAACGAGACGAAGGAGGGTGAAAGAGAACGAAACGAGAAGAAGGAGGGTGAAAGAGAGCGAAACGAGATGAAGGAGGGTGAATGAGAGCGAAACGAGACGAAAGAGGGTGAAAGAGAGAGAAACGAGAAGAAGGAAGGTGAAAGAGAGCGAAACGAGACAAATGAGGGTGAAAGAGAGCGAAACGAGACGAAGGAGGGTGAAAGAGAGCAAAACGAGACGAAGAAAGGTGAAACAGAGCGAAACGAGACGAAGGAGGGTGAAAGAGAGCGAAAGGAGACGAAGGAGGGTGAAAGAGAGCGAAACGAGACGATGGAGGGTGAAAGAGAGCGAAAGGAGTCGAAGGAGGGTGAAAGAGAGCGGAACGAGACGAAGGAGGGTGAAAGAGAGCGAAAGGAGACGAAGGAGGGTGAAAGAGAACGAAACGAGAGGAAGGAGGGTGAAAGAGAGCGAAACGAGATGAAGCAGGGTGAAAGAGAGCAAAACGAGATGAAGGAGGGTGAAAGAGAGCGAAGCGAGACGAAGGAGCATGAAAGAGAGCAAAACGAGATGAAGGAGGGTAAAAGAGAGCGAAACGAGACGAAGGAGGGTCAAAGAGAGTGAAACAAGATGAAGGAGGGTCAAAGAGGGCGAAACAAGACGAAGCAGGGTGAAACAGGGCGAAGCGAGACGAAGGATCATGAAAGAGAGCGAAACGAGATGACGGAGGGTAAAAGAGAGCGAAACGAGACGAAAGAGGGTAGAAGAGAATGAAACGAGACGATGGAGGGTGAAAGAGAGAGAAAAGAGAGGAAGGAGGGTGAGAGAGAGCGAAACGAGACGAAGGAGCGTGAAAGAGAGCGAAACGAGCCAAAGAAGGGTGAAAGTGAGCGAAACGAGACGAAGGAGGGTGAAAGAGAGCGAAACGAGACAAAGGTGGGTGAAAGAGAGCGGAACGAGCCAAAGAAGGGTGAAAGAGAGCGAAAGGAGTCGAAGGAGGGTGAAAGAGAGCGAAACGAGAGGAAGGAGAGTGAAAGAGAGCAAAACGAGATGAAGGAGGGTGAAAGAGAGCGAAAAGAGACGAAGGAGGGTGAAAGAGAGTGAAACGAGACAAAGGTGGGTGAAAGAGAGCGGAACGAGACGAAGGAGGGTGAAAGAAAGCGAAACGAGACGAAGGAGGGTGAAAGAGAGCGAAAGGAGTCGAAGGAGGGTGAAAGAGAGTGGAACGAGACGAAGTAGGGTGAAAGAGAACGAAACATGAAGAAGGAGGGTGAAAGAGAGTGAAACAAGACGAAGGATGGTGAAAGAGAGCGTAACAAGATGAAGGAGGGTGGAAGAGAGCGAAACGAGACAAAGGAGGGTGAAAGAGAGCGAAACGAGAGCAAAGAGGGTGAAAGAGAGCGAAACGAGAAGAAGGATGGTGAAAGAGAGCAAAACGAGACAAAGGAGGGTGAAAGAGAGCGAAACGAGACGAAGGAGGGTGAAAGAGAGCGAAACGAGACGAAGGAGGGTGAAAGAGAGCAAAACGAGACGAAGAAAGGTGAAACAGAGCGAAACGAGACGAAGGAGGGTGAAAGAGAGCGAAAGGAGACGAAGGAGGGTGAAAGAGAGCGAAACGAGACGATGGAGGGTGAAAGAGAGCGAAAGGAGTCGAAGGAGAGTGAAAGAGAGCGGAACGAGATGAAGGAGGGTGAAAGAGAGCGAAAGGAGACGAAGGAGGGTGAAATAGAACGAAACGAGAGGAAGGAGGGTGAAAGAGAGCGAAACGAGATGAAGGAGGGTGAAAGAGAGCAAAACGAGACGAAGGAGGGTGAAAGAGAGCGAAGCGAGACGAAGGAGCATGAAAGAGAGCAAAACGAGATGAAGGAGGGTAAAAGAGAGCAAAACGAGACGAAGGAGGGTCAAAGAGAGTGAAACAAGATGAAGGAGGGTCAAAGAGGGCGAAACGAGACGAAGCAGGGTGAAACAGGGCGAAGCGAGACGAAGGATCATGAAAGAGAGCGAAACGAGATGACGGAGGGTAAAAGAGAGCGAAACGAGACGAAAGAGGGTAGAAGAGAATGAAACGAGACGATGGAGGGTGAAAGAGAGAGAAAAGAGAGGAAGGAGGGTGAGAGAGAGCGAAACGAGACGAAGGAGCGTGAAAGAGAGCGAAACGAGCCAAAGAAGGGTGAAAGAGAGCGAAACGAGACGAAGGAGGGTGAAAGAGAGCGAAACGAGACAAAGGTGGGTGAAAGAGAGCGGAACGAGCCAAAGAAGGGTGAAAGAGAGCGAAAGGAGTCGAAGGAGGGTGAAAGAGAGCGAAACGAGAGGAAGGAGAGTGAAAGAGAGCAAAACGAGATGAAGGAGGGTGAAAGAGAGCGAAAAGAGACGAAGGAGGGTGAAAGAGAGTGAAACGAGACAAAGGTGGGTGAAAGAGAGCGGAACGAGACGAAGGAGGGTGAAAGAAAGCGAAACGAGACGAAGGAGGGTGAAAGAGAGCGAAAGGAGTCGAAGGAGGGTGAAAGAGAGCGGAACGAGACGAAGTAGGGTGAAAGAGAACGAAACATGAAGAAGGAGGGTGAAAGAGAGTGAAACAAGACGAAGGATGGTGAAAGAGAGCGTAACAAGATGAAGGAGGGTGGAAGAGAGCGAAACGAGACAAAGGAGGGTGAAAGAGAGCGAAACGAGAGCAAAGAGGGTGAAAGAGAGCGAAACGAGAAGAAGGATGGTGAAAGAGAGCAAAACGAGACAAAGGAGGGTGAAAGAGAGCGAAACGAGACGAAGGAGGGTGAAAGAGAGCGAAACGAGACGAAGGAGGGTGAAAGAGAGCGAAGCGAGACGAAGGAGCATGAAAGAGAGCAAAACGAGACGAAGGAGGGTAAAAGAGAGCAAAACGAGACGAAGGAGGGTCAAAGAGAGTGAAACAAGATGAAGGAGGGTCAAAGAGGGCGAAACGAGACGAAGGAGGGTGAAACAGGGCGAAGCGAGACGAAGGAGCATGAAAGAGAGCGAAACGAGATGACGGAGGGTAAAAGAGAGCGAAACGAGACGAAAGAGGGTAGAAGAGAATGAAACGAGATGATGGAGGGTGAAAGAGAGAGAAAAGAGAGGAAGGAGGGTGAAAGAGAGCGAAACGAGATGAAGGAGGGTGAATGAGAGCGAAACGAGAGGAAGGAGGGTGAAAGAGAGCGAAACGAGACGAAGGAGTGTGAAAGAGAGCGAAACGAGCCAAAGAAGGGTGAAAGAGAGCGAAACGAGACGAAGGAGGGTGAAAGAGAGCGAAACGAGACAAAGGTGGGTGAAAGAGAGCGGAACGAGACGAAGGAGGGTGAAAGAGAGCGAAAGGAGACGAAGGAGGGTGAAAGAGAGCGAAACGAGAGGAAGGAGAGTGAAAGAGAGCAAAACGAGATGACGGAGGGTGAAAGAGAGCGAAAAGAGACGAAGGAGGGTGAAAGAGAGTGAAACGAGACAAAGGTGGGTGAAAGAGAGCGGAACGAGACGAAGGAGGGTGAAAGAAAGCGAAACGAGACGAAGGAGGGTGAAAGAGAGCGAAAGGAGTCGAAGGAGGGTGAAAGAGAGCGGAACGAGACGAAGGAGGGTGAAAGAGAACGAAACATGAAGAAGGAGGGTGAAAGAGAGCGAAACAAGACGAAGGAGGGTGAAAGAGAGCGTAAGAAGATGAAGGAGGGTGGAAGAGGGCGAAACGAGACGAAGGAGGGTGAAAGAGAGCGAAACGAGACCAAAGTGGGTGAAAGAGAGAGAAACGAGAAGAAGGACGGTGAAAGAGAGCGAAACGAGAAAAAGGAGTGTGAAAGAGAGCGAAACGAGACGAAGGAGGGTGAAAGAGAGCGAAACGAGACGAAGAAGGGTGAAAGAGAGCGAAACGAGACGATGGAGGGTGAAAGAGAGCGAAAGGAGAGGAAGGAGGGTGAAAGAGAGCGAAACGAGATGAAGGAGGGTGAATGAGAGCGAAACGAGAGGAAGGAGGGTGAAAGAGAGCGAAACGAGACGAAAGAGCGTGAAAGAGAGCGAAACGAGCCAAAGAAGGGTGAAAGAGAGCGAAATGAGACGAAGGAGGGTGAAAGAGAGCGAAAGGAGACAAAGGTGGGTGAAAGAGTGCGGAACGAGACGAAGGAGGGTGAAAGAGAGCGAAAGGAGACGAAGGAGGGTGAAAGAGAGCGAAACGAGAGGAAGGAGGGTGAAAGAGAGCAAAACGAGATGAAGGAGGGTGAAAGAGAGCGAAAAGAGACGAAGGAGGGTGAAAGAAAGCGAAACGAGACGAAGGAGGGTGAAAGAGAGTGAAAGGAGTCGAAGGAGGGTGAAAGAGAGCGAAACGAGACGAAGGAGGGTGAAAGAGAGCGAAAGGAGTCGAAGGAGGGTGAAAGAGAGCGGAACAAGACGATGGAGGGTGAAAGAGAGCGAAAGGAGAGGAAGGAGGGTGAAAGAGAGCGAAACGAGAGGAAGGAGGGTGAAAGAGAGCGAAACGAGATGAAGGAGGGTGAAAGAGAGCAAAACGAGACAAAGGAGGGTGAATGAGAGCGAAAGGAGTCGAAGGAGGGTGAAAGAGAGCGGAACGAGACGAAGGAGGGTGAAAGAGAGCGAAAAGAGACAAAGGAGGGTGAAAGAGAGCGAAACGAGAGGGAGGAGGGTGAAAGAGAGCGAAACGAGATGAAGGAGGGTGAAACAGAGCGAAGCGAGACGAAGGAGGATGAAAGAGAGCGAAACAAGGTGAAGGAGGGTAAAAGAGAGCGAAACGAAACGAAAGAGGGTAAAAGAGAGTGAAACGAGACGATGGAGGGTGAAAGAGAGCGAAAAGAGAGGAAGGAGGGTGAAAGAGAGCGAAACGAGACGAAGGAGGGTGAAAGAGAGTGAAACGAGATGTAGGAAGGTGAAAGGGAGTGAAACGAGACCAAAGAGTGAGAAAGAGAGAGAAACGAGAAGAAGGAAGGTGAAAGAGAGCAAAACGAGACAAAGGAGGGTGAAAGAGAGCGAAACGAGATGAAGGAGGGTGAAAGAGAGCGAAACGAGACGAAGAAGGGTGAAAGAGAGCAAAAAGAGACGAAGGAGGGTGAAAGAGAGCGAAAGGAGACGAAGGAGGGTGAAAGAGAGAGAAACGAGAAGAAGGAAGGTGAAAGAGAACGAAACGAGAAGAAGGAGGGTGAAAGAGAGCGAAACGAGACGAAGGAGGGTGAAAGAGAGCGTAACAAGATGAAGAAGGGTGGAAGAGAGCGAAACGAGACGAAGAAGGGTGAAAGAGAGCGAAACGAGACGAAGGAGGGTGAAAGAGAGCGAAAGGAGTCGAAGGAGGGTGGAAGAGAGCGGAACGAGACGAAGGAGGGTGAAAGAGAGCGAAAGGAGACGAAGGAGGGTGATAGAGAGCAAAACGAGACGAAGGAGGGTGAAAGAGAGCGAAAGGAGTCGAAGGAGGGTGAAAGAGAGCGGTACGAGACGAAGGAGGGTGAAAGAGAGCGAAAGGAGACGAAGGAGGGTGAAAGAGAGCGAAACGAGAGGAAGGAGGGTGAAAGAGAGCGAAACGAGATGAAGGAGGGTGAAAGAGAGCAAAACGAGACGAAGGAGGGTGAAAGAGAGTGAAGCGAGACGAAGGAGCATGAAAGAGAGCAAAACGAGATGAAGGAGGGTAAAAGAGAGCGAAACGAGACAGAGGAGGGTCAAAGAGAGTGAAACGAGATGAAGGAGGGTCAAAGAGGGCGAAACGAGACGCAGGAGGGTGAAACAGGGCGATGCGAGACGAAGGAGCATGAAAGAGAGTGAAACGAGATGACGGAGGGTAAAAGAGAGTGAAACGAGACGAAAGAGGGTAAAAGAGAATGAAACGAGACGATGGAGGGTGAAAGAGAGCGAAAAGAGAGGAAGGAGGGTGAAAGAGAGCGAAACGAGATGAAGGAGGGTGAATGAGAGCGAAACGAGAGGAAGGAGGGTGAAAGAGAGCAAAACGAGACGAAGGAGCGTGAAAGAGAGCGAAAAGAGAGGAAGGAGGGTGAATGAGAGCGAAACGAGTCGAAGGAGGGTGAATGAGAGCGAAACGAGACGAAGGAGCGTGAAAGAGAGCGAAACGAGCCAAAGAAGGGTGAAAGAGAGCGAAACGAGACGAAGGAGGGTGAAAGAGAGCGAAAGGAGACAAAGGTGGGTGAAAGAGAGCGGAACGAGACGAAGGAGGGTGAAAGAGAGCGAAAGGAGACGAAGGAGGGTGAAAGAGAGCGAAACGAGAGGAAGTAGGGTGAAAGAGAGCAAAACGAGATGAAGGAGGGTGAAAGAGAGCAAAACGAGATGAAGGAGGGTGAAAGAGAGCGAAAAGAGATGAAGGAGGGTGAAAGAAAGCGAAACGAGATGAAGGAGGGTGAAAGAGAGCGAAAGGAGTCGAAGGAGGGTGAAAGAGAGCGGAACGAGACGAAGGAGGGTGAAAGAGAACGAAACGAGAAGAAGGAGGGTGAAAGAGAGCGAAACGAGACGAAGGAGGGTGAAAGAGTGCGTAACAAGATGAAGGAGGGTGGAAGAGAGCGAAACGAGACGAAGGTGGGTGAAAGTGAGCGAAACGAGACCAAAGAGGGTGAAAGAGAGAGAAACGAGAAGAAGGAAGGTGAAAGAGAGCGAAACGAGACAAAGGAGGGTGAAAGAGAGCGAAACGAGACGAAGGAGGGTGAAAGAGAGCGAAACAAGACGAAGAAGGGTGAAAGAGAGCGAAACGAGACGAAGGAGGGTGAAAGAGAGCGAAACGAGTCGAAGGAGGGTGAAAGAGAGCGAAAGGAGTCGAAGGAGGGTGAAAGAGAGCGGAACGAGACGAAGGAGGGTGAAAGAGAGCGAAAGGAGACGAAGGAGGGTGAAAGAGAGCGAAACGAGAGGAAGGAGGCTGAAAGAGAGCGAAACGAGAGGAAGGAGGGTGAAAGAGAGCGAAACGAGACGAAGAAGGGTGAAAGAGAGCGAAAAGAGACGAAGGAGGGTGAAAGAGAGCGAAACGAGACGAAGGAGGGTGAAAGAGAGCGAAAGGAGTCGAAGGAGGGTGAAAGAGAGCGAAAGGAGTCGAAGGAGGGTGAAAGAGAGCGGAACGAGACGAAGGAGGGTGAAAGAGAGCGAAAGGAGACGAAGGAGGGTGAAAGAGAGCGAAACGAGAGGAAGGAGGGTGAAAGAGAGCGAAACGAGAGGAAGGAGGGTGAAAGAGAGCGAAACGAGACGAAGAAGGGCGAAAGAGAGTGAAAGGAGACGAAGGAGGGTGAAAGAGAGCGAAACGAGACGAAGGAGGGTGAAAGAGAGCGAAAGGAGTCGAAGGAGGGTGAAAGAGAGCGGAACAAGACGATGGAGGGTGAAAGAGAGCGAAAGGAGACGAAGGAGGGTGAAAGAGAGCGAAACGAGATGAAGGAGGGTGAAAGAGAGCAAAACGAGACGAAGGAGGGTGAAAGAGAGCGAAAGGAGTCGAAGGAGGGTGAAAGAGAGCGGAACGAGACAAAGGAGGGTGAAAGAGAGCGAAAAGAGACGAAGGAGGGTGAAAGAGAGCGAAACGAGAGGGAGGAGGGTGAAAGAGAGCGAAACGAGACGAAGAAGGGTGGAAGAGAGCAAAACAAGACGAAGGAGTGTGAAACAGAGCGAAACGAGACGAAGGAGGGTGAAAGAGAGCTAAACGAGACAAAGGAGAGTCAAAGAGAGCGAAACGAGATGAAGGAGGGTCAAAGAGGGCGAAACGAGATGAAGGAGGGTGAAACAGGGCGAACCGAGACGAAGGAGGATGAAAGAGAGCGAAACAAGGTGAAGGAGGGTAAAAGAGAGCGAAAGGAGTCGAAGGAGGGTGAAAGAGAGCGGAACAAGACGATGGAGGGTGAAAGAGAGCGAAAAGAGACGAAGGAGGGTGAAAGAGAGTGAAACGAGATGTAGGAAGGTGAAAGGGAGTGAAACGAGACCAAAGAGTGAGAAAGAGAGAGAAACGAGAAGAAGGAAGGTGAAAGAGAGCAAAACGAGACAAAGGAGGGTGAAAGAGAGCGAAACGAGATGAAGGAGGGTGAAAGAGAGCGAAACGAGACGAAGAAGGGTGAAAGAGAGCAAAACGAAACAAAGGAGGGTGAAAGAGAGCGAAAGGAGACGAAGGAGGGTGAAAGAGAGAGAAACGAGAAGAAGGAAGGTGAAAGAGAGCGAAACGAGACAAAGGAGGGTGAAAGAGAGCGAAACGAGACGAAGGAGGGTGAAAGAGAGCGAAACGAGACGAAGAAGGGTGAAAGAGAGCGAAACGAGACGAAGGAGGGCGAAAGAGAGCGAAAGGAGACGAAGGAGGGTTAAAGAGAGCGAAACGAGACGAAGGAGGTTGAAAGAGAGCGAAAGGATACGAAGGAGGGTGAAACAGAGCGAAACGAGAGGAAGGAGGTTGAAAGAGAGCGAAACGAGACGAAAGAGGGTGGAAGAGAGCAATACAAGACGAAGGAGTATGAAACAGAGCGAAACGAGACGATGGAGGGTGAAAGAGAGCGAAACGAGATGAAGGTGGGTCTAAGAGGGCGAAGCGAGATGAAGGAGGGTGAAACAGGGTGAAGTGAGACGAAGGAGCATGAAAGAGAGCGAAACAAGGTGAAGGAGGGTGAAAGAGAGCGAAACGAGATGAAGGAGGGTGAAAGAGAGCGAAACGAGACGAAGAAGGGTGAAAGAGAGCAAAACGAGACGAAGGAGGGTGAAAGAGAGCGAAAGGAGACGAAGGAGGGTGAAAGAGAGAGAAACGAGAAGAAGGAAGGTGAAAGAGAACGAAACGAGAAGAAGGAGGGTGAAAGAGAGCGAAACGAGACGAAGGAGGGTGAAAGAGAGCGTAACAAGATGAAGAAGGGTGGAAGAGAGCGAAACGAGACGAAGAAGGGTGAAAGAGAGCGAAACGAGACCAAAGAGGGTGAAAGCGAGAGAAACGAGAAGAAGGAAGGTGAAAGAAGGCGAAACGAGACAAAGGAGGGTGAAAGAGAGCGAAACGAGACGAAGGAGGGTGAAAGAAAGCGAAACGAGACGAAGAAGGGTGAAAGAGAGCGAAACGAGACGAAGGAGGGTGAAAGAGAGCGAAACGAGACGAAGGAGGGTGAAAGAGAGCGAAAGGAGTCGAAGGAGGGTGGAAGAGAGCGGAACGAGACGAAGGAGGATGAAAGAGAGCGAAAGGAGACGAAGGAGGGTGATAGAGAGCAAAACGAGACGAAGGAGGGTGAAAGAGAGCGAAAGGAGTCGAAGGAGGGTGAAAGAGAGCGGTACGAGACGAAGGAGGGTGAAAGAGAGCGAAAGGAGACGAAGGAGGGTGAAAGAGAGCGAAACGAGAGGAAGGAGGGTGAAAGAGAGCGAAACGAGATGAAGGAGGGTGAAAGAGAGCAAAACGAGACGAAGGAGGGTGAAAGAGAGTGAAGCGAGACGAAGGAGCATGAAAGAGAGCAAAACGAGATGAAGGAGGGTAAAAGAGAGCGAAACGAGACAGAGGAGGGTCAAAGAGAGTGAAACGAGATGAAGGAGGGTCAAAGAGGGCGAAACGAGACGCAGGAGGGTGAAACAGGGCGATGCGAGACGAAGGAGCATGAAAGAGAGTGAAACGAGATGACGGAGGGTAAAAGAGAGTGAAACGAGACGAAAGAGGGTAAAAGAGAATGAAACGAGACGATGGAGGGTGAAAGAGAGCGAAAAGAGAGGAAGGAGGGTGAAAGAGAGCGAAACGAGATGAAGGAGGGTGAATGAGAGCGAAACGAGAGGAAGGAGGGTGAAAGAGAGCAAAACGAGACGAAGGAGCGTGAAAGAGCGCGAAAAGAGAGGAAGGAGGGTGAATGAGAGCGAAACGAGTCGAAGGAGGGTGAATGAGAGCGAAACGAGACGAAGGAGCGTGAAAGAGAGCGAAACGAGCCAAAGAAGGGTGAAAGAGAGCGAAACGAGACGAAGGAGGGTGAAAGAGAGCGAAAGGAGACAAAGGTGGGTGAAAGAGAGCGGAACGAGACGAAGGAGGGTGAAAGAGAGCGAAAGGAGACGAAGGAGGGTGAAAGAGAGCGAAACGAGAGGAAGGAGGGTGAAAGAGAGCAAAACGAGATGAAGGAGGGTGAAAGAGAGCAAAACGAGATGAAGGAGGGTGAAAGAGAGCGAAAAGAGATGAAGGAGGGTGAAAGAAAGCGAAACGAGATGAAGGAGGGTGAAAGAGAGCGAAAGGAGTCGAAGGAGGGTGAAAGAGAGCGGAACGAGACGAAGGAGGGTGAAAGAGAACAAAACGAGAAGAAGGAGGGTGAAAGAGAGCGAAACGAGACGAAGGAGGGTGAAAGAGTGCGTAACAAGATGAAGGAGGGTGGAAGAGAGCGAAACGAGACGAAGGTGGGTGAAAGTGAGCGAAACGAGACCAAAGAGGGTGAAAGAGAGAGAAACGAGAAGAAGGAAGGTGAAAGAGAGCGAAACGAGACAAAGGAGGGTGAAAGAGAGCGAAACGAGACGAAGGAGGGTGAAAGAGAGCGAAACAAGACGAAGAAGGGTGAAAGAGAGCGAAACGAGACGAAGGAGGGTGAAAGAGAGCGAAACGAGTCGAAGGAGGGTGAAAGAGAGCGAAAGGAGTCGAAGGAGGGTGAAAGAGAGCGGAACGAGACGAAGGAGGGTGAAAGAGAGCGAAAGGAGACGAAGGAGGGTGAAAGAGAGCGAAACGAGAGGAAGGAGGCTGAAAGAGAGCGAAACGAGAGGAAGGAGGGTGAAAGAGAGCGAAACGAGACGAAGAAGGGTGAAAGAGAGCGAAAAGAGACGAAGGAGGGTGAAAGAGAGCGAAACGAGACGAAGGAGGGTGAAAGAGAGCGAAAGGAGTCGAAGGAGGGTGAAAGAGAGCGAAAGGAGTCGAAGGAGGGTGAAAGAGAGCGGAACGAGACGAAGGAGGGTGAAAGAGAGCGAAAGGAGACGAAGGAGGGTGAAAGAGAGCGAAACGAGAGGAAGGAGGGTGAAAGAGAGCGAAACGAGAGGAAGGAGGGTGAAAGAGAGCGAAACGAGACGAAGAAGGGCGAAAGAGAGTGAAAGGAGACGAAGGAGGGTGAAAGAGAGCGAAACGAGACGAAGGAGGGTGAAAGAGAGCGAAAGGAGTCGAAGGAGGGTGAAAGAGAGCGGAACAAGACGATGGAGGGTGAAAGAGAGCGAAAGGAGACGAAGGAGGGTGAAAGAGAGCGAAACGAGATGAAGGAGGGTGAAAGAGAGCAAAACGAGACGAAGGAGGGTGAAAGAGAGCGAAAGGAGTCGAAGGAGGGTGAAAGAGAGCGGAACGAGACAAAGGAGGGTGAAAGAGAGCGAAAAGAGACGAAGGAGGGTGAAAGAGAGCGAAACGAGAGGGAGGAGGGTGAAAGAGAGCGAAACGAGACGAAGAAGGGTGGAAGAGAGCAAAACAAGACGAAGGAGTGTGAAACAGAGCGAAACGAGACGAAGGAGGGTGAAAGAGAGCTAAACGAGACAAAGGAGAGTCAAAGAGAGCGAAACGAGATGAAGGAGGGTCAAAGAGGGCGAAACGAGATGAAGGAGGGTGAAACAGGGCGAAGCGAGACGAAGGAGGATGAAAGAGAGCGAAACAAGGTGAAGGAGGGTAAAAGAGAGCGAAAGGAGTCGAAGGAGGGTGAAAGAGAGCGGAACAAGACGATGGAGGGTGAAAGAGAGCGAAAAGAGACGAAGGAGGGTGAAAGAGAGTGAAACGAGATGTAGGAAGGTGAAAGGGAGTGAAACGAGACCAAAGAGTGAGAAAGAGAGAGAAACGAGAAGAAGGAAGGTGAAAGAGAGCAAAACGAGACAAAGGAGGGTGAAAGAGAGCGAAACGAGATGAAGGAGGGTGAAAGAGAGCGAAACGAGACGAAGAAGGGTGAAAGAGAGCAAAACGAAACAAAGGAGGGTGAAAGAGAGCGAAAGGAGACGAAGGAGGGTGAAAGAGAGAGAAACGAGAAGAAGGAAGGTGAAAGAGAGCGAAACGAGACAAAGGAGGGTGAAAGAGAGCGAAACGAGACGAAGGAGGGTGAAAGAGAGCGAAACGAGACGAAGAAGGGTGAAAGAGAGCGAAACGAGACGAAGGAGGGCGAAAGAGAGCGAAAGGAGACGAAGGAGGGTTAAAGAGAGCGAAACGAGACGAAGGAGGTTGAAAGAGAGCGAAAGGATACGAAGGAGGGTGAAACAGAGCGAAACGAGAGGAAGGAGGTTGAAAGAGAGCGAAACGAGACGAAAGAGGGTGGAAGAGAGCAATACAAGACGAAGGAGTATGAAACAGAGCGAAACGAGACGATGGAGGGTGAAAGAGAGCGAAACGAGATGAAGGTGGGTCTAAGAGGGCGAAGCGAGATGAAGGAGGGTGAAACAGGGTGAAGTGAGACGAAGGAGCATGAAAGAGAGCGAAACAAGGTGAAGGAGGGTAAAAGAGAGCGAAACGAGACGAAAGAGGGTAAAAGAGAGTGAAACGAGACGATGGAGGGTGAAAGAGAGCGAAAAGAGAGGAAGGAGGGTGAAAGAGAGCGAAATGAGACGAAGGTGGGTGAAAGAGAGTGAAACGAGATGAAGGAAGGTGAAAGAGAGTGAAACGAGACCAAAGAGGGAGAAAGAGAGAGAAACGAGAAGAAAAAAGGTGAAAGAGAGCGAAACGAGACAAAGGAGGGTGAAAGAGAGCGAAACGAGACGAAGGAGGGTGAAAGAGAGCGAAAGGAGTCGAAGGAGGGTGAAAGAGAGCGGAACGAGACGAAGGAGGGTGAAAGAGAGCGAAAGGAGACGAAGGAGGGTGAAAGAGAGCGAAACGAGACGAAGGAGGATGAAAGAGAGCAAAAGGAGTCGAAGGAGGGTGAAAGAGAGCGGAACGAGACGAAGGAGGGTGAAAGAGAGCGAAAGGAGACGAAGGAGGGTGAAAGAGAGCGAAACGAGACGAAGGAGGGTGAAAGAGAGCGAAACGAGTCGAAGGAGGGTGAAAGAGAGCGAAAGGAGACGTAGGAGGGTGAAAGAGAGCGGAACCAGACGAAGGAGGGTGAAAGAGAGCGAAAGGAGACGAAGGAGGGTGAAAGAGAGCGAAACGAGAGGAAGGAGGGTGAAAGAGAGCGAAACGAGAGGAAGGAGGGTGAAAGAGAGCGAAACGAGACGAAGAAGGGTGAAAGAGAGCGAAAGGAGACGAAGGAGGGTGAAAGAGAGCGAAACGAGACGAAGGAGGGTGAAAGAGAGCGAAAGGAGTCGAAGGAGGGTGAAAGAGAGCGGAACAAGACGATGGAGGGTGAAAGAGAGCGAAAGGAGAGGAAGGAGGGTGAAAGAGAGCGGAACGAGACGAAGGAGGGTGAAAGAGAGCGAAAAGAGACAAAGGAGGGTGAAAGAGAGCGAAACGAGAGGGAGGAGGGTGAAAGAGAGCAAAATGAGATGAAGGAGGGTGAAACAGAGCGAAGCGAGACGAAGTAGGATGAAAGAGAGCGAAACAAGGTGAAGGAGGGTAAAAGAGAGCGAAACGAAACGAAAGAGGGTAAAAGAGAGTGAAACGAGACGATGGAGGGTGAAAGAGAGCGAAAAGAGAGGAAGGAGGGTGAAAGAGAGCGAAACGAGACGAAGGAGGGTGAAAGAGAGTGAAACGAGATGTAGGAAGGTGAAAGGGAGTGAAACGAGACCAAAGAGTGAGAAAGAGAGAGAAACGAGAAGAAGGAAGGTGAAAGAGAGCAAAACGAGACAAAGGAGGGTGAAAGAGAGCGAAACGAGATGAAGGAGGGTGAAAGAGAGCGAAACGAGACGAAGGAGGGTGAAAGAGAGCGAAACGAGACGAAGAAGGGTGAAAGAGAGCGAAACGAGACGAAGGAGGGCGAAAGAGAGCGAAAGGAGATGAAGGAGGGTTAAAGAGAGCGAAACGAGACGAAGGAGGTTGAAAGAGAGCGAAAGGAGACGACGGAGGGTGAAACAGAGCGAAACGAGAGGAAGGAGGTTGAAAGAGAGTGAAACGAGACGAAAGAGGGTGGAAGAGAGCAATACAAGACGAAGGAGTATGAAACAGAGCGAAACGAGACGATGGAGGGTGAAAGAGAGCGAAACGAGATGAAGGAGGGTCAAAGAGGGCGAAGCGAGATGAAGGAGGGTGAAACAGGGTGAAGTGAGACGAAGGAGCATGAAAGAGAGCGAAACAAGGTGAAGGAGGGTAAAAGAGAGCGAAACGAGACGAAAGAGGGTAAAAGAGAGTGAAACGAGACGATGGAGGGTGAAAGAGAGCGAAAAGGGAGGAAGGAGGGTGAAAGAGAGCGAAATGAGACGAAGGTGGGTGAAAGAGAGTGAAACGAGATGAAGGAAGGTGAAAGAGAGTGAAACGAGACCAAAGAGGGAGAAAGAGAGAGAAACGAGAAGAAAAAAGGTGAAAGAGAGCGAAACGAGACAAAGGAGGGTGAAAGAGAGCGAAACGAGACGAAGGAGGGTGAAAGAGAGCGAAAGGAGACGAAGGAGGGTGAAAGAGAGCGGAACGAGACGAAGGAGGGTGAACGAGAGCGAAAGGAGACGAAGGAGGGTGAAAGAGAGCGAAACGAGACGAAGGAGGATGAAAAGGAGCAAAAGGAGTCGAAGGAGGGTGAAAGAGAGCGGAACGAGACGAAGGAGGGTGAAAGAGAGCGAAAGGAGACGAAGGAGGGTGAAAGAGAGCGAAACGAGACGAAGGAGGGTGAAAGAGAGCGAAACGAGTCGAAGGAGGGTGAAAGAGAGCGAAAGGAGTCGAAGGAGGGTGAAAGAGAGCGGAACGAGACGAAGGAGGGTGAAAGAGAGCGAAAGGAGACGAAGGAGGGTGAAAGAGAGCGAAACGAGAGGAAGGAGGGTGAAAGAGAGCGAAACGAGAGGAAGGAGGGTGAAAGAGAGCGAAACGAGACGAAGAAGGGTGAAAGAGAGCGAAAGGAGACGAAGGCGGGTGAAAGAGAGCGAAACGAGACGAAGGAGGGTGAAAGAGAGCGAAAGGAGTCGAAGGAGGGTGAAAGAGAGCGGAACAAGACGATGGAGGGTGAAAGAGAGCGAAAGGAGAGGAAGGAGGGTGAAAGAGAGCAAAACGAGAGGAAGGAGGGTGAAAGAGAGCGAAACGAGATGAAGGAGGGTGAAAGAGAGCAAAACGAGACGAAGGAGGGTGAAAGAGAGCGAAAGGAGTCGAAGGAGGGTGAAAGAGAGCGGAACGAGACGAAGGAGGGTGAAAGAGAGCGAAAAGAGACAAAGGAGGGTGAAAGAGAGCGAAACGAGAGGGAGGAGGGTGAAAGAGAGCGAAACGAGATGAAGGAGGGTGAAACAGAGCGAAGCAAGACGAAGGAGGATGAAAGAGAGCGAAACAAGGTGAAGGAGGGTAAAAGAGAGCGAAACGAAACGAAAGAGGGTAAAAGAGAGTGAAACGAGACGATGGAGGGTGAAAGAGAGCGAAAAGAGAGGAAGGAGGGTGAAAGAGAGCGAAACGAGACGAAGAAGGGTGAAAGAGAGCAAAACGAGACGAAGGAGGGTGAAAGAGAGCGAAAGGAGACGAAGGACGGTGAAAGAGAGAGAAACGAGAAGAAGGAAGGTGAAAGAGAGCGAAACGAGACAAAGGAGGGAGAAAGAGAGCTAAACGAGACGAAGGAGGGTGAAAGAGAGCGAAACGAGACGAAGAAGGGTGAAAGAGAGCGAAACGAGACGAAGGAGGGCGAAAGAGAGCGAAAGGAGACGAAGGAGGGTTAAAGAGAGCGAAACGAGACGAAGGAGGTTGAAAGAGAGCGAAAGGAGACGAAGGAGGGTGAAAGAGAGCGAAAAGAGACGAAGGAGGGTGAAACAGAGCGAAACGAGAGGAAGGAGGTTGAAAGAGAGCGAAACGAGACGAAAGAGGGTGGAAGAGAGCAATACAAGACGAAGGAGTGTGAAACAGAGCGAAACGAGACGATGGAGGGTGAAAGAGAGCGAAACGAGATGAAGGAGGGTCAAAGAGGGCGAAACGAGATGAAGGAGGGTGAAACAGGGCGAAGCGAGACGAAGGAGCATGAAAGAGAGCGAAACAAGGTGAAGGAGGGTAAAAGAGAGCGAAACGAGACGAAAGAGGGTGAAAGAGAGAGAAACGAGAAGAAGGAAGGTGAAAGAAGGCGAAACGAGACAAAGGAGGGTGAAAGAGAGCGAAACGAGACGAAGGAGGGTGAAAGAAAGCGAAACGAGACGAAGAAGGGTGAAAGAGAGCGAAACGAGACGAAGGAGGGTGAAAGAGAGCGAAACGAGACGAAGGAGGGTGAAAGAGAGCGAAAGGAGTCGAAGGAGGGTGGAAGAGAGCGGAACGAGACGAAGGAGGGTGAAAGAGAGCGAAAGGAGACGAAGGAGGGTGATAGAGAGCAAAACGAGACGAAGGAGGGTGAAAGAGAGCGAAAGGAGTCGAAGGAGGGTGAAAGAGAGCGGTACGAGACGAAGGAGGGTGAAAGAGAGCGAAAGGAGACGAAGGAGGGTGAAAGAGAGCGAAACGAGAGGAAGGAGGGTGAAAGAGAGCGAAACGAGATGAAGGAGGGTGAAAGAGAGCAAAACGAGACGAAGGAGGGTGAAAGAGAGTAAAGCGTGACGAAGGAGCATGAAAGAGAGCAAAACGAGATGAAGGAGGGTAAAAGAGAGCGAAACGAGACAGAGGAGGGTCAAAGAGAGTGAAACGAGATGAAGGAGGGTCAAAGAGGGCGAAACGAGACGCAGGAGGGTGAAACAGGGCGATGCGAGACGAAGGAGCATGAAAGAGAGTGAAACGAGATGACGGAGGGTAAAAGAGAGTGAAACGAGATGAAAGAGGGTAAAAGAGAATGAAACGAGACGATGGAGGGTGAAAGAGAGCGAAAAGAGAGGAAGGAGGGTGAAAGAGAGCGAAACGAGATGAAGGAGGGTGAATGAGAGCGAAACGAGAGGAAGGAGGGTGAAAGAGAGCTAAACGAGACGAAGGAGCGTGAAAGAGAGCGAAAAGAGAGGAAGGAGGGTGAATGAGAGCGAAACGAGTCGAAGGAGGGTGAATGAGAGCGAAACGAGACGAAGGAGCGTGAAAGAGAGCGAAACGAGCCAAAGAAGGGTGAAAGAGAGCGAAACGAGACGAAGGAGGGTGAAAGAGAGCGAAAGGAGACAAAGGTGGGTGAAAGAGAGCGGAACGAGACGAAGGAGGGTGAAAGAGAGCGAAAGGAGACGAAGGAGGGTGAAAGAGAGCGAAACGAGAGGAAGGAGGGTGAAAGAGAGCAAAACGAGATGAAGGAGGGTGAAAGAGAGCAAAACGAGATGAAGGAGGGTGAAAGAGAGCGAAAAGAGATGAAGGAGGGTGAAAGAAAGCGAAACGAGATGAAGGAGGGTGAAAGAGAGCGAAAGGAGTCGAAGGAGGGTGAAAGAGAGCGGAACGAGACGAAGGAGGGTGAAAGAGAACGAAACGAGAAGAAGGAGGGTGAAAGAGAGCGAAACGAGACGAAGGAGGGTGAAAGAGTGCGTAACAAGATGAAGGAGGGTGGAAGAGAGCGAAACGAGACGAAGGTGGGTGAAAGTGAGCGAAACGAGACCAAAGAGGGTGAAAGAGAGAGAAACGAGAAGAAGGAAGGTGAAAGAGAGCGAAACGAGACAAAGGAGGGTGAAAGAGAGCGAAACGAGACGAAGGAGGGTGAAAGAGAGCGAAACAAGACGAAGAAGGGTGAAAGAGAGCGAAACGAGACGAAGGAGGGTGAAAGAGAGCGAAACGAGTCGAAGGAGGGTGAAAGAGAGCGAAAGGAGTCGAAGGAGGGTGAAAGAGAGCGGAACGAGACGAAGGAGGGTGAAAGAGAGCGAAAGGAGACGAAGGAGGGTGAAAGAGAGCGAAACGAGAGGAAGGAGGGTGAAAGAGAGCGAAACGAGAGGAAGGAGGGTGAAAGAGAGCGAAACGAGACGAAGAAGGGTGAAAGAGAGCGAAAGGAGACGAAGGAGGGTGAAAGAGAGCGAAAGGAGACGAAGGAGGGTGAAAGAGAGCGAAAGGAGTCGAAGGAGGGTGAAAGAGAGCGGAACAAGACGATGGAGGGAGAAAGAGAGCGAAAGGAGAGGAAGGAGGGTGAAAGAGAGCAAAACGAGAGGAAGGAGGGTGAAAGAGAGCGAAACGAGATGAAGGAGGGTGAAAGAGAGCAAAACGAGACGAAGGAGGGTGAAAGAGAGAGAAAGGAGTCGAAGGAGGGTGAAAGAGAGCGGAACGAGACGAAGGAGGGTGAAAGAGAGCGAAAAGAGACAAAGGAGGGTGAAAGAGAGCGAAACGAGAGGGAGGAGGGTGAAAGAGAGCGAAACGAGATGAAGGAGGGTGAAACAGAGCGAAGCGAGACGAAGGAGGATGAAAGAGAGCGAAACAAGGTGAAGGAGGGTAAAAGAGAGCGAAACGAAACGAAAGAGGGTAAAAGAGAGTGAAACGAGACGATGGAGGGTGAAAGAGAGCGAAAAGAGAGGAAGGAGGGTGAAAGAGAGCGAAACGAGACGAAGGAGGGTGAAAGAGAGTGAAACGAGATGTAGGAAGGTGAAAGGGAGTGAAACGAGACCAAAGAGTGAGAAAGAGAGAGAAACGAGAAGAAGGAAGGTGAAAGAGAGCAAAACGAGACAAAGGAGGGTGAAAGAGAGCGAAACGAGATGAAGGAGGGTGAAAGAGAGCGAAACGAGACGAAGAAGGGTGAAAGAGAGCAAAACGAGACGAAGGAGGGTGAAAGAGAGCGAAAGGAGACGAAGGACGGTGAAAGAGAGAGAAACGAGAAGAAGGAAGGTGAAAGAGAGCGAAACGAGACAAAGGAGGGAGAAAGAGAGCTAAACGAGACGAAGGAGGGTGAAAGAGAGCGAAACGAGACGAAGAAGGGTGAAAGAGAGCGAAACGAGACGAAGGAGGGCGAAAGAGAGCGAAAGGAGACGAAGGAGGGTTAAAGAGAGCGAAACGAGACGAAGGAGGTTGAAAGAGAGCGAAAGGAGACGAAGGAGGGTGAAAGAGAGCGAAAAGAGACGAAGGAGGGTGAAACAGAGCGAAACGAGAGGAAGGAGGTTGAAAGAGAGCGAAACGAGACGAAAGAGGGTGGAAGAGAGCAATACAAGACGAAGGAGTGTGAAACAGAGCGAAACGAGACGATGGAGGGTGAAAGAGAGCGAAACGAGATGAAGGAGGGTCAAAGAGGGCGAAACGAGATGAAGGAGGGTGAAACAGGGCGAAGCGAGACGAAGGAGCATGAAAGAGAGCGAAACAAGGTGAAGGAGGGTAAAAGAGAGCGAAACGAGACGAAAGAGGGTGAAAGAGAGAGAAACGAGAAGAAGGAAGGTGAAAGAAGGCGAAACGAGACAAAGGAGTGTGAAAGAGAGCGAAACGAGACGAAGGAGGGTGAAAGAAAGCGAAACGAGACGAAGAAGGGTGAAAGAGAGCGAAACGAGACGAAGGAGGGTGAAAGAGAGCGAAACGAGACGAAGGAGGGTGAAAGAGAGCGAAAGGAGTCGAAGGAGGGTGGAAGAGAGCGGAACGAGACGAAGGAGGGTGAAAGAGAGCGAAAGGAGACGAAGGAGGGTGATAGAGAGCAAAACGAGACGAAGGAGGGTGAAAGAGAGCGAAAGGAGTCGAAGGAGGGTGAAAGAGAGCGGTACGAGACGAAGGAGGGTGAAAGAGAGCGAAAGGAGACGAAGGAGGGTGAAAGAGAGCGAAACGAGAGGAAGGAGGGTGAAAGAGAGCGAAACGAGATGAAGGAGGGTGAAAGAGAGCAAAACGAGACGAAGGAGGGTGAAAGAGAGTGAAGCGAGACGAAGGAGCATGAAAGAGAGCAAAACGAGATGAAGGAGGGTAAAAGAGAGCGAAACGAGACAGAGGAGGGTCAAAGAGAGTGAAACGAGATGAAGGAGGGTCAAAGAGGGCGAAACGAGACGCAGGAGGGTGAAACAGGGCGATGCGAGACGAAGGAGCATGAAAGAGAGTGAAACGAGATGACGGAGGGTAAAAGAGAGTGAAACGAGACGAAAGAGGGTAAAAGAGAATGAAACGAGACGATGGAGGGTGAAAGAGAGCGAAAAGAGAGGAAGGAGGGTGAAAGAGAGCGAAACGAGATGAAGGAGGGTGAATGAGAGCGAAACGAGAGGAAGGAGGGTGAAAGAGAGCTAAACGAGACGAAGGAGCGTGGAAGAGAGCGAAAAGAGAGGAAGGAGGGTGAATGAGAGCGAAACGAGTCGAAGGAGGGTGAATGAGAGCGAAACGAGACGAAGGAGCGTGAAAGAGAGCGAAACGAGCCAAAGAAGGGTGAAAGAGAGCGAAACGAGACGAAGGAGGGTGAAAGAGAGCGAAAGGAGACAAAGGTGGGTGAAAGAGAGCGGAACGAGACGAAGGAGGGTGAAAGAGAGCGAAAGGAGACGAAGGAGGGTGAAAGAGAGCGAAACGAGAGGAAGGAGGGTGAAAGAGAGCAAAACGAGATGAAGGAGGGTGAAAGAGAGCAAAACGAGATGAAGGAGGGTGAAAGAGAGCGAAAAGAGATGAAGGAGGGTGAAACAAAGCGAAACGAGATGAAGGAGGGTGAAAGAGAGCAAAAGGAGTCGAAGGAGGGTGAAAGAGAGCGGAACGAGACGAAGGAGGGTGAAAGAGAACGAAACGAGAAGAAGGAGGGTGAAAGAGAGCGAAACGAGACGAAGGAGGGTGAAAGAGAGCGAAACGAGACGAAGGAGGGTGAAAGAGAGCGAAACGAGTCGAAGGAGGGTGAAAGAGAGCGAAAGGAGTCGAAGGAGGGTGAAAGAGAGCGGAACGAGACGAAGGAGGGTGAAAGAGAGCGAAAGGAGACGAAGGAGGGTGAAAGAGAGCGAAACGAGAGGTAGGAGGGTGAAAGAGAGCGAAACGAGAGGAAGGAGGGTGAAAGAGAGCGAAACGAGACGAAGAAGGGTGAAAGAGAGCGAAAGGAGACGAAGGAGGGTGAAAGAGAGCGAAACGAGACGAAGGAGGGTGAAAGAGAGCGAAAGGAGTCGAAGGAGGGTGAAAGAGAGCGAAAGGAGTCGAAGGAGGGTGAAAGAGAGCGGAACGAGACGAAGGAGGGTGAAAGAGAGCGAAAGGAGACGAAGGAGGGTGAAAGAGAGCGAAACGAGAGGAAGGAGGGTGAAAGAGAGCGAAACGAGAGGAAGGAGGGTGAAAGAGAGCGAAACGAGACGAAGAAGGGCGAAAGAGAGCGAAAGGAGACGAAGGAGGGTGAAAGAGAGCGAAACGAGACGAAGGAGGGTGAAAGAGAGCGAAAGGAGTCGAAGGAGGGTGAAAGAGAGCGGAACAAGACGATGGAGGGTGAAAGAGAGCGAAAGGAGACGAAGGAGGGTGAAAGAGAGCGAAACGAGATGAAGGAGGGTGAAAGAGAGCAAAACGAGACGAAGGAGGGTGAAAGAGAGCGAAAGGAGTCGAAGGAGGGTGAAAGAGAGCGGAACGAGACAAAGGAGGGTGAAAGAGAGCGAAAAGAGACGAAGGAGGGTGAAAGAGAGCGAAACGAGAGGGAGGAGGGTGAAAGAGAGCGAAACGAGACGAAGAAGGGTGGAAGAGAGCAAAACAAGACGAAGGAGTGTGAAACAGAGCGAAACGAGACGAAGGAGGGTGAAAGAGAGCTAAACGAGACAAAGGAGAGTCAAAGAGAGCGAAACGAGATGAAGGAGGGTCAAAGAGGGCGAAACGAGATGAAGGAGGGTGAAACAGGGCGAAGCGAGACGAAGGAGGATGAAAGAGAGCGAAACAAGGTGAAGGAGGGTAAAAGAGAGCGAAAGGAGTCGAAGGAGGGTGAAAGAGAGCGGAACAAGACGATGGAGGGTGAAAGAGAGCGAAAAGAGACGAAGGAGGGTGAAAGAGAGTGAAACGAGATGTAGGAAGGTGAAAGGGAGTGAAACGAGACCAAAGAGTGAGAAAGAGAGAGAAACGAGAAGAAGGAAGGTGAAAGAGAGCAAAACGAGACAAAGGAGGGTGAAAGAGAGCGAAACGAGATGAAGGAGGGTGAAAGAGAGCGAAACGAGACGAAGAAGGGTGAAAGAGAGCAAAACGAAACAAAGGAGGGTGAAAGAGAGCGAAAGGAGACGAAGGAGGGTGAAAGAGAGAGAAACGAGAAGAAGGAAGGTGAAAGAGAGCGAAACGAGACAAAGGAGGGTGAAAGAGAGCGAAACGAGACGAAGGAGGGTGAAAGAGAGCGAAACGAGACGAAGAAGGGTGAAAGAGAGCGAAACGAGACGAAGGAGGGCTAAAGAGAGCGAAAGGAGACGAAGGAGGGTTAAAGAGAGCGAAACGAGACGAAGGAGGTTGAAAGAGAGCGAAAGGAGACGAAGGAGGGTGAAACAGAGCGAAACGAGAGGAAGGAGGTTGAAAGAGAGCGAAACGAGACGAAAGAGGGTGGAAGAGAGCAATACAAGACGAAGGAGTATGAAACAGAGCGAAACGAGACGATGGAGGGTGAAAGAGAGCGAAACGAGATGAAGGTGGGTCTAAGAGGGCGAAGCGAGATGAAGGAGGGTGAAACAGGGTGAAGTGAGACGAAGGAGCATGAAAGAGAGCGAAACAAGGTGAAGGAGGGTAAAAGAGAGCGAAACGAGACGAAAGAGGGTAAAAGAGAGTGAAACGAGACGATGGAGGGTGAAAGAGAGCGAAAAGAGAGGAAGGAGGGTGAAAGAGAGCGAAACGAGACGAAGGAGGGGGAAAGAGAGTGAAACGAGATGTAGGAAGGTGAAAGGGAGTGAAACGAGACCAAAGAGTGAGAAAGAGAGAGAAACGAGAAGAAGGAAGGTGAAAGAGAGCAAAACGAGACAAAGGAGGGTGAAAGAGAGCGAAACGAGATGAAGGAGGGTGAAAGAGAGCGAAACGAGACGAAGAAGGGTGAAAGAGAGCAAAACGAGACGAAGGAGGGTGAAAGAGAGCGAAAGGAGACGAAGGACGGTGAAAGAGAGAGAAACGAGAAGAAGGAAGGTGAAAGAGAGCGAAACGAGACAAAGGAGGGAGAAAGAGAGCTAAACGAGACGAAGGAGGGTGAAAGAGAGCGAAACGAGACGAAGAAGGGTGAAAGAGAGCGAAACGAGACGAAGGAGGGCGAAAGAGAGCGAAAGGAGACGAAGGAGGGTTAAAGAGAGCGAAACGAGATGAAGGAGGTTGAAAGAGAGCGAAAGGAGACGAAGGAGGGTGAAAGAGAGCGAAAAGAGACGAAGGAGGGTGAAACAGAGCGAAACGAGAGGAAGGAGGTTGAAAGAGAGCGAAACGAGACGAAAGAGGGTGGAAGAGAGCAATACAAGACGAAGGAGTGTGAAACAGAGCGAAACGAGACGATGGAGGGTGAAAGAGAGCGAAACGAGATGAAGGAGGGTCAAAGAGGGCGAAACGAGATGAAGGAGGGTGAAACAGGGCGAAGCGAGACGAAGGAGCATGAAAGAGAGCGAAACAAGGTGAAGGAGGGTAAAAGAGAGCGAAACGAGACGAAAGAGGGTGAAAGAGAGAGAAACGAGAAGAAGGAAGGTGAAAGAAGGCGAAACGAGACAAAGGAGTGTGAAAGAGAGCGAAACGAGACGAAGGAGGGTGAAAGAAAGCGAAACGAGACGAAGAAGGGTGAAAGAGAGCGAAACGAGACGAAGGAGGGTGAAAGAGAGCGAAACGAGACGAAGGAGGGTGAAAGAGAGCGAAAGGAGTCGAAGGAGGGTGGAAGAGAGCGGAACGAGACGAAGGAGGGTGAAAGAGAGCGAAAGGAGACGAAGGAGGGTGATAGAGAGCAAAACGAGACGAAGGAGGGTGAAAGAGAGCGAAAGGAGTCGAAGGAGGGTGAAAGAGAGCGGTACGAGACGAAGGAGGGTGAAAGAGAGCGAAAGGAGACGAAGGAGGGTGAAAGAGAGCGAAACGAGAGGAAGGAGGGTGAAAGAGAGCGAAACGAGATGAAGGAGGGTGAAAGAGAGCAAAACGAGACGAAGGAGGGTGAAAGAGAGTGAAGCGAGACGAAGGAGCATGAAAGAGAGCAAAACGAGATGAAGGAGGGTAAAAGAGAGCGAAACGAGACAGAGGAGGGTCAAAGAGAGTGAAACGAGATGAAGGAGGGTCAAAGAGGGCGAAACGAGACGCAGGAGGGTGAAACAGGGCGATGCGAGACGAAGGAGCATGAAAGAGAGTGAAACGAGATGACGGAGGGTAAAAGAGAGTGAAACGAGACGAAAGAGGGTAAAAGAGAATGAAACGAGACGATGGAGGGTGAAAGAGAGCGAAAAGAGAGGAAGGAGGGTGAAAGAGAGCGAAACGAGATGAAGGAGGGTGAATGAGAGCGAAACGAGAGGAAGGAGGGTGAAAGAGAGCTAAACGAGACGAAGGAGCGTGGAAGAGAGCGAAAAGAGAGGAAGGAGGGTGAATGAGAGCGAAACGAGTCGAAGGAGGGTGAATGAGAGCGAAACGAGACGAAGGAGCGTGAAAGAGAGCGAAACGAGCCAAAGAAGGGTGAAAGAGAGCGAAACGAGACGAAGGAGGGTGAAAGAGAGCGAAAGGAGACAAAGGTGGGTGAAAGAGAGCGGAACGAGACGAAGGAGGGTGAAAGAGAGCGAAAGGAGACGAAGGAGGGTGAAAGAGAGCGAAACGAGAGGAAGGAGGGTGAAAGAGAGCAAAACGAGATGAAGGAGGGTGAAAGAGAGCAAAACGAGATGAAGGAGGGTGAAAGAGAGCGAAAAGAGATGAAGGAGGGTGAAACAAAGCGAAACGAGATGAAGGAGGGTGAAAGAGAGCAAAAGGAGTCGAAGGAGGGTGAAAGAGAGCGGAACGAGACAAAGGAGGGTGAAAGAGAACGAAACGAGAAGAAGGAGGGTGAAAGAGAGCGAAACGAGACGAAGGAGGGTGAAAGAGAGCGAAACGAGACGAAGGAGGGTGAAAGAGAGCGAAACGAGTCGAAGGAGGGTGAAAGAGAGCGAAAGGAGTCGAAGGAGGGTGAAAGAGAGCGGAACGAGACGAAGGAGGGTGAAAGAGAGCGAAAGGAGACGAAGGAGGGTGAAAGAGAGCGAAACGAGAGGAAGGAGGGTGAAAGAGAGCGAAACGAGAGGAAGGAGGGTGAAAGAGAGCGAAACGAGACGAAGAAGGGTGAAAGAGAGCGAAAGGAGACGAAGGAGGGTGAAAGAGAGCGAAACGAGACGAAGGAGGGTGAAAGAGAGCGAAAGGAGTCGAAGGAGGGTGAAAGAGAGCGAAAGGAGTCGAAGGAGGGTGAAAGAGAGCGGAACGAGACGAAGGAGGGTGAAAGAGAGCGAAAGGAGACGAAGGAGGGTGAAAGAGAGCGAAACGAGAGGAAGGAGGGTGAAAGAGAGCGAAACGAGAGGAAGGAGGGTGAAAGAGAGCGAAACGAGACGAAGAAGGGCGAAAGAGAGCGAAAGGAGACGAAGGAGGGTGAAAGAGAGCGAAACGAGACGAAGGAGGGTGAAAGAGAGCGAAAGGAGTCGAAGGAGGGTGAAAGAGAGCGGAACAAGACGATGGAGGGTGAAAGAGAGCGAAAGGAGACGAAGGAGGGTGAAAGAGAGCGAAACGAGATGAAGGAGGGTGAAAGAGAGCAAAACGAGACGAAGGAGGGTGAAAGAGAGCGAAAGGAGTCGAAGGAGGGTGAAAGAGAGCGGAACGAGACAAAGGAGGGTGAAAGAGAGCGAAAAGAGACGAAGGAGGGTGAAAGAGAGCGAAACGAGAGGGAGGAGGGTGAAAGAGAGCGAAACGAGACGAAGAAGGGTGGAAGAGAGCAAAACAAGACGAAGGAGTGTGAAACAGAGCGAAACGAGACGAAGGAGGGTGAAAGAGAGCTAAACGAGACAAAGGAGAGTCAAAGAGAGCGAAACGAGATGAAGGAGGGTCAAAGAGGGCGAAACGAGATGAAGGAGGGTGAAACAGGGCGAAGCGAGACGAAGGAGGATGAAAGAGAGCGAAACAAGGTGAAGGAGGGTAAAAGAGAGCGAAAGGAGTCGAAGGAGGGTGAAAGAGAGCGGAACAAGACGATGGAGGGTGAAAGAGAGCGAAAAGAGACGAAGGAGGGTGAAAGAGAGTGAAACGAGATGTAGGAAGGTGAAAGGGAGTGAAACGAGACCAAAGAGTGAGAAAGAGAGAGAAACGAGAAGAAGGAAGGTGAAAGAGAGCAAAACGAGACAAAGGAGGGTGAAAGAGAGCGAAACGAGATGAAGGAGGGTGAAAGAGAGCGAAACGAGACGAAGAAGGGTGAAAGAGAGCAAAACGAAACAAAGGAGGGTGAAAGAGAGCGAAAGGAGACGAAGGAGGGTGAAAGAGAGAGAAACGAGAAGAAGGAAGGTGAAAGAGAGCGAAACGAGACAAAGGAGGGTGAAAGAGAGCGAAACGAGACGAAGGAGGGTGAAAGAGAGCGAAACGAGACGAAGAAGGGTGAAAGAGAGCGAAACGAGACGAAGGAGGGCGAAAGAGAGCGAAAGGAGACGAAGGAGGGTTAAAGAGAGCGAAACGAGACGAAGGAGGTTGAAAGAGAGCGAAAGGAGACGAAGGAGGGTGAAACAGAGCGAAACAAGAGGAAGGAGGTTGAAAGAGAGCGAAACGAGACGAAAGAGGGTGGAAGAGAGCAATACAAGACGAAGGAGTATGAAACAGAGCGAAACGAGACGATGGAGGGTGAAAGAGAGCGAAACGAGATGAAGGTGGGTCTAAGAGGGCGAAGCGAGATGAAGGAGGGTGAAACAGGGTGAAGTGAGACGAAGGAGCATGAAAGAGAGCGAAACAAGGTGAAGGAGGGTAAAAGAGAGCGAAACGAGACGAAAGAGGGTAAAAGAGAGTGAAACGAGACGATGGAGGGTGAAAGAGAGCGAAAAGAGAGGAAGGAGGGTGAAAGAGAGCGAAATGAGACGAAGGTGGGTGAAAGAGAGTGAAACGAGATGAAGGAAGGTGAAAGAGAGTGAAACGAGACCAAAGAGGGAGAAAGAGAGAGAAACGAGAAGAAAAAAGGTGAAAGAGAGCGAAACGAGACAAAGGAGGGTGAAAGAGAGCGAAACGAGACGAAGGAGGGTGAAAGAGAGCGAAAGGAGTCGAAGGAGGGTGAAAGAGAGCGGAACGAGACGAAGGAGGGTGAAAGAGAGCGAAAGGAGACGAAGGAGGGTGAAAGAGAGCGAAACGAGACGAAGGAGGATGAAAGAGAGCAAAAGGAGTCGAAGGAGTGTGAAAGAGAGCGGAACGAGACGAAGGAGGGTGAAAGAGAGCGAAAGGAGACGAAGGAGGGTGAAAGAGAGCGAAACGAGACGAAGGAGGGTGAAAGAGAGCGAAACGAGTCGAAGGACGGTGAAAGAGAGCGAAAGGAGTCGAAGGAGGGTGAAAGAGAGCGGAACGAGACGAAGGAGGGTGAAAGAGAGCGAAAGGAGACGAAGGAGGGTGAAAGAGAGCGAAACGAGAGGAAGGAGGGTGAAAGAGAGCGAAACGAGAGGAAGGAGGGTGAAAGAGAGCGAAACGAGACGAAGAAGGGTGAAAGAGAGCGAAAGGAGACGAAGGAGGGCGAAAGAGAGCGAAAGGAGACGAAGGAGGGTTAAAGAGAGCGAAACGAGACGAAGGAGGTTGAAAGAGAGCGAAAGGAGACGAAGGAGGGTGAAAGAGAGCGAAAAGAGACGAAGGAGGGTGAAACAGAGCGAAACGAGAGGAAGGAGGTTGAAAGAGAGCGAAACGAGACGAAAGAGGGTGGAAGAGAGCAATACAAGACGAAGGAGTGTGAAACAGAGCGAAACGAGACGATGGAGGGTGAAAGAGAGCGAAACGAGATGAAGGAGGGTCAAAGAGGGCGAAACGAGATGAAGGAGGGTGAAACAGGGCGAAGCGAGACGAAGGAGCATGAAAGAGAGCGAAACAAGGTGAAGGAGGGTAAAAGAGAGCGAAACGAGACGAAAGAGGGTAAAAGAGAGTGAAACGAGACGATGGAGGGTGAAAGAGAGCGAAAAGAGAGGAAGGAGGGTGAAAGAGAGCGAAATGAGACGAAGGTGGGTGAAAGAGAGTGAAACGAGATGAAGGAAGGTGAAAGAGAGTGAAACGAGACCAAAGAGGGAGAAAGAGAGAGAAACGAGAAGAAAAAAGGTGAAAGAGAGCGAAACGAGACAAAGGAGGGTGAAAGAGAGCGAAACGAGACGAAGGAGGGTGAAAGAGAGCGAAAGGAGTCGAAGGAGGGTGAAAGAGAGCGAAAGGAGACGAAGGAGGGTGAAAGAGAGCGAAACGAGATGAAGGAGGATGAAAGAGAGCGAAAGGAGTCGAAGGAGGGTGAAAGAGAGCGGAACGAGACGAAGGAGGGTGAAAGAGAGCGAAAGGAGACGAAGGAGGGTGAAAGAGAGCGAAAGGAGACGAAGGAGGGTGAAAGAGAGCGGAACAAGACGAAGGAGGGTGAAAGAGAGCGAAAGGAGACGAAGGAGGGTGAAAGAGAGCGAAACGAGACGAAGGAGGATGAAAGAGAGCAAAAGGAGTCGAAGGAGGGTGAAAGAGAGCGGAACGAGACGAAGGAGGGTGAAAGAGAGCGAAAGGAGACGAAGGAGGGTGAAAGAGAGCGAAACGAGACGAAGGAGGGTGAAAGAGAGCGAAACGAGTCGAAGGACGGTGAAAGAGAGCGAAAGGAGTCGAAGGAGGGTGAAAGAGAGCGGAACGAGACGAAGGAGGGTGAAAGAGAGCGAAAGGAGACGAAGGAGGGTGAAAGAGAGCGAAACGAGAGGAAGGAGGGTGAAAGAGAGCGAAACGAGAGGAAGGAGGGTGAAAGAGAGCGAAACGAGACGAAGAAGGGTGAAAGAGAGCGAAAGGAGACGAAGGAGGGTGAAAGAGAGCGAAACGAGACGAAGGAGGGTGAAAGAGAGCGAAAGGAGTCGAAGGAGGGTGAAAGAGAGCGGAACAAGACGATGGAGGGTGAAAGAGAGCGAAAGGAGAGGAAGGAGGGTGAAAGAGAGCGAAACGAGAGGAAGGAGGGTGAAAGAGAGCGAAACGAGATGAAGGAGGGTGAAAGAGAGCAAAACGAGACGAAGGAGGGTGAAAGAGAGCGAAAGGAGTCGAAGGAGGGTGAAAGAGAGCGGAACGAGACGAAGGAGGGTGAAAGAGAGCGAAAAGAGACAAAGGAGGGTGAAAGAGAGCGAAACGAGAGGGAGGAGGGTGAAAGAGAGCGAAACGAGATGAAGGAGGGTGAAACAGAGCGAAGCGAGACGAAGGAGGATGAAAGAGAGCGAAACAAGGTGAAGGAGGGTAAAAGAGAGCGAAACGAAACGAAAGAGGGTAAAAGAGAGTGAAACGAGACGATGGAGGGTGAAAGAGAGCGAAAAGAGAGGAAGGAGGGTGAAAGAGAGCGAAACGAGACGAAGGAGGGTGAAAGAGAGTGAAACGAGATGTAGGAAGGTGAAAGGGAGTGAAACGAGACCAAAGAGTGAGAAAGAGAGAGAAACGAGAAGAAGGAAGGTGAAAGAGAGCAAAACGAGACAAAGGAGGGTGAAAGAGAGCGAAACGAGATGAAGGAGGGTGAAAGAGAGCGAAACGAGACGAAGAAGGGTGAAAGAGAGCAAAACGAGACGAAGGAGGGTGAAAGAGAGCGAAAGGAGACGAAGGAGGGTGAAAGAGAGAGAAACGAGAAGAAGGAAGGTGAAGGAGAGCGAAACGAGACAAAGGAGGGTGAAAGAGAGCTAAACGAGACGAAGGAGGGTGAAAGAGAGCGAAACGAGACGAAGAAGGGTGAAAGAGAGCGAAACGTGACGAAGGAGGGCGAAAGAGAGCGAAAGGAGACGAAGGAGGGTTAAAGAGAGCGAAACGAGACGAAGGAGGTTGAAAGAGAGCGAAAGGAGACGAAGGAGGGTGAAAGAGAGCGAAAAGAGACGAAGGAGGGTGAAACAGAGCGAAACGAGAGGAAGGAGGTTGAAAGAGAGCGAAACGAGACGAAAGAGGGTGGAAGAGAGCAATACAAGACGAAGGAGTGTGAAACAGAGCGAAACGAGACGATGGAGGGTGAAAGAGAGCGAAACGAGATGAAGGAGGGTCAAAGAGGGCGAAACGAGATGAAGGAGGGTGAAACAGGGCGAAGCGAGACGAAGGAGCATGAAAGAGAGCGAAACAAGGTGAAGGAGGGTAAAAGAGAGCGAAACGAGACGAAAGAGGGTAAAAGAGAGTGAAACGAGACGATGGAGGGTGAAAGAGAGCGAAAAGAGAGGAAGGAGGGTGAAAGAGAGCGAAATGAGACGAAGGTGGGTGAAAGAGAGTGAAACGAGATGAAGGAAGGTGAAAGAGAGTGAAACGAGACCAAAGAGGGAGAAAGAGAGAGAAACGAGAAGAAAAAAGGTGAAAGAGAGCGAAACGAGACAAAGGAGGGTGAAAGAGAGCGAAACGAGACGAAGGAGGGTGAAAGAGAGCGAAAGGAGTCGAAGGAGGGTGAAAGAGAGCGAAAGGAGACGAAGGAGGGTGAAAGAGAGCGAAACGAGATGAAGGAGGATGAAAGAGAGCGAAAGGAGTCGAAGGAGGGTGAAAGAGAGCGGAACGAGACGAAGGAGGGTGAAAGAGAGCGAAAGGAGACGAAGGAGGGTGAAAGAGAGCGAAACGAGAGGAAGGAGGGTGAAAGAGAGCGAAACGAGATGAAGGAGGGTGAAAGAGAGCGAAAGGAGTCGAAGGAGGGTGAAAGAGAGCGGAACGAGACGAAGGAGGGTGAAAGCGAGCGAAAGGAGACGAAGGAGGGTGAAAGAGAGCGAAAAGAGACGAAGGAGGGTGAAAGAGAACGAAACGAGAGGAAGGAGGGTGAAAGAGAGCGAAACGAGACGAAGGAGGGTGGAAGAGAGCAAAACAAGACGAAGGAGTGTGAAACAGAGCGAAACGAGACGAAGGAGGGTGAAAGAGAGCTAAACGAGATGAAGGAGAGTCAAAGAGAGCGAAACGAGATGAAGGAGGGTCAAAGAGGGTGAAACGAGATGAAGGAGGGTGAAACAGGGCGAAGCGAGACGAAGGAGCATGAAAGAGAGCGAAACAAGGTGAAGGAGGGGAAAAGAGAGCTAAACGAGACGAAAGAGGGTAAAAGAGAGTGAAACGAGACGATGGAGGGTGAAAGAGAGCGAAAAGAGAGGAAGGAGGGTGAAAGAGAGCGAAACGAGACGAAGGAGGGTGAAAGAGAGTGAAACGAGATGAAGGAAGGTGAAAGAGAGTGAAACGAGACCAAAGAGGGAGAAAGGGAGAGAAACGAGAAGGAAGGTGAAAGAGAGCGAAACGAGACAAAGGAGGGTGAAAGAGAGCGAAACAAGATGAAGGAGGGTGAAAGAGAGCGAAACGAGACGAAGAAGGGTGAAAGAGAGCGAAACGAGACAAAGGAGGGTGAAAGTGAGCGAAAGGAGACAAACGAGGGTGAAAGAGAGCGAAACGAGACGATAGAGGGTGAAAGAGAGCGAAAGGAGTCGAAGGAGGGTGAAAAACAGCGGAACGAGACGAAGGACGGTGAAAGAGAGCGAAAGGAGACGAAGGAGGGTGAAAGAGAGCGAAACGAGAGGAAGGAGGGTGAAAGAGAGCGAAACGAGACGAAGGAGGGTGAAAGAGAGCGAAAGGAGTCGAAGGAGGGTGAAAAACAGCGGAACGAGACGAAGGACGGTGAAACAGAGCGAAACGAGACGAAGGAGGGTGAAAGAGAGCTAAAGGAGACGAAGGAGGGTCAAAGAGGGTGAAACGAGCCGAAAGAGGGTAAAAGAGAATGAAACGAGACGATGGAGGGTGAAAGAGAGTGAAAAGAGAGGAAGGAGGGTGAAAGAGAGCGAAACGAGATGAAGGAGGGTGAATGAGAGCGAAACGAGAGGAAGGAGGGTGAAAGAGAGCGAAACGAGACGAAGGAGCGTGAAAGAGAGCGAAAGGAGACAAAGATGGGTGAAAGAGAGCGGAACGAGACGAAGGAGGGTGAAAGAGAGCGAAAGGAGACGAAGGAGGGTGAAAGAGAGCGGAACGAGAGGAAGGAGGGTGAAAGAGAGAAAAACGAGATGAAGGAGGGTGAAAGAGAGCGAAAAGAGAAGAAGGAGGGTGAAAGAAAGCGAAACGAGACGAAGGAGGGTGAAAGAGAGCGAAAGGAGTCGAAGGAGGGTGAAAGAGAGTGGAACGAGACGAAGGAGGGTGAAAGAGAACGAAACGAGAAGAAGGAGGGTGAAAGAGAGCGAAACGAGATGAAGGAGGGTGAATGAGAGCGAAACGAGACGAAAGAGGGTGAAAGAGAGAGAAACGAGAAGAAGGAAGGTGAAAGAGAGCGAAACGAGACAAATGAGGGTGAAAGAGAGCGAAACGAGACGAAGGAGGGTGAAAGAGAGCAAAACGAGACGAAGAAAGGTGAAACAGAGCGAAACGAGACGAAGGAGGGTGAAAGAGAGCTAAACGAGATGAAGGAGGGTGAAAGAGAACGAAACGAGAGGAAGGAGGGTGAAAGAGAGCGGAACGAGACGAAGGAGGGTGAAAGAGAGCGAAAGGAGACGAAGGAGGGTGAAAGAGAGCGAAACGAGAGGAAGGAGGGTGAAAGAGAGCGAAACGAGATGAAGGAGGGTGAAAGAGAGCGAAAGGAGTCGAAGGAGGGTGAAAGAGAGCGGAACGAGACGAAGGAGGGTGAAAGCGAGCGAAAGGAGACGAAGGAGGGTGAAAGAGAGCGAAAAGAGACGAAGGAGGGTGAAAGAGAACGAAACGAGAGGAAGGAGGGTGAAAGAGAGCGAAACGAGACGAAGGAGGGTGGAAGAGAGCAAAACAAGACGAAGGAGTGTGAAACAGAGCGAAACGAGACGAAGGAGGGTGAAAGAGAGCTAAACGAGATGAAGGAGAGTCAAAGAGAGCGAAACGAGATGAAGGAGGGTCAAAGAGGGTGAAACGAGATGAAGGAGGGTGAAACAGGGCGAAGCGAGACGAAGGAGCATGAAAGAGAGCGAAACAAGGTGAAGGAGGGGAAAAGAGAGCGAAACGAGACGAAAGAGGGTAAAAGAGAGTGAAACGAGACGATGGAGGGTGAAAGAGAGCGAAAAGAGAGGAAGGAGGGTGAAAGAGAGCGAAACGAGACGAAGGAGGGTGAAAGAGAGTGAAACGAGATGAAGGAAGGTGAAAGAGAGTGAAACGAGACCAAAGAGGGAGAAAGGGAGAGAAACGAGAAGGAAGGTGAAAGAGAGCGAAACGAGACAAAGGAGGGTGAAAGAGAGCGAAACAAGACGAAGGAGGGTGAAAGAGAGCGAAACGAGACGAAGAAGGGTGAAAGAGAGCGAAACGAGACAAAGGAGGGTGAAAGTGAGCGAAAGGAGACAAACGAGGGTGAAAGAGAGCGAAACGAGACGATAGAGGGTGAAAGAGAGCGAAAGGAGTCGAAGGAGGGTGAAAAACAGCGGAACGAGACGAAGGACGGTGAAAGAGAGCGAAAGGAGACGAAGGAGGGTGAAAGAGAGCGAAACGAGAGGAAGGAGGGTGAAAGAGAGCGAAACGAGACGAAGGAGGGTGAAAGAGAGCAAAATGAGTCGAAGGAGTGTGAAACAGAGCGAAACGAGACGAAGGAGGGTGAAAGAGAGCTAAAGGAGACGAAGGAGGGTCAAAGAGAGCGAAACGAGATGAAGGAGGGTCAAAGAGGGTGAAACGAGCCGAAAGAGGGTAAAAGAGAATGAAACGAGACGATGGAGGGTGAAAGAGAGTGAAAAGAGAGGAAGGAGGGTGAAAGAGAGCGAAACGAGATGAAGGAGGGTGAATGAGAGCGAAACGAGAGGAAGGAGGGTGAAAGAGAGCGAAACGAGACGAAGGAGCGTGAAAGAGAGCGAAAGGAGACAAAGATGGGTGAAAGAGAGCGGAACGAGACGAAGGAGGGTGAAAGAGAGCGAAAGGAGACGAAGGAGGGTGAAAGAGAGCGGAACGAGAGGAAGGAGGGTGAAAGAGAGAAAAACGAGATGAAGGAGGGTGAAAGAGAGCGAAAAGAGAAGAAGGAGGGTGAAAGAAAGCGAAACGAGACGAAGGAGGGTGAAAGAGAGCGAAAGGAGTCGAAGGAGGGTGAAAGAGAGTGGAACGAGACGAAGGAGGGTGAAAGAGAACGAAACGAGAAGAAGGAGGGTGAAAGAGAGCGAAACGAGATGAAGGAGGGTGAATGAGAGCGAAACGAGACGAAAGAGGGTGAAAGAGAGAGAAACGAGAAGAAGGAAGGTGAAAGAGAGCGAAACGAGACAAATGAGGGTGAAAGAGAGCGAAACGAGACGAAGGAGGGTGAAAGAGAGCAAAACGAGACGAAGAAAGGTGAAACAGAGCGAAACGAGACGAAGGAGGGTGAAAGAGAGCGAAAGGAGACGAAGGAGGGTGAAAGAGAGCGAAACGAGACGATGGAGGGTGAAAGAGAGCGAAAGGAGTCGAAGGAGGGTGAAAGAGAGCGGAACGAGACGAAGGAGGGTGAAAGAGAGCGAAAGGAGACGAAGGAGGGTGAAAGAGAACGAAACGAGAGGAAGGAGGGTGAAAGAGAGCGAAACGAGATGAAGGAGGGTGAAAGAGAGCAAAACGAGACGAAGGAGGGTGAAAGAGAGCGAAGCGAGACGAAGGAGCATGAAAGAGAGCAAAACGAGATGAAGGAGGGTAAAAGAGAGCGAAACGAGACGAAGGAGGGTCAAAGAGAGTGAAACAAGATGAAGGAGGGTCAAAGAGGGCGAAACGAGACGAAGCAGGGTGAAACAGGGCGAAGCGAGACGAAGGAGCATGAAAGAGAGCGAAACGAGATGACGGAGGGTAAAAGAGAGCGAAACGAGACGAAAGAGGGTAGAAGAGAATGAAACGAGACGATGGAGGGTGAAAGAGAGAGAAAAGAGAGGAAGGAGGGTGAGAGAGAGCGAAACGAGACGAAGGAGCGTGAAAGAGAGCGAAACGAGCCAAAGAAGGGTGAAAGAGAGCGAAACGAGACGAAGGAGGGTGAAAGAGAGCGAAACGAGACAAAGGTGGGTGAAAGAGAGCGGAACGAGCCAAAGAAGGGTGAAAGAGAGCGAAAGGAGTCGAAGGAGGGTGAAAGAGAGCGAAACGAGAGGAAGGAGAGTGAAAGAGAGCAAAACGAGATGAAGGAGGGTGAAAGAGAGCGAAAAGAGACGAAGGAGGGTGAAAGAGAGTGAAACGAGACAAAGGTGGGTGAAAGAGAGCGGAACGAGACGAAGGAGGGTGAAAGAAAGCGAAACGAGACGAAGGAGGGTGAAAGAGAGCGAAAGGAGTCGAAGGAGGGTGAAAGAGAGCGGAACGAGACGAAGTAGGGTGAAAGAGAACGAAACATGAAGAAGGAGGGTGAAAGAGAGTGAAACAAGACGAAGGATGGTGAAAGAGAGCGTAACAAGATGAAGGAGGGTGGAAGAGAGCGAAACGAGACAAAGGAGGGTGAAAGAGAGCGAAACGAGAGCAAAGAGGGTGAAAGAGAGAGAAACGAGAAGAAGGATGGTGAAAGAGAGCAAAACGAGACAAAGGAGGGTGAAAGAGAGCGAAACGAGACGAAGGAGGGTGAAAGAGAGCGAAACGAGACGAAGGAGGGTGAAAGAGAGCGAAACGAGACGAAGGAGGGTGAAAGAGAGTGAAACGAGACGAAGGAGGGTGAAAGAGAGCGAAAGGAGTCGAAGGAGGGTCAAAGAGGGCGAAACGAGATGAAGGAAGGTGAAACAGGGCGAAGCGAGACGAAAGAGCATGAAAGAGAGCGAAACGATATGACGGAGGGTAAAAGAGAGCGAAACGAGACGAAAGAGGGTAAAAGAGAATGAAACGAGACGATGGAAGGTGAAAGAGAGCGAAAAGAGAGGAAGGAGGGTGAAAGAGAGCGAAACGAGATGAAGGAGGGTGAATGAGAGCGAAACGAGAGGATGGAGGGTGAAAGAGAGCGAAACGAGACGAAAGAGCTTGAAAGAGAGCGAAACGAGCCAAAGAAGGGTGAAAGAGAGCGAAATGAGACGAAGGAGGGTGAAAGAGAGGGAAAGGAGACAAAGGTGGGTGAAAGAGTGCGGAACGAGATGAAGGAGGGTGAAAGAGAGCGAAAGGAGACGAAGGAGGGTGAAAGAGAGCGAAACGAGAGGAAGGAGGGTGAAAGAGAGCAAAACGAGATGAAGGAGGGTGAAAGAGAGCGAAAAGAGACGAAGGAGGGTGAAAGAAAGCGAAACGAGACGAAGGAGGGTGAAAGAGAGCGAAAGGAGTCGAAGGAGGGTGAAAGAGAGCGGAACGAGACGAAGGATGGTGAAAGAGAACGAAACGAGAAGAAGGAGGGTGAAAGAGAGCGAAACGAGACGAAGGAGGGTGAAAGAGAGCGTAACAAAATGAAGGAGGGTGGAAGAGAGCGAAACGAGACGAAGAAGGGTGAAAGAGAGCGAAACGAGACCAAAGAGGGTGAAAGAGAGAGAAACGAGAAGAAGGAAGGTGAAAGAGGGCGAAACGAGACAAAGGAGGGTGAAAGAGAGCGAAACGAGATGAAGGAGGGTGAAAGAAAGCAAAACGAGACGAAGAAGGGTGAAAGAGAGCGAAACGAGACGAAGGAGGGTGAAAGAGAGCGAAACGAGACGAAGGAGGGTGAAAGAGAGCGAAAGGAGTCGAAGGAGGGTGAAAGAGAGCGGAACGAGACGAAGGAGGGTGAAAGAGAGCGAAAGGAGACGAAGGAGGGTGATAGAGAGCAAAACGAGACGAAGGAGGGTGAAAGAGAGCGAAAGGAGTCGAAGGAGGGTGAAAGAGAGCGGAACGAGACGAAGGAGGGTGAAAGAGAGCGAAAGGAGACGAAGGAGGGTGAAAGAGAGCGAAACGAGAGGAAGGAGGGTGAAAGAGAGCGAAACGAGATGAAGGAGGGTGAAAGAGAGCAAAACTAGACGAAGGAGGGTGAAAGAGAGCGAAACGAGACAAAGGAGGGTCAAAGAGAGTGAAACGAGATGAAGGAGGGTCAAAGAGGGCGAAACGAGACGCAGGAGGGTGAAACAGGGCGATGCGAGACGAAGGAGCATGAAAGAGAGTGAAACGAGATGACGGAGGGTAAAAGAGAGCGAAACGAGACGAAAGAGGGTAAAAGAGAATGAAACGAGACGATGGAGGGTGAAAGAGAGCGAAAAGAGAGGAAGGAGGGTGAAAGAGAGCGAAACGAGATGAAGGAGGGTGAATGAGAGCGAAACGAGAGGATGGAGGGTGAAAGAGAGCTAAAAGAGACGAAGGAGCGTGAAAGTAGCGAAAAGAGAGGAAGGAGGGTGAAAGAGAGCGAAACGAGACGACGGAGGGTGAAAGAGAGTGAAAGGAGATGAAGGAGGGTGAAAGAGAGCGAAACAAGAGGAAGGAGGGTGAAAGAGAGCGAAACGAGACGAAGGAGGGTGAAAGAGAGCAAAACGAGACGAAGGAGTGTGAAACAGAGCGAAACGAGACGAAGGAACGTGAAAGAGAGCTAAAGGAGACGAAGGAGGGTCAAAGAGAGCGAAACGAGATGAAGGAACGTCAAAGAGGGTGAAACGAGACGAAGGAGGGTGAAACAGGGCGAAGCGAGACGAAGGAGCATGAAAGAGAGCAAAACGAGATGAAGGAGGGTAAAAGAGAGCGAAACGAGACGAAGGAGGTCAAAGAGAGCGAAACGAGATGAAGGAGGGTCAAAGAGGGCAAAACGAGACGAAGGAGGGTGAAACAGTGCGAAGCGAGATGAAGGAGGGTAAAAGAGAGCGAAACGAGACGAAAGGGGGTAATAGAGAATGAAACGAGACGATGGAGGGTGAAAGAGAGCGAAAAGAGTGGAAGGAGGGTGAAAGAGAGCGAAACGAGATGAAGGAGGGTGAATGAGAGCGAAACGAGAGGAAGGAGGGTGAAAGAGAGCGAAACGAGACGAAGGAGCGTGAAAGAGAGTGAAACGAGCCAAAGAAGGGTGAAAGAGAGCAAAACGAGACGAAGGAGGGTGAAAGAGAGCGAAAGGAGACAAAGGTGGGTGAAAGAGAGCGGAACGAGACGAAGGAGGGGGAAAGAGAGCGAAAGGAGACGAAGGAGGGTGAAAGAGAGCGAAACGAGAGGAAGGAGGGTGAAACAGAGCAAAACGAGATGAAGGAGGGTGAAAGAGAGCGAAACGAGACGAAGGAGGGTGAAAGAAAGCGAAACGAGACGAAGGAGGGTGAAAGAGAGCGAAAGGAGTCGAAGGAGGGTGAAAGAGAGCGGAACGAGACGAAGGAGGGTGAAAGAGAACAAAACGAGAAGAAGGAGGGTGAAAGTGAGCGAAACGAGACGAAGGAGGGTGAAAGAGAGCGTAACAAGATGAAGGAGGGTGGAAGAGAGCGAAACGAGAGCAAGGAGGGTGAAAGAGAGCGAAACGAGACGAAGGAGGGTGAAAGAGAGCAAAACGAGACGAAGGAGTGTGAAACAGAGCGAAACGAGATGAAAGAGGGTGAAAGAGCGCTAAACGAGACGAAGGAGGGTCAAAGAGAGCGAAACGAGATGAAGGAGGGTCAAAGAGGGCGAAACGAGACGAAGGAGGGTGAAACAGGGCGAAGCGAGACGATGGAGCATGAAAGAGAGTGAAACAAGATGAAGGAGGGTATAAGAGAGCGAAACGAGACGACAGAGGGTGAAAGAGTGTGAAACGAGACGATGGAGGGTTAAAGAGAGCGAAACGAGAGGTAGGAGGGTGAAAGAGAGCGAAACGAGACGATGGAGGGTTAAAGAGAGCGAAACGAGAGGATGGAGGGTGAAAGAGAGCGAAACGAGACGAAGGAGGGTGAAAGAGAGCGAAACGAGACGAAGGAGGGTGAAAGAGAGCAAAACGAGATGAAGGAGGGTGAAAGATAGCGAAAAGAGACGAAGGAGGGTGAAAGAAAGCGAAACGAGACGAAGGAGGGTGAAAGAGAGCGAAAGGAGTCGAAGGAGGGTGAAAGAGAGTGGAACGAGACGAAGGAGGGTGAAAGAGAACGAAACGAGAAGAAGGAGGGTGAAAGAGAGCGAAACGAGACGAAGGAGGGTGAAAGAGACCGTAACAAGATGAAGGAGGGTGGAAGAGAGCGAAACGAGAGCAAGGAGGGTGAAAGAGAGCGAAACGAGACGAAGGAGGGTGAAAGAGAGCAAAACGAGACGAAGGAGTGTGAAACAGAGCGAAACGAGACGAAGGAGGGTGAAAGAGAGTGGAACGAGACGAAGGAGGGTGAAAGAGAACGAAACGAGAAGAAGGAGGGTGAAAGAGAGCGAAACGAGACGAAGGAGGGTGAAAGAGACCGTAACAAGATGAAGGAGGGTGGAAGAGAGCGAAACGAGAGCAAGGAGGGTGAAAGAGAGCGAAACGAGACGAAGGAGGGTGAAAGAGAGCAAAACGAGACGAAGGAGTGTGAAACAGAGCGAAACGAGACGAAGGAGGGTGAAAGAAAGCGAAACGAGACGAAGGAGGGTGAAAGAGAGCGAAAGGAGTCGAAGGAGGGTGAAAGAGAGCGGAACGAGACGAAGGAGGGTGAAAGAGAACAAAACGAGAAGAAGGAGGGTGAAAGTGAGCGAAACGAGACGAAGGAGGGTGAAAGAGAGCGAAACGAGATGAAGGAGGGTCAAAGAGGGCGAAACGAGACGAAGGAGGGTGAAACAGGGCGAAGCGAGACGATGGAGCATGAAAGAGAGTGAAACAAGATGAAGGAGGGTATAAGAGAGCGAAACGAGACGACAGAGGGTGAAAGAGTGTGAAACGAGACGATGGAGGGTTAAAGAGAGCGAAACGAGAGGTAGGAGGGTGAAAGAGAGCGAAACGAGACGATGGAGGGTTAAAGAGAGCGAAACGAGAGGATGGAGGGTGAAAGAGAGCGAAACGAGACGAAGGAGGGTGAAAGAGAGCGAAACGAGACGAAGGAGGGTGAAAGAGAGCAAAACGAGATGAAGGAGGGTGAAAGATAGCGAAAAGAGACGAACGAGGGTGAAAGAAAGCGAAACGAGACGAAGGAGGGTGAAAGAGAGCGAAAGGAGTCGAAGGAGGGTGAAAGAGAGTGGAACGAGACGAAGGAGGGTGAAAGAGAACGAAACGAGAAGAAGGAGGGTGAAAGAGAGCGAAACGAGACGAAGGAGGGTGAAAGAGACCGTAACAAGATGAAGGAGGGTGGAAGAGAGCGAAACGAGAGCAAGGAGGGTGAAAGAGAGCGAAACGAGACGAAGGAGGGTGAAAGAGAGCAAAACGAGACGAAGGAGTGTGAAACAGAGCGAAACGAGACGAAGGAGGGTGAAAGAAAGCGAAACGAGACGAAGGAGGGTGAAAGAGAGCGAAAGGAGTCGAAGGAGGGTGAAAGAGAGCGGAACGAGACGAAGGAGGGTGAAAGAGAACAAAACGAGAAGAAGGAGGGTGAAAGTGAGCGAAACGAGACGAAGGAGGGTGAAAGAGAGCGTGACAAGATGAAGGAGGGTGGAAGAGAGCGAAACGAGAGCAAGGAGGGTGAAAGAGAGCGAAACGAGACGAAGGAGGGTGAAAGAGAGCAAAACGAGACGAAGGAGTGTGAAACAGAGCGAAACGAGATGAAAGAGCGTGAAAGAGCGCTAAACGAGACGAAGGAGGGTCAAAGAGAGCGAAACGAGATGAAGGAGGGTCAAAGAGGGCGAAACGAGACGAAGGAGGGTGAAACAGGGCGAAGCGAGACGATGGAGCATGAAAGAGAGTGAAACAAGATGAAGGAGGGTAAAAGAGAGCGAAACGAGACGACAGAGGGTGAAAGAGTGTGAAACGAGACGATGGAGGGTTAAAGAGAGCGAAACGAGAGGTAGGAGGGTGAAAGAGAGCGAAACGAGACGATGGAGGGTTAAAGAGAGCGAAACGAGAGGATGGAGGGTGAAAGAGAGCGAAACGAGACGAAGGAGGGTGAAAGAGAGCGAAACGAGACGAAGGAGGGTGAAAGAGAGCAAAACGAGACGAAGGAGGGTGAAAGAGAGGGAAAAGAGACGAAGGAGGGTGAAAGAAAGCGAAACGAGACGAAGGAGGGTGAAAGAGAGCGAAAGGAGTCGAAGGAGGGTGAAAGAGAGTGGAACGAGACGAAGGAGGGTGAAAGAGAACAAAACGAGAGGAAGGAGGGTGAAAGAGAGCGAAACGAGACGAAGGAGGGTGAAAGAGACCGTAACAAGATGAAGGAGGGTGGAAGAGAGCGAAACGAGACGAAGAAGGGTGAAAGAGAGCGAAACGAGACCAAAGAGAGTGAAAGAGAGAGAAACGAGCAGAAGGAAGGTGGAAGAGGGCGAAATGAGACAAAGGAGGGTGAAAGAGAGCGAAACGAGACGAAGGAGGGTGAAAGAAAGCGAAACGAGACGAAGAAGGGTGAAAGAGAGCGAAACGAGACGAAGGAGGGTGAAAGAGAGCGAAACGAGACGAAGGAGGGTGAAAGAGAGCGAAAGGAGTCGAAGGAGGGTGAAAGAGAGCGGAACGAGACGAAGGAGGGTGAAAGAGAGCGAAAGGAGACGAAGGAGGGTGATAGAGAGCAAAACGAGACGAAGGAGGTTGAAAGAGAGCGAAAGGAGTCGAAGGAGGGTGAAAGAGAGCGGAACGAGACGAAGGAGGGTGAAAGAGAGCGAAAGGAGATGAAGGAGGGTGAAAGAGAGCGAAACGAGAGGAAGGAGGGTGAAAGAGAGCAAAACGAGACGAAGGAGGGTGAAAGAGAGCGAAGCGAGACGAAGGAGCATGAAAGAGAGCAAAACGAGATGAAGGAGGGTAAAAGAGAGCGAAACGAGACAAAGGTGGGTCAAAGAGAGTGAAACGAGATGAAGGAGGGTCAAAGACGGCGAAACGAGACGAAGGAGGGTGAAACAGGGCGAAGCGAGACGAAGAAGCATGAAAGAGAGTGAAACGAGATGACGGAGGGTAAAAGATAGCGAAACGAGACGAAAGAGGGTAAAAGAGAATGAAACGAGACGATGGAGGGTGAAAGAGAGCGAAAAGAGAGGAAGGAGGGTGAAAGAGAGCGAAACGAGATGAAGGAGGGTGAATGAGAGCGAAACGAGAGGAAGGAGGGTGAAAGAGAGCTAAACGAGACGAAGGAGGGTGAAAGAGAGCAAAACGAGATGAAGGAGGGTGAAAGAGAGCAAAACGAGATGAAGGAGGGTGAAAGAGAGCGAAAAGAGACGAAGGAGGGTGAAAGAAAGCGAAACGAGACGAAGGAGGGTGAAAGAGAGCGAAAGGAGTCGAAGGAGGGTGAAAGAGAGCGGAACGAGACGAAGGAGGGTGAAAGAGAACGAAACGAGTAGAAGGAGGGTGAAAGAGAGCGAAACGAGACGAAGGAGGGTGAAAGAGTGCGTAACAAGATGAAGGAGGATGGAAGAGAGCGAAACGAGACGAAGGTGGGTGAAAGTGAGCGAAACGAGACCAAAGAGGGTGAAAGAGAGAGAAACGAGAAGAAGGAAGGTGAAAGAGAGCGAAACGAGACAAAGGAGGGTGAAAGAGAGCGAAACGAGACGAAGGAGGGTGAAAGAGAGCGAAACAAGACGAAGAAGGGTGAAAGAGAGCGAAACGAGACGAAGAAGGGTGAAAGAGAGCGAAACGAGATGAAGGAGGGTGAAAGAGAGCGAAAAGAGACGAAGGAGGGTGAAAGAGAGCGAAAGGAGTCGAAGGAGGGTGAAAGAGAGCGAAACGAGACGAAGGAGGGTGAAAGAGAGCGAAAGGAGTCGAAGGAGGGTGAAAGAGAGCGGAACGAGACGAAGGAGGGTGAAAGAGAACGAAACGAGTAGAAGGAGGGTGAAAGAGAGCGAAGCGAGACGAAGGAGGGTGAAAGAGTGCGTAACAAGATGAAGGAGGATGGAAGAGAGCGAAACGAGACGAAGGTGGGTGAAAGTGAGCGAAACGAGACCAAAGAGGGTGAAAGAGAGAGAAACGAGAAGAAGGAAGGTGAAAGAGAGCGAAACGAGACAAACGAGGGTGAAAGGGAGCGAAACGAGACGAAGGAGGGTGAAAGAGAGCGAAACAAGACGAAGAAGGGTGAAAGAGAGCGAAACGAGACGAAGAAGGGTGAAAGTGAGCGAAACGAGATGAAGGAGGGTGAAAGAGAGCGAAAGGAGTCGAAGGAGGGTGAAAGAGAGCGGAACGAGATGAATGAGGGTGAAAGAGAGCGAAAGGAGACGAAGGAGGGTGAAAGAGAGCGAAACGAGAGGAAGGAGGGTGAAAGAGAGCGAAACGAGAGGAAGGAGGGTGAAAGAGAGCGAAAGGAGACGAAGAAGGGTGAAAGAGAGCGAAAGGAGACGAAGGAGGGTGAAAGAGAGCGAAACGAGACGAAGGAGGGTGAAAGAGAGCGAAAGGAGTCGAAGGAGGGTGAAAGAGAGCGGAACAAGACGATGGAGGGTGAAAGAGAGCGAAAGGAGACGAAGGAGGGTGAAAGAGAGCGAAAGGAGTCGAAGGAGGGTGAAAGAGAGCGGAACGAGACGAAGGTGGGTGAAAGAGAGCGAAAAGAGACGAAGGAGGGTGAAAGAGAGCGAAACGAGAGGGAGGAGGGTGAAAGAGAGCGAAACGAGACGAAGGAGGGTGGAAGAGAGCAAAACAAGACGAAGGAGTGTGAAACAGAGCGAAACGAGATGAAGGAGGGTGAAAGAGAGCTAAACGAGACAAAGGAGAGTCAAAGACAGTGAAACGAGATGAAGGAGGGTCAAAGAGGGCGAAACGAGATGAAGGAGGGTGAAACAGGGCGAAGCGAGACGAAGGAGGATGAAAGAGAGCGAAACAAGTTGAAGGAGGGTAAAAGAGAGCGAAACGAGACGAAAGAGGGTAAAAGAGAGTGAAACGAGACGATGGAGGGTGAAAGAGAGCGAAAAGAGAGGAAGGAGGGTGAAAGAGAGCGAAACGAGACGAAGGAGGGTGAAAGAGAGCGAAACGAGACGAAGAAGGGTGAAAGAGAGCAAAACGAGACGAAGGAGGGTGAAACAGGGCGAAGCGAGACGAAGGAGTGTGAAACAGAGCGAAACGAGATGAAAGAGCGTGAAAGAGCGCTAAACGAGACGAAGGAGAGTGAAAGAGAGCGAAACGAGACGAAGGAGCGTGAAAGAGAGTGAAACGAGCCAAAGAAGGGTGAAAGAGAGCGAAACGAGACGAAGGAGGGTGAAAGAGAGCGAAAGGAGACAAAGGTGGGTGAAAGAGAGCGGAACGAGTCGAAGGAGGGTGAAAGAGAGCGAAAGGAGACGAAGGAGGGTGAAAGGGAGCGAAACGAGAGGAAGGAGGGTGAAACAGAGCAAAACGAGATGAAGGAGGGTGAAAGAGAGCGAAACGAGACGAAGGAGGGTGAAAGAAAGCGAAACTAGACGAAGGAGGGTGAAAGAGAGCGAAAGGAGTCGAAGGAGGGTGAAAGAGAACAAAACGAGAAGAAGGAGGGTGAAAGTGAGCGAAACGAGACGAAGGAGGGTGAAAGAGAGCGTAACAAGATGAAGGAGGGTGGAAGAGGGCGAAACGAGAGCAAGGAGGGTGAAAGAGAGCGAAACGAGACGAAGGTGGGTGAAAGAGAGCAAAACGAGACGAAGGAGTGTGAAACAGAGCGAAACGAGATGAAAGAGCGTGAAAGAGCGCTAAACGAGACGAAGGAGGGTCAAAGAGAGCGAAACGAGATGAAGGTGGGTCAAAGAGGGCGAAACGAGACGAAGGAGGGTGAAACAGGGCGAAGCGAGACGAAGGAGCATGAAAGAGAGTGAAACAAGATGAAAGAGCGTGAAAGAGCGCTAAACGAGACGAAGGAGGGTCAAAGAGAGCGAAACGAGATTAAGGAGGGTCAAAGAGGGCGAAACGAGAGCAAGGAGGGTGAAAGAGAGCGAAACGAGACGAAGGAGGGTGAAAGAGAGCAAAACGAGACAAAGGAGTGTGAAACAGAGAGAAACGAGATGAAAGAGTGTGAAAGAGCGCTAAACGAGACGAAGGAGGGTCAAAGAGAGCGAAACGAGATGAAGGAGGGTCAAAGAGGGCGAAACGAGAGCAAGGAGGGTGAAAGAGAGCGGAACGAGACGAAGGAGGGTGAAAGAGAGCGAAAGGAGACGAAGGAGTGTGAAACAGGGCGAAACGAGATGAAAGAGCGTGAAAGAGTGCTAAACGAGACGAAGGAGGGTCAAAGAGAGCGAAACGAGATGAAGGAGGGTCAAAGAGGGCGAAACGAGGCGAAGGAGGGTGAAACAGGGCGAAGCAAGACGAAGGAGCATGAAAGAGAGTGAAACAAGATGAAGGAGGGTAAAAGAGAGCGAAACGAGACGACAGAGGGTGAAAGAGAGCGAAACGAGACGAAGGAGGGTGGAAGAGAGCGAAACGAGAGGAAGGAGGGTGAAAGAGAGCGAAACGAGGCGAAGGAGGGTGTAAGAGATCAAAACGAGACGAAGGAGGGTGAAAGAGAGCGAAAGGAGACGAAGGAGGGTGAAAGAGAGCGAAAGGAGTCGAAGGAGGGTGAAAGAGAGCGGAACAAGACGATGGAGGGTGAAAGAGAGCGAAAGGAGACGAAGGAGGGTGAAAGAGAGCGAAAGGAGTCGAAGGAGGGTGAAAGAGAGCGGAACGAGACGAAGGAGGGTGAAAGAGAGCGAAAAGAGACGAAGGAGGGTGAAAGAGAGCGAAACGAGAGGGAGGAGGGTGAAAGAGAGCGAAACGAGACGAAGGAGGGTGGAAGAGAGCAAAACAAGACGAAGGAGTGTGAAACAGAGCGAAACGAGATGAAGGAGGGTGAAAGAGAGCTAAACGAGACAAAGGAGAGTCAAAGAGAGTGAAACGAGACGAAGGAAGGTGCAAGAGAGCAAAACGAGAACAAAGAGGGTGAAAGAGAGCGAAACGAGACGAAGGAGGGTGAAAGAGAGCGAAACGAGACGAAGAAGGGTGAAAGAGAGCAAAACGAGACGAAGGAGGGTGAAAGAGAGCGAAACGAGATGAAGGAGGGTGAAAGAGAGCGAAACGAGACGAAGAAGGGTGAAAGAGAGCAAAACGAGACGAAGGAGGGTGAAAGAGAGCGAAAGGAGACAAAGGAGGGTGAAAGAGAGCGAAACAAGACGAAGGAGGGTGAAAGAGAGCGAAAGGAGTCGAAGGAGGGTGAAAGAGAGCTGAACGAGACGAAGGAGGGTGAAAGAGAGTGAAAGGAGACGAAGGAGGGTGAAAGAGAGCGAAACGAGAGGAAGGAGGGTGAAAGAGAGCGAAACGAGACGAAGGAGGGTGAAAGAGAGCAAAACGAGACGAAGGAGTGTGAAAGAGAGCTAAAGGAGACGAAGGAGGGTCTAAGAGAGCGAAACGAGATGAAGGAGGGTAAAAGAGAGCGAAACGAGACGAAGGAGGTCAAAGAGAGCGAAACGAGATGAAGGAGGGTCAAAGAGGGCGAAACGAGACGAAGGAGGGTGAAACAGGGCGAAGCGAGACGAAGGAGCATGAAAGAGAGCAAAACGAGATGAAGGAGGGTAAAAGAGAGCGAAACGAGACGAAAGGGGGTAAAAGAGAATGAAAAGAGACGATGGAGGGTGAAAGAGAGCGAAAAGAGAGGAAGGAGGGTGAAAGAGAGCGAAACGAGATGAAGGAGGGTGAATGGGAGCGAAACGAGAGGAAGGAGGGTGAAAGAGAGCGAAACGAGACGAAGGAGCGTGAAAGAGAGTGAAACGAGCCAAAGAAGGGTGAAAGAGAGCGAAACGAGACGAAGGAGGGTGAAAGAGAGCGAAAGGAGACAAAGGTGGGTGAAAGAGAGCGGAACGAGTCGAAGGAGGGTGAAAGAGAGCGAAAGGAGACGAAGGAGGGTGAAAGAGAGCGAAACGAGAGGAAGGAGGGTGAAACAGAGCAAAACGAGATGAAGGAGGGTGAAAGAGAGCGAAACGAGACGGAGGAGGGTGAAAGAAAGCGAAACTAGACGAAGGAGGGTGAAAGAGAGCGAAAGGAGTCGAAGGAGGGTGAAAGAGAACAAAACGAGAAGAAGGAGGGTGAAAGTGAGCGAAACGAGACGAAGGAGGGTGAAAGAGAGCGTAACAAGATGAAGGAGGGTGGAAGAGGGCGAAACGAGAGCAAGGAGGGTGAAAGAGAGCGAAACGAGACGAAGGTGGGTGAAAGAGAGCAAAACGAGACGAAGGAGTGTGAAACAGAGCGAAACGAGATGAAAGAGCGTGAAAGAGCGCTAAACGAGACGAAGGAGGGTCAAAGAGAGCGAAACGAGATGAAGGAGGGTCAAAGAGGGCGAAACGAGACGAAGGAGGGTGAAACAGGGCGATGCGAGACGAAGGAGCATGAAAGAGAGTGAAACAAGATGAAAGAGCGTGAAAGAGCGCTAAACGAGATGAAGGAGGGTCAAAGAGAGCGAAACGAGATGAAGGAGGGTCTAAGAGGGCGAAACGTGAGCAAGGAGGGTGAAAGAGAGCGAAACGAGACGAAGGAGGGTGAAAGAGAGCAAAACGAGACGAAGGAGTGTGAAACAGAGAGAAACGAGATGAAAGAGTGTGAAAGAGCGCTAAACGAGACGAAGGAGGGTCAAAGAGAGCGAAACGAGATGAAGGAGGGTCAAAGAGGGCGAAACGAGAGCAAGGAGGGTGAAAGAGAGCGGAACGAGACGAAGGAGGGTGAAAGAGAGCAAAACGAGACGAAGGAGTGTGAAACAGGGCGAAACGAGATGAAAGAGCGTGAAAGAGCGCTAAACGAGACAAAGGAGGGTCAAAGAGAGCGAAACGAGATGAAGGAGGGTCAAAGAGGGCGAAACGAGGCGAAGGAGGGTGAAACAGGGCGAAGCAAGACGAAGGAGCATGAAAGAGAGTGAAACAAGATGAAGGAGGGTAAAAGAGAGCGAAACGAGACGACAGAGGGTGAAAGAGAGCGAAACGAGACGAAGGAGGGTGGAAGAGAGCGAAACGAGAGGAAGGAGGGTGAAAGAGAGCGAAACGAGACGAAGGAGGGTGTAAGAGATCAAAACGAGACGAAGGAGGGTGAAAGAGAGCGAAAGGAGTCGACGGAGGGTGAAAGAGAGCGGAACGAGATGAAGGAGGGTGAAAGAGACCGAAATGAGATGAAGGAGGGTGAAAGAGACCGAAACGAGACGAAGGAGGGTGAATGAGAGCGAAACGAGACAAAGGAGGGTGAAAGAGAGCGAAACGAGAAGAAGGAGGGTGAAAGAGAGCGAAACGAGATGAAGGAGGGTGAAAGAGAGCAAAACGAGATCAAGGAGGGTGGAAGAGAGCGAAACGAGTCGAAGGAGGGTGAAAGAGAGTGAAACGAGACGAAGGAGGGTGAAAGAGAGCTAAACGAGACAAAGGAGAGTCAAAGAGAGCGAAACGAGATGAAGGAGGGTCAAAGAGGGCGAAACGAGATGAAGGAGGATGAAAGAGAGCGAAACAAGGTGAAGGAGGGTAAAAGAGAGCGAAACGAGAAGAAAGAGGGTAAAAGAGAGTGAAACGAGACGATGGAGGGTGAAAGAGAGCGAAAAGAGAGGAAGGAGGGTGAAAGAGAGCCAAACGAGACGAAGGAGGGTGAAAGAGAGTGAAACGAGGTGAAGGAGGGTAAAAGAGAGCGAAACGAGATGAAAGAGGGTAAAAGAGAGTGAAACGAGACGATGGAGGATGAAAGAGAGCGAAAAGAGAGGAAGGAGGGTGAAAGAGAGCGAAACGAGACGAAGGAGGGTGAAAGAGAGTGAAACGAGATGTAGGAAGGTGAAAGGGAGTGAAACGAGACCAAAGAGGGAGAAAGAGAGAGAAACGAGAAGAAGGAAGGTGAAAGAGAGCGAAACGAGACAAAGGAGGGTGAAAGAGAGCGAAACGAGATGAAGGAGGGTGAAAGAGAGCGAAACGAGACGAAGAAGGGTTAAAGAGAGCGAAACGAGACGAAGGAGGGTGAAAGAGAGCGGAAGGAGACAAAGGAGGGTGAAAGAGAGCGTAACAAGACGAAGGAGGGTGAAAGAGAGCGAAAGGAGTCGAAGGAGGGTGAAAGAGAGCGGAACGAGATGAAGGAGGGTGAAAGAGAGCGAAACGAGACGAAGGAGGGTGAAAGAGAGCAAAACGAGACGAAGGAGTGTGAAACAGAGCGAAACGAGACGAAGGAACGTGAAAGAGAGCTAAAGGAGACGAAGGAGGGTCAAAGAGAGCGAAACGAGATGAAGGAAGGTCAAAGAGGGTGAAACGAGACGAAGGAGGGTGAAACAGGGCGAAGCGAGACGAAGGAGCATGAAAGAGAGCAAAACGAGATGAAGGAGGGTAAAAGAGAGCGAAACGAGACGAAGGAGGTCAAAGAGAGCGAAACGAGATGAAGGAGGGTCAAAGAGGGCGAAACGAGACGAAGGAGTGTGAAACAGGGCGAAGCGAGACGAAGGAGCATGAAAGAGAGCGAAACGAGATGAAGGAGGGTAAAAGATAGCGAAACGAGACGAAAGGGGGTAAAAGAGAATGAAACGAGACGATGGAGGGTGAAAGAGAGCGAAAAGAGAGGAAGGAGGGTGAAAGAGAGCGAAACGAGACGAAGGAGCGTGAAAGAGAGTGAAACGAGCCAAAGAAGGGTGAAAGAGAGCGAAACGAGACGGTGGACGGTGAAAGAGAGGGAAACGAGACGAAGGAGGGTGAAAGAGAGCGAAACGAGAAGAATGAGCGTGAAAGAGAGCGAAACGAGACGAAGGAGGGTGAAAGAGAGCAAAACGAAATAAAGGAGGGTGGAAGAGAGCGAAACGAGACGAAGGAAGGTGAAAGAGAGTGAAACGAGACGAAGGAAGGTGAAAGAGAGCGAAACGAGACCAAAGAGGGTGAAAGAGAGAGAAACGAGACGAAGGAAGGTGAAAGAGAGTGAAACGAGACAAAGGAGGGTGAAAGGGAGCAAAACGAGACAAAGGAGGGTGAAAGAGAGCGAAACGAGATGAAGGAGGGTGAAAGAGAGCGAAACGAGACGAAGGAGGGTGAAAGACGGCGAAACGAGACGAAGGCGGGTGAAACAGGGCGAAGCGAGACGAAGGAGCATGAAAGAGAGGGAAACAAGATGAAGGAGGGTAAAAGAGAGCGAAACAAGACGAAAGAGGGTAAAAGAGAGTGAAACGAGATGATGGAGGGTGAAAGAGAGCGAAAAGAGAGGAAGGAGGGTGAAAGAGAGCGAAACGAGATGAAGGAGGGTGAAAGAGAGCGAAACGAGAGGAAGGAGGATGAAAGAGAGTGAAACGAGACGAAGGAGGGTTAAAGAGAGCGAAACGAGACGAAGGAACGTGAAAGAGAGCTAAAGGAAACGAAGGAGGGTCAAAGAGAGCGAAACGAGATGAAGGAAGGTCAAAGAGGGTGAAACGAGACGAAGGAGGGTGAAACAGGGCGAAGCGAGACGAAGGAGCATGAAAGAGAGCAAAACGAGATGAAGGAGGGTAAAAGAGAGCGAAACGAGACGAAGGAGGTCAAAGAGAGCGAAACGAGATGAAGGAGGTCAAAGAGGGCGAAACGAGACGAAGGAGTGTGAAACAGGGCGAAGCGATACGAAGGAGCATGAAAGAGAGCGAAACGAGATGAAGGAGGGTAAAAGAGAGCGAAACGAGACGAAAGGGGGTAAAAGAGAATGAAACGAGACGATGGAGGGTGAAAGAGAGCGAAAAGAGAGGAAGGAGGGTGAAAGAGAGCAAAACGAGACGAAGGTGCATGAAAGAGAGTGAAACGAACCAAAGAAGGGTGAAAGAGAGCGAAACGAGACGGTGGAGGGTGAAAGAGAGCGAAAAGAGAGGAAGGAGGGTGAAAGAGAGCCAAACGAGACGAAGGAGGGTGAAAGAGAGTGAAACGAGGTGAAGGAGAGTAAAAGAGAGCGAAACGAGATGAAAGAGGGTAAAAGAGAGTGAAACGAGACGATGGAGGGTGAAAGAGAGCGAAAAGAGAGGAAGGAGGGTGAAAGAGAAAGAAAAGAGACGAAGGAGGGTGAAAGAGAGTGAAACGAGATGTAGGAAGGTGAAAGGGAGTGAAACGAGACCAAAGAGGGAGAAAGAGAGAGAAACGAGAAGAAGGAAGGTGAAAGAGAGCGAAACGAGACAAAGGAGGGTGAAAGAGAGCGAAACGAGATGAAGGAGGGTGAAAGAGAGCGAAACGAGACGAAGAAGGGTTAAAGAGAGCGAAACGAGACGAAGGAGGGTGAAAGAGAGCGGAAGGAGACAAAGGAGGGTGAAAGAGAGCGTAACAAGACGAAGGAGGGTGAAAGAGAGCGAAAGGAGTCGAAGGAGGGTGAAAGAGAGCGGAACGAGATGAAGGAGGGTGAAAGAGAGCGAAACGAGACGAAGGAGGGTGAAAGAGAGCAAAACGAGACGAAGGAGTGTGAAACAGAGCGAAACGAGACGAAGGAACGTGAAAGAGAGCTAAAGGAGACGAAGGAGGGTCAAAGAGAGCGAAACGAGATGAAGGAAGGTCAAAGAGGGTGAAACGAGATGAAGGAGGGTGAAACAGGGCGAAGCGAGACGAAGGAGCATGAAAGAGAGCAAAACGAGATGAAGGAGGGTAAAAGAGAGCGAAACGAGACGAAGGAGGTCAAAGAGAGCGAAACGAGATGAAGGAGGGTCAAAGAGGGCGAAACGAGACGAAGGAGTGTGAAACAGGGCGAAGCGAGACGAAGGAGCATGAAAGAGAGCGAAACGAGATGAAGGAGGGTAAAAGATAGCGAAACGAGACGAAAGGGGGTAAAAGAGAATGTAACGAGACGATGGAGGGTGAAAGAGAGCGAAAAGAGAGGAAGGAGGGTGAAAGAGAGCGAAACGAGACGAAGGAGCGTGAAAGAGAGTGAAACGAGCCAAAGAAGGGTGAAAGAGAGCGAAACGAGACGGTGGACGGTGAAAGAGAGGGAAACGAGACGAAGGAGGGTGAAAGAGAGCGGAACGAGACGAAGGAGGGTGAAAGAGAGCGAAAAGAGACGAAGGAGGGTGAAAGAGAGCGAAACAAGACAAAGGAGGGTGAAAGAGACTGAAACGAGACGAAGGAGGGTGAAAGAGAGTGAAACGAGACGAAGGAGGGTGAAAGAGAGCGAAACGAGAAGAATGAGCGTGAAAGAGAGCGAAACGAGACGAAGGAGGGTGAAAGAGAGCAAAACGAAATGAAGGAGGGTGGAAGAGAGCGAAACGAGACGAAGGAAGGTGAAAGAGAGTGAAACGAGACGAAGGAAGGTGAAAGAGAGCGAAACGAGACCAAAGAGGGTGAAAGAGAGAGAAACGAGACGAAGGAAGGTGAAAGAGAGTGAAACGAGACAAAGGAGGGTGAAAGGGAGCAAAACGAGACAAAGGAGGGTGAAAGAGAGCGAAACGAGATGAAGGAGGGTGAAAGAGAGCGAAACGAGACGAAGGAGGGTGAAAGACGGCGAAACGAGACGAAGGCGGGTGGAACAGGGCGAAGCGAGACGAAGGAGCATGAAAGAGAGCGAAACAAGATGAAGGAGGGTAAAAGAGAGCGAAACAAGACGAAAGAGGGTAAAAGAGAGTGAAACGAGATGATGGAGGGTGAAAGAGAGCGAAAAGAGAGGAAGGAGGGTGAAAGAGAGCGAAACGAGATGAAGGAGGGTGAAAGAGAGCGAAACGAGAGGAAGGAGGGTGAAAGAGAGCGAAACGAGATGAAGGAGGGTGAAAGAGAGCGAAACGAGAGGAAGGAGGATGAAAGAGAGTGAAACGAGACGAAGGAGGGTTAAAGAGAGCGAAACGAGACGAAGGAACGTGAAAGAGAGCTAAAGGAGACGAAGGAGGGTCAAAGAGAGCGAAACGAGATGAAGGAAGGTCAAAGAGGGTGAAACGAGACGAAGGAGGGTGAAACAGGGCGAAGCGAGACGAAGGAGCATGAAAGAGAGCAAAACGAGATGAAGGAGGGTAAAAGAGAGCGAAACGAGACGAAGGAGGTCAAAGAGAGCGAAACGAGATGAAGGAGGGTCAAAGAGGGCGAAACGAGACGAAGGAGTGTGAAACAGGGCGAAGCGATACGAAGGAGCATGAAAGAGAGCGAAACGAGATGAAGGAGGGTAAAAGAGAGCGAAACGAGACGAAAGGGGGTAAAAGAGAATGAAACGAGACGATGGAGGGTGAAAGAGAGCGAAAAGAGAGGAAGGAGGGTGAAAGAGAGCAAAACGAGACGAAGGTGCATGAAAGAGAGTGAAACGAACCAAAGAAGGGTGAAAGAGAGCGAAACGAGACGGTGGAGGGTGAAAGAGAGGGAAACGAGACGAAGGAGGGTGAAAGAGAGCGGAACGAGACGAAGGAGGGTGAAAGAGAGTGAAAAGAGACAAAGGAGGGTGAAAGAGAGCGAAACAAGACAAAGGAGGGTGAAAGAGACCGAAACGAGACGAAGGAGGGTGAAAGAGAGTGAAACGAGACGAAGGAGGGTGAAAGAGAGCGAAACGAGAAGAATGAGCGTGAAAGAGAGCGAAACGAGACGAAGGAGGGTGAAAGAGAGCAAAACAAAATGAAGGAGGGTGGAAGAGAGCGAAACGAGACGAAGGAAGGTGAAAGAGAGTGAAACGAGACGAAGGAAGGTGAAAGAGAGCGAAACGAGACCAAAGAGGGTGAAAGAGAGAGAAACGAGACGAAGGAAGGTGAAAGAGAGTGAAACGAGACAAAGGAGGGTGAAAGGGAGCAAAACGAGACAAAGGAGGGTGAAAGAGAGCGAAACGAGATGAAGGAGGGTGAAAGAGAGCGAAACGAGACGAAGGAGGGTGAAAGACGGCGAAACGAGACGAAGGCGGGTGGAACAGGGCGAAGCGAGACGAAGGAGCATGAAAGAGAGCGAAACAAGATGAAGGAGGGTAAAAGAGAGCGAAACGAGACGAAAGAGGGTAAAAGAGAGTGAAACGAGACGATGGAGGGTGAAAGAGAGCGAAAAGAGACGAAGGAGGGTGAAAGAGAGCGAAACGAGAGGAAGGAGGGTGAAAGAGAGCGAAACGAGACGAAGGAGGGTGAAAGAGAGCAAAACAAGACGAAGGAGTGTGAAACAGAGCGAAACGAGACGAAGGAGCGTGAAAGAGAGCTAAACGAGATGAATGAGGGTGAAAGAGAGCGAAAGGAATCGAAGGAGGGTGAAAGAAAGCGGAACGAGACGAAGGAGGGTGAAAGAGAACGAAACGAGAAGAAGGAGGGTGAAAGAGAGCGAAACGAGACGAAGGAGGGCGAAAGAGAGCGAAACAAGATGAAGGAGGGTGGAAGAGAGCGATCCGAGATGAAGGAGGGTGAAAGAGATTGAAACGAGATGAAGAAAGGTGAAAGAGAGCAAAAAGAGACCAAAGAGGGTGAAAGAGAGAGAAACGAGAAGAAGGAAGGTGAAAGAGAGCGAAACGAGACAAAGGAGGGTAAAAGAGAGCGAAACGAGATGAAGGAGGGTGAAAGAGAGCGAAACGAGACGAAGAAGGGTGAAAGAGAGCGAAACGAGACGAAGGAGGGTGAAAGAGAGCGAAAGGAGACGAAGGAGGGTGAAAGTGAGCGAAACGAGACGAAGGAGGATGAAAGAGAGCGAAAGGAGTCGAAGGAGGGTTAAAGAGAGCGGAACGAGACGAAGGAGGGTGAAAGAGAGCGAAAAGAGACGAAGGAGGGTGAAAGAGAGCGAAACGAGAGGAAGGAGGGTGAAAGAGAGCGAAACGAGACGAAGGAGGGTGAAAGAGAGCAAAACAAGACGAAGGAGTGTGAAACAGAGCGAAACGAGACGAAGGAGAGTGAAAGAGAGCTAAACGAGATGAAGGAGAGTCAAAGAGAGCTAAACGAGATGAAGGAAGGTCAAAGAGGGTGAAACGAGACGAAGGAGGGTGAAACAGGGCGAAGCGAGACGAAGGAGCATGAAAGAGAGCAAAACGAGATGAAGGAGGGTAAAAGAGAGCGAAACGAGACGAAGGAGGTCAAAGAGAGCGAAACGAGATGAAGGAGGGTCAAAGAAAGCGAAACGAGACGAAGGAGTGTGAAACAGGGCGAAGCGATACGAAGGAGCATGAAAGAGAGCGAAACGAGATGAAGGAGGGTAAAAGAGAGCGAAACGAGACGAAAGGGGGTAAAAGAGAATGAAACGAGACGATGGAGGGTGAAAGAGAGCGAAAAGAGAGGAAGGAGGGTGAAAGAGAGCAAAACGAGACGAAGGTGCATGAAAGAGAGTGAAACGAACCAAAGAAGGGTGAAAGAGAGCGAAACGAGACGGTGGAGGGTGAAAGAGAGGGACACGAGACGAAGGAGGGTGAAAGAGAGCGGAACGAGACGAAGGAGGGTGAAAGAGAGCGAAAAGAGACAAAGGAGGGTGAAAGAGAGCGAAACAAGACAAAGGAGGGTGAAAGAGACCGAAACGAGACGAAGGAGGGTGAAAGAGAGCGAAACGAGAAGAATGAGCGTGAAAGAGAGCGAAACGAGACGAAGGAGGGTGAAAGAGAGCAAAACAAAATGAAGGAGGGTGGAAGAGAGCGAAACGAGACGAAGGAAGGTGAAAGAGAGTGAAACGAGACGAAGGAAGGTGAAAGAGAGCGAAACGAGACCAAAGAGGGTGAAAGAGAGAGAAACGAGACGAAGGAAGGTGAAAGAGAGTGAAACGAGACAAAGGAGGGTGAAAGGGAGCAAAACGAGACAAAGGAGGGTGAAAGAGAGCGAAACGAGATGAAGGAGGGTGAAAGAGAGCGAAACGAGACGAAGGAGGGTGAAAGACGGCGAAACGAGACGAAGGCGGGTGGAACAGGGCGAAGCGAGACGAAGGAGCATGAAAGAGAGCGAAACAAGATGAAGGAGGGTAAAAGAGAGCGAAACGAGACGAAAGAGGGTAAAAGAGAGTGAAACGAGACAATGGAGGGTGAAAGAGAGCGAAAAGAGATGAAGGAGGGTGAAAGAGAGCGAAACGAGAGGAAGGAGGGTGAAAGAGAGCGAAACGAGACGAAGGAGGGTGAAAGAGAGCAAAACAAGACGAAGGAGTGTGAAACAGAGCGAAACGAGACGAAGGAGCGTGAAAGAGAGCTAAACGAGATGAATGAGGGTGAAAGAGAGCGAAAGGAATCGAAGGAGGGTGAAAGAAAGCGGAACGAGACGAAGGAGGGTGAAAGAGAACGAAACGAGAAGAAGGAGGGTGAAAGAGAGCGAAACGAGACGAAGGAGGGCGAAAGAGAGCGAAACAAGATGAAGGAGGGTGGAAGAGAGCGATCCGAGATGAAGGAGGGTGAAAGAGATTGAAACGAGACGAAGAAAGGTGAAAGAGAGCAAAAAGAGACCAAAGAGGGTGAAAGAGAGAGAAACGAGAAGAAGGAAGGTGAAAGAGAGCGAAACGAGACAAAGGAGGGTAAAAGAGAGCGAAACGAGATGAAGGAGGGTGAAAGAGAGCGAAACGAGACGAAGAAGGGTGAAAGAGAGCGAAACGAGACGAAGGAGGGTGAAAGAGAGCGAAAGGAGACGAAGGAGGGTGAAAGTGAGCGAAACGAGACGAAGGAGGGTGAAAGAGAGCGAAAGGAGTCGAAGGAGGGTTAAAGAGAGCGGAACGAGACGAAGGAGGGTGAAAGAGAGCGAAAAGAGACGAAGGAGGGTGAAAGAGAGCGAAACGAGAGGAAGGAGGGTGAAAGAGAGCGAAACGAGACGAAGGAGGGTGAAAGAGAGCAAAACAAGACGAAGGAGTGTGAAACAGAGCGAAACGAGACGAAGGAGAGTGAAAGAGAGCTAAACGAGATGAAGGAGAGTCAAAGAGAGCGAAACGAGATGAAGGAGGGTCAAAGAGGGCGAAACGAGATGAAGGAGGGTGAAACAGGGCGAAGCGAGATGAAGGAGCATGAAAGAGAGCGAAACACAATGAAGGACGGTAAAAGAGAGCGAAACGAGACGAAAGAGGGTAAAAGTGAGTGAAACGAGACGATGGAGGGTGAAAGAGAGCGAAAAGAGAGGAAGGATGGTGAAAGAGAGCGAAACGAGACGGAGGAGGGTGAAAGATAGTGAAACGAGATGAAGGAAGGTGAAAGAGAGTGAAACGAGACCAAGGAGGGAGAAAGAGAGAGAAACGAGAAGAAGGAAGGTGAAACAGAGCGAAACGAGACGAAGGAGGGTGAAAGAGAGCTAAACGAGATGAAGGAGAGTCAAAGAGAGCGAAACGAGGTGAAGGAGGGTCAAAGAGGGCGAAACGAGATGAAGGAGGGTGAAAGAGAGCGAAACACAATGAAGGAGGGTAAAAGAGAGCGAAACGAGACGAAAGAGGGTAAAAGTGAGTGAAACGAGACGATGGAGGGGGAAAGAGAGCGAAAAGAGAGGAAGGATGGTGAAAGAGAGCGAAACGAGACGAAGGAGGGTGAAAGATAGTGAAACGAGATGAAGGAAGGTGAAAGAGAGTGAAACGAGACCAAAGAGGGAGAAAGAGAGAGAAACGAGAAGAAGGAAGGTGAAAGAGAGCGAAAAGAGACGAAGGAGGGTGAAAGAGAGCGAAACGAGAGGAAGGAGGGTGAAAGAGAGCGAAACGAGACGAAGGAGGGTGAAAGAGAGCAAAACAAGACGAAGGAGTGTGAAACAGAGCGAAACGAGACGAAGGAGAGTGAAAGAGAGCTAAACGAGATGAAGGAGAGTCAAAGAGAGCGAAACGAGATGAAGGAGGGTCAAAGAGGGCGAAACGAGATGAAGGAGGGTGAAACAGGGCGAAGCGAGATGAAGGAGCATGAAAGAGAGCGAAACACAATGAAGGACGGTAAAAGAGAGCGAAACGAGACGAAAGAGGGTAAAAGTGAGTGAAACGAGACGATGGAGGGTGAAAGAGAGCGAAAAGAGAGGAAGGATGGTGAAAGAGAGCGAAACGAGACGGAGGAGGGTGAAAGATAGTGAAACGAGATGAAGGAAGGTGAAAGAGAGTGAAACGAGACCAAGGAGGGAGAAAGAGAGAGAAACGAGAAGAAGGAAGGTGAAACAGAGCGAAACGAGACGAAGGAGGGTGAAAGAGAGCTAAACGAGATGAAGGAGAGTCAAAGAGAGCGAAACGAGGTGAAGGAGGGTCAAAGAGGGCGAAACGAGATGAAGGAGGGTGAAAGAGAGCGAAACACAATGAAGGAGGGTAAAAGAGAGCGAAACGAGACGAAAGAGGGTAAAAGTGAGTGAAACGAGACGATGGAGGGTGAAAGAGAGCGAAAAGAGAGGAAGGAGGGTGAAAGAGAGCCAAACGAGACGAAGGAGGGTGAAAGAGAGTGAAACGAGGTGAAGGAGGGTAAAAGAGAGCGAAACGAGATGAAAGAGGGTAAAAGAGAGTGAAACGAGACGATGGAGGATGAAAGAGAGCGAAAAGAGAGGAAGGAGGGTGAAAGAGAGCGAAACGAGACGAAGGAGGGTGAAAGAGAGTGAAACGAGATGTAGGAAGGTGAAAGGGAGTGAAACGAGACCAAAGAGGGAGAAAGAGAGAGAAACGAGAAGAAGGAAGGTGAAAGAGAGCGAAACGAGACAAAGGAGGGTGAAAGAGAGCGAAACGAGATGAAGGAGGGTGAAAGAGAGCGAAACGAGACGAAGAAGGGTTAAAGAGAGCGAAACGAGACGAAGGAGGGTGAAAGAGAGCGGAAGGAGACAAAGGAGGGTGAAAGAGAGCGTAACAAGACGAAGGAGGGTGAAAGAGAGCGAAAGGAGTCGAAGGAGGGTGAAAGAGAGCGGAACGAGATGAAGGAGGGTGAAAGAGAGCGAAACGAGACGAAGGAGGGTGAAAGAGAGCAAAACGAGACGAAGGAGTGTGAAACAGAGCGAAACGAGACGAAGGAACGTGAAAGAGAGCTAAAGGAGACGAAGGAGGGTCAAAGAGAGCGAAACGAGATGAAGGAAGGTCAAAGAGGGTGAAACGAGACGAAGGAGGGTGAAACAGGGCGAAGCGAGACGAAGGAGCATGAAAGAGAGCAAAACGAGATGAAGGAGGGTAAAAGAGAGCGAAACGAGACGAAGGAGGTCAAAGAGAGCGAAACGAGATGAAGGAGGGTCAAAGAGGGCGAAACGAGACGAAGGAGTGTGAAACAGGGCGAAGCGAGACGAAGGAGCATGAAAGAGAGCGAAACGAGATGAAGGAGGGTAAAAGATAGCGAAACGAGACGAAAGGGGGTAAAAGAGAATGAAACGAGACGATGGAGGGTGAAAGAGAGCGAAAAGAGAGGAAGGAGGGTGAAAGAGAGCGAAACGAGACGAAGGAGCGTGAAAGAGAGTGAAACGAGCCAAAGAAGGGTGAAAGAGAGCGAAACGAGACGGTGGACGGTGAAAGAGAGGGAAACGAGACGAAGGAGGGTGAAAGAGAGCGAAACGAGAAGAATGAGCGTGAAAGAGAGCGAAACGAGACGAAGGAGGGTGAAAGAGAGCAAAACGAAATAAAGGAGGGTGGAAGAGAGCGAAACGAGACGAAGGAAGGTGAAAGAGAGTGAAACGAGACGAAGGAAGGTGAAAGAGAGCGAAACGAGACCAAAGAGGGTGAAAGAGAGAGAAACGAGACGAAGGAAGGTGAAAGAGAGTGAAACGAGACAAAGGAGGGTGAAAGGGAGCAAAACGAGACAAAGGAGGGTGAAAGAGAGCGAAACGAGATGAAGGAGGGTGAAAGAGAGCGAAACGAGACGAAGGAGGGTGAAAGACGGCGAAACGAGACGAAGGCGGGTGAAACAGGGCGAAGCGAGACGAAGGAGCATGAAAGAGAGGGAAACAAGATGAAGGAGGGTAAAAGAGAGCGAAACAAGACGAAAGAGGGTAAAAGAGAGTGAAACGAGATGATGGAGGGTGAAAGAGAGCGAAAAGAGAGGAAGGAGGGTGAAAGAGAGCGAAACGAGATGAAGGAGGGTGAAAGAGAGCGAAACGAGAGGAAGGAGGATGAAAGAGAGTGAAACGAGACGAAGGAGGGTTAAAGAGAGCGAAACGAGACGAAGGAACGTGAAAGAGAGCTAAAGGAAACGAAGGAGGGTCAAAGAGAGCGAAACGAGATGAAGGAAGGTCAAAGAGGGTGAAACGAGACGAAGGAGGGTGAAACAGGGCGAAGCGAGACGAAGGAGCATGAAAGAGAGCAAAACGAGATGAAGGAGGGTAAAAGAGAGCGAAACGAGACGAAGGAGGTCAAAGAGAGCGAAACGAGATGAAGGAGGTCAAAGAGGGCGAAACGAGACGAAGGAGTGTGAAACAGGGCGAAGCGATACGAAGGAGCATGAAAGAGAGCGAAACGAGATGAAGGAGGGTAAAAGAGAGCGAAACGAGACGAAAGGGGGTAAAAGAGAATGAAACGAGACGATGGAGGGTGAAAGAGAGCGAAAAGAGAGGAAGGAGGGTGAAAGAGAGCAAAACGAGACGAAGGTGCATGAAAGAGAGTGAAACGAACCAAAGAAGGGTGAAAGAGAGCGAAACGAGACGGTGGAGGGTGAAAGAGAGCGAAAAGAGAGGAAGGAGGGTGAAAGAGAGCCAAACGAGACGAAGGAGGGTGAAAGAGAGTGAAACGAGGTGAAGGAGAGTAAAAGAGAGCGAAACGAGATGAAAGAGGGTAAAAGAGAGTGAAACGAGACGATGGAGGGTGAAAGAGAGCGAAAAGAGAGGAAGGAGGGTGAAAGAGAAAGAAAAGAGACGAAGGAGGGTGAAAGAGAGTGAAACGAGATGTAGGAAGGTGAAAGGGAGTGAAACGAGACCAAAGAGGGAGAAAGAGAGAGAAACGAGAAGAAGGAAGGTGAAAGAGAGCGAAACGAGACAAAGGAGGGTGAAAGAGAGCGAAACGAGATGAAGGAGGGTGAAAGAGAGCGAAACGAGACGAAGAAGGGTTAAAGAGAGCGAAACGAGACGAAGGAGGGTGAAAGAGAGCGGAAGGAGACAAAGGAGGGTGAAAGAGAGCGTAACAAGACGAAGGAGGGTGAAAGAGAGCGAAAGGAGTCGAAGGAGGGTGAAAGAGAGCGGAACGAGATGAAGGAGGGTGAAAGAGAGCGAAACGAGACGAAGGAGGGTGAAAGAGAGCAAAACGAGACGAAGGAGTGTGAAACAGAGCGAAACGAGACGAAGGAACGTGAAAGAGAGCTAAAGGAGACGAAGGAGGGTCAAAGAGAGCGAAACGAGATGAAGGAAGGTCAAAGAGGGTGAAACGAGACGAAGGAGGGTGAAACAGGGCGAAGCGAGACGAAGGAGCATGAAAGAGAGCAAAACGAGATGAAGGAGGGTAAAAGAGAGCGAAACGAGACGAAGGAGGTCAAAGAGAGCGAAACGAGATGAAGGAGGGTCAAAGAGGGCGAAACGAGACGAAGGAGTGTGAAACAGGGCGAAGCGAGACGAAGGAGCATGAAAGAGAGCGAAACGAGATGAAGGAGGGTAAAAGATAGCGAAACGAGACGAAAGGGGGTAAAAGAGAATGTAACGAGACGATGGAGGGTGAAAGAGAGCGAAAAGAGAGGAAGGAGGGTGAAAGAGAGCGAAACGAGACGAAGGAGCGTGAAAGAGAGTGAAACGAGCCAAAGAAGGGTGAAAGAGAGCGAAACGAGACGGTGGACGGTGAAAGAGAGGGAAACGAGACGAAGGAGGGTGAAAGAGAGCGGAACGAGACGAAGGAGGGTGAAAGAGAGCGAAAAGAGACGAAGGAGGGTGAAAGAGAGCGAAACAAGACAAAGGAGGGTGAAAGAGACTGAAACGAGACGAAGGAGGGTGAAAGAGAGTGAAACGAGACGAAGGAGGGTGAAAGAGAGCGAAACGAGAAGAATGAGCGTGAAAGAGAGCGAAACGAGACGAAGGAGGGTGAAAGAGAGCAAAACGAAATGAAGGAGGGTGGAAGAGAGCGAAACGAGACGAAGGAAGGTGAAAGAGAGTGAAACGAGACGAAGGAAGGTGAAAGAGAGCGAAACGAGACCAAAGAGGGTGAAAGAGAGAGAAACGAGACGAAGGAAGGTGAAAGAGAGTGAAACGAGACAAAGGAGGGTGAAAGGGAGCAAAACGAGACAAAGGAGGGTGAAAGAGAGCGAAACGAGATGAAGGAGGGTGAAAGAGAGCGAAACGAGACGAAGGAGGGTGAAAGACGGCGAAACGAGACGAAGGCGGGTGGAACAGGGCGAAGCGAGACGAAGGAGCATGAAAGAGAGCGAAACAAGATGAAGGAGGGTAAAAGAGAGCGAAACAAGACGAAAGAGGGTAAAAGAGAGTGAAACGAGATGATGGAGGGTGAAAGAGAGCGAAAAGAGAGGAAGGAGGGTGAAAGAGAGCGAAACGAGATGAAGGAGGGTGAAAGAGAGCGAAACGAGAGGAAGGAGGGTGAAAGAGAGCGAAACGAGATGAAGGAGGGTGAAAGAGAGCGAAACGAGAGGAAGGAGGATGAAAGAGAGTGAAACGAGACGAAGGAGGGTTAAAGAGAGCGAAACGAGACGAAGGAACGTGAAAGAGAGCTAAAGGAGACGAAGGAGGGTCAAAGAGAGCGAAACGAGATGAAGGAAGGTCAAAGAGGGTGAAACGAGACGAAGGAGGGTGAAACAGGGCGAAGCGAGACGAAGGAGCATGAAAGAGAGCAAAACGAGATGAAGGAGGGTAAAAGAGAGCGAAACGAGACGAAGGAGGTCAAAGAGAGCGAAACGAGATGAAGGAGGGTCAAAGAGGGCGAAACGAGACGAAGGAGTGTGAAACAGGGCGAAGCGATACGAAGGAGCATGAAAGAGAGCGAAACGAGATGAAGGAGGGTAAAAGAGAGCGAAACGAGACGAAAGGGGGTAAAAGAGAATGAAACGAGACGATGGAGGGTGAAAGAGAGCGAAAAGAGAGGAAGGAGGGTGAAAGAGAGCAAAACGAGACGAAGGTGCATGAAAGAGAGTGAAACGAACCAAAGAAGGGTGAAAGAGAGCGAAACGAGACGGTGGAGGGTGAAAGAGAGGGAAACGAGACGAAGGAGGGTGAAAGAGAGCGGAACGAGACGAAGGAGGGTGAAAGAGAGTGAAAAGAGACAAAGGAGGGTGAAAGAGAGCGAAACAAGACAAAGGAGGGTGAAAGAGACCGAAACGAGACGAAGGAGGGTGAAAGAGAGTGAAACGAGACGAAGGAGGGTGAAAGAGAGCGAAACGAGAAGAATGAGCGTGAAAGAGAGCGAAACGAGACGAAGGAGGGTGAAAGAGAGCAAAACAAAATGAAGGAGGGTGGAAGAGAGCGAAACGAGACGAAGGAAGGTGAAAGAGAGTGAAACGAGACGAAGGAAGGTGAAAGAGAGCGAAACGAGACCAAAGAGGGTGAAAGAGAGAGAAACGAGACGAAGGAAGGTGAAAGAGAGTGAAACGAGACAAAGGAGGGTGAAAGGGAGCAAAACGAGACAAAGGAGGGTGAAAGAGAGCGAAACGAGATGAAGGAGGGTGAAAGAGAGCGAAACGAGACGAAGGAGGGTGAAAGACGGCGAAACGAGACGAAGGCGGGTGGAACAGGGCGAAGCGAGACGAAGGAGCATGAAAGAGAGCGAAACAAGATGAAGGAGGGTAAAAGAGAGCGAAACGAGACGAAAGAGGGTAAAAGAGAGTGAAACGAGACGATGGAGGGTGAAAGAGAGCGAAAAGAGACGAAGGAGGGTGAAAGAGAGCGAAACGAGAGGAAGGAGGGTGAAAGAGAGCGAAACGAGACGAAGGAGGGTGAAAGAGAGCAAAACAAGACGAAGGAGTGTGAAACAGAGCGAAACGAGACGAAGGAGCGTGAAAGAGAGCTAAACGAGATGAATGAGGGTGAAAGAGAGCGAAAGGAATCGAAGGAGGGTGAAAGAAAGCGGAACGAGACGAAGGAGGGTGAAAGAGAACGAAACGAGAAGAAGGAGGGTGAAAGAGAGCGAAACGAGACGAAGGAGGGCGAAAGAGAGCGAAACAAGATGAAGGAGGGTGGAAGAGAGCGATCCGAGATGAAGGAGGGTGAAAGAGATTGAAACGAGATGAAGAAAGGTGAAAGAGAGCAAAAAGAGACCAAAGAGGGTGAAAGAGAGAGAAACGAGAAGAAGGAAGGTGAAAGAGAGCGAAACGAGACAAAGGAGGGTAAAAGAGAGCGAAACGAGATGAAGGAGGGTGAAAGAGAGCGAAACGAGACGAAGAAGGGTGAAAGAGAGCGAAACGAGACGAAGGAGGGTGAAAGAGAGCGAAAGGAGACGAAGGAGGGTGAAAGTGAGCGAAACGAGACGAAGGAGGATGAAAGAGAGCGAAAGGAGTCGAAGGAGGGTTAAAGAGAGCGGAACGAGACGAAGGAGGGTGAAAGAGAGCGAAAAGAGACGAAGGAGGGTGAAAGAGAGCGAAACGAGAGGAAGGAGGGTGAAAGAGAGCGAAACGAGACGAAGGAGGGTGAAAGAGAGCAAAACAAGACGAAGGAGTGTGAAACAGAGCGAAACGAGACGAAGGAGAGTGAAAGAGAGCTAAACGAGATGAAGGAGAGTCAAAGAGAGCTAAACGAGATGAAGGAAGGTCAAAGAGGGTGAAACGAGACGAAGGAGGGTGAAACAGGGCGAAGCGAGACGAAGGAGCATGAAAGAGAGCAAAACGAGATGAAGGAGGGTAAAAGAGAGCGAAACGAGACGAAGGAGGTCAAAGAGAGCGAAACGAGATGAAGGAGGGTCAAAGAAAGCGAAACGAGACGAAGGAGTGTGAAACAGGGCGAAGCGATACGAAGGAGCATGAAAGAGAGCGAAACGAGATGAAGGAGGGTAAAAGAGAGCGAAACGAGACGAAAGGGGGTAAAAGAGAATGAAACGAGACGATGGAGGGTGAAAGAGAGCGAAAAGAGAGGAAGGAGGGTGAAAGAGAGCAAAACGAGACGAAGGTGCATGAAAGAGAGTGAAACGAACCAAAGAAGGGTGAAAGAGAGCGAAACGAGACGGTGGAGGGTGAAAGAGAGGGACACGAGACGAAGGAGGGTGAAAGAGAGCGGAACGAGACGAAGGAGGGTGAAAGAGAGCGAAAAGAGACAAAGGAGGGTGAAAGAGAGCGAAACAAGACAAAGGAGGGTGAAAGAGACCGAAACGAGACGAAGGAGGGTGAAAGAGAGCGAAACGAGAAGAATGAGCGTGAAAGAGAGCGAAACGAGACGAAGGAGGGTGAAAGAGAGCAAAACAAAATGAAGGAGGGTGGAAGAGAGCGAAACGAGACGAAGGAAGGTGAAAGAGAGTGAAACGAGACGAAGGAAGGTGAAAGAGAGCGAAACGAGACCAAAGAGGGTGAAAGAGAGAGAAACGAGACGAAGGAAGGTGAAAGAGAGTGAAACGAGACAAAGGAGGGTGAAAGGGAGCAAAACGAGACAAAGGAGGGTGAAAGAGAGCGAAACGAGATGAAGGAGGGTGAAAGAGAGCGAAACGAGACGAAGGAGGGTGAAAGACGGCGAAACGAGACGAAGGCGGGTGGAACAGGGCGAAGCGAGACGAAGGAGCATGAAAGAGAGCGAAACAAGATGAAGGAGGGTAAAAGAGAGCGAAACGAGACGAAAGAGGGTAAAAGAGAGTGAAACGAGACAATGGAGGGTGAAAGAGAGCGAAAAGAGATGAAGGAGGGTGAAAGAGAGCGAAACGAGAGGAAGGAGGGTGAAAGAGAGCGAAACGAGACGAAGGAGGGTGAAAGAGAGCAAAACAAGACGAAGGAGTGTGAAACAGAGCGAAACGAGACGAAGGAGCGTGAAAGAGAGCTAAACGAGATGAATGAGGGTGAAAGAGAGCGAAAGGAATCGAAGGAGGGTGAAAGAAAGCGGAACGAGACGAAGGAGGGTGAAAGAGAACGAAACGAGAAGAAGGAGGGTGAAAGAGAGCGAAACGAGACGAAGGAGGGCGAAAGAGAGCGAAACAAGATGAAGGAGGGTGGAAGAGAGCGATCCGAGATGAAGGAGGGTGAAAGAGATTGAAACGAGACGAAGAAAGGTGAAAGAGAGCAAAAAGAGACCAAAGAGGGTGAAAGAGAGAGAAACGAGAAGAAGGAAGGTGAAAGAGAGCGAAACGAGACAAAGGAGGGTAAAAGAGAGCGAAACGAGATGAAGGAGGGTGAAAGAGAGCGAAACGAGACGAAGAAGGGTGAAAGAGAGCGAAACGAGACGAAGGAGGGTGAAAGAGAGCGAAAGGAGACGAAGGAGGGTGAAAGTGAGCGAAACGAGACGAAGGAGGGTGAAAGAGAGCGAAAGGAGTCGAAGGAGGGTTAAAGAGAGCGGAACGAGACGAAGGAGGGTGAAAGAGAGCGAAAAGAGACGAAGGAGGGTGAAAGAGAGCGAAACGAGAGGAAGGAGGGTGAAAGAGAGCGAAACGAGACGAAGGAGGGTGAAAGAGAGCAAAACAAGACGAAGGAGTGTGAAACAGAGCGAAACGAGACGAAGGAGAGTGAAAGAGAGCTAAACGAGATGAAGGAGAGTCAAAGAGAGCGAAACGAGATGAAGGAGGGTCAAAGAGGGCGAAACGAGATGAAGGAGGGTGAAACAGGGCGAAGCGAGATGAAGGAGCATGAAAGAGAGCGAAACACAATGAAGGACGGTAAAAGAGAGCGAAACGAGACGAAAGAGGGTAAAAGTGAGTGAAACGAGACGATGGAGGGTGAAAGAGAGCGAAAAGAGAGGAAGGATGGTGAAAGAGAGCGAAACGAGACGGAGGAGGGTGAAAGATAGTGAAACGAGATGAAGGAAGGTGAAAGAGAGTGAAACGAGACCAAGGAGGGAGAAAGAGAGAGAAACGAGAAGAAGGAAGGTGAAACAGAGCGAAACGAGACGAAGGAGGGTGAAAGAGAGCTAAACGAGATGAAGGAGAGTCAAAGAGAGCGAAACGAGGTGAAGGAGGGTCAAAGAGGGCGAAACGAGATGAAGGAGGGTGAAAGAGAGCGAAACACAATGAAGGAGGGTAAAAGAGAGCGAAACGAGACGAAAGAGGGTAAAAGTGAGTGAAACGAGACGATGGAGGGGGAAAGAGAGCGAAAAGAGAGGAAGGATGGTGAAAGAGAGCGAAACGAGACGAAGGAGGGTGAAAGATAGTGAAACGAGATGAAGGAAGGTGAAAGAGAGTGAAACGAGACCAAAGAGGGAGAAAGAGAGAGAAACGAGAAGAAGGAAGGTGAAAGAGAGCGAAACGAGACAAAGGAGGGTAAAAGAGAGCGGAACGAGACGAAGGAGGGTGAAAGAGAGCGAAAGGAGATGAAGGAGGGTGAAAGAGAGCGAAACGAGAGGAAGGAGGGTGAAAGAGAGCGAAACGAGGCGAAGTAGGGTGAAAGAAAGCGAAACGAGACGAAGGAGGGTGAAAGAGAGCGAAACAAGACGAAGGAGTGTGAAACAGAGCGAAACGAGACGAAGGAGAGTGAAAGAGAGCTAAACGAGATGAAGGAGAGTCAAAGAGAGCGAAACGAGATGAAGGAAGGTCAAAGAGGGTGAAACGAGACGAAGGAGGGTGAAACAGGGCGAAGCGAGACGAAGGAGCATGAAAGAGAGCAAAACGAGATGAAGTAGGGTAAAAGAGAGCGAAACGAGACGAAGGAGGTCAAAGAGAGCGAAACGAGATGAAGGAGGGTCAAAGAAAGCGAAACGAGACGAAGGAGTGTGAAACAGGGCGAAGCGATACGAAGGAGCATGAAAGAGAGCGAAACGAGATGAAGGAGGGTAAAAGAGAGCGAAACGAGACGAAAGGGGGTAAAAGAGAATGAAACGAGACGATGGAGGGTGAAAGAGAGCGAAAAGAGAGGAAGGAGGGTGAAAGAGAGCAAAACGAGACGAAGGTGCATGAAAGAGAGTGAAACGAACCAAAGAAGGGTGAAAGAGAGCGAAACGAGACGGTGGAGGGTGAAAGAGAGGGAAACGAGACGAAGGAGGGTGAAAGAGAGCGGAACGAGACGAAGGAGGGTGAAAGAGAGCGAAAAGAGACAAAGGAGGGTGAAAGAGAGCGAAACAAGACAAAGGAGGGTGAAAGAGACCGAAACGAGACGAAGGAGGGTGAAAGAGAGCGAAACGAGAAGAATGAGCGTGAAAGAGAGCGAAACGAGACGAAGGAGGGTGAAAGAGAGCAAAACAAAATGAAGGAGGGTGGAAGAGAGCGAAACGAGACGAAGGAAGGTGAAAGAGAGTGAAACGAGACGAAGGAAGGTGAAAGAGAGCGAAACGAGACCAAAGAGGGTGAAAGAGAGAGAAACGAGACGAAGGAAGGTGAAAGAGAGTGAAACGAGACAAAGGAGGGTGAAAGGGAGCAAAACGAGACAAAGGAGGGTGAAAGAGAGCGAAACGAGATGAAGGAGGGTGAAAGAGAGCGAAACGAGACGAAGGAGGGTGAAAGACGGCGAAACGAGACGAAGGCGGGTGGAACAGGGCGAAGCGAGACGAAGGAGCATGAAAGAGAGCGAAACAAGATGAAGGAGGGTAAAAGAGAGCGAAACGAGACGAAAGAGGGTAAAAGAGAGTGAAACGAGACGATGGAGGGTGAAAGAGAGCGAAAGGAGACGAAGGAGGGTGAAAGTGAGCGAAACGAGACGAAGGAGGGTGAAAGAGAGCGAAAGGAGTCGAAGGAGGGTTAAAGAGAGCGGAACGAGACGAAGGAGGGTGAAAGAGAGCGAAAAGAGACGAAGGAGGGTGAAAGAGAGCGAAACGAGAGGAAGGAGGGTGAAAGAGAGCGAAACGAGACGAAGGAGGGTGAAAGAGAGCAAAACAAGACGAAGGAGTGTGAAACAGAGCGAAACGAGACGAAGGAGAGTGAAAGAGAGCTAAACGAGATGAAGGAGAGTCAAAGAGAGCGAAACGAGATGAAGGAGGGTCAAAGAGGGCGAAACGAGATGAAGGAGGGTGAAACAGGGCGAAGCGAGATGAAGGAGCATGAAAGAGAGCGAAACACAATGAAGGACGGTAAAAGAGAGCGAAACGAGACGAAAGAGGGTAAAAGTGAGTGAAACGAGACGATGGAGGGTGAAAGAGAGCGAAAAGAGAGGAAGGATGGTGAAAGAGAGCGAAACGAGACGGAGGAGGGTGAAAGATAGTGAAACGAGATGAAGGAAGGTGAAAGAGAGTGAAACGAGACCAAGGAGGGAGAAAGAGAGAGAAACGAGAAGAAGGAAGGTGAAACAGAGCGAAACGAGACGAAGGAGGGTGAAAGAGAGCTAAACGAGATGAAGGAGAGTCAAAGAGAGCGAAACGAGGTGAAGGAGGGTCAAAGAGGGCGAAACGAGATGAAGGAGGGTGAAAGAGAGCGAAACACAATGAAGGAGGGTAAAAGAGAGCGAAACGAGACGAAAGAGGGTAAAAGTGAGTGAAACGAGACGATGGAGGGGGAAAGAGAGCGAAAAGAGAGGAAGGATGGTGAAAGAGAGCGAAACGAGACGAAGGAGGGTGAAAGATAGTGAAACGTGATGAAGGAAGGTGAAAGAGAGTGAAACGAGACCAAAGAGGGAGAAAGAGAGAGAAACGAGAAGAAGGAAGGTGAAAGAGAGCGAAATGAGACAAAGGAGGGTAAAAGAGAGCGGAACGAGACGAAGGAGGGTGAAAGAGAGCGAAAGGAGATGAAGGAGGGTGAAAGAGAGCGAAACGAGAGGAAGGAGGGTGAAAGAGAGCGAAACGAGACGAACTAGGGTGAAAGAAAGCGAAACGAGACGAAGGAGGGTGAAAGAGAGCGAAAGGAGTCGAAGAAGGGTGAAAGAGAGCGGAACGAGACGAAGGAGGGTGAAAGAGAACGAAACGAGAAGAAGGAGGGTGAAAGAGAGCGAAACGAGACGAAGGAGGGTGAAAGAGAGCGTAACAAGATGAAGGAGGGTGGAAGAGAGTGAAACGAGACGAAGGAGGGTGAAAGAGAGAGAAACGAGACGATAGAGGGTCAAAGAGAGCGAAACGAGACGAAGGAGGGTGAAAGAGAGCTAAACGAGATGAAGGAGAGTCAAAGAGAGCGAAACGAGATGAAGGAGGGTCAAAGAGGGCGAAAGGAGACAAAGGTGGGTGAAAGAGAGCGGAACGAGACGAAGGAGGGTGAAAGAGAGCAAAAGGAGATGAAGTAGGGTGTAAGAGAGTGAAACGTGAGGAATGAGGGTGAAAGAGAGCGAAACGAGACGAAGTAGGGTGAAAGAAAGCGAAACGAGACGAAGGAGGGTGAAAGAGAGCGAAAGGAGTCGAAGAAGGGTGAAAGAGAGCGGAACGAGACGAAGGAGGGTGAAAGAGAACGAAACGAGAAGAAGGAGGGTGAAAGAGAGCGAAACGAGACGAAGGAGGGTGAAAGAGAGCGAAACGAGAGGAAGGAGGGTGAAAGAGAGCGAAACGAGACGAAGGAGGGTGAAAGAGAGCAAAACAAGACGAAGGAGTGTGAAACAGAGCGAAACGAGACGAAGGAGGGTGAAAGAGAGCTAAACGAGATGAAGGAGTGTCAAAGAGAGCGAAACGAGATGAAGGAGGGTGAAAGGGAGCGAAACACAATGAAGGAGGGTAAAAGAGAGCGAAACGAGACGAAAGAGGGTAAAAGTGAGTGAAACGAGACGATGGAGGGGGAAAGAGAGCGAAAAGAGAGGAAGGATGGTGAAAGAGAGCGAAACGAGACGAAGGAGGGTGAAAGATAGTGAAACGTGATGAAGGAAGGTGAAAGAGAGTGAAACGAGACCAAAGAGGGAGAAAGAGAGAGAAACGAGAAGAAGGAAGGTGAAAGAGAGCGAAACGAGACAAAGGAGGGTAAAAGAGAGCGGAACGAGACGAAGGAGGGTGAAAGAGAGCGAAAGGAGATGAAGGAGGGTGAAAGAGAGCGAAACGAGAGGAAGGAGGGTGAAAGAGAGCGAAACGAGACGAAGTAGGGTGAAAGAAAGCGAAACGAGACGAAGGAGGGTGAAAGAGAGCGAAAGGAGTCGAAGAAGGGTGAAAGAGAGCGGAACGAGACGAAGGAGGGTGAAAGAGAACGAAACGAGAAGAAGGAGGGTGAAAGAGAGCGAAACGAGACGAAGGAGGGTGAAAGAGAGCGTAACAAGATGAAGGAGGGTGGAAGAGAGTGAAACGAGACGAAGGAGGGTGAAAGAGAGAGAAACGAGACGATAGAGGGTCAAAGAGAGCGAAACGAGACGAAGGAGGGTGAAAGAGAGCTAAACGAGATGAAGGAGAGTCAAAGAGAGCGAAACGAGATGAAGGAGGGTCAAAGAGGGCGAAAGGAGACAAAGGTGGGTGAAAGAGAGCGGAACGAGACGAAGGAGGGTGAAAGAGAGCAAAAGGAGATGAAGTAGGGTGTAAGAGAGTGAAACGTGAGGAATGAGGGTGAAAGAGAGCGAAACGAGACGAAGTAGGGTGAAAGAAAGCGAAACGAGACGAAGGAGGGTGAAAGAGAGCGAAAGGAGTCGAAGAAGGGTGAAAGAGAGCGGAACGAGACGAAGGAGGGTGAAAGAGAACGAAACGAGAAGAAGGAGGGTGAAAGAGAGCGAAACGAGACGAAGGAGGGTGAAAGAGAGCGAAACGAGAGGAAGGAGGGTGAAAGAGAGCGAAACGAGACGAAGGAGGGTGAAAGAGAGCAAAACAAGACGAAGGAGTGTGAAACAGAGCGAAACGAGACGAAGGAGGGTGAAAGAGAGCTAAACGAGATGAAGGAGTGTCAAAGAGAGCGAAACGAGATGAAGGAGGGTCAAAGAGGGCGAAACGAGATGAAGGAGGGTGAAACAGGGCGAAGCGAGATGAAGGAGCATGAAAGAGAGCGAAACACAATGAAGGAGGGTAAAAGAGAGCGAAACGAGACGAAAGAGGGTAAAAGTGAGTGAAACGAGACGATGGAGGGTGAAAGAGAGCGAAAAGAGAGGAAGGATGGTGAAAGAAAGCGAAACGAGACGAAGGAGGGTGAAAGATAGTGAAACGAGATGAAGGACGGTGAAAGAGAGTGAAACGAGACCAAAGAGGGAGAAAGAGAGAGAAACGAGAAGAAGGAAGGTGAAAGAGAGCGAAACGAGACAAAGGAGGGTGAAAGAGAGCGAAACGAGACGCAGGAGGGTGAAACAGAGCGAAACGGGTCGAAGAAGGGTGAAAGAGAGCGAAACGAGACGAAGGAGGGTGAAAGAGAGCGAAAGGAGACAAAGGAGGGTGGAAGAGAGAGAAACGAGACGAAGGAGGGTGAAAGAGAGCGAAAGGAGTCGAAGGAAGGTGAAAGAGAGCGGAACGAGAAGAAGGAAGGTGAAAGAGAGCGAAAGGAGACGATGGAGGGTGAAAGAGAGCGAAACGAGAGGAAGGAGGGTGAAAGAGAGCGAAACGAGACGAAGGAGGGTGAAAGAGAGCAAAACGAGACGAAGGAGTGTGAAACAGAGCGAAACGAGACGAAGGAGGGTGAAACAGAGCTAAAGGAGACGAAGGAGGGTCGAAGAGGTTGAAACGAGACGAAGGAGGGTGAAACAGGGCGAAGCGAGACGAAGGAGCATGAAAGAGAGCAAAACGAGATGAAGGAGGGTAAAAGAGAGCGAAACGAGACGAAGGAGGGTCAAAGAGAGCGAAACGAGATGAAGGAGGGTCAAAGAGGGCGAAAGGAGACGAAGGAGAGTGAAACAGGGCGAAGCGCGACAAAGGAGCATGAAAGAGAGCGAAACGAGATGAACGAGGGTAAAAGAGAGCGAAACGAGACGAAAGAGGGTAAAAGAGAGTGAAACGAGACGAAGGAGTGTGAAAGAGAGCGAAACGAGCCAAAGAAGGGTGAAAAAGAGCGAAACGAGTCGAAGGAGGGTGAAAGAGAGCGAAAGGAGACAAAGGTGGGTGAAAGAGAGGGGAACGAGACGAAGGAGGGTGAAAGAGAGCGAAAGGAGATGAAGGAGGGTGAAAGAGAGCGAACCGAGATGAAGGAGGGTGAAAGAGAGCGAAACGAGAGGAAGGAGGGTGAAAGAGAGCGAAACGAGACGAAGGAGTGTGAAAGAGAGCGAAACGAGCCAAAGAAGGGTGAAAAAGAGCGAAACGAGTCGAAGGAGGGTGAAAGAGAGCGAAAGGAGACAAAGGTGGGTGAAAGAGAGGGGAACGAGACGAAGGAGGGTGAAAGAGAGCGAAAGGAGATGAAGGAGGGTGAAAGAGAGCGAAACGAGACGAAGTAGGGTGAAAGAAAGCGAAACGAGACGAGGGAGGGTGAAAGAGAGCGAAAGGAGTCGAAGGAGGGTGAAAGAGAGCGGAACGAGACGAAGGAGAGTGAAAGAGAGCGAGACGAGACGAAGGAGGGTGAAAGAGAGCGAAACGAGACGAAGGAGGGTCAAAGAGAGCGAAATGAGACGAAGGAGGGTGAAAGAGAGCGAAACGAGACGAAGGAGGGTGAAAGAGAGCGAAACGAGTCGAAGGAGGGTGAAAGAGAGCTACCCGAGACGAAGGAGGTTGAAAGAGAGTGAAACGAGATGAAGGTGGGTGAAAGAGAGCGAAACGAGAGGAAGAAAGGTGAAAGAGAGCGAAACGAGACGAAGGAGGGTCAAAGAGAGCGAAACGAGATGAAGGAGGGTCAAAGAGGGCGAAAGGAGACGAAGGAGGGTGAAAGAGGGTGAAGCGAGATGAAGGAGCATGATAGAGAGCGAAACGAGATGAAGGAGGGTAAAAGAGAGCGAAACGCGACGAAAGAGGGTAAAAGAGAGTGAAACGAGACGATGGAGGGTGAAAGAGAGCGAAAAGAGAGGAAGGAGGGTGAAAGAGAGTGAAACGAGATGAAGGAGGGTGAATGAGAGCAAAACGAGTGGAAGGAGGGTGAAAGAGAGCGAAACGAGACGAAAGAGCGTGAAAGAGAGCGAAACGAGCCAAAGAAGGGTGAAAAAGAGCGAAACGAGACGAAGGAGGGTGAAAGAGAGCGAAAGGAGACAAAGGTGGGTGAAAGAGAGCGGAACGAGACGAAGGAGGGTGAAAGAGAGCGAAAGGAGATGAAGGAGGGTGAAAGAGAGCGAAAGGAGTCGAAGAAGGGTGAAAGAGAGCGGAACGAGACGAAGGAGGGTGAAAGAGAACGAAACGAGAAGAAGGAGGGTAAAAGAGAGCGAAACGAGACGAAGGAGGGTGAAAGAGAGTGAAACGAGATGAAGGAGGGTGAATCAGAGCGAAACGAGTGGAAGGAGGGTGAAAGAGAGCGAAACGAGACGAAGGAGCGTGAAAGAGAGCGAAACGAGCCAAAGAAGGGTGAAAAAGAGCGAAACGAGACGAAGGAGGGTGAAAGAGAGCGAAAGGAGACAAAGGTGGGTGAAAGAGAGCGGAACGAGACGAAGGAGGGTGAAAGAGAGCGAAAGGAGATGAAGGAGGGTGAAAGAGAGCGAAATGAGTCGAAGAAGGGTGAAAGAGAGCGGAACGAGACGAAGGAGGGTGAAAGAGAACGAAACGAGAAGAAGGAGGGTGAAAGAGAGCGAAACGAGACGAAGGAGGGTGAAAGAGAGCGTAACAAGATGAAGGAGGGTGGAAGAGAGTGAAACGAGACGAAGGAGGGTGAAAGAGAGATAAACGAGACGATAGAGGGTCAAAGAGAGCGAAACGAGACGAAGGAGGGTGAAAGAGAGCGAAACGAGACGAAGGAGGGTGAAAGAGAGCGAAACGAGGCAAAGGAGGGTGAAAGAGAGCTACCCGAGACGAAGGAGGGTGGAAGAGAGTGAAACGAGATGAAGGTGGATGAAAGAGAGCGAAACGAGAGGAAGAAAGGTGAAAGAGAGCGAAACGAGACAAAGGAGAGTGAAAGAGAGCGAAACGAGAAGAAGGAGGGTGAAAGAGAGCGAAACGACAATAAGGAGGGTGAAAGAGAGCGAAACGAGACAAAGGAGGGTGGAACAGAGCGAAACAAGACGAAGGAGGATGAAGGAGAGCGAAACGAGATGAAGGAGGGTAAAAGAGAGCGAAACGAGACGATGGAGGGTGAAAGAGAGCGAAACGAGAGAAAGGAGGGTGAAAGAGAGCAAAACAAGACGAAGGAGTGTGAAAGAGAGCGAAACGAGATGAAGGAGGGTAATAGAGACCGAAACGGGACGAAAGAGGGTAAAAGAGAGCGAAACGAGACGATGGAGGGTGAAAGAGAGCGAAACGAGAGAAAGGAGGGTGAAAGAGAGCGAAACGAGATGATGGAGGGTGAAAGAGAGCGAAACGAGAGGAAGGAGGTTGAAAGAGAGTGAAACGAGATGAAGGAGGGTGAATGAGAGCGAAACGAGTGGAAGGAGGGTGAAAGAGAGCGAAACGAGACGAAAGAGGGTAAAAGAGAGTGAAACGAGACGATGGAGGGTGAAAGAGAGCGAAAAGAGAGGAAGGAGGGTGAAAGAGTGTGAAACGAGATGAAGGAGGGTGAATGAGAGCGAAACGAGTGGATGGAGGGTGAAAGAGAGCGAAACGAGACGAAGGAGCGTGAAAGAGAGTGAAACGAGCCAAAGAAGGGTGAAAAAGAGCGAAACGAGACGAAGGAGGGTGAAAGAGAGCAAAAGGAGACAAAGGTGGGTGAAAGAGAGCGGAACGAGACGAAGGAGGGTGAAAGAGAGCGAAAGGAGATGAAGGAGGGAGAAAGAGAGCGAAACGAGAGGAAGGAGGGTGAAAGAGAGCGAAACGAGACGAAGGAGAGTGAAAGAGAGCGAAAGGAGACGAAGGAGGGTGAAAGAGAGCGAAACGAGATGAAGGTGGGTGAAAGAGATCGAAACAAGACAAAGGAGGGTGAAAGAGACCGAAACGAGACGAAGGAGGGTGAAAGAGAGTAAAACGAGACAAAGGAGGGTGAAAGAGAGCGAAACGAGAAGAATGAGGGTGAAAGAGAGTGAAACGAGACGAAGGAGGGTGAAAGAGAGCAAAACGAAATGAAGGAGGGTGGAAGAGAGCGAAACGAGACGAAGGAAGGTGAAAGAGAGTGAAACGAGACGAAGGAAGGTGAAAGAGAGCGAAACGAGACCAAAGAGGGTGAAAGAGAGAGAAACGAGACGAAGGAAGGTGAAAGAGAGTGAAACGAGACAAAGGAGAGTGAAAGGGCGCAAAACGACAATAAGGAGGGTGAAAGAGAGCGAAACGAGATGAAGGAGGGTGGAACAGAGCGAAACAAGACGAAGGAGGATGAAGGAGAGCGAAACGAGATGAAGGAGGGTGAAAGAGAGCGAAAGGAGATGAAGGAGGGTGAAAGAGAGCGAAAGGAGTCGAAGAAGGGTGAAAGAGAGCGGAACGAGACGAAGGAGGGTGAAAGAGAACGAAACGAAAAGAAGGAGGGTGAAAGAGAGCGAAACGAGACGAAGGAGGGTGAAAGAGAGCGTAACAAGATGAAGGAGGGTGGAAGAGAGTGAAACGAGACGAAGGAGGGTGAAAGAGAGATAAACGAGACGATAGAGGGTCAAAGAGAGCGAAACGAGACGAAGGAGGGTTAAAGAGAGCGAAACGAGACGAAGGAGGGTGAAAGAGAGCAAAACGAGGCAAAGGAGGGTGAAAGAGAGCTACCCGAGACGAAGGAGGGTGAAAGAGAGTGAAACGAGATGAAGGTGGGTGAAAGAGAGCGAAACGAGAGGAAGAAAGGTGAAAGAGAGCGAAACGAGAAGAAGGAGGGTGAAAGAGAGCGAAACGAGACGAAGGAGGGTGAAAGAGAGTGCAACGAGACGAAGGAGGGTGAAAGAGACCGAAACGAGACGAAGGAGGGTGAAAGAGAGCGAAACGAGATGAAGGAGAGTGAAAGAGAGCGAAAGGAGACGAAGGAGGGTGAAAGAGAGCGAAACGAGATGAAGGTGGGTGAAAGAGATCGAAACAAGACAAAGGAGGGTGAAAGAGACCGAAACGAGACGAAGGAGGGTGAAAGAGAGTAAAACGAGACAAAGGAGGGTGAAAGAGAGCGAAACGAGAAGAATGAGGGTGAAAGAGAGCGAAACGAGACGAAGGAAGGTGAAAGAGAGTGAAACGAGACGAAGGAAGGTGAATGAGAGCGAAACGAGACCAAAGAGGGTGAAAGAGAGAGAAACGAGACGAAGGAAGGTGAAAGAGAGTGAAACGAGACAAAGGAGGGTGAAAGAGAGCGAAACGAGAAGAATGAGGGTGAAATAGAGCGAAACGAGACGAAGGAGGGTGAAAGAGAGCAAAACGAAATGAAGGAGGGTGGAAGAGAGCGAAACAAGACGAAGGAAGGTGAAAGAGAGTGAAACGAGACGAAGGAAGGTGAATGAGAGCGAAACGAGACCAAAGAGGGTGAAAGAGAGAGAAACGAGACGAAGGAAGGTGAAAGAGAGTGAAACGAGACAAAGGAGGGTGAAAGGGCGCAAAACGACAATAAGGAGGGTGAAAGAGAGCGAAACGAGATGAAGGAGGGTGGAACAGAGAGAAACAAGACGAAGGAGGATGAAGGAGAGCGAAACGAGATGAAGGAGGGTGAAAGAGAGCGAAACGAGACGAAGGAGAGTGAACGAGAGCGAAATGAGACGAAGGAGTGTGAAAGAGAGCGAAACAAGTCGAAGGAGGGTGAAAGAGAGCAAAACAAGACGAAGGAGTGTGAAAGAGAGCGAAACGAGATGAAGGAGGGTAATAGAGACCGAAACGGGACGAAAGAGGGTAAAAGAGAGCGAAACGAGACGATGGAGGGTGAAAGAGAGCGAAACGAGAGAAAGGAGGGTGAAAGAGAGCGAAACGAGATGATGGAGGGTGAAAGAGAGCGAAACGAGAGGAAGGAGGGTGAAAGAGAGTGAAACGAGATGAAGGAGGGTGAAAGAGAGCGAAACGAGACGAAGGAGCGTGAAAGAGAGTGAAACGAGCCAAAGAAGGGTGAAAAAGAGCGAAACGAGACGAAGGAGGGTGAAAGAGAGCGAAAGGAGACAAAGGTGGGTGAAAGAGAGCGGAACGAGACGAAGGAGGGTGAAAGAGAGCGAAAGGAGATGAAGGAGGGAGAAAGAGAGCGAAACGAGAGGAAGGAGGGTGAAAGAGAGCGAAACGAGACGAAGGAGAGTGAAAGAGAGCGAAAGGAGACGAAGGAGGGTGAAAGAGAGCGAAACGAGATGAAGGTGGGTGAAAGAGATCGAAACTAGACAAAGGAGGGTGAAAGAGACCGAAACGAGACGAAGGAGGGTGAAAGAGAGTAAAACGAGACAAAGGAGGGTGAAAGAGAGCGAAACGAGAAGAATGAGGGTGAAAGAGAGCGAAACGAGACGAAGGAGGGTGAAAGAGAGCAAAACGAAATGAAGGAGGGTGGAAGAGAGCGAACCGAGACGAAGGAAGGTGAAAGAGAGTGAAACGAGACGAAGGAAGGTGAAAGAGAGCGAAACGAGACCAAAGAGGGTGAAAGAGAGAGAAACGAGACGAAGGAAGGTGAAAGAGAGTGAAACGAGACCAAAGAGGGTGAAAGAGAGAGAAACGAAATGAAGGAGGGTGGAAGAGAGCGAAACGAGACGAAGGAAGGTGAAAGAGAGCGAAACGAGATGAAGGAGGGTGGAACAGAGCGAAACAAGACGAAGGAGGATGAAGGAGAGCGAAAGGAGATGAAGGAGGGTGAAAGAGAGCGAAACGAGACGAAGGAGAGTGAACGAGAGCGAAATGAGACGAAGGAGTGTGAAAGAGAGCGAAACAAGTCGAAGGAGGGTGAAAGAGAGCAAAACAAGACGAAGGAGTGTGAAAGAGAGCGAAACGAGATGAAGGAGGGTAATAGAGACCGAAACGGGACGAAAGAGGGTAAAAGAGAGCGAAACGAGACGATGGAGGGTGAAAGAGAGCGAAACGAGAGAAAGGAGGGTGAAAGAGAGCGAAACGAGATGATGGAGGGTGAAAGAGAGCGAAACGAGAGGAAGGAGGGTGAAAGAGAGTGAAACGAGATGAAGGAGGGTCAATGACAGCGAAACGAGTGGAAGGAGGGTGAAAGAGAGCGAAACGAGACGAAAGAGGGTAAAAGAGAGTGAAACGAGACGATGGAGGGTGAAAGAGAGCGAAAAGAGAGGAAGGAGGGTGAAAGAGAGTGAAACGAGATGAAGGAGGGTGAATGAGAGCGAAACGAGTGGATGGAGGGTGAAAGAGAGCGAAACGAGATGAAGGAGCGTGAAAGAGAGTGAAACGAGCCAAAGAAGGGTGAAAAAGAGCGAAACGAGACGAAGGAGGGTGAAAGAGAGCGAAAGGAGACAAAGGTGGGTAAAAGAGAGCGGAACGAGACGAAGGAGGGTGAAAGAGAGCGAAAGGAGATGAAGGAGGGAGAAAGAGAGCGAAACGAGAGGAAGGAGGGTGAAAGAGAGCGAAACGAGACGAAGTAGGGTGAAAGAAAGCGAAACGAGGCGAAGGAGGGTGAAAGAGAGCTACCCGAGACGAAGGAGGGTGAAAGAGAGTGAAACGAGATGAAGGTGGGTGAAAGAGAGCGAAACGAGAGGAAGAAAGGTGAAAGAGAGCGAAACGAGACAAAGGAGAGTGAAAGAGAGCGAAACGAGAAGAAGGAGGGTGAAAGAGAGCGAAACGAGAAGAAGGAGGGTGAAAGAGAGTGGAACGAGACGAAGGAGGGTGAAAGAGACCGAAACGAGACGAAGGAGGGTGAAAGAGAGCGAAACGAGACGAAGGAGGGTGAAAGAGAGCGAAAGGAGACGAAGGAGGGTGAAACAGAGCGAAACGAGATGAAGGTGGGTGAAAGAGATCGAAACAAGACAAAGGAGGGTGAAAGAGACCGAAACGAGACGAAGGAGGGTGAAAGAGAGTAAAACGAGACAAAGGAGGGTGAAAGAGAGCGAAACGAGAAGAATGAGGGTGAAAGAGAGCGAAACGAGACGAAGGAGGGTGAAAGAGAGCAAAACGAAATGAAGGAGGGTGGAAGAGAGCGAAACGAGACGAAGGAAGGTGAAAGAGAGTGAAACGAGACGAAGGAAGGTGAAAGAGAGCGAAACGAGACCAAAGAGGGTGAAAGAGAGAGAAACGAGACGAAGGAAGGTGAAAGAGAGTGAAACGAGACAAAGGAGGGTGAAAGGGCGCAAAACGACAATAAGGAGGGTGAAAGAGAGCGAAACGAGATGAAGGAGGGTGGAACAGAGTGAAACAAGACGAAGGAGGATGAAGGAGAGCGAAACGAGATGAAGGAGGGTGAAAGAGAGCGAAACGAGACGAAGGAGAGTGAACGAGAGCGAAATGAGACGAAGGAGTGTGAAAGAGAGCGAAACAAGTCGAAGGAGGGTGAAAGAGAGCAAAACAAGACGAAGGAGTGTGAAAGAGAGCGAAACGAGATGAAGGAGGGTAATAGAGACCGAAACAGGACGAAAGAGGGTAAAAGAGAGCGAAACAAGACGATGGAGGGTGAAAGAGAGCGAAACGATAGAAAGGAGGGTGAAAGAGAGCGAAACGAGATGATGGAGGGTGAAAGAAAGCGAAACGAGAGGAAGGAGGGTGAAAGAGAGTGAAACGAGATGAAGGAGGGTGAATGAGAGCAAAACGAGTGGAAGGAGGGTGAAAGAGAGCGAAACGAGACGAAAGAGGGTAAAAGAGAGTGAAACGAGACGATGGAGGGTGAAAGAGAGCGAAAAGAGAGGAAGGAGGGTGAAAGAGTGTGAAACGAGATGAAGGAGGGTGAATGAGAGCGAAACGAGTGGATGGAGGGTGAAAGAGAGCGAAACGAGACGAAGGAGCGTGAAAGAGAGTGAAACGAGCCAAAGAAGGGTGAAAAAGAGAGAAACGAGAAGAAGGAAGGTGAAAGAGAGCGAAACGAGACAAAGGAGGGTAAAAGAGAGCGGAACGAGACGAAGGAGGGTGAAAGAGAGCGAAAGGAGATGAAGGAGGGTGAAAGAGAGCGAAACGAGAGGAAGGAGGGTGAAAGAGAGCGAAACGAGACGAAGTAGGGTGAAAGAAAGCGAAACGAGACGAAGGAGGGTGAAAGAGAGCGAAAGGAGTCGAAGAAGGGTGAAAGAGAGCGGAACGAGACGAAGGAGGGTGAAAGAGAACGAAACGAGAAGAAGGAGGGTGAAAGAGAGCGAAACGAGACGAAGGAGGGTGAAAGAGAGCGTAACAAGATGAAGGAGGGTGGAAGAGAGTGAAACGAGACGAAGGAGGGTGAAAGAGAGAGAAACGAGACGATAGAGGGTCAAAGAGAGCGAAACGAGACGAAGGAGGGTGAAAGAGAGCTAAACGAGATGAAGGAGAGTCAAAGAGAGCGAAACGAGATGAAGGAGGGTCAAAGAGGGCGAAAGGAGACAAAGGTGGGTGAAAGAGAGCGGAACGAGACGAAGGAGGGTGAAAGAGAGCAAAAGGAGATGAAGTAGGGTGTAAGAGAGTGAAACGTGAGGAATGAGGGTGAAAGAGAGCGAAACGAGACGAAGTAGGGTGAAAGAAAGCGAAACGAGACGAAGGAGGGTGAAAGAGAGCGAAAGGAGTCGAAGAAGGGTGAAAGAGAGCGGAACGAGACGAAGGAGGGTGAAAGAGAACGAAACGAGAAGAAGGAGGGTGAAAGAGAGCGAAACGAGACGAAGGAGGGTGAAAGAGAGCGAAACGAGAGGAAGGAGGGTGAAAGAGAGCGAAACGAGACGAAGGAGGGTGAAAGAGAGCAAAACAAGACGAAGGAGTGTGAAACAGAGCGAAACGAGACGAAGGAGGGTGAAAGAGAGCTAAACGAGATGAAGGAGTGTCAAAGAGAGCGAAACGAGATGAAGGAGGGTCAAAGAGGGCGAAACGAGATGAAGGAGGGTGAAACAGGGCGAAGCGAGATGAAGGAGCATGAAAGAGAGCGAAACACAATGAAGGAGGGTAAAAGAGAGCGAAACGAGACGAAAGAGGGTAAAAGTGAGTGAAACGAGACGATGGAGGGTGAAAGAGAGCGAAAAGAGAGGAAGGATGGTGAAAGAAAGCGAAACGAGACGAAGGAGGGTGAAAGATAGTGAAACGAGATGAAGGAAGGTGAAAGAGAGTGAAACGAGACCAAAGAGGGAGAAAGAGAGAGAAACGAGAAGAAGGAAGGTGAAAGAGAGCGAAACGAGACAAAGGAGGGTGAAAGAGAGCGAAACGAGACGCAGGAGGGTGAAACAGAGCGAAACGGGACCAAGAAGGGTGAAAGAGAGCGAAACGAGACGAAGGAGGGTGAAAGAGAGCGAAAGGAGACAAAGGAGGGTGGAAGAGAGAGAAACGAGACGAAGGAGGGTGAAAGAGAGCGAAAGGAGTCGAAGGAGGGTGAAAGAGAGCGGAACCAGTAGAAGGAAGGTGAAAGAGAGCGAAAGGAGACGATGGAGGGTGAAAGAGAGCGAAACGAGAGGAAGGAGGGTGAAAGAGAGCGAAACGAGACGAAGGAGGGTGAAAGAGAGCAAAACGAGACGAAGGAGTGTGAAACAGAGCGAAACGAGACGAAGGAGGGTGAAACAGAGCTAAAGGAGACGAAGGAGGGTCAAAGAGGTTGAAACGAGACGAAGGAGGGTGAAACAGGGCGAAGCGAGACGAAGGAGCATGAAAGAGAGCAAAACGAGATGAAGGAGGGTAAAAGAGAGCGAAACGAGACGAAGGAGGGTCAAAGAGAGCGAAACGAGATGAAGGAGGGTCAAAGAGGGCGAAAGGAGACGAAGGAGAGTGAAACAGGGTGAAGCGCGACGAAGGAGCATGAAAGAGAGCGAAACGAGATGAACGAGGGTAAAAGAGAGCGAAACGAGACGAAAGAGGGTAAAAGAGAGTGAAACGAGACGAAGGAGTGTGAAAGAGAGCGAAACGAGCCAAAGAAGGGTGAAAAAGAGCGAAACGAGTCGAAGGAGGGTGAAAGAGAGCGAAAGGAGACAAAGGTGGGTGAAAGAGAGGGGAACGAGACGAAGGAGGGTGAAAGAGAGCGAAACGAGAAGAATGAGGGTGAAAGAGAGCGAAACGAGACGAAGGAGGGTGAAAGAGAGCAAAACGAAATGAAGGAGGGTGGAAGAGAGCGAAACGAGACGAAGGAAGGTGAAAGAGAGTGAAACGAGACGAAGGAAGGTGAAAGAGAGCGAAACGAGACCAAAGAGGGTGAAAGAGAGAGAAACGAGACGAAGGAAGGTGAAAGAGAGTGAAACGAGACAAAGGAGGGTGAAAGGGCGCAAAACGACAATAAGGAGGGTGAAAGAGAGCGAAACGAGATGAAGGAGGGTGGAACAGAGTGAAACAAGACGAAGGAGGATGAAGGAGAGCGAAACGAGATGAAGGAGGGTGAAAGAGAGCGAAACGAGACGAAGGAGAGTGAACGAGAGCGAAATGAGACGAAGGAGTGTGAAAGAGAGCGAAACAAGTCGAAGGAGGGTGAAAGAGAGCAAAACAAGACGAAGGAGTGTGAAAGAGAGCGAAACGAGATGAAGGAGGGTAATAGAGACCGAAACGGGACGAAAGAGGGTAAAAGAGAGCGAAACAAGACGATGGAGGGTGAAAGAGAGCGAAACGATAGAAAGGAGGGTGAAAGAGAGCGAAACGAGATGATGGAGGGTGAAAGAAAGCGAAACGAGAGGAAGGAGGGTGAAAGAGAGTGAAACGAGATGAAGGAGGGTGAATGAGAGCAAAACGAGTGGAAGGAGGGTGAAAGAGAGCGAAACGAGACGAAAGAGGGTAAAAGAGAGTGAAACGAGACGATGGAGGGTGAAAGAGAGCGAAAAGAGAGGAAGGAGGGTGAAAGAGTGTGAAACGAGATGAAGGAGGGTGAATGAGAGCGAAACGAGTGGATGGAGGGTGAAAGAGAGCGAAACGAGACGAAGAAGCGTGAAAGAGAGTGAAACGAGCCAAAGAAGGGTGAAAAAGAGCGAAACGAGACGAAGGAGGGTGAAAGAGAGTGAAAGGAGACAAAGGTGGGTGAAAGAGAGCGGAACGAGACGAAGGAGGGTGAAAGAGAGCAAAAGGAGATGAAGGAGGGAGAAAGAGAGCGAAACGAGAGGAAGGAGGGTGAAAGAGAGCGAAACGAGACGAAGGAGGGTGAAAGAGAGCTAAACGAGATGAAGGAGAGTCAAAGAGAGCGAAACGAGGTGAAGGAGGGTCAAAGAGGGCGAAACGAGATGAAGGAGGGTGAAAGAGAGCGAAACACAATGAAGGAGGGTAAAAGAGAGCGAAACGAGACGAAAGAGGGTAAAAGTGAGTGAAACGAGACGATGGAGGGGGAAAGAGAGCGAAAAGAGAGGAAGGATGGTGAAAGAGAGCGAAACGAGACGAAGGAGGGTGAAAGATAGTGAAACGTGATGAAGGAAGGTGAAAGAGAGTGAAACGAGACCAAAGAGGGAGAAAGAGAGAGAAACGAGAAGAAGGAAGGTGAAAGAGAGCGAAACGAGACAAAGGAGGGTAAAAGAGAGCGGAACGAGACGAAGGAGGGTGAAAGAGAGCGAAAGGAGATGAAGGAGGGTGAAAGAGAGCGAAACGAGAGGAAGGAGGGTGAAAGAGAGCGAAACGAGACGAAGTAGGGTGAAAGAAAGCGAAACGAGACGAAGGAGGGTGAAAGAGAGCGAAAGGAGTCGAAGAAGGGTGAAAGAGAGCGGAACGAGACGAAGGAGGGTGAAAGAGAACGAAACGAGAAGAAGGAGGGTGAAAGAGAGCGAAACGAGACGAAGGAGGGTGAAAGAGAGCGTAACAAGATGAAGGAGGGTGGAAGAGAGTGAAACGAGACGAAGGAGGGTGAAAGAGAGAGAAACGAGACGATAGAGGGTCAAAGAGAGCGAAACGAGACGAAGGAGGGTGAAAGAGAGCTAAACGAGATGAAGGAGAGTCAAAGAGAGCGAAACGAGATGAAGGAGGGTCAAAGAGGGCGAAAGGAGACAAAGGTGGGTGAAAGAGAGCGGAACGAGACGAAGGAGGGTGAAAGAGAGCAAAAGGAGATGAAGTAGGGTGTAAGAGAGTGAAACGTGAGGAATGAGGGTGAAAGAGAGCGAAACGAGACGAAGTAGGGTGAAAGAAAGCGAAACGAGACGAAGGAGGGTGAAAGAGAGCGAAAGGAGTCGAAGAAGGGTGAAAGAGAGCGGAACGAGACGAAGGAGGGTGAAAGAGAACGAAACGAGAAGAAGGAGGGTGAAAGAGAGCGAAACGAGACGAAGGAGGGTGAAAGAGAGCGAAACGAGAGGAAGGAGGGTGAAAGAGAGCGAAACGAGACGAAGGAGGGTGAAAGAGAGCAAAACAAGACGAAGGAGTGTGAAACAGAGCGAAACGAGACGAAGGAGGGTGAAAGAGAGCTAAACGAGATGAAGGAGTGTCAAAGAGAGCGAAACGAGATGAAGGAGGGTCAAAGAGGGCGAAACGAGATGAAGGAGGGTGAAACAGGGCGAAGCGAGATGAAGGAGCATGAAAGAGAGCGAAACACAATGAAGGAGGGTAAAAGAGAGCGAAACGAGACGAAAGAGGGTAAAAGTGAGTGAAACGAGACGATGGAGGGTGAAAGAGAGCGAAAAGAGAGGAAGGATGGTGAAAGAAAGCGAAACGAGACGAAGGAGGGTGAAAGATAGTGAAACGAGATGAAGGAAGGTGAAAGAGAGTGAAACGAGACCAAAGAGGGAGAAAGAGAGAGAAACGAGAAGAAGGAAGGTGAAAGAGAGCGAAACGAGACAAAGGAGGGTGAAAGAGAGCGAAACGAGACGCAGGAGGGTGAAACAGAGCGAAACGGGACGAAGAAGGGTGAAAGAGAGCGAAACGAGACGAAGGAGGGTGAAAGAGAGCGAAAGGAGACAAAGGAGGGTGGAAGAGAGAGAAACGAGACGAAGGAGGGTGAAAGAGAGCGAAAGGAGTCGAAGGAGGGTGAAAGAGAGCGGAACCAGTAGAAGGAAGGTGAAAGAGAGCGAAAGGAGACGATGGAGGGTGAAAGAGAGCGAAACGAGAGGAAGGAGGGTGAAAGAGAGCGAAACGAGACGAAGGAGGGTGAAAGAGAGCAAAACGAGACGAAGGAGTGTGAAACAGAGCGAAACGAGATGAAGGAGGGTGAAACAGAGCTAAAGGAGACAAAGGAGGGTCGAAGAGGTTGAAACGAGACGAAGGAGGGTGAAACAGGGCGAAGCGAGACGAAGGAGCATGAAAGAGAGCAAAACGAGATGAAGGAGGGTAAAAGAGAGCGAAACGAGACGAAGGAGGGTCAAAGAGAGCGAAACGAGATGAAGGAGGGTCAAAGAGGGCGAAAGGAGACGAAGGAGAGTGAAACAGGGTGAAGCGCGACGAAGGAGCATGAAAGAGAGCGAAACGAGATGAACGAGGGTAAAAGAGAGCGAAACGAGACGAAAGAGGGTAAAAGAGAGTGAAACGAGACGAAGGAGTGTGAAAGAGAGCGAAACGAGCCAAAGAAGGGTGAAAAAGAGCGAAACGAGTCGAAGGAGGGTGAAAGAGAGCGAAAGGAGACAAAGGTGGGTGAAAGAGAGGGGAACGAGACGAAGGAGGGTGAAAGAGAGCGAAAGGAGATGAAGGAGGGTGAAAGAGAGCGAACCGAGATGAAGGAGGGTGAAAGAGAGCGAAACGAGAGGAAGGAGGGTGAAAGAGAGCGAAACGAGACGAAGGAGTGTGAAAGAGAGCGAAACGAGCCAAAGAAGGGTGAAAAAGAGCGAAACGAGTCGAAGGAGGGTGAAAGAGAGCGAAAGGAGACAAAGGTGGGTGAAAGAGAGGGGAACGAGACGAAGGAGGGTGAAAGAGAGCGAAAGGAGATGAAGGAGGGTGAAAGAGAGCGAAACGAGACGAAGTAGGGTGAAAGAAAGCGAAACGAGACGAAGGAGGGTGAAAGAGAGCGAAAGGAGTCGAAGGAGGGTGAAAGAGAGCGGAACGAGACGAAGGAGAGTGAAAGAGAGCGAGACGAGACGAAGGAGGGTGAAAGAGAGCGAAACGAGACGAAGGAGGGTCAAAGAGAGCGAAATGAGACGAAGGAGGGTGAAAGAGAGCGAAACGAGACGAAGGAGGGTGAAAGAGAGCGAAACGAGTCGAAGGAGGGTGAAAGAGAGCTACCCGAGACGAAGGAGGTTGAAAGAGAGTGAAACGAGATGAAGGTGGGTGAAAGAGAGCGAAACGAGAGGAAGAAAGGTGAAAGAGAGCGAAACGAGACGAAGGAGGGTCAAAGAGAGCGAAACGAGATGAAGGAGGGTCAAAGAGGGCGAAAGGAGACGAAGGAGGGTGAAAGAGGGTGAAGCGAGATGAAGGAGCATGATAGAGAGCGAAACGAGATGAAGGAGGGTAAAAGAGAGCGAAACGCGATGAAAGAGGGTAAAAGAGAGTGAAACGAGACGATGGAGGGTGAAAGAGAGCGAAAAGAGAGGAAGGAGGGTGAAAGAGAGTGAAACGAGATGAAGGAGGGTGAATGAGAGCAAAACGAGTGGAAGGAGGGTGAAAGAGAGCGAAACGAGACGAAAGAGCGTGAAAGAGAGCGAAACGAGCCAAAGAAGGGTGAAAAAGAGCGAAACGAGACGAAGGAGGGTGAAAGAGAGCGAAAGGAGACAAAGGTGGGTGAAAGAGAGCGGAACGAGACGAAGGAGGGTGAAAGAGAGCGAAAGGAGATGAAGGAGGGTGAAAGAGAGCGAAAGGAGTCGAAGAAGGGTGAAAGAGAGCGGAACGAGACGAAGGAGGGTGAAAGAGAACGAAACGAGAAGAAGGAGGGTAAAAGAGAGCGAAACGAGACGAAGGAGGGTGAAAGAGAGTGAAACGAGATGAAGGAGGGTGAATCAGAGCGAAACGAGTGGAAGGAGGGTGAAAGAGAGCGAAACGAGACGAAGGAGCGTGAAAGAGAGCGAAACGAGCCAAAGAAGGGTGAAAAAGAGCGAAACGAGACGAAGGAGGGTGAAAGAGAGCGAAAGGAGACAAAGGTGGGTGAAAGAGAGCGGAACGAGACGAAGGAGGGTGAAAGAGAGCGAAAGGAGATGAAGGAGGGTGAAAGAGAGCGAAAGGAGTCGAAGAAGGGTGAAAGAGAGCGGAACGAGACGAAGGAGGGTGAAAGAGAACGAAACGAGAAGAAGGAGGGTGAAAGAGAGCGAAACGAGTTGAAGGAGGGTGAAAGAGAGCGTAACAAGATGAAGGAGGGTGGAAGAGAGTGAAACGAGACGAAGGAGGGTGAAAGAGAGATAAACGAGACGATAGAGGGTCAAAGAGAGCGAAACGAGACGAAGGAGGGTGAAAGAGAGCGAAACGAGACGAAGGAGGGTGAAAGAGAGCGAAACGAGGCAAAGGAGGGTGAAAGAGAGCTACCCGAGACGAAGGAGGGTGGAAGAGAGTGAAACGAGATGAAGGTGGATGAAAGAGAGCGAAACGAGAGGAAGAAAGGTGAAAGAGAGCGAAACGAGACAAAGGAGAGTGAAAGAGAGCGAAACGAGAAGAAGGAGGGTGAAAGAGAGCGAAACGACAATAAGGAGGGTGAAAGAGAGCGAAACGAGACAAAGGAGGGTGGAACAGAGCGAAACAAGACGAAGGAGGATGAAGGAGAGCGAAACGAGATGAAGGAGGGTGAAAGAGAGCGAAACGAGACGAAGGAGAGTGATCGAGAGCGAAATGAGACGAAGGAGTGTGAAAGAGAGCGAAACAAGTCGAAGGAGGGTGAAAGAGAGCAAAACAAGACGAAGGAGTGTGAAAGAGAGCGAAACGAGATGAAGGAGGGTAATAGAGACCGAAACGGGACGAAAGAGGGTAAAAGAGAGCGAAACGAGACGATGGAGGGTGAAAGAGAGCGAAACGAGAGAAAGGAGGGTGAAAGAGAGCGAAACGAGATGATGGAGGGTGAAAGAGAGCGAAACGAGAGGAAGGAGGGTGAAAGAGAGTGAAACGAGATGAAGGAGGGTGAATGAGAGCGAAACGAGTGGAAGGAGGGTGAAAGAGAGCGAAACGAGACGAAAGAGGGTAAAAGAGAGTGAAACGAGACGATGGAGGGTGAAAGAGAGCGAAAAGAGAGGAAGGAGGGTGAAAGAGTGTGAAACGAGATGAAGGAGGGTGAATGAGAGCGAAACGAGTGGATGGAGGGTGAAAGAGAGCGAAACGAGACGAAGGAGCGTGAAAGAGAGTGAAACGAGCCAAAGAAGGGTGAAAAAGAGCGAAACGAGACGAAGGAGGGTGAAAGAGAGCAAAAGGAGACAAAGGTGGGTGAAAGAGAGCGGAACGAGACGAAGGAGGGTGAAAGAGAGCGAAAGGAGATGAAGGAGGGAGAAAGAGAGCGAAACGAGAGGAAGGAGGGTGAAAGAGAGCGAAACGAGACGAAGGAGAGTGAAAGAGTGCGAAAGGAGACGAAGGAGGGTGAAAGAGAGCGAAACGAGATGAAGGTGGGTGAAAGAGATCGAAACAAGACAAAGGAGGGTGAAAGAGACCGAAACGAGACGAAGGAGGGTGAAAGGGCGCAAAACGACAATAAGGAGGGTGAAAGAGAGCGAAACGAGATGAAGGAGGGTGGAACAGAGCGAAACAAGACGAAGGAGGATGAAGGAGAGCGAAACGAGATGAAGGAGGGTGAAAGAGAGCGAAAGGAGATGAAGGAGGGTGAAAGAGAGCGAAAGGAGTCGAAGAAGGGTGAAAGAGAGCGGAACGAGACGAAGGAGGGTGAAAGAGAACGAAACGAGAAGAAGGAGGGTGAAAGAGAGCGAAACGAGACGAAGGAGGGTGAAAGAGAGCGTAACAAGATGAAGGAGGGTGGAAGAGAGTGAAACGAGACGAAGGAGGGTGAAAGAGAGATAAACGAGACGATAGAGGGTCAAAGAGAGCGAAACGAGACGAAGGAGGGTTAAAGAGAGCGAAACGAGACGAAGGAGGGTGAAAGAGAGCAAAACGAGGCAAAGGAGGGTGAAAGAGAGCTACCCGAGACGAAGGAGGGTGAAAGAGAGTGAAACGAGATGAAGGTGGGTGAAAGAGAGCGAAACGAGAGGAAGAAAGGTGAAAGAGAGCGAAACGAGAAGAAGGAGGGTGAAAGAGAGCGAAACGAGACGAAGGAGGGTGAAAGAGAGTGCAACGAGACGAAGGAGGGTGAAAGAGACCGAAACGAGACGAAGGAGGGTGAAAGAGAGCGAAACGAGACGAAGGAGAGTGAAAGAGAGCGAAAGGAGACGAAGGAGGGTGAAAGAGAGCGAAACGAGATGAAGGTGGGTGAAAGAGATCGAAACAAGACAAAGGAGGGTGAAAGAGACCGAAACGAGACGAAGGAGGGTGAAAGAGAGTAAAACGAGACAAAGGAGGGTGAAAGAGAGCGAAACGAGAAGAATGAGGGTGAAAGAGAGCGAAACGAGACGAAGGAAGGTGAAAGAGAGTGAAACGAGACGAAGGAAGGTGAATGAGGGCGAAACGAGACCAAAGAGGGTGAAAGAGAGAGAAACGAGACGAAGGAAGGTGAAAGAGAGTGAAACGAGACAAAGGAGGGTGAAAGAGAGCGAAACGAGAAGAATGAGGGTGAAAGAGAGCGAAACGAGACGAAGGAGGGTGAAAGAGAGCAAAACGAAATGAAGGAGGGTGGAAGAGAGCGAAACGAGACGAAGGAAGGTGAAAGAGAGTGAAACGAGACGAAGGAAGGTGAATGAGAGCGAAACGAGACCAAAGAGGGTGAAAGAGAGAGAAACGAGACGAAGGAAGGTGAAAGAGAGTGAAACGAGACAAAGGAGGGTGAAAGGGCGCAAAACGACAATAAGGAGGGTGAAAGAGAGCGAAACGAGATGAAGGAGGGTGGAACAGAGAGAAACAAGACGAAGGAGGATGAAGGAGAGCGAAACGAGATGAAGGAGGGTGAAAGAGAGCGAAACGAGACGAAGGAGAGTGAACGAGAGCGAAATGAGACGAAGGAGTGTGAAAGAGAGCGAAACAAGTCGAAGGAGGGTGAAAGAGAGCAAAACAAGACGAAGGAGTGTGAAAGAGAGCGAAACGAGATGAAGGAGGGTAATAGAGACCGAAACGGGACGAAAGAGGGTAAAAGAGAGCGAAACGAGACGATGGAGGGTGAAAGAGAGCGAAACGAGAGAAAGGAGGGTGAAAGAGAGCGAAACGAGATGATGGAGGGTGAAAGAGAGCGAAACGAGAGGAAGGAGGGTGAAAGAGAGTGAAACGAGATGAAGGAGGGTGAAAGAGAGCGAAACGAGACGAAGGAGCGTGAAAGAGAGTGAAACGAGCCAAAGAAGGGTGAAAAAGAGCGAAACGAGACGAAGGAGGGTGAAAGAGAGCGAAAGGAGACAAAGGTGGGTGAAAGAGAGCGGAACGAGACGAAGGAGGGTGAAAGAGAGCGAAAGGAGATGAAGGAGGGAGAAAGAGAGCGAAACGAGAGGAAGGAGGGTGAAAGAGAGCGAAACGAGACGAAGGAGAGTGAAAGAGAGCGAAAGGAGACGAAGGAGGGTGAAAGAGAGCGAAAGGAGATGAAGGTGGGTGAAAGAGATCGAAACTAGACAAAGGAGGGTGAAAGAGACCGAAACGAGACGAAGGAGGGTGAAAGAGAGTAAAACGAGACAAAGGAGGGTGAAAGAGAGCGAAACGAGAAGAATGAGGGTGAAAGAGAGCGAAACGAGACGAAGGAGGGTGAAAGAGAGCAAAACGAAATGAAGGAGGGTGGAAGAGAGCGAACCGAGACGAAGGAAGGTGAAAGAGAGTGAAACGAGACGAAGGAAGGTGAAAGAGAGCGAAACGAGACCAAAGAGGGTGAAAGAGAGAGAAACGAGACGAAGGAAGGTGAAAGAGAGTGAAACGAGACCAAAGAGGGTGAAAGAGAGAGAAACGAAATGAAGGAGGGTGGAAGAGAGTGAAACGAGACGAAGGAAGGTGAAAGAGAGCGAAACGAGATGAAGGAGGGTGGAACAGAGCGAAACAAGACGAAGGAGGATGAAGGAGAGCGAAAGGAGATGAAGGAGGGTGAAAGAGAGCGAAACGAGACGAAGGAGAGTGAACGAGAGCGAAATGAGACGAAGGAGTGTGAAAGAGAGCGAAACAAGTCGAAGGAGGGTGAAAGAGAGCAAAACAAGACGAAGGAGTGTGAAAGAGAGCGAAACGAGATGAAGGAGGGTAATAGAGACCGAAACGGGACGAAAGAGGGTAAAAGAGAGCGAAACGAGACGATGGAGGGTGAAAGAGAGCGAAACGAGAGAAAGGAGGGTGAAAGAGAGCGAAACGAGATGATGGAGGGTGAAAGAGAGCGAAACGAGAGGAAGGAGGGTGAAAGAGAGTGAAACGAGATGAAGGAGGGTCAATGACAGCGAAACGAGTGGAAGGAGGGTGAAAGAGAGCGAAACGAGACGAAAGAGGGTAAAAGAGAGTGAAACGAGACGATGGAGGGTGAAAGAGAGCGAAAAGAGAGGAAGGAGGGTGAAAGAGAGTGAAACGAGATGAAGGAGGGTGAATGAGAGCGAAACGAGTGGATGGAGGGTGAAAGAGAGCGAAACGAGATGAAGGAGCGTGAAAGAGAGTGAAACGAGCCAAAGAAGGGTGAAAAAGAGCGAAACGAGACGAAGGAGGGTGAAAGAGAGCGAAAGGAGACAAAGGTGGGTAAAAGAGAGCGGAACGAGACGAAGGAGGGTGAAAGAGAGCGAAAGGAGATGAAGGAGGGAGAAAGAGAGCGAAACGAGAGGAAGGAGGGTGAAAGAGAGCGAAACGAGACGAAGTAGGGTGAAAGAAAGCGAAACGAGGCGAAGGAGGGTGAAAGAGAGCTACCCGAGACGAAGGAGGGTGAAAGAGAGTGAAACGAGATGAAGGTGGGTGAAAGAGAGCGAAACGAGAGGAAGAAAGGTGAAAGAGAGCGAAACGAGACAAAGGAGAGTGAAAGAGAGCGAAACGAGAAGAAGGAGGGTGAAAGAGAGCGAAACGAGAAGAAGGAGGGTGAAAGATAGTGGAACGAGACGAAGGAGGGTGAAAGAGACCGAAACGAGACGAAGGAGGGTGAAAGAGAGCGAAACGAGACGAAGGAGGGTGAAAGAGAGCGAAAGGAGACGAAGGAGGGTGAAACAGAGCGAAACGAGATGAAGGTGGGTGAAAGAGATCGAAACAAGACAAAGGAGGGTGAAAGAGACCGAAACGAGACGAAGGAGGGTGAAAGAGAGTAAAACGAGACAAAGGAGGGTGAAAGAGAGCGAAACGAGAAGAATGAGGGTGAAAGAGAGCGAAACGAGACGAAGGAGGGTGAAAGAGAGCAAAACGAAATGAAGGAGGGTGGAAGAGAGCGAAACGAGACGAAGGAAGGTGAAAGAGAGTGAAACGAGACGAAGGAAGGTGAAAGAGAGCGAAACGAGACCAAATAGGGTGAAAGAGAGAGAAACGAGACGAAGGAAGGTGAAAGAGAGTGAAACGAGACAAAGGAGGGTGAAAGGGCGCAAAACGACAATAAGGAGGGTGAAAGAGAGCGAAACGAGATGAAGGAGGGTGGAACAGAGTGAAACAAGACGAAGGAGGATGAAGGAGAGCGAAACGAGATGAAGGAGGGTGAAAGAGAGCGAAACGAGACGAAGGAGAGTGAACGAGAGCGAAATGAGACGAAGGAGTGTGAAAGAGAGCGAAACAAGTCGAAGGAGGGTGAAAGAGAGCAAAACAAGACGAAGGAGTGTGAAAGAGAGCGAAACGAGATGAAGGAGGGTAATAGAGACCGAAACGGGACGAAAGAGGGTAAAAGAGAGCGAAACAAGACGATGGAGGGTGAAAGAGAGCGAAACGATAGAAAGGAGGGTGAAAGAGAGTGAAACGAGATGAAGGAGGGTGAATGAGAGCAAAACGAGTGGAAGGAGGGTGAAAGAGAGCGAAACGAGACGAAAGAGGGTAAAAGAGAGTGAAACGAGACGATGGAGGGTGAAAGAGAGCGAAAAGAGAGGAAGGAGGGTGAAAGAGTGTGAAACGAGATGAAGGAGGGTGAATGAGAGCGAAACGAGTGGATGGAGGGTGAAAGAGAGCGAAACGAGACGAAGGAGCGTGAAAGAGAGTGAAACGAGCCAAAGAAGGGTGAAAAAGAGCGAAACGAGACGAAGGAGGGTGAAAGAGAGTGAAAGGAGACAAAGGTGGGTGAAAGAGAGCGGAACGAGACGAAGGAGGGTGAAAGAGAGCAAAAGGAGATGAAGGAGGGAGAAAGAGAGCTAAACGAGAGGAAGGAGGGTGAAAGAGAGCGAAACGAGACGAAGTAGGGTGAAAGAAAGCGAAACGAGACGGAGGAGGGTGAAAGAGAGCGAAAGGAGTCGAAGAAGGGTGAAAGAGAGCGGAACGAGACGAAGGAGGGTGAAAGAGAACGAAACGAGAAGAAGGAGGGTGAAAGAGAGCGAAATGAGACGAAGGAGGGTGAAAGAGAGCGTAACAAGATGAAGGAGGGTTGAAGAGAGCGAAACGAGACGAAGGAGGGTGAAAGAGAGAGAAACGAGACGATGGAGGGTCAAAGAGAGCGAAACGAGACGAAGGAGGGTGAAAGAGAGCGAAACGAGACGAAGGAGGGTGAAAGAGAGCGAAACGAGGAGAAGGAGTGTGAAAGGGAGCTACCCGAGACGAAGGAGGGTGAAAGAGAGTGAAACGAGATGAAGGTGGGTGAAAGAGAGCGAAACGAGAGGAAGAAAGGTGAAAGAGAGCGAAACGAGACAAAGGAGAGTGAAAGAGAGCGAAACGAGAAGAAGGAGGGTAAAAGAGAGAGAAACGAGAAGAAGGAGGGTGAAAGAGAGTGGAACGAGACGAAGGAGGGTGAAAGAGACCGAAACGAGACGAAGGAGGGTGAAAGAGAGCGAAACGAGACGAAGGAGGGTGGAAGAGAGCGAAACGAGACGAAGGAAGGTGAAAGAGAGTGAAACGAGACGAAGGAAGGTGAAAGAGAGCGAAACGAGACCAAAGAGGGTGAAAGAGAGAGAAACGAGACGAAGGAAGGTGAAAGAGAGTGAAACGAGACAAAGGAGAGTGAAAGAGAGCGAAACGAGAAGAAGGAGGGTGAAAGAGAGCGAAACGAGAAGAAGGAGGGTGAAAGAGAGTGGAACGAGACGAAGGAGGGTGAAAGAGACCGAAACGAGACGAAGGAGGGTGAAAGAGAGCGAAACGAGTCGAAGGAGGGTGAAAGAGAGCGTAACAAGATGAAGGAGGGTGGAAGAGAGTGAAACGAGACGAAGGAGGGTGAAAGAGAGATAAACGAGACGATAGAGGGTCAAAGAGAGCGAAACGAGACGAAGGAGGGTGAAAGAGAGCGAAACGAGACGAAGGAGGGTGAAAGAGAGCGAAACGAGGCGAAGGAGGATGAAAGTGAGCTACCCGAGACGAAGGAGGGTGAAAGAGAGTGAAACGAGATGAAGGTGGGTGAAAGAGAGCGAAACGAGAGGAAGAAAGGTGAAAGAGAGCGAAACGAGACAAAGGAGAGTGAAAGAGAGCGAAACGAGAAGAAGGAGTGTGAAAGAGAGTGGAACGAGACGAAGGAGGGTGAAAGAGACCGAAACGAGACGAAGGAGGGTGAAAGAGAGCGAAACGAGACGAAGGAGAGTGAAAGAGAGCGAAAGGAGACGAAGGAGGGTGAAAGAGAGCGAAACAAGATGAAGGTGGGTGAAAGAGATCGAAACAAGACAAAGGAGGGTGAAAGAGACCGAAACGAGACGAAGGAGGGTGAAAGAGAGTAAAACGAGACAAAGGAGGGTGAAAGAGAGCGAAACGAGAAGAATGAGGGTGAAAGAGAGCGAAACGAGACGAAGGTGGGTGAAAGAGAGCAAAACGAAATGAAGGAGGGTGGAAGAGAGCGAAACGAGACGAAGGAAGGTGAAAGAGAGTGAAACGAGACGAAGGAAGGTGAAAGAGAGCGAAACGAGACCAAAGAGGGTGAAAGAGAGAGAAACGAGACGAAGGAAGGTGAAAGAGAGTGAAACGAGACGAAGGAGGGTGAAAGAGAGATAAACGAGACGATAGAGGGTCAAAGAGAGCGAAACGAGACGAAGGAGGGTGAAAGAGAGCGAAACGAGACGAAGGAGGGTGAAAGAGAGCGAAACGAGGCGAAGGAGGATGAAAGTGAGCTACCCGAGACGAAGGAGGGTGAAAGAGAGTGAAACGAGATGAAGGTGGGTGAAAGAGAGCGAAACGAGAGGAAGAAAGGTGAAAGAGAGCGAAACGAGACAAAGGAGAGTGAAAGAGAGCGAAACGAGAAGAAGGAGTGTGAAAGAGAGTGGAACGAGACGAAGGAGGGTGAAAGAGACCGAAACGAGACGAAGGGGGGTGAAAGAGAGCGAAACGAGACGAAGGAGAGTGAAAGAGAGCGAAAGGAGACGAAGGAGGGTGAAAGAGAGCGAAACAAGATGAAGGTGGGTGAAAGAGATCGAAACAAGACAAAGGAGGGTGAAAGAGACCGAAACGAGACGAAGGAGGGTGAAAGAGAGTAAAACGAGACAAAGGAGGGTGAAAGAGAGCGAAACGAGAAGAATGAGGGTGAAAGAGAGCGAAACGAGACGAAGGTGGGTGAAAGAGAGCAAAACGAAATGAAGGAGGGTGGAAGAGAGCGAAACGAGACGAAGGAAGGTGAAAGAGAGTGAAACGAGACGAAGGAAGGTGAAAGAGAGCGAAACGAGACCAAAGAGGGTGAAAGAGAGAGAAACGAGACGAAGGAAGGTGAAAGAGAGTGAAACGAGACAAAGGAGGGTGAAAGGGCGCAAAACGACAATAAGGAGGGTGAAAGAGAGCGAAACGAGATGAAGGAGGGTGGAACAGAGCGAAACAAGACGAAGGAGGATGAAGGAGAGCGAAACGAGATGAAGGAGGGTGAAAGAGAGCGAAACGAGACGAAGGAGAGTGAACGAGAGCGAAATGAGACGAAGGAGTGTGAAAGAGAGCGAAACAAGTCGAAGGAGGGTGAAAGAGAGCAAAACAAGACGAAGGAGTGTGAAAGAGAGCGAAACGAGATGAAGGAGGGTAATAGAGACCGAAACGGGACGAAAGAGGGTAAAAGAGAGCGAAACGAGACGATGGAGGGTGAAAGAGAGCGAAACGAGAGAAAGGAGGGTGAAAGAGAGCGAAACGAGATGATGGAGGGTGAAAGAGAGCGAAACGAGAGGAAGGAGGGTGAAAGAGAGTGAAACGAGATGAAGGAGGGTGAATGAGAGCGAAACGAGTGGAAGGAGGGTGAAAGAGAGCGAAACGAGACGAAAGAGGGTAAAAGAGAGTGAAACGAGACGATGGAGGGTGAAAGAGAGCGAAAAGAGAGGAAGGAGGGTGAAAGAGAGTGAATCGAGATGAAGGAGGGTGAAAGAGAGCGAAAGGAGACAAAGGTGGGTAAAAGAGAGCGGAACGAGACGAAGGAGGGTGAAAGAGAGCGAAAGGAGATGAAGGAGGGAGAAAGAGAGCGAAACGAGAGGAAGGAGGGTGAAAGAGAGCGAAACGAGACGAAGTAGGGTGAAAGAAAGCGAAACGAGGCGAAGGAGGGTGAAAGAGAGCTACCCGAGACGAAGGAGGGTGAAAGAGAGTGAAACGAGATGAAGGTGGGTGAAAGAGAGCGAAACGAGAGGAAGAAAGGTGAAAGAGAGCTAAACGAGACAAAGGAGAGTGAAAGAGAGCGAAACGAGAAGAAGGAGGGTGAAAGAGAGCGAAACGAGAAGAAGGAGGGTGAAAGAGAGTGGAACGAGACGAAGGAGGGTGAAAGAGACCGAAACGAGACGAAGGAGGGTGAAAGAGAGCGAAACGAGACGAAGGAGGGTGAAAGAGAGCGAAAGGAGACGAAGGAGGGTGAAACAGAGCGAAACGAGATGAAGGTGGGTGAAAGAGATCGAAACAAGACAAAGGAGGGTGAAAGAGACCGAAACGAGACGAAGGAGGGTGAAAGAGAGTAAAACGAGACAAAGGAGGGTGAAAGAGAGCGAAACGAGAAGAATGAGGGTGAAAGAGAGCGAAACGAGACGAAGGAGGGTGAAAGAGAGCAAAACGAAATGAAGGAGGGTGGAAGAGAGCGAAACGAGACGAAGGAAGGTGAAAGAGAGTGAAACGAGACGAAGGAAGGTGAAAGAGAGCGAAACGAGACCAAATAGGGTGAAAGAGAGAGAAACGAGACGAAGGAAGGTGAAAGAGAGTGAAACGAGACAAAGGAGGGTGAAAGGGCGCAAAACGACAATAAGGAGGGTGAAAGAGAGCGAAACGAGATGAAGGAGGGTGGAACAGAGTGAAACAAGACGAAGGAGGATGAAGGAGAGCGAAACGAGATGAAGGAGGGTGAAAGAGAGCGAAACGAGACGAAGGAGAGTGAACGAGAGCGAAATGAGACGAAGGAGTGTGAAAGAGAGCGAAACAAGTCGAAGGAGGGTGAAAGAGAGCAAAACAAGACGAAGGAGTGTGAAAGAGAGCGAAACGAGATGAAGGAGGGTAATAGAGACCGAAACGGGACGAAAGAGGGTAAAAGAGAGCGAAACAAGACGATGGAGGGTGAAAGAGAGCGAAACGATAGAAAGGAGGGTGAAAGAGAGCGAAACGAGATGATGGAGGGTGAAAGAGAGCGAAACGAGAGGAAGGAGGGTGAAAGAGAGTGAAACGAGATGAAGGAGGGTGAATGAGAGCAAAACGAGTGGAAGGAGGGTGAAAGAGAGCGAAACGAGACGAAAGAGGGTAAAAGAGAGTGAAACGAGACGATGGAGGGTGAAAGAGAGCGAAAAGAGAGGAAGGAGGGTGAAAGAGTGTGAAACGAGATGAAGGAGGGTGAATGAGAGCGAAACGAGTGGATGGAGGGTGAAAGAGAGCGAAACGAGACGAAGGAGCGTGAAAGAGAGTGAAACGAGCCAAAGAAGGGTGAAAAAGAGCGAAACGAGACGAAGGAGGGTGAAAGAGAGTGAAAGGAGACAAAGGTGGGTGAAAGAGAGCGGAACGAGACGAAGGAGGGTGAAAGAGAGCAAAAGGAGATGAAGGAGGGAGAAAGAGAGCGAAACGAGAGGAAGGAGGGTGAAAGAGAGCGAAACGAGACGAAGTAGGGTGAAAGAAAGCGAAACGAGACGGAGGAGGGTGAAAGAGAGCGAAAGGAGTCGAAGAAGGGTGAAAGAGAGCGGAACGAGACGAAGGAGGGTGAAAGAGAACGAAACGAGAAGAAGGAGGGTGAAAGAGAGCGAAATGAGACGAAGGAGGGTGAAAGAGAGCGTAACAAGATGAAGGAGGGTTGAAGAGAGCGAAACGAGACGAAGGAGGGTGAAAGAGAGAGAAACGAGACGATGGAGGGTCAAAGAGAGCGAAACGAGACGAAGGAGGGTGAAAGAGAGCGAAACGAGACGAAGGAGGGTGAAAGAGAGCGAAACGAGGAGAAGGAGTGTGAAAGGGAGCTACCCGAGACGAAGGAGGGTGAAAGAGAGTGAAACGAGATGAAGGTGGGTGAAAGAGAGCGAAACGAGAGGAAGAAAGGTGAAAGAGAGCGAAACGAGACAAAGGAGAGTGAAAGAGAGCGAAACGAGAAGAAGGAGGGTAAAAGAGAGAGAAACGAGAAGAAGGAGGGTGAAAGAGAGTGGAACGAGACGAAGGAGGGTGATAGAGACCGAAACGAGACGAAGGAGGGTGAAAGAGAGCGAAACGAGACGAAGGAGGGTGGAAGAGAGCGAAACGAGACGAAGGAAGGTGAAAGAGAGTGAAACAAGACGAAGGAAGGTGAAAGAGAGCGAAACGAGACCAAAGAGGGTGAAAGAGAGAGAAACGAGACGAAGGAAGGTGAAAGAGAGTGAAACGAGACAAAGGAGAGTGAAAGAGAGCGAAACGAGAAGAAGGAGGGTGAAAGAGAGCGAAACGAGAAGAAGGAGGGTGAAAGAGAGTGGAACGAGACGAAGGAGGGTGAAAGAGACCGAAACGAGACGAAGGAGGGTGAAAGAGAGCGAAACGAGTCGAAGGAGGGTGAAAGAGAGCGTAACAAGATGAAGGAGGGTGGAAGAGAGTGAAACGAGACGAAGGAGGGTGAAAGAGAGATAAACGAGACGATAGAGGGTCAAAGAGAGCGAAACGAGACGAAGGAGGGTGAAAGAGAGCGAAACGAGACGAAGGAGGGTGAAAGAGAGCGAAACGAGGCGAAGGAGGATGAAAGTGAGCTACCCGAGACGAAGGAGGGTGAAAGAGAGTGAAACGAGATGAAGGTGGGTGAAAGAGAGCGAAACGAGAGGAAGAAAGGTGAAAGAGAGCGAAACGAGACAAAGGAGAGTGAAAGAGAGCGAAACGAGAAGAAGGAGTGTGAAAGAGAGTGGAACGAGACGAAGGAGGGTGAAAGAGACCGAAACGAGACGAAGGAGGGTGAAAGAGAGCGAAACGAGACGAAGGAGAGTGAAAGAGAGCGAAAGGAGACGAAGGAGGGTGAAAGAGAGCGAAACAAGATGAAGGTGGGTGAAAGAGATCGAAAAAAGACAAAGGAGGGTGAAAGAGACCGAAACGAGACGAAGGAGGGTGAAAGAGAGTAAAACGAGACAAAGGAGGGTGAAAGAGAGCGAAACGAGAAGAATGAGGGTGAAAGAGAGCGAAACGAGACGAAGGTGGGTGAAAGAGAGCAAAACGAAATGAAGGAGGGTGGAAGAGAGCGAAACGAGACGAAGGAAGGTGAAAGAGAGTGAAACGAGACGAAGGAAGGTGAAAGAGAGCGAAACGAGACCAAAGAGGGTGAAAGAGAGAGAAACGAGACGAAGGAAGGTGAAAGAGAGTGAAACGAGACGAAGGAGGGTGAAAGAGAGATAAACGAGACGATAGAGGGTCAAAGAGAGCGAAACGAGACGAAGGAGGGTGAAAGAGAGCGAAACGAGACGAAGGAGGGTGAAAGAGAGCGAAACGAGGCGAAGGAGGATGAAAGTGAGCTACCCGAGACGAAGGAGGGTGAAAGAGAGTGAAACGAGATGAAGGTGGGTGAAAGAGAGCGAAACGAGAGGAAGAAAGGTGAAAGAGAGCGAAACGAGACAAAGGAGAGTGAAAGAGAGCGAAACGAGAAGAAGGAGTGTGAAAGAGAGTGGAACGAGACGAAGGAGGGTGAAAGAGACCGAAACGAGACGAAGGAGGGTGAAAGAGAGCGAAACGAGACGAAGGAGAGTGAAAGAGAGCGAAAGGAGACGAAGGAGGGTGAAAGAGAGCGAAACAAGATGAAGGTGGGTGAAAGAGATCGAAACAAGACAAAGGAGGGTGAAAGAGACCGAAACGAGACGAAGGAGGGTGAAAGAGAGTAAAACGAGACAAAGGAGGGTGAAAGAGAGCGAAACGAGAAGAATGAGGGTGAAAGAGAGCGAAACGAGACGAAGGTGGGTGAAAGAGAGCAAAACGAAATGAAGGAGGGTGGAAGAGAGCGAAACGAGACGAAGGAAGGTGAAAGAGAGTGAAACGAGACGAAGGAAGGTGAAAGAGAGCGAAACGAGACCAAAGAGGGTGAAAGAGAGAGAAACGAGACGAAGGAAGGTGAAAGAGAGTGAAACGAGACAAAGGAGGGTGAAAGGGCGCAAAACGACAATAAGGAGGGTGAAAGAGAGCGAAACGAGATGAAGGAGGGTGGAACAGAGCGAAACAAGACGAAGGAGGATGAAGGAGAGCGAAACGAGATGAAGGAGGGTGAAAGAGAGCGAAACGAGACGAAGGAGAGTGAACGAGAGCGAAATGAGACGAAGGAGTGTGAAAGAGAGCGAAACAAGTCGAAGGAGGGTGAAAGAGAGCAAAACAAGACGAAGGAGTGTGAAAGAGAGCGAAACGAGATGAAGGAGGGTAATAGAGACCGAAACGGGACGAAAGAGGGTAAAAGAGAGCGAAACGAGACGATGGAGGGTGAAAGAGAGCGAAAAGAGAGGAAGGAGGGTGAAAGAGAGTGAATCGAGATGATGGAGGGTGAAAGAGAGCGAAACGAGAGGAAGGAGGGTGAAAGAGAGTGAAACGAGATGAAGGAGGGTGAATGAGAGCGAAACGAGTGGAAGGAGGGTGAAAGAGAGCGAAACGAGACGAAAGAGGGTAAAAGAGAGTGAAACGAGACGATGGAGGGTGAAAGAGAGCGAAAAGAGAGGAAGGAGGGTGAAAGAGAGTGAATCGAGATGAAGGAGGGTGAATGAGAGCGAAACGAGTGGATGGAGGGTGAAAGAGAGCGAAACGAGACGAAGGACCGTGAAAGAGAGTGAAACGAGCCAAAGAAGGGTGAAAAAGAGCGAAACGAGACGAAGGAGGGTGAAAGAGAGCGAAAGGAGACAAAGGTGGGTAAAAGAGAGCGGAACGAGACGAAGGAGGGTGAAAGAGAGCGAAAGGAGATGAAGGAGGGAGAAAGAGAGCGAAACGAGAGGAAGGAGGGTGAAAGAGAGCGAAACGAGACGAAGTAGGGTGAAAGAAAGCGAAACGAGGCGAAGGAGGGTGAAAGAGAGCTACCCGAGACGAAGGAGGGTGAAAGAGAGTGAAACGAGATGAAGGTGGGTGAAAGAGAGCGAAACGAGAGGAAGAAAGGTGAAAGAGAGCGAAACGAGACAAAGGAGAGTGAAAGAGAGCGAAACGAGAAGAAGGAGGGTGAAAGAGAGCGAAACGAGAAGAAGGAGGTTGAAAGAGAGTGGAACGAGACGAAGGAGGGTGAAAGAGACCGAAACGAGACGAAGGAGGGTGAAAGAGAGCGAAACGAGACGAAGGAGGGTGAAAGAGAGCGAAAGGAGACGAAGGAGGGTGAAACAGAGCGAAACGAGATGAAGGTGGGTGAAAGAGATCGAAACAAGACAAAGGAGGGTGAAAGAGACCGAAACGAGACGAAGGAGGGTGAAAGAGAGTAAAACGAGACAAAGGAGGGTGAAAGAGAGCGAAACGAGAAGAATGAGGGTGAAAGAGAGCGAAACGAGACGAAGGAGGGTGAAAGAGAGCAAAACGAAATGAAGGAGGGTGGAAGAGAGCGAAACGAGACGAAGGAAGGTGAAAGAGAGTGAAACGAGACGAAGGAAGGTGAAAGAGAGCGAAACGAGACCAAAGAGGGTGAAAGAGAGAGAAACGAGACGAAGGAAGGTGAAAGAGAGTGAAACGAGACAAAGGAGGGTGAAAGGGCGCAAAACGACAATAAGGAGGGTGAAAGAGAGCGAAACGAGATGAAGGAGGGTGGAACAGAGTGAAACAAGACGAAGGAGGATGAAGGAGAGCGAAACGAGATGAAGGAGGGTGAAAGAGAGCGAAACGAGACGAAGGAGAGTGAACGAGAGCGAAATGAGACGAAGGAGTGTGAAAGAGAGCGAAACAAGTCGAAGGAGGGTGAAAGAGAGCAAAACAAGACGAAGGAGTGTGAAAGAGAGCGAAACGAGATGAAGGAGTGTAATAGAGACCGAAACGGGACGAAAGAGGGTAAAAGAGAGCGAAACAAGACGATGGAGGGTGAAAGAGAGCGAAACGATAGAAAGGAGGGTGAAAGAGAGCGAAACGAGATGATGGAGGGTGAAAGAGAGCGAAACGAGAGGAAGGAGGGTGAAAGAGAGTGAAACGAGATGAAGGAGGGTGAATGAGAGCAAAACGAGTGGAAGGAGGGTGAAAGAGAGCGAAACGAGACGAAAGAGGGTAAAAGAGAGTGAAACGAGACGATGGAGGGTGAAAGAGAGCGAAAAGAGAGGAAGGAGGGTGAAAGAGTGTGAAACGAGATGAAGGAGGGTGAATGAGAGCGAAACGAGTGGATGGAGGGTGAAAGAGAGCGAAACGAGACGAAGGAGCGTGAAAGAGAGTGAAACGAGCCAAAGAAGGGTGAAAAAGAGCGAAACGAGACGAAGGAGGGTGAAAGAGAGTGAGAGGAGACAAAGGTGGGTGAAAGAGAGCGGAACGAGACGAAGGAGGGTGAAAGAGAGCAAAAGGAGATGAAGGAGGGAGAAAGAGAGCGAAACGAGAGGAAGGAGGGTGAAAGAGAGCGAAACGAGACGAAGTAGGGTGAAAGAAAGCGAAACGAGACGGAGGAGGGTGAAAGAGAGCGAAAGGAGTCGAAGAAGGGTGAAAGAGAGCGGAACGAGACGAAGGAGGGTGAAAGAGAACGAAACGAGAAGAAGGAGGGTGAAAGAGAGCGAAATGAGACGAAGGAGGGTGAAAGAGAGCGTAACAAGATGAAGGAGGGTTGAAGAGAGCGAAACAAGACGAAGGAGGGTGAAAGAGAGAGAAACGAGACGATGGAGGGTCAAAGAGAGCGAAACGAGACGAAGGAGGGTGAAAGAGAGCGAAACGAGACGAAGGAGGGTGAAAGAGAGCGAAACGAGGAGAAGGAGTGTGAAAGGGAGCTACCCGAGACGAAGGAGGGTGAAAGAGAGTGAAACGAGATGAAGGTGGGTGAAAGAGAGCGAAACGAGAGGAAGAAAGGTGAAAGAGAGCGAAACGAGACAAAGGAGAGTGAAAGAGAGCGAAACGAGAAGAAGGAGGGTAAAAGAGAGAGAAACGAGAAGAAGGAGGGTGAAAGAGAGTGGAACGAGACGAAGGAGGGTGAAAGAGACCGAAACGAGACGAAGGAGGGTGAAAGAGAGCGAAACGAGACGAAGGAGGGTGGAAGAGAGCGAAACGAGACGAAGGAAGGTGAAAGAGAGTGAAACGAGACGAAGGAAGGTGAAAGAGAGCGAAACGAGACCAAAGAGGGTGAAAGAGAGAGAAACGAGACGAAGGAAGGTGAAAGAGAGTGAAACGAGACAAAGGAGAGTGAAAGAGAGCGAAACGAGAAGAAGGAGGGTGAAAGAGAGCGAAACGAGAAGAAGGAGGGTGAAAGAGAGTGGAACGAGACGAAGGAGGGTGAAAGAGACCGAAACGAGACGAAGGAGGGTGAAAGAGAGCGAAACGAGTCGAAGGAGGGTGAAAGAGAGCGTAACAAGATGAAGGAGGGTGGAAGAGAGTGAAACGAGACGAAGGAGGGTGAAAGAGAGATAAACGAGACGATAGAGGGTCAAAGAGAGCGAAACGAGACGAAGGAGGGTGAAAGAGAGCGAAACGAGACGAAGGAGGGTGAAAGAGAGCGAAACGAGGCGAAGGAGGATGAAAGTGAGCTACCCGAGACGAAGGAGGGTGAAAGAGAGTGAAACGAGATGAAGGTGGGTGAAAGAGAGCGAAACGAGAGGAAGAAAGGTGAAAGAGAGCGAAACGAGACAAAGGAGAGTGAAAGAGAGCGAAACGAGAAGAAGGAGTGTGAAAGAGAGTGGAACGAGACTAAGGAGGGTGAAAGAGACCGAAACGAGACGAAGGAGGGTGAAAGAGAGCGAAACGAGACGAAGGAGAGTGAAAGAGAGCGAAAGGAGACGAAGGAGGGTGAAAGAGAGCGAAACAAGATGAAGGTGGGTGAAAGAGATCGAAACAAGACAAAGGAGGGTGAAAGAGACCGAAACGAGACGAAGGAGGGTGAAAGAGAGTAAAACGAGACAAAGGAGGGTGAAAGAGAGCGAAACGAGAAGAATGAGGGTGAAAGAGAGCGAAACGAGACGAAGGTGGGTGAAAGAGAGCAAAACGAAATGAAGGAGGGTGGAAGAGAGCGAAACGAGACGAAGGAAGGTGAAAGAGAGTGAAACGAGACGAAGGAAGGTGAAAGAGAGCGAAACGAGACCAAAGAGGGTGAAAGAGAGAGAAACGAGACGAAGGAAGGTGAAAGAGAGTGAAACGAGACGAAGGAGGGTGAAAGAGAGATAAACGAGACGATAGAGGGTCAAAGAGAGCGAAACGAGACGAAGGAGGGTGAAAGAGAGCGAAACGAGACGAAGGAGGGTGAAAGAGAGCGAAACGAGGCGAAGGAGGATGAAAGTGAGCTACCCGAGACGAAGGAGGGTGAAAGAGAGTGAAACGAGATGAAGGTGGGTGAAAGAGAGCGAAACGAGAGGAAGAAAGGTGAAAGAGAGCGAAACGAGACAAAGGAGAGTGAAAGAGAGCGAAACGAGAAGAAGGAGTGTGAAAGAGAGTGGAACGAGACGAAGGAGGGTGAAAGAGACCGAAACGAGACGAAGGAGGGTGAAAGAGAGCGAAACGAGACGAAGGAGAGTGAAAGAGAGCGAAAGGAGACGAAGGAGGGTGAAAGAGAGCGAAACAAGATGAAGGTGGGTGAAAGAGATCGAAACAAGACAAAGGAGGGTGAAAGAGACCGAAACGAGACGAAGGAGGGTGAAAGAGAGTAAAACGAGACAAAGGAGGGTGAAAGAGAGCGAAACGAGAAGAATGAGGGTGAAAGAGAGCGAAACGAGACGAAGGTGGGTGAAAGAGAGCAAAACGAAATGAAGGAGGGTGGAAGAGAGCGAAACGAGACGAAGGAAGGTGAAAGAGAGTGAAACGAGACGAAGGAAGGTGAAAGAGAGCGAAACGAGACCAAAGAGGGTGAAAGAGAGAGAAACGAGACGAAGGAAGGTGAAAGAGAGTGAAACGAGACAAAGGAGGGTGAAAGGGCGCAAAACGACAATAAGGAGGGTGAAAGAGAGCGAAACGAGATGAAGGAGGGTGGAACAGAGCGAAACAAGACGAAGGAGGATGAAGGAGAGCGAAACGAGATGAAGGAGGGTGAAAGAGAGCGAAACGAGACGAAGGAGAGTGAACGAGAGCGAAATGAGACGAAGGAGTGTGAAAGAGAGCGAAACAAGTCGAAGGAGGGTGAAAGAGAGCAAAACAAGACGAAGGAGTGTGAAAGAGAGCGAAACGAGATGAAGGAGGGTAATAGAGACCGAAACGGGACGAAAGAGGGTAAAAGAGAGCGAAACGAGACGATGGAGGGTGAAAGAGAGCGAAACGAGAGAAAGGAGGGTGAAAGAGAGCGAAACGAGATGATGGAGGGTGAAAGAGAGCGAAACGAGAGGAAGGAGGGTGAAAGAGAGTGAAACGAGATGAAGGAGGGTGAATGAGAGCGAAACGAGTGGAAGGAGGGTGAAAGAGAGCGAAACGAGACGAAAGAGGGTAAAAGAGAGTGAAACGAGACGATGGAGGGTGAAAGAGAGCGAAAAGAGAGGAAGGAGGGTGAAAGAGAGTGAATCGAGATGAAGGAGGGTGAATGAGAGCGAAACGAGTGGATGGAGGGTGAAAGAGAGCGAAACGAGACGAAGGACCGTGAAAGAGAGTGAAACGAGCCAAAGAAGGGTGAAAAAGAGCGAAACGAGACGAAGGAGGGTGAAAGAGAGCGAAAGGAGACAAAGGTGGGTGAAAGAGAGCGGAACGAGACGAAGGAGGGTGAAAGAGAGCGAAAGGAGATGAAGGAGGGAGAAAGAGAGCGAAACGAGAGGAAGGAGGGTGAAAGAGAGCGAAACGAGACGAAGTAGGGTGAAAGAAAGCGAAACGAGGCGAACGAGGGTGAAAGAGAGCTACCCGAGACGAAGGAGGGTGAAAGAGAGTGAAACGAGATGAAGGTGGGTGAAAGAGAGCGAAACGAGAGGAAGAAAGGTGAAAGAGAGGGAAACGAGACAAAGGAGAGTGAAAGAGAGCGAAACGAGAGAAAGGAGGTTGAAAGAGAGCGAAACGAGATGATGGAGGGTGAAAGAGAGCGAAACGAGAGGAAGGAGGGTGAAAGAGAGTGAAACGAGATGAAGGAGGGTGAATGAGAGCGAAACGAGTGGAAGGAGGGTGAAAGAGAGCGAAACGAGACGAAAGAGGGTAAAAGAGAGTGAAACGAGACGATGGAGGGTGAAAGAGAGCGAAAAGAGAGGAAGGAGGGTGAAAGAGAGTGAATCGTGATGAAGGAGCGTGAATGAGAGCGAAACGAGTGGATGGAGGGTGAAAGAGAGCGAAACGAGACGAAGGAGCGTGAAAGAGAGTGAAACGAGCCAAAGAAGGGTGAAAAAGAGCGAAACGAGACGAAGGAGGGTGAAAGAGAGCGAAAGGAGACAAAGGTGGGTGAAAGAGAGCGGAACGAGACGAAGGAGGGTGAAAGAGAGCGAAAGGAGATGAAGGAGGGAGAAAGAGAGCGAAACGAGAGGAAGGAGGGTGAAAGAGAGCGAAACGAGACGAAGGAGAGTGAAAGAGAGCGAAAGGAGACGAAGGAGGGTGAAAGAGAGCGAAACGAGATGAAGGTGGGTGAAAGAGATCGAAACAAGACAAAGGAGGGTGAAAGAGGCCGAAACGAGACAAAGGAGGGTGAAAGAGAGTAAAACGAGACAAAGGAGGGTGAAAGAGAGCGAAACGAGAAGAATGAGGGTGAAAGAGAGCGAAACGAGACGAAGGAGGGTGAAAGAGAGCAAAACGAAATGAAGGAGGGTGGAAGAGAGCGAAACGAGACGAAGGAAGGTGAAAGAGAGTGAAACGAGACAAAGGAAGGTGAAAGAGAGCAAAACGAGACCAAAGAGGGTGAAAGAGAGAGAAACGAGACGAAGGAAGGTGAAAGAGAGTGAAACGAGACAAAGGAGGGTGAAAGGGCGCAAAACGACAATAAGGAGGGTGAAAGAGAGCGAAACGAGATGAAGGAGGGTGGAACAGAGCGAAACAAGACGAAGGAGGATGAAGGAGAGCGAAACGAGATGAAGGAGGGTGAAAGAGAGCGAAACGAGACGAAGGAGAGTGAACGAGAGCGAATTGAGACGAAGGAGTGTGAAAGAGAGCGAAACAAGTCGAAGGAGGGTGAAAGAGAGCAAAACAAGACGAAGGAGTGTGAAAGAGAGCGAAACGAGATGAAGGAGGGTAATAGAGACCGAAACGGGACGAAAGAGGGTAAAAGAGAGCGAAACGAGACGATGGAGGGTGAAAGAGAGCGAAACGAGAGAAAGGAGGGTGAAAGAGAGCGAAACGAGATGATGGAGGGTGAAAGAGAGCGAAACGAGAGGAAGGAGGGTGAAAGAGAGTGAAACGAGATGAAGGAGGGTGAATGAGAGCGAAACGAGTGGAAGGAGGGTGAAAGAGAGCGAAACGAGACGAAAGAGGGTAAAAGAGAGTGAAACGAGACGATGGAGGGTGAAAGAGAGCGAAAAGAGAGGAAGGAGGGTGAAAGAGAGTGAAACGAGATGAAGGAGGGTGAATGAGAGCGAAACGAGTGGATGGAGGGTGAAAGAGAGCGAAACGAGACGAAGGAGCGTGAAAGTGAGTGAAACGAGCCAAAGAAGGGTGAAAAAGAGCGAAACGAGACGAAGGAGGGTGAAAGAGAGCGAAAGGAGACATAGGTGGGTGAAAGAGAGCGGAACGAGACGAAGGAGGGTGAAAGAGAGCGAAAGGAGATGAAGGAGGGAGAAAGAGAGCGAAACGAGAGGAAGGAGGGTGAAAGAGAGCGAAACGAGACGAAGTAGGGTGAAAGAAAGCGAAACGAGGCGAAGGAGGGTGAAAGAGAGCGAAACGAGAAGAAGGAGGGTGAAAGAGAGCGAAACGAGAAGAAGGAGGGTGAAAGAGAGTGGAACGAGACGAAGGAGGGTGAAAGAGACCGAAACGAGACGAAGGAGGGTGAAAGAGAGCGAAACGAGACGAAGGAGGGTGAAAGAGAGCGAAAGGAGACGAAGGAGGGTGAAAGAGAGCGAAACGAGATGAAGGTGGGTGAAAGAGATCGAAACAAGACAAAGGAGGGTGAAAGAGACCGAAACGAGACGAAGGAGGGTGAAAGAGAGTAAAACGAGACAAAGGAGCGTGAAAGAGAGCGAAACGAGAAGAATGAGGGTGAAAGAGAGCGAAACGAGACGAAGGAGGGTGAAAGAGAGCAAAACGAAATGAAGGAGGGTGGAAGAGAGCGAAACGAGACGAAGGAAGGTGAAAGAGAGTGAAACGAGACGAAGGAAGGTGAAAGAGAGCGAAACGAGACCAAAGAGGGTGAAAGAGAGAGAAACGAGACGAAGGAAGGTGAAAGAGAGTGAAACGAGACAAAGGAGGGTGAAAGGGCGCAAAACGACAATAAGGAGGGTGAAAGAGAGCGAAACGAGATGAAGGAGGGTGGAACAGAGTGAAACAAGACGAAGGAGGATGAGAGAGAGCGAAATGAGATGAAGGAGGGTGAAAGAGAGCGAAACGAGACGAAGGAGAGTGAACGAGAGCGAAATGAGACGAAGGAGTGTGAAAGAGAGCGAAACAAGTCGAAGGAGGGTGAAAGAGAGCAAAACAAGACGAAGGAGTGTGAAAGAGAGTGAAACGAGATGAAGGAGGGTAATAGAGACAGAAACGGGACGAAAGAGGGTAAAAGAGAGCGAAACGAGACGATGGAGGGTGAAAGAGAGCGAAACGAGAGAAAGGAGGGTGAAAGAGAGCGAAACGAGATGATGGAGGGTGAAAGAGAGCGAAACGAGAGGAAGGAGGGTGAAAGAGAGTGAAACGAGATGAAGGAGGGTGAATGAGAGCGAAACGAGTGGAAGGAGGGTGAAAGAGAGCGAAACGAGACGAAAGAGGGTAAAAGAGAGTGAAACGAGACGATGGAGGGTGAAAGAGAGCGAAAAGAGAGGAAGGAGGGTGAAAGAGAGTGAAACGAGATGAAGGAGGGTGAATGAGAGCGAAACGAGTGGATGGAGGGTGAAAGAGAGCGAAACGAGACGAAGGAGCGTGAAAGAGAGTGAAACGAGCCAAAGAAGGGTGAAAAAGAGCGAAACGAGACGAAGGAGGGTGAAAGAGAGTGAAAGGAGACAAAGGTGGGTGAAAGAGAGCGGAACGAGACGAAGGAGGGTGAAAGAGAGCGAAAGGAGATGAAGGAGGGAGAAAGAGCGCGAAACGAGAGGAAGGAGGGTGAAAGAGAGCGAAACGAGACGAAGTAGGGTGAAAGAAAGCGAAACGAGACGGAGGAGGGTGCAAGAGAGCGAAAGGAGTCGAAGAAGGGTGAAAGAGAGATAAACGAGACGATAGAGGGTCAAAGAGAACGAAACGAGACGAAGGAGGGTGAAAGAGAGCGAAACGAGACGAAGGAGGGTGAAAGAGAGCGAAACGAGGCGAAGGAGGATGAAAGGGAGCTACCCGAGACGAAGGAGGGTGAAAGAGAGTGAAACGAGATGAAGGTGGGTGAAAGAGAGCGAAACGAGAGGAAGAAAGGTGAAAGAGAGCGAAACGAGACAAAGGAGAGTGAAAGAGAGCGAAACGAGAAGAAGGAGGGTGAAAGAGAGTGGAACGAGATGAAGGAGGGTGAAAGAGAGTGGAACGAGACGAAGGAGGGTGAAAGAGACCGAAACGAGACGAAGGAGGGTGAAAGAGAGCGAAACGAGAGGAAGGAGGGTGAAAGAGAGTGAAACGAGATGAAGGAGGGTGAATGAGAGCGAAACGAGTGGAAGGAGGGTGAAAGAGAGCGAAACGAGACGAAAGAGGGTAAAAGAGAGTGAAACGAGACGATGGAGGGTGAAAGAGAGCGAAAAGAGAGGAAGGAGGGTGAAAGAGAGTGAAACGAGATGAAGGAGGGTGAATGAGAGCGAAACGAGTGGATGGAGGGTGAAAGAGAGCGAAACGAGACGAAGGAGCGTGAAAGAGAGTGAAACGAGCCAAAGAAGGGTGAAAAAGAGCGAAACGAGATGAAGGAGGGTGAAAGAGAGCGAAAGGAGACATAGGTGGGTGAAAGAGAGCGGAACGAGACGAAGGAGGGTGAAAGAGAGCGAAAGGAGATGAAGGAGGGAGAAAGAGAGCGAAACGAGAGGAAGGAGGGTGAAAGAGAGCGAAACGAGACGAAGTAGGGTGAAAGAAAGCGAAACGAGGCGAAGGAGGGTGAAAGAGAGCTACCCGAGACGAAGGAGGGTGAAAGAGAGTGAAACGAGATGAAGGTGGGTGAAAGAGAGCGAAACGAGAGGAAGAAAGGTGAAAGAGAGCGAAACGAGACAAAGGAGAGTGAAAGAGAGCGAAACGAGAAGAAGGAGGGTGAAAGAGAGCGAAACGAGAAGAAGGAGGGTGAAAGAGAGCGAAAGGAGACGAAGGAGGGTGAAAGAGAGCGAAACGAGATGAAGGTGGGTGAAAGAGATCGAAACAAGACAAAGGAGGGTGAAAGAGACCGAAACGAGACGAAGGAGGGTGAAAGAGAGTAAAACGAGACAAAGGAGGGTGAAAGAGAGCGAAACGAGAAGAATGAGGGTGAAAGAGAGCGAAACGAGACGAAGGAGGGTGAAAGAGAGCAAAACGAAATGAGGGAGGGTGGAAGAGAGCGAAACGAGACGAAGGAAGGTGAAAGAGAGTGAAACGAGACGAAGGAAGGTGAAAGAGAGTGAAACGAGACAAAGGAAGGTGAAAGAGAGCAAAACGAGACCAAAGAGGGTGAAAGAGAGTGAAACGAGACGAAGGAAGGTGAAAGAGAGTGAAACGAGACAAAGGAGGGTGAAAGGGCGCAAAACGACAATAAGGAGGGTGAAAGAGAGCGAAACGAGATGAAGGAGGGTGGAACAGAGCGAAACAAGACGAAGGAGGATGAAGGAGAGCGAAACGAGATGAAGGAGGGTGAAAGAGAGCGAAACGAGACGAAGGAGAGTGAACGAGAGCGAATTGAGACGAAGGAGTGTGAAAGAGAGCGAAACAAGTCGAAGGAGGGTGAAAGAGAGCAAAACAAGACGAAGGAGTGTGAAAGAGAGCGAAACGAGATGAAGGAGGGTAATAGAGACCGAAACGGGACGAAAGAGGGTAAAAGAGAGCGAAACGAGACGATGGAGGGTGAAAGAGAGCGAAACGAGAGAAAGGAGGGTGAAAGAGAGCGAAACGAGATGATGGAGGGTGAAAGAGAGCGAAACGAGAGGAAGGAGGGTGAAAGAGAGTGAAACGAGATGAAGGAGGGTGAATGAGAGCGAAACGAGTGGAAGGAGGGTGAAAGAGAGCGAAACGAGACGAAGGAGGGTAAAAGAGAGTGAAACGAGACGATGGAGGGTGAAAGAGAGCGAAAAGAGAGGAAGGAGGGTGAAAGAGAGTGAAACGAGATGAAGGAGGGTGAATGAGAGCGAAACGAGTGGATGGAGGGTGAAAGAGAGCGAAACGAGACGAAGGAGCGTGAAAGAGAGTGAAACGAGCCAAAGAAGGGTGAAAAAGAGCGAAACGAGACGAAGGAGGGTGAAAGAGAGCGAAAGGAGACATTGGTGGGTGAAAGAGAGCGGAACGAGACGAAGGAGGGTGAAAGAGAGCGAAAGGAGATGAAGGAGGGAGAAAGAGAGCGAAACGAGAGGAAGGAGGGTGAAAGAGAGCGAAACGAGACGAAGTAGGGTGAAAGAAAGCGAAACGAGGCGAAGGAGGGTGAAAGAGAGCTACCCGAGACGAAGGAGGGTGAAAGAGAGTGAAACGAGATGAAGGTGGGTGAAAGAGAGCGAAACGAGAGGAAGAAAGGTGAAAGAGAGCGAAACGAGACAAAGGAGAGTGAAAGAGAGCGAAACGAGAAGAAGGAGGGTGAAAGAGAGCGAAACGAGAAGAAGGAGGGTGAAAGAGAGTGGAACGAGACGAAGGAGGGTGAAAGAGACCGAAACGAGACGAAGGAGGGTGAAAGAGAGCGAAACGAGACGAAGGAGGGTGAAAGAGAGCGAAAGGAGACGAAGGAGGGTGAAAGAGAGCGAAACGAGATGAAGGTGGGTGAAAGAGATCGAAACAAGACAAAGGAGGGTGAAAGAGACCGAAACGAGACGAAGGAGGGTGAAAGAGAGTAAAACGAGACAAAGGAGCGTGAAAGAGAGCGAAACGAGAAGAATGAGGGTGAAAGAGAGCGAAACGAGACGAAGGAGGGTGAAAGAGAGCAAAACGAAATGAAGGAGGGTGGAAGAGAGCGAAACGAGACGAAGGAAGGTGAAAGAGAGTGAAACGAGACGAAGGAAGGTGAAAGAGAGCGAAACGAGACCAAAGAGGGTGAAAGAGAGAGAAACGAGACGAAGGAAGGTGAAAGAGAGTGAAACGAGACAAAGGAGGGTGAAAGGGCGCAAAACGACAATAAGGAGGGTGAAAGAGAGCGAAACGAGATGAAGGAGGGTGGAACAGAGTGAAACAAGACGAAGGAGGATGAAGGAGAGCGAAATGAGATGAAGGAGGGTGAAAGAGAGCGAAACGAGACGAAGGAGAGTGAACGAGAGCGAAATGAGACGAAGGAGTGTGAAAGAGAGCGAAACAAGTCGAAGGAGGGTGAAAGAGAGCAAAACAAGACGAAGGAGTGTGAAAGAGAGTGAAACGAGATGAAGGAGGGTAATAGAGACAGAAACGGGACGAAAGAGGGTAAAAGAGAGCGAAACGAGACGATGGAGGGTGAAAGAGAGCGAAACGAGAGAAAGGAGGGTGAAAGAGAGCGAAACGAGATGATGGAGGGTGAAAGAGAGCGAAACGAGAGGAAGGAGGGTGAAAGAGAGTGAAACGAGATGAAGGAGGGTGAATGAGAGCGAAACGAGTGGAAGGAGGGTGAAAGAGAGCGAAACGAGACGAAAGAGGGTAAAAGAGAGTGAAACGAGACGATGGAGGGTGAAAGAGAGCGAAAAGAGAGGAAGGAGGGTGAAAGAGAGTGAAACGAGATGAAGGAGGGTGAATGAGAGCGAAACGAGTGGATGGAGGGTGAAAGAGAGCGAAACGAGACGAAGGAGCGTGAAAGAGAGTGAAACGAGCCAAAGAAGGGTGAAAAAGAGCGAAACGAGACGAAGGAGGGTGAAAGAGAGTGAAAGGAGACAAAGGTGGGTGAAAGAGAGCGGAACGAGACGAAGGAGGGTGAAAGAGAGCGAAAGGAGATGAAGGAGGGAGAAAGAGCGCGAAACGAGAGGAAGGAGGGTGAAAGAGAGCGAAACGAGACGAAGTAGGGTGAAAGAAAGCGAAACGAGACGGAGGAGGGTGCAAGAGAGCGAAAGGAGTCGAAGAAGGGTGAAAGAGAGATAAACGAGACGATAGAGGGTCAAAGAGAACGAAACGAGACGAAGGAGGGTGAAAGAGAGCGAAACGAGACGAAGGAGGGTGAAAGAGAGCGAAACGAGGCGAAGGAGGATGAAAGGGAGCTACCCGAGACGAAGGAGGGTGAAAGAGAGTGAAACGAGATGAAGGTGGGTGAAAGAGAGCGAAACGAGAGGAAGAAAGGTGAAAGAGAGCGAAACGAGACAAAGGAGAGTGAAAGAGAGCGAAACGAGAAGAAGGAGGGTGAAAGAGAGTGGAACGAGACGAAGGAGGGTGAAAGAGAGTGGAACGAGACGAAGGAGGGTGAAAGAGACCGAAACGAGACGAAGGAGGGTGAAAGAGAGCGAAACGAGAGGAAGGAGGGTGAAAGAGAGTGAAACGAGATGAAGGAGGGTGAATGAGAGCGAAACGAGTGGAAGGAGGGTGAAAGAGAGCGAAACGAGACGAAAGAGGGTAAAAGAGAGTGAAACGAGACGATGGAGGGTGAAAGAGAGCGAAAAGAGAGGAAGGAGGGTGAAAGAGAGTGAAACGAGATGAAGGAGGGTGAATGAGAGCGAAACGAGTGGATGGAGGGTGAAAGAGAGCGAAACGAGACGAAGGAGCGTGAAAGAGAGTGAAACGAGCCAAAGAAGGGTGAAAAAGAGCGAAACGAGACGAAGGAGGGTGAAAGAGAGCGAAAGGAGACATAGGTGGGTGAAAGAGAGCGGAACGAGACGAAGGAGGGTGAAAGAGAGCGAAAGGAGATGAAGGAGGGAGAAAGAGAGCGAAACGAGAGGAAGGAGGGTGAAAGAGAGCGAAACGAGACGAAGTAGGGTGAAAGAAAGCGAAACGAGGCGAAGGAGGGTGAAAGAGAGCTACCCGAGACGAAGGAGGGTGAAAGAGAGTGAAACGAGATGAAGGTGGGTGAAAGAGAGCGAAACGAGAGGAAGAAAGGTGAAAGAGAGCGAAACGAGACAAAGGAGAGTGAAAGAGAGCGAAACGAGAAGAAGGAGGGTGAAAGAGAGCGAAACGAGAAGAAGGAGGGTGAAAGAGAGCGAAAGGAGACGAAGGAGGGTGAAAGAGAGCGAAACGAGATGAAGGTGGGTGAAAGAGATCGAAACAAGACAAAGGAGGGTGAAAGAGACCGAAACGAGACGAAGGAGGGTGAAAGAGAGTAAAACGAGACAAAGGAGGGTGAAAGAGAGCGAAACGAGAAGAATGAGGGTGAAAGAGAGCGAAACGAGACGAAGGAGGGTGAAAGAGAGCAAAACGAAATGAGGGAGGGTGGAAGAGAGCGAAACGAGACGAAGGAAGGTGAAAGAGAGTGAAACGAGACGAAGGAAGGTGAAAGAGAGCGAAACGAGACCAAAGAGGGTGAAAGGGCGCAAAACGACAATAAGGAGGGTGAAAGAGAGCGAAACAAGATGAAGGAGGGTGGAACAGAGTGAAACAAGACGAAGGAGGATGAAGGAGAGCGAAACGAGATGAAGGAGGGTGAAAGAGAGCGAAACGAGACGAAGGAGTGTGAAAGAGAGCGAAACAAGTCGAAGGAGGGTGAAAGAGAGCAAAACAAGACGAAGGAGTGTGAAAGAGAGCGAAACGAGATGAAGGAGGGTAATAGAGACAGAAACGGGACGAAAGAGGGTAAAAGAGAGCGATACGAAACGATGGAGGGTGAAAGAGAGCGAAACGAGAGAAAGGAGGGTGAAAGAGAGCGAAACGAGAGAAAGGAGGGTGAAAGAGAGCGAAACGAGATGATGGAGGGTGAAAGAGAGCGAAACGAGAGGAAGGAGGGTGAAAGAGAGTGAAACGAGATGAAGGAGGGTGAATGAGAGCGAAACGAGTGGAAGGAGGGTGAAAGAGAGCGAAACGAGACGAAAGAGGGTAAAAGAGAGTGAAACGAGACGATGGAGGGTGAAAGAGAGCGAAAAGAGAGGAAGGAGGGTGAAAGAGAGTGAAACGAGATGAAGGAGGGTGAATGAGAGCGAAACGAGTGGATGGAGGGTGAAAGAGAGCGAAACGAGACGAAGGAGCGTGAAAGAGAGTGAAACGAGCCAAAGAAGGGTGAAAAAGAGCGAAACGAGACGAAGGAGGGTGAAAGAGAGTGAAAGGAGACAAAGGTGGGTGAAAGAGAGCGGAACGAGACGAAGGAGGGTGAAAGAGAGCGAAAGGAGATGAAGGAGGGAGAAAGAGAGCGAAACGAGAGGAAGGAGGGTGAAAGAGAGCGAAACGAGATGAAGTAGGGTGAAAGAAAGCGAAACGAGACGGAGGAGGGTGAAAGAGAGCGAAAGGAGTCGAAGAAGGGTGAAAGAGAGATAAACGAGACGATAGAGGGTCAAAGAGAGCGAAACGAGACGAAGGAGGGTGAAAGAGAGCGAAACGAGACGAAGGAGGGTGAAAGAGAGCGAAACGAGGCGAAGGAGGATGAAAGGGAGCTACCCGAGACGAAGGAGGGTGAAAGAGAGTGGAACGAGACGAAGGAGGGTGAAAGAGAGTGGAACGAGACGAAGGAGGGTGAAAGAGACCGAAACGAGACGAAGGAGGGTGAAAGAGAGCGAAACGAGACGAAGGAGGGTGAAAGAGAGCGAAAGGAGACGAAGGAGGGTGAAAGAGAGCGAAACGAGATGAAGGTGGGTGAAAGAGAGCAAAACGAAATGAAGGAGGGTGGATGAGAGCGAAACGAGACGAAGGAAGGTGAAAGAGAGTGAAACGAGACGAAGGAAGGTGAAAGAGAGCGAAACGAGACCAAAGAGGGTGAAAGAGAGAGAAACGAGACGAAGGAAGGTGAAAGAGAGTGAAATGAGACAAAGGAGAGTGAAAGAGAGCGAAACGAGAAGAAGGAGGGTGAAAGAGAGCGAAACGAGAAGAAGGAGGGTGAAAGAGAGTGGAACGAGACGAAGGAGGGTGAAAGAGACCGAAACGAGACGAAGGAGGGTGAAAGAGAGCGAAACGAGACGAAGGAGGGTGAAAGAGAGCGTAACAAGATGAAGGAGGGTGGAAGAGAGTGAAACGAGACGAAGGAGGGTGAAAGAGAGATAAACGAGATGAAGGAAGGTGAAAGAGAGCGAAACGAGGCCAAAGAGGGTGAAAGAGAGAGAAACGAGACGAAGGAAGGTGAAAGAGAGTGAAACGAGACAAAGGAGGGTGAAAGGGCGCAAAACGACAATAAGGAGGGTGAAAGAGAGCGAAACGTGATGAAGGAGGGTGGAACAGAGTGAAACAAGACGAAGGAGGATGAAGGAGAGCGAAACGAGATGAAGGAGGGTGAAAGAGAGCGAAACGAGACGAAGGAGAGTGAACGAGAGCGAAATGAGACGAAGGAGTGTGAAAGAGAGCGAAACAAGTCGAAGGAGGGTGAAAGAGAGCAAAACAAGACGAAGGAGTGTGAAAGAGAGCGAAACGAGATGAAGGAGGGTAATAGAGACCGAAACGGGACGAAAGAGGGTAAAAGAGAGCGAAACGAGACGATGGAGGGTGAAAGAGAGCGAAACGAGAGAAAGGAGGGTGAAAGAGAGCGAAACGAGATGATGGCGGGTGAAAGAGAGCGAAACGAGAGGAAGGAGGGTGAAAGAGAGTGAAACGAGATGAAGGAGGGTGAATGAGAGCGAAACGAGTGGAAGGAGGGTGAAAGAGAGCGAAACGAGACGAAAGAGGGTAAAAGAGAGTGAAACGAGACGATGGAGGGTGAAAGAGAGCGAAAAGAGAGGAAGGAGAGTGAAAGAGAGTGAAACGAGATGAAGGAGGGTGAATGAGAGCGAAACGAGTGGATGGAGGGTGAAAGAGAGCGAAACGAGACGAAGGAGCGTGAAAGAGAGTGAAACGAGCCAAAGAAGGGTGAAAAAGAGCGAAACGAGACGAAGGAGGGTGAAAGAGAGTGAAAGGAGACAAAGGTGGGTGAAAGAGAGCGGAACGAGACGAAGGAGGGTGAAAGAGAGCGAAAGGAGATGAAGGAGGGAGAAAGAGAGCGAAACGAGAGGAAGGAGGGTGAAAGAGAGCGAAACGAGACGAAGTAGGGTGAAAGACAGCGAAACGAGACGGAGGAGGGTGAAAGAGAGCGAAAGGAGTCGAAGAAGGGTGAAAGAGAGATAAACGAGACGATAGAGGGTCAAAGAGAGCGAAACGAGACGAAGGAGGGTGAAAGAGAGCGAAACGAGACGAAGGAGGGTGAAAGAGAGCGAAACGAGGCGAAGGAGGATGAAAGGGAGCTACCCGAGACGAAGGAGGGTGAAAGAGAGTGAAACGAGATGAAGGTGGGTGAAAGAGAGCAAAACGAGAGGAAGAAAGGTGAAAGAGAGCGAAACGAGACAAAGGAGAGTGAAAGAGAGCGAAACGAGAAGAAGGAGGGTGAAAGAGAGTGGAACGAGACGAAGGAGGGTGAAAGAGAGTGGAACGAGACGAAGGAGGGTGAAAGAGACCGAAACGAGACGAAGGAGGGTGAAAGAGAGCGAAACGAGACGAAGGAGGGCGAAAGAGAGCGAAAGGAGACGAAGGAGGGTGAAAGAGAGCGAAACGAGATGAAGGTGGGTGAAAGAGAGCAAAACGAAATGAAGGAGGGTGGAAGAGAGCGAAACAAGACGAAGGAAGGTGAAAGAGAGTGAAACGAGACGAAGGAAGGTGAAAGAGAGCGAAACGAGACCAAAGAGGGTGAAAGAGAGAGAAACGAGACGAAGGAAGGTGAAAGAGAGTGAAATGAGACAAAGGAGAGTGAAAGAGAGCGAAACGAGAAGAAGGAGGGTGAAAGAGAGCGAAACGAGAAGAAGGAGGGTGAAAGAGAGTGGAACGAGACGAAGGAGGGTGAAAGAGACCGAAACGAGACGAAGGAGGGTGAAAGAGAGCGAAACGAGACGAAGGAGGGTGAAAGAGAGCGTAACAAGATGAAGGAGGGTGGAAGAGAGTGAAACGAGACGAAGGAGGGTGAAAGAGAGATAAACGAGACGATAGAGGGTCAAAGAGAGCGAAACGAGACGAAAGAGGGTAAAAGAGAGCGAAACGAGACGATGGAGGGTGAAAGAGAGCGAAACGAGAGAAAGGAGGGTGAAAGAGAGCGAAACGAGATGATGGAGGGTGAAAGAGAGCGAAACGAGAGGAAGGAGGGTGAAAGAGAGTGAAACGAGATGAAGGAGGGTGAATGAGAGCGAAACGAGTGGAAGGAGGGTGAAAGAGAGCGAAACGAGACGAAAGAGGGTAAAAGAGAGTGAAACGAGACGATGGAGGGTGAAAGAGAGCGAAAAGAGAGTAAGGAGAGTGAAAGAGAGTGAAACGAGATGAAGGAGGGTGAATGAGAGCGAAACGAGTGGATGGAGGGTGAAAGAGAGCGAAACGAGACGAAGGAGCGTGAAAGAGAGTGAAACGAGCCAAAGAAGGGTGAAAAAGAGCGAAACGAGACGAAGGAGGGTGAAAGAGAGCGGAACGAGACCAAGGAGGGTGAAAGAGAGCGAAAGGAGATGAAGGAGGGAGAAAGAGAGCGAAACGAGAGGAAGGAGGGTGAAAGAGAGCGAAACGAGACGAAGGAAGGTGAAAGAGAGTGAAACGAGACAAAGGAGGGTGAAAGGGCGCAAAACGACAATAAGGAGGGTGAAAGAGAGCGAAACAAGATGAAGGAGGGTGAATGAGAGCGAAACGAGTGGAAGGAGGGTGAAAGAGAGCGAAACGAGACGAAAGAGGGTAAAAGAGAGTGAAACGAGACGATGGAGGGTGAAAGAGAGCGAAAAGAGAGGAAGGAGAGTGAAAGAGAGTGAAACGAGATGAAGGAGGGTGAATGAGAGCGAAACGAGACGAAGGAAGGTGAAAGAGAGTGAAACGAGACGAAGGAAGGTGAAAGAGAGCGAAACGAGACCAAAGAGGGTGAAAGAGAGAGAAACGAGACGAAGGAAGGTGAAAGAGAGTGAAACGAGACAAAGGAGGGTGAAAGGGCGCAAAACGACAATAAGGAGGGTGAAAGAGAGCGAAACAAGATGAAGGAGGGTGGAACAGAGTGAAACAAGACGAAGGAGGATGAAGGAGAGCGAAACGAGATGAAGGAGGGTGAAAGAGAGCGAAACGAGACGAAGGAGTGTGAAAGAGAGCGAAACAAGTCGAAGGAGGGTGAAAGAGAGCAAAACAAGACGAAGGAGTGTGAAAGAGAGCGAAACGAGATGAAGGAGGGTAATAGAGACAGAAACGGGACGAAAGAGGGTAAAAGAGAGCGAAACGAAACGATGGAGGGTGAAAGAGAGCGAAACGAGAGAAAGGAGGGTGAAAGAGAGCGAAACGAGAGAAAGGAGGGGGAAAGAGAGCGAAACGAGATGATGGAGGGTGAAAGAGAGCGAAACGAGAGGAAGGAGGGTGAAAGAGAGTGAAACGAGATGAAGGAGGGTGAATGAGAGCGAAACGAGTGGAAGGAGGGTGAAAGAGAGCGAAACGAGACGAAAGAGGGTAAAAGAGAGTGAAACGAGACGATGGAGGGTGAAAGAGAGCGAAAAGAGAGGAAGGAGGGTGAAAGAGAGTGAAACGAGATGAAGGAGGGTGAATGAGAGCGAAACGAGTGGATGGAGGGTGAAAGAGAGCGAAACGAGACGAAGGAGCGTGAAAGAGAGTGAAACGAGCCAAAGAAGGGTGAAAAAGAGCGAAACGAGACGAAGGAGGGTGAAAGAGAGTGAAAGGAGACAAAGGTGGGTGAAAGAGAGCGGAACGAGACGAAGGAGGGTGAAAGAGAGCGAAAGGAGATGAAGGAGGGAGAAAGAGAGCGAAACGAGAGGAAGGAGGGTGAAAGAGAGCGAAACGAGACGAAGTAGGGTGAAAGAAAGCGAAACGAGACGGAGGAGGGTGAAAGAGAGCGAAAGGAGTCGAAGAAGGGTGAAAGAGAGATAAACGAGACGATAGAGGGTCAAAGAGAGCGAAACGAGATGAAGGAGGGTGAAAGAGAGCGAAACGAGACGAAGGAGGGTGAAAGAGAGCGAAACGAGGCGAAGGAGGATGAAAGGGAGCTACCCGAGACGAAGGAGGGTGAAAGAGAGTGGAACGAGACGAAGGAGGGTGAAAGAGAGTGGAACGAGACGAAGGAGGGTGAAAGAGACCGAAACGAGACGAAGGAGGGTGAAAGAGAGCGAAACGAGACGAAGGAGGGTGAAAGAGAGCGAAAGGAGACGAAGGAGGGTGAAAGAGAGCGAAACGAGATGAAGGTGGGTGAAAGAGAGCAAAACGAAATGAAGGAGGGTGGATGAGAGCGAAACGAGACGAAGGAAGGTGAAAGAGAGTGAAACGAGACGAAGGAAGGTGAAAGAGAGCGAAACGAGACCAAAGAGGGTGAAAGAGAGAGAAACGAGACGAAGGAAGGTGAAAGAGAGTGAAATGAGACAAAGGAGAGTGAAAGAGAGCGAAACGAGAAGAAGGAGGGTGAAAGAGAGCGAAACGAGAAGAAGGAGGGTGAAAGAGAGTGGAACGAGACGAAGGAGGGTGAAAGAGACCGAAACGAGACGAAGGAGGGTGAAAGAGAGCGAAACGAGACGAAGGAGGGTGAAAGAGAGCGTAACAAGATGAAGGAGGGTGGAAGAGAGTGAAACGAGACGAAGGAGGGTGAAAGAGAGATAAACGAGATGAAGGAAGGTGAAAGAGAGCGAAACGAGACCAAAGAGGGTGAAAGAGAGAGAAACGAGACGAAGGAAGGTGAAAGAGAGTGAAACGAGACAAAGGAGGGTGAAAGGGCGCAAAACGACAATAAGGAGGGTGAAAGAGAGCGAAACGTGATGAAGGAGGGTGGAACAGAGTGAAACAAGACGAAGGAGGATGAAGGAGAGCGAAACGAGATGAAGGAGGGTGAAAGAGAGCGAAACGAGACGAAGGAGAGTGAACGAGAGCGAAATGAGACGAAGGAGTGTGAAAGAGAGCGAAACAAGTCGAAGGAGGGTGAAAGAGAGCAAAACAAGACGAAGGAGTGTGAAAGAGAGCGAAACGAGATGAAGGAGGGTAATAGAGACCGAAACGGGACGAAAGAGGGTAAAAGAGAGCGAAACGAGACGATGGAGGGTGAAAGAGAGCGAAACGAGAGAAAGGAGGGTGAAAGAGAGCGAAACGAGATGATGGAGGGTGAAAGAGAGCGAAACGAGAGGAAGGAGGGTGAAAGAGAGTGAAACGAGATGAAGGAGGGTGAATGAGAGCGAAACGAGTGGAAGAAGGGTGAAAGAGAGCGAAACGAGACGAAAGAGGATAAAAGAGAGTGAAACGAGACGATGGAGGGTGAAAGAGAGCGAAAAGAGAGGAAGGAGAGTGAAAGAGAGTGAAACGAGATGAAGGAGGGTGAATGAGAGCGAAACGAGTGGATGGAGGGTGAAAGAGAGCGAAACGAGACGAAGGAGCGTGAAAGAGAGTGAAACGAGCCAAAGAAGGGTGAAAAAGAGCGAAACGAGACGAAGGAGGGTGAAAGAGAGTGAAAGGAGACAAAGGTGGGTGAAAGAGAGCGGAACGAGACGAAGGAGGGTGAAAGAGAGCGAAAGGAGATGAAGGAGGGAGAAAGAGAGTGAAACGAGACGAAGGAAGGTGAAAGAGAGCGAAACGAGACCAAAGAGGGTGAAAGAGAGAGAAACGAGACGAAGGAAGGTGAAAGAGAGTGAAATGAGACAAAGGAGAGTGAAAGAGAGCGAAACGAGAAGAAGGAGGGTGAAAGAGAGCGAAACGAGAAGAAGGAGGGTGAAAGAGAGAGAAACGAGACGATGGAGGGTCAAAGAGAGCGAAACGAGACGAAGGAGGGTGAAAGAGAGCGAAACGAGTGGATGGAGGGTGAAAGAGAGCGAAACGAGACGAAGGAGCGTGAAAGAGAGTGAAACGAGCCAAAGAAGGGTGAAAAAGAGCGAAACGAGACGAAGGAGGTTGAAAGAGAGTGAAAGGAGACAAAGGTGGGTGAAAGAGAGCGGAACGAGACGAAGGAGGGTGAAAGAGAGCAAAAGGAGATGAAGGAGGGAGAAAGAGAGCGAAACGAGAGGAAGGAGGGTGAAAGAGAGCGAAACGAGACGAAGTAGGGTGAAAGAAAGCGAAACGAGACGGAGGAGGGTGAAAGAGAGCGAAAGGAGTCGAAGAAGGGTGAAAGAGAGCGGAACGAGACGAAGGAGGGTGAAAGAGAACGAAACGAGAAGAAGGAGGGTGAAAGAGAGCGAAATGAGACGAAGGAGTGTGAAAGAGAGCGTAACAAGATGAAGGAGGGTTGAAGAGAGCGAAACGAGACGAAGGAGGGTGAAAGAGAGAGAAACGAGACGATGGAGGGTCAAAGAGAGCGAAACGAGACGAAGGAGGGTGAAAGAGAGCGAAACGAGACGAAGGAGGGTGAAAGAGAGCGAAACGAGGAGAAGGAGTGTGAAAGGGAGCTACCCGAGACGAAGGAGGGTGAAAGAGAGTGAAACGAGATGAAGGTGGGTGAAAGAGAGCGAAACGAGAGGAAGAAAGGTGAAAGAGAGCGAAACGAGACAAAGGAGAGTGAAAGAGAGCGAAACGAGAAGAAGGAGGGTGAAAGAGAGAGAAACGAGAAGAAGGAGGGTGAAAGAGAGTGGAACGAGACGAAGGAGGGTGAAAGAGACCGAAACGAGACGAAGGAGGGTGAAAGAGAGCGAAACGAGACGAAGGAGGGTGAAAGAGAGCGAAAGGAGACGAAGGAGGGTGAAAGAGAGCGAAACGAGATGAAGGTGGGTGAAAGAGAGCAAAACGAAATGAAGGAGGGTGGAAGAGAGCGAAACGAGACGAAGGAAGGTGAAAGAGAGTGAAACGAGACGAAGGAAGGTGAAAGAGAGCGAAACGAGACCAAAGAGGGTGAAAGAGAGAGAAACGAGACGAAGGAAGGTGAAAGAGAGTGAAACGAGACAAAGGAGAGTGAAAGAGAGCGAAACGAGAAGAAGGAGGGTGAAAGAGAGCGAAACGAGAAGAAGGAGGGTGAAAGAGAGTGGAACGAGACGAAGGAGGGTGAAAGAGACCGAAACGAGACGAAGGAGGGTGAAAGAGAGCGAAACGAGACGAAGGAGGGTGAAAGAGAGCGTAACAAGATGAAGGAGGGTGGAAGAGAGTGAAACGAGACGAAGGAGGGTGAAAGAGAGATAAACGAGACGAAGGAGGGTCAAAGAGAGCGAAACGAGACGAAGGAGGGTGAAAGAGAGCGAAACGAGACGAAGGAGGGTGAAAGAGAGCGAAACGAGGCGAAGGAGGGTGAAAGAGAGCTACCCGAGACGAAGGAGGGTGAAAGAGAGTGAAACGAGATGAAGGTGGGTGAAAGAGAGCGAAACGAGAGGAAGAAAGGTGAAAGAGAGCGAAACGAGACAAAGGAGAGTGAAAGAGAGCAAAACGAGAAGAAGGAGGGTGAAAGAGAGCGAAACGAGAAGAAGGAGGGTGAAAGAGAGTGGAACGAGACGAAGGAGGGTGAAATTGACCGAAACGAGACGAAGGAGGGTGAAAGAGAGCGAAACGAGACGAAGGAGGGTGAAAGAGAGCGAAAGGAGACGAAGGAGGGTGAAAGAGAGCGAAACGAGATGAAGGTGGGTGAAAGAGATCGAAACAAGACAAAGGAGGGTGAAAGAGACCGAAACGAGACGAAGGAGGGTGAAAGAGAGTAAAATGAGACGAAGGAGGGTGAAAGAGAGCGAAAAGAGAAGAATGAGGGTGAAAGAGAGCGAAACGAGACGAAGGAGGGTTAAAGAAAGCAAAACAAAATGAAGGAGGGTGGAAGAGAGCGAAACGAGACGAAGGAAGGTGAAAGAGAGTGAAACGAGACGAAGGAAGGTGAAAGAGAGCGAAACGAGACCAAAGAGTGTGAAAGAGAGAGAAACGAGACGAAGGAAGGTGAAAGAGAGTGAAACGAGACAAAGGAGGGTGAAAGGGAGCAAAACGACAATAAGGAGGGTGAAAGAGAGCGAAACGAGATGAAGGAGGGTGGAACAGAGCGAAACAAGACGAAGGAGGATGAAGGAGAGCGAAACGAGATGAAGGAGGGTGAAAGAGAGCGAAACGTGACGAAGGAGAGTGAACGAGAGCGAAATGAGACGAAGGAGTGTGAAAGAGAGCGAAACAAGTCGAAGGAGGGTGAAAGAGAGCAAAACAAGACGAAGGAGTGTGAAAGAGAGCGAAACGAGATGAAGGAGGGTAATAGAGACCGAAACGGGACGAAAGAGGGTAAAAGAGAGCGAAACGAGACGATGGAGGGTGAAAGAGAGCGAAACGAGAGAAAGGAGGGTGAAAGAGAGCGAAACGAGATGATGGAGGGTGAAAGAGAGCGAAACGAGAGGAAGGAGGGTGAAAGAGAGTGAAACGAGATGAAGGAGGGTGAATGAGAGCGAAACGAGTGGAAGGAGGGTGAAAGAGAGCGAAACGAGACGAAAGAGGGTAAAAGAGAGCGAAACGAGACGAAGTAGGGTGAAAGAAAGCGAAACGAGACGGAGGAGGGTGAAAGAGAGCGAAAGGAGTCGAAGAAGGGTGAAAGAGAGCGGAACGAGACGAAGGAGGGTGAAAGAGAACGAAACGAGAAGAAGGAGGGTGAAAGAGAGCGAAATGAGGCGAAGGAGGGTGAAAGAGAGCGTAACAAGATGAAGGAGGGTTGAAGAGAGCGAAACGAGACGAAGGAGGGTGAAAGAGAGAGAAACGAGACGATGGAGGGTCAAAGAGAGCGAAACGAGACGAAGGAGGGTGAAAGAGAGCGAAACGAGATGAAGGAGGGTCAAAGAGAGCGAAACGAGGCGAAGGAGGGTGAAAGGGAGCTACCCGAACGAAGGAGGGTGAAAGAGAGTGAAACGAGATGAAGGTGGGTGAAAGAGAGCGAAACGAGAGGAAGAAAGGTGAAAGAGAGCGAAACAAGACAAAGGAGGGTGAAAGAGAGCGAAACGAGAAGAAGGAGGGTGAAAGAGAGCGAAACGAGACGATGGAGGGTGAAAGAGAGCGAAACGAGAGAAAGGAGGGTGAAAGAGAGCGAAACGAGATGATGGAGGGTGAAAGAGAGCGAAACGAGAGGAAGGAGGGTGAAAGAGAGTGAAACGAGATGAAGGAGGGTGAATGAGAGCGAAACGAGTGGAAGGAGGGTGAAAGAGAGCGAAACGAGACGAAAGAGGGTAAAAGAGAGCGAAACGAGACGAAGTAGGGTGAAAGAAAGCGAAACGAGACGGAGGAGGGTGAAAGAGAGCGAAAGGAGTCGAAGAAGGGTGAAAGAGAGCGGAACGAGACGAAGGAGGGTGAAAGAGAACCAAACGAGAAGAAGGAGGGTGAAAGAGAGCGAAATGAGGCGAAGGAGGGTGAAAGAGAGCGTAACAAGATGAAGGAGGGTTGAAGAGAGCGAAACGAGACGAAGGAGGGTGAAAGAGAGAGAAACGAGACGATGGAGGGTCAAAGAGAGCGAAACGAGACGAAGGAGGGTGAAAGAGAGCGAAACGAGATGAAGGAGGGTCAAAGAGAGCGAAACGAGGCGAAGGAGGGTGAAAGGGAGCTACCCGAACGAAGGAGGGTGAAAGAGAGTGAAACGATATGAAGGTGGGTGAAAGAGAGCGAAACGAGAGGAAGAAAGGTGAAAGAGAGCGAAACAAGACAAAGGAGGGTGAAAGAGAGCGAAACGAGAAGAAGGAGGGTGAAAGAGAGCAAAACGAAATGAAGGAGGGTGGAAGAGAGCGAAACGAGACGAAGGAAGGTGAAAGAGAGTGAAACGAGACGAAGGAAGGTGAAAGAGAGCGAAACGAGACCAAAGAGGGTGAAAGAGAGAGAAACGAGACGAAGGAAGGTGAAAGAGAGCGAAACGAGACCAAAGAGGGTGAAAGAGAGAGAAACGAGACGAAGGAAGGTGAAAGAGAGTGAAATGAGACAAAGGAGAGTGAAAGAGAGCGAAACGAGAAGAAGGAGGGTGAAAGACAGCGAAACGAGAAGAAGGAGGGTGAAAGAGAGTGGAACGAGACGAAGGAGGGTGAAAGAGACCGAAACGAGACGAAGGAGGGTGAAAGAGAGCGAAACGAGACGAAGGAGGGTGAAAGAGAGCGTAACAAGATGAAGGAGGGTGGAAGAGAGTGAAACGAGACGAAGGAGGGTGAAAGAGAGATAAACGAGACGATAGAGGGTCAAAGAGAGCGAAACGAGACGAAGGAGGGTGAAAGAGAGCGAAACGAGACGAAGGAGGGTGAAAGAGAGTGAAACGAGGCGAAGGAGGGTGAAAGAGAGCTATCCGAGACGAAGGAGGGTGAAAGAGAGTGAAACGAGATGAAGGTGGGTGAAAGAGAGCGAAACGAGAGGAAGAAAGGTGAAAGAGAGCGAAACGAGACAAAGGAGAGTGAAAGAGAGCAAAACGAGAAGAAGGAGGGTGAAAGAGAGCGAAACGAGAAGAAGGAGGGTGAAAGAGAGTGGAACGAGACGAAGGAGGGTGAAAGTGACCGAAACGAGACGAAGGAGGGTGAAAGAGAGCGAAACGAGACGAAGGAGGGTGAAAGAGAGCGAAAGGAGACGAAGGAGGGTGAAAGAGAGCGAAACGAGATGAAGGTGGGTGAAAGAGATCGAAACAAGACAAAGGAGGGTGAAAGAGACCGAAACGAGACGAAGGAGGGTGAAAGAGAGTAAAATGAGACGAAGGAGGGTGAAAGAGAGCGAAAAGAGAAGAATGAGGGTGAAAGAGAGCGAAACGAGACGAAGGAGGGTTAAAGAAAGCAAAACAAAATGAAGGAGGGTGGAAGAGAGCGAAACGAGACGAAGGAAGGTGAAAGAGAGTGAAACGAGACGAAGGAAGGTGAAAGAGAGCGAAACGAGACCAAAGAGTGTGAAAGAGAGAGAAACGAGACGAAGGAAGGTGAAAGAGAGTGAAACGAGACAAAGGAGGGTGAAAGGGAGCAAAACGACAATAAGGAGGGTGAAAGAGAGCGAAACGAGATGAAGGAGGGTGGAACAGAGCGAAACAAGACGAAGGAGGATGAAGGAGAGCGAAACGAGATGAAGGAGGGTGAAAGAGAGCGAAACGTGACGAAGGAGAGTGAACGAGAGCGAAATGAGACGAAGGAGTGTGAAAGAGAGAGAAACAAGTCGAAGGAGGGTGAAAGAGAGCAAAACAAGACGAAGGAGTGTGAAAGAGAGCGAAACGAGATGAAGGAGGGTAATAGAGACCGAAACGGGACGAAAGAGGGTAAAAGAGAGCGAAACGAGACGATGGAGGGTGAAAGAGAGCGAAACGAGAGAAAGGAGGGTGAAAGAGAGCGAAACGAGATGATGGAGGGTGAAAGAGAGCGAAACGAGAGGAAGGAGGGTGAAAGAGAGTGAAACGAGATGAAGGAGGGTGAATGAGAGCGAAACGAGTGGAAGGAGGGTGAAAGAGAGCGAAACGAGACGAAAGAGGGTAAAAGAGAGCGAAACGAGACGAAGTAGGGTGAAAGAAAGCGAAACGAGACGGAGGAGGGTGAAAGAGAGCGAAAGGAGTCGAAGAAGGGTGAAAGAGAGCGGAACGAGACGAAGGAGGGTGAAAGAGAACGAAACGAGAAGAAGGAGGGTGAAAGAGAGCGAAATGAGGCGAAGGAGGGTGAAAGAGAGCGTAACAAGATGAAGGAGGGTTGAAGAGAGCGAAACGAGACGAAGGAGGGTGAAAGAGAGAGAAACGAGACGATGGAGGGTCAAAGAGAGCGAAACGAGACGAAGGAGGGTGAAAGAGAGCGAAACGAGATGAAGGAGGGTCAAAGAGAGCGAAACGAGGCGAAGGAGGGTGAAAGGGAGCTACCCGAACGAAGGAGGGTGAAAGAGAGTGAAACGATATGAAGGTGGGTGAAAGAGAGCGAAACGAGAGGAAGAAAGGTGAAAGAGAGCGAAACAAGACAAAGGAGGGTGAAAGAGAGCGAAACGAGAAGAAGGAGGGTGAAAGAGAGTGAAACGAGATGAAGGAGGGTGAATGAGAGCGAAACGAGTGGAAGGAGGGTGAAAGAGAGCGAAACGAGACGAAAGAGGGTAAAAGAGAGCGAAACGAGACGAAGTAGGGTGAAAGAAAGCGAAACGAGACGGAGGAGGGTGAAAGAGAGCGAAAGGAGTCGAAGAAGGGTGAAAGAGAGCGGAACGAGACGAAGGAGGGTGAAAGAGAACCAAACGAGAAGTAGGAGGGTGAAAGAGAGCGAAATGAGGCGAAGGAGGGTGAAAGAGAGCGTAACAAGATGAAGGAGGGTTGAAGAGAGCGAAACGAGACGAAGGAGGGTGAAAGAGAGAGAAACGAGACGATGGAGGGTCAAAGAGAGCGAAACGAGACGAAGGAGGGTGAAAGAGAGCGAAACGAGATGAAGGAGGGTCAAAGAGAGCGAAACGAGGCGAAGGAGGGTGAAAGGGAGCTACCCGAACGAAGGAGGGTGAAAGAGAGTGAAACGATATGAAGGTGGGTGAAAGAGAGCGAAACGAGAGGAAGAAAGGTGAAAGAGAGCGAAACAAGACAAAGGAGGGTGAAAGAGAGCGAAACGAGAAGAAGGAGGGTGAAAGAGAGCAAAACGAAATGAAGGAGGGTGGAAGAGAGCGAAACGAGACGAAGGAAGGTGAAAGAGAGTGAAACGAGACGAAGGTAGGTGAAAGAGAGCAAAACGAGACCAAAGAGGGTGAAAGAGAGAGAAACGAGACGAAGGAAGGTGAAAGAGAGCGAAACGAGACCAAAGAGGGTGAAAGAGAGAGAAACGAGACGAAGGAAGGTGAAAGAGAGTGAAATGAGACAAAGGAGAGTGAAAGAGAGCGAAACGAGAAGAAGGAGGGTGAAAGACAGCGAAACGAGAAGAAGGAGGGTGAAAGAGAGTGGAACGAGACGAAGGAGGGTGAAAGAGACCGAAACGAGACGAAGGAGGGTGAAAGAGAGCGAAACGAGATGAAGGAGGGTGAAAGAGAGCGTAACAAGATGAAGGAGGGTGGAAGAGAGTGAAACGAGACGAAGGAGGGTGAAAGAGAGATAAACGAGACGATAGAGGGTCAAAGAGAGCGAAACGAGACGAAGGAGGGTGAAAGAGAGCGAAACGAGACGAAGGAGGGTGAAAGAGAGTGAAACGAGGCGAAGGAGGGTGAAAGAGAGCTATCCGAGACGAAGGAGGGTGAAAGAGAGTGAAACGAGATGAAGGTGGGTGAAAGAGAGCGAAACGAGAGGAAGAAAGGTGAAAGAGAGCGAAACGAGACAAAGGAGAGTGAAAGAGAGCGAAAGGAGAAGAAGGAGGGTGAAAGAGAGCGAAACGAGAAGAAGGAGGGTGAAAGAGAGTGGAACGAGACGAAGGAGGGGGAAAGTGAGCGAAACGAGACGAAGGAGGGTGAAAGAGAGCGAAAGGAGACGAAGGAGGGTGAAAGAGAGCGAAACGAGATGAAGGTGGGTGAAAGAGATCGAAACAAGACAAAGGAGGGTGAAAGAGATCGAAACGAGACGAAGGAGGGTGAAAGAGAGTAAAACGAGACGAAGGAGGGTGAGAGAGAGCGAAACGAGAAGAATGAGGGTGAAAGAGAGCGAAACGAGACGAAGGAGGGTTAAAGAAAGCAAAACGAAATGAAGGAGGGTGGAAGAGAGCGAAACGAGACTAAGGAAGGTGAAAGAGAGTGAAACGAGACGAAGGAAGGTGAAAGAGAGCGAAACGAGACCAAAGAGTGTGAAAGAGAGAGAAACGAGACGAAGGAAGGTGAAAGAGAGTGAAACGAGACAAAGGAGGGTGAAAGGGAGCAAAACGACAATAAGGAGTGTGAAAGAGAGCGAAACGAGATGAAGGAGGGTGGAACAGAGCGAAACAAGACGAAGGAGGATGAAGGAGAGCGAAACGAGATGAAGGAGGGTGAAAGAGAGCGAAACGAGACGAAGGAGAGTGAACGAGAGCGAAATGAGACGAAGGAGCGTGAAAGAGAGCGAAACGAGATGAAGGAGGGTAATAGAGACCGAAACGGGACGAAAGAGGGTAAAAGAGAGCGAAACGAGACGATGGAGGGTGAAAGAGAGCGAAACGAGAGAAAGGAGGGTGAAAGAGAGCGAAACGAGATGATGGAGGGTGAAAGAGAGCGAAACGAGAGAAAGGAGGGTGAAAGAGAGTGAAACGAGATGAAGGAGGGTGAATGAGAGCGAAACGAGTGGAAGGAGGGTGAAAGAGAGCGAAACGAGACGAAAGAGGGTAAAAGAGAGTGAAACGAGACGATGGAGGGTGAAAGAGAGCGAAAAGAGAGGAAGGAGGGTGAAAGAGAGTGAAACGAGATGAAGGTGGGTGAAAGAGAGCGAAACGAGAGGAAGAAAGGTGAAAGAGAGCGAAACGAGACAAAGGAGAGTGAAAGAGAGCGAAACGAGAAGAAGGAGGGTGAAAGAGAGCGGAACGAGACGAAGGAGGGTGAAAGAGAGCGAAACGAGATGAAGGTGGGTGAAAGAGAGCAAAACGAAATGAAGGAGGGTGGAAGAGAGCGAAACGAGACGAAGGAAGGTGAAAGAGAGTGAAACGAGACGAAGGAAGGTGAAAGAGAGAGAAACGAGACCAAAGAGGGTGAAAGAGAGAGAAACGAGACGAAGGAAGGTGAAAGAGAGTGAAATGAGACAAAGGAGAGTGAAAGAGAGCGAAACGAGAAGAAGGAGGGTGAAAGAGAGCGAAACGAGAAGAAGGAGGGTGAAAGAGAGAGAAACGAGACGATGGAGGGTCAAAGAGAGCGAAACGAGACGAAGGAGGGTGAAAGAGAGCGAAACGAGTGGATGGAGGGTGAAAGAGAGCGAAACGAGACGAAGGAGCGTGAAAGAGAGTGAAACGAGCCAAAGAAGGGTGAAAAAGAGCGAAACGAGACGAAGGAGGTTGAAAGAGAGTGAAAGGAGACAAAGGTGGGTGAAAGAGAGCGGAACGAGACGAAGGAGGGTGAAAGAGAGCAAAAGGAGATGAAGGAGGGAGAAAGAGAGCGAAACGAGAGGAAGGAGGGTGAAAGAGAGCGAAACGAGACGAAGTAGGGTGAAAGAAAGCGAAACGAGACGGAGGAGGGTGAAAGAGAGCGAAAGGAGTCGAAGAAGGGTGAAAGAGAGCGGAACGAGACGAAGGAGGGTGAAAGAGAACGAAACGAGAAGAAGGAGGGTGAAAGAGAGCGAAATGAGACGAAGGAGTGTGAAAGAGAGCGTAACAAGATGAAGGAGGGTTGAAGAGAGCGAAACGAGACGAAGGAGGGTGAAAGAGAGAGAAACGAGACGATGGAGGGTCAAAGAGAGCGAAACGAGACGAAGGAGGGTGAAAGAGAGCGAAACGAGACGAAGGAGGGTGAAAGAGAGCGAAACGAGGAGAAGGAGTGTGAAAGGGAGCTACCCGAGACGAAGGAGGGTGAAAGAGAGTGAAACGAGATGAAGGTGGGTGAAAGAGAGCGAAACGAGAGGAAGAAAGGTGAAAGAGAGCGAAACGAGACAAAGGAGAGTGAAAGAGAGCGAAACGAGAAGAAGGAGGGTGAAAGAGAGAGAAACGAGAAGAAGGAGGGTGAAAGAGAGTGGAACGAGACGAAGGAGGGTGAAAGAGACCGAAACGAGACGAAGGAGGGTGAAAGAGAGCGAAACGAGACGAAGGAGGGTGAAAGAGAGCGAAAGGAGACGAAGGAGGGTGAAAGAGAGCGAAACGAGACGAAGGAAGGTGAAAGAGAGTGAAATGAGACAAAGGAGAGTGAAAGAGAGCGAAACGAGAAGAAGGAGGGTGAAAGACAGCGAAACGAGAAGAAGGAGGGTGAAAGAGAGTGGAACGAGACGAAGGAGGGTGAAAGAGACCGAAACGAGACGAAGGAGGGTGAAAGAGAGCGAAACGAGACGAAGGAGGGTGAAAGAGAGCGTAACAAGATGAAGGAGGGTGGAAGAGAGTGAAACGAGACGAAGGAGGGTGAAAGAGAGATAAACGAGACGATAGAGGGTCAAAGAGAGCGAAACGAGACGAAGGAGGGTGAAAGAGAGCGAAACGAGACGAAGGAGGGTGAAAGAGAGTGAAACGAGGCGAAGGAGGGTGAAAGAGAGCTATCCGAGACGAAGGAGGGTGAAAGAGAGTGAAACGAGATGAAGGTGGGTGAAAGAGAGCGAAACGAGAGGAAGAAAGGTGAAAGAGAGCGAAACGAGACAAAGGAGAGTGAAAGAGAGCGAAAGGAGAAGAAGGAGGGTGAAAGAGAGCGAAACGAGAAGAAGGAGGGTGAAAGAGAGTGGAACGAGACGAAGGAGGGGGAAAGTGAGCGAAACGAGACGAAGGAGGGTGAAAGAGAGCGAAAGGAGACGAAGGAGGGTGAAAGAGAGCGAAACGAGATGAAGGTGGGTGAAAGAGATCGAAACAAGACAAAGGAGGGTGAAAGAGATCGAAACGAGACGAAGGAGGGTGAAAGAGAGTAAAACGAGACGAAGGAGGGTGAGAGAGAGCGAAACGAGAAGAATGAGGGTGAAAGAGAGCGAAACGAGACGAAGGAGGGTTAAAGAAAGCAAAACGAAATGAAGGAGGGTGGAAGAGAGCGAAACGAGACTAAGGAAGGTGAAAGAGAGTGAAACGAGACGAAGGAAGGTGAAAGAGAGCGAAACGAGACCAAAGAGTGTGAAAGAGAGAGAAACGAGACGAAGGAAGGTGAAAGAGAGTGAAACGAGACAAAGGAGGGTGAAAGGGAGCAAAACGACAATAAGGAGTGTGAAAGAGAGCGAAACGAGATGAAGGAGGGTGGAACAGAGCGAAACAAGACGAAGGAGGATGAAGGAGAGCGAAACGAGATGAAGGAGGGTGAAAGAGAGCGAAACGAGACGAAGGAGAGTGAACGAGAGCGAAATGAGACGAAGGAGCGTGAAAGAGAGCGAAACGAGATGAAGGAGGGTAATAGAGACCGAAACGGGACGAAAGAGGGTAAAAGAGAGCGAAACGAGACGATGGAGGGTGAAAGAGAGCGAAACGAGAGAAAGGAGGGTGAAAGAGAGCGAAACGAGATGATGGAGGGTGAAAGAGAGCGAAACGAGAGAAAGGAGGGTGAAAGAGAGTGAAACGAGATGAAGGAGGGTGAATGAGAGCGAAACGAGTGGAAGGAGGGTGAAAGAGAGCGAAACGAGACGAAAGAGGGTAAAAGAGAGTGAAACGAGACGATGGAGGGTGAAAGAGAGCGAAAAGAGAGGAAGGAGGGTGAAAGAGAGTGAAACGAGATGAAGGTGGGTGAAAGAGAGCGAAACGAGAGGAAGAAAGGTGAAAGAGAGCGAAACGAGACAAAGGAGAGTGAAAGAGAGCGAAACGAGAAGAAGGAGGGTGAAAGAGAGCGGAACGAGACGAAGGAGGGTGAAAGAGAGCGAAACGAGATGAAGGTGGGTGAAAGAGAGCAAAACGAAATGAAGGAGGGTGGAAGAGAGCGAAACGAGACGAAGGAAGGTGAAAGAGAGTGAAACGAGACGAAGGAAGGTGAAAGAGAGAGAAACGAGACCAAAGAGGGTGAAAGAGAGAGAAACGAGACGAAGGAAGGTGAAAGAGAGTGAAATGAGACAAAGGAGAGTGAAAGAGAGCGAAACGAGAAGAAGGAGGGTGAAAGAGAGCGAAACGAGAAGAAGGAGGGTGAAAGAGAGAGAAACGAGACGATGGAGGGTCAAAGAGAGCGAAACGAGACGAAGGAGGGTGAAAGAGAGCGAAACGAGTGGATGGAGGGTGAAAGAGAGCGAAACGAGACGAAGGAGCGTGAAAGAGAGTGAAACGAGCCAAAGAAGGGTGAAAAAGAGCGAAACGAGACGAAGGAGGTTGAAAGAGAGTGAAAGGAGACAAAGGTGGGTGAAAGAGAGCGGAACGAGACGAAGGAGGGTGAAAGAGAGCAAAAGGAGATGAAGGAGGGAGAAAGAGAGCGAAACGAGAGGAAGGAGGGTGAAAGAGAGCGAAACGAGACGAAGTAGGGTGAAAGAAAGCGAAACGAGACGGAGGAGGGTGAAAGAGAGCGAAAGGAGTCGAAGAAGGGTGAAAGAGAGCGGAACGAGACGAAGGAGGGTGAAAGAGAACGAAACGAGAAGAAGGAGGGTGAAAGAGAGCGAAATGAGACGAAGGAGTGTGAAAGAGAGCGTAACAAGATGAAGGAGGGTTGAAGAGAGCGAAACGAGACGAAGGAGGGTGAAAGAGAGAGAAACGAGACGATGGAGGGTCAAAGAGAGCGAAACGAGACGAAGGAGGGTGAAAGAGAGCGAAACGAGACGAAGGAGGGTGAAAGAGAGCGAAACGAGGAGAAGGAGTGTGAAAGGGAGCTACCCGAGACGAAGGAGGGTGAAAGAGAGTGAAACGAGATGAAGGTGGGTGAAAGAGAGCGAAACGAGAGGAAGAAAGGTGAAAGAGAGCGAAACGAGACAAAGGAGAGTGAAAGAGAGCGAAACGAGAAGAAGGAGGGTGAAAGAGAGAGAAACGAGAAGAAGGAGGGTGAAAGAGAGTGGAACGAGACGAAGGAGGGTGAAAGAGACCGAAACGAGACGAAGGAGGGTGAAAGAGAGCGAAACGAGACGAAGGAGGGTGAAAGAGAGCGAAAGGAGACGAAGGAGGGTGAAAGAGAGCGAAACGAGATGAAGGTGGGTGAAAGAGAGCAAAACGAAATGAAGGAGGGTGGAAGAGAGCGAAACGAGACGAAGGAAGGTGAAAGAGAGTGAAACGAGACGAAGGAAGGTGAAAGAGAGCGAAACGAGACCAAAGAGTGTGAAAGAGAGAGAAACGAGACGAAGGAAGGTGAAAGAGAGTGAAACGAGACAAAGGAGAGTGAAAGAGAGCGAAACGAGAAGAAGGAGGGTGAAAGAGAGCGAAACGAGAAGAAGGAGGGTGAAAGAGAGTGGAACGAGACGAAGGAGGGTGAAAGAGAGCGAAACGAGACGAAGGAGGGTGAAAGAGAGCGAAACGAGACGAAGGAGGGTGAAAGAGAGCGTAACAAGATGAAGGAGGGTGGAAGAGAGTGAAACGAGACGAAGGAGGGTGAAAGAGAGATAAACGAGACGAAGGAGGGTCAAAGAGAGCGAAACGAGACGAAGGAGGGTGAAAGAGAGCGAAACGAGACGAAGGAGGGTGAAAGAGAGCGAAACGAGGCGAAGGAGGGTGAAAGAGAGCTACCCGAGACGAAGGAGGGTGAAAGAGAGTGAAACGAGATGAAGGTGGGTGAAAGAGAGCGAAACGAGAGGAAGAAAGGTGAAAGAGAGCGAAACGAGACAAAGGAGAGTGAAAGAGAGCAAAACGAGAAGAAGGAGGGTGAAAGAGAGCGAAACGAGAAGAAGGAGGGTGAAAGAGAGTGGAACGAGACGAAGGAGGGTGAAAGTGACCGAAACGAGACGAAGGAGGGTGAAAGAGAGCGAAACGAGACGAAGGAGGGTGAAAGAGAGCGAAAGGAGACGAAGGAGGGTGAAAGAGAGCGAAACGAGATGAAGGTGGGTGAAAGAGATCGAAACAAGACAAAGGAGGGTGAAAGAGACCGAAACGAGACGAAGGAGGGTGAAAGAGAGTAAAATGAGACGAAGGAGGGTGAAAGAGAGCGAAAAGAGAAGAATGAGGGTGAAAGAGAGCGAAACGAGACGAAGGAGGGTTAAAGAAAGCAAAACAAAATGAAGGAGGGTGGAAGAGAGCGAAACGAGACGAAGGAAGGTGAAAGAGAGTGAAACGAGACGAAGGAAGGTGAAAGAGAGCGAAACGAGACCAAAGAGTGTGAAAGAGAGAGAAACGAGACGAAGGAAGGTGAAAGAGAGTGAAACGAGACAAAGGAGGGTGAAAGGGAGCAAAACGACAATAAGGAGGGTGAAAGAGAGCGAAACGAGATGAAGGAGGGTGGAACAGAGCGAAACAAGACGAAGGAGGATGAAGGAGAGCGAAACGAGATGAAGGAGGGTGAAAGAGAGCGAAACGTGACGAAGGAGAGTGAACGAGAGCGAAATGAGACGAAGGAGTGTGAAAGAGAGCGAAACAAGTCGAAGGAGGGTGAAAGAGAGCAAAACAAGACGAAGGAGTGTGAAAGAGAGCGAAACGAGATGAGGAGGGTAATAGAGACCGAAACGGGACGAAAGAGGGTAAAAGAGAGCGAAACGAGACGATGGAGGGTGAAAGAGAGCGAAACGAGAGAAAGGAGGGTGAAAGAGAGCGAAACGAGATGATGGAGGGTGAAAGAGAGCGAAACGAGAGGAAGGAGGGTGAAAGAGAGTGAAACGAGATGAAGGAGGGTGAATGAGAGCGAAACGAGTGGAAGGAGGGTGAAAGAGAGCGAAACGAGACGAAAGAGGGTAAAAGAGAGCGAAACGAGACGAAGTAGGGTGAAAGAAAGCGAAACGAGACGGAGGAGGGTGAAAGAGAGCGAAAGGAGTCGAAGAAGGGTGAAAGAGAGCGGAACGAGACGAAGGAGGGTGAAAGAGAACGAAACGAGAAGAAGGAGGGTGAAAGAGAGCGAAATGAGGCGAAGGAGGGTGAAAGAGAGCGTAACAAGATGAAGGAGGGTTGAAGAGAGCGAAACGAGACGAAGGAGGGTGAAAGAGAGAGAAACGAGACGATGGAGGGTCAAAGAGAGCGAAACGAGACGAAGGAGGGTGAAAGAGAGCGAAACGAGATGAAGGAGGGTCAAAGAGAGCGAAACGAGGCGAAGGAGGGTGAAAGGGAGCTACCCGAACGAAGGAGGGTGAAAGAGAGTGAAACGATATGAAGGTGGGTGAAAGAGAGCGAAACGAGAGGAAGAAAGGTGAAAGAGAGCGAAACAAGACAAAGGAGGGTGAAAGAGAGCGAAACGAGAAGAAGGAGGGTGAAAGAGAGCGAAACGAGACGATCGAGGGTGAAAGAGAGCGAAACGAGAGAAAGGAGGGTGAAAGAGAGCGAAACGAGATGATGGAGGGTGAAAGAGAGCGAAACGAGAGGAAGGAGGGTGAAAGAGAGTGAAACGAGATGAAGGAGGGTGAATGAGAGCGAAACGAGTGGAAGGAGGGTGAAAGAGAGCGAAACGAGACGAAAGAGGGTAAAAGAGAGCGAAACGAGACGAAGTAGGGTGAAAGAAAGCGAAACGAGACGGAGGAGGGTGAAAGAGAGCGAAAGGAGTCGAAGAAGGGTGAAAGAGAGCGGAACGAGACGAAGGAGGGTGAAAGAGAACCAAACGAGAAGAAGGAGGGTGAAAGAGAGCGAAATGAGGCGAAGGAGGGTGAAAGAGAGCGTAACAAGATGAAGGAGGGTTGAAGAGAGCGAAACGAGACGAAGGAGGGTGAAAGAGAGAGAAACGAGACGATGGAGGGTCAAAGAGAGCGAAACGAGACGAAGGAGGGTGAAAGAGAGCGAAACGAGATGAAGGAGGGTCAAAGAGAGCGAAACGAGGCGAAGGAGGGTGAAAGGGAGCTACCCGAACGAAGGAGGGTGAAAGAGAGTGAAACGATATGAAGGTGGGTGAAAGAGAGCGAAACGAGAGGAAGAAAGGTGAAAGAGAGCGAAACAAGACAAAGGAGGGTGAAAGAGAGCGAAACGAGAAGAAGGAGGGTGAAAGAGAGCGAAACGAGAAGAAGGAGGGTGAAAGAGAGTGGAACGAGACGAAGGAGGGTGAAAGAGACCGAAACGAGACGAAGGAGGGTGAAAGAGAGCGAAACGAGACGAAGGACGGTGAAAGAGAGCGAAAGGAGACGAAGGAGGGTGAAAGAGAGCGAAACGAGATGAAAGTGGATGAAAGAGAGCAAAACGAAATGAAGGAGGGTGGAAGAGAGCGAAACGAGACGAAGGAAGGTGAAAGAGAGTGAAACGAGACGAAGGAAGGTGAAAGAGAGCGAAACGAGACAAAGGAGAGTGAAAGAGAGCGAAACGAGAAGAAGGAAGGTGAAAGAGAGCGAAACGAGACGAAGGAGGGTGAAAGAGAGCGGAACGAGACGAAGGAGGGTGAAAGAGAACGAAACGAGAAGAAGGAGGGTGAAAGAGAGCGAAATGAGACGAAGGAGGGTGAAAGAGAGCGTAACAAGATGAAGGAGGGTTGAAGAGAGCGAAACGAGACGAAGGAGGGTGAAAGAGAGAGAAACGAGACGATGGAGGGTCAAAGAGAGCGAAACGAGACGAAGGAGGGTGAAAGAGAGCGAAACGAGATGAAGGAGGGTCAAAGAGAGCGAAACGAGAAGAAGGAGGGTGAAAGAGAGTGGAACGAGACGAAGGAGGGTGAAAGAGACCGAAACGAGACGAAGGAGGGTGAAAGAGAGCGAAACGAGACGAAGGACGGTGAAAGAGAGCGAAAGGAGACGAAGGAGGGTGAAAGAGAGCGAAACGAGATGAAAGTGGGTGAAAGAGAGCAAAACGAAATGAAGGAGGGTGGAAGAGAGCGAAACGAGACGAAGGAAGGTGAAAGAGAGTGAAACGAGACGAAGGAAGGTGAAAGAGAGCGAAACGAGACAAAGGAGAGTGAAAGAGAGCGAAACGAGAAGAAGGAGGGTGAAAGAGAGCGAAACGAGACGAAGGAGGGTGAAAGAGAGCGGAACGAGACGAAGGAGGGTGAAAGAGAACGAAACGAGAAGAAGGAGGGTGAAAGAGAGCGAAATGAGACGAAGGAGGGTGAAAGAGAGCGTAACAAGATGAAGGAGGGTTGAAGAGAGCGAAACGAGACGAAGGAGGGTGAAAGAGAAAGAAACGAGACGATGGAGGGTCAAAGAGAGCGAAACGAGACGAAGGAGGGTGAAAGAGAGCGAAACGAGATGAAGGAGGGTCAAAGAGAGCGAAACGAGGCGAAGGAGGGTGAAAGGGAGCTACCCGAGACGAAGGAGGGTGAAAGAGAGTGAAACGAGATGAAGGTGGGTGAAAGAGAGCGAAACGAGAGGAAGAAAGGTGAAAGAGAGCGAAACAAGACAAAGGAGAGTGAAAGAGAGCGAAACGAGAAGAAGGAGGGTGAAAGAGAGCGAAACGAGAAGAAGGAGGGTGAAAGAGAGTGGAACGAGACGAAGGAGGGTGAAAGAGACCGAAACGAGACGAAAGAGGGTGAAAGAGAGCGAAACGAGACGAAGGTCGGTGAAAGAGAGCGAAAGGAGACGAAGGAGGGTGAAAGAGAGCGAAACGAGATGAAGGTGGGTGAAAGAGAGCAAAACGAAATGAAGGAGGGTGGAAGAGAGCGAAACGAGACGAAGGAAGGTGAAAGAGAGTGAAACGAGACGAAGGAAGGTGAAAGAGAGCGAAACGAGACGAAGGAGGGTGAAAGAGAACGAAACGAGAAGAAGGAGGGTGAAAGAGAGCGAAATGAGACGAAGGAGGGTGAAAGAGAGCGTACCAAAATGAAGGAGGGTTGAAGAGAGCGAAACGAGACGAAGGAGGGTGAAAGAGAGAGAAACGAGACGATGGAGGGTCAAAGAGAGCGAAACGAGACGAAGGAGGGTGAAAGAGAGCGAAACGAGATGAAGGAGGGTCAAAGAGAGCGAAACGAGGCGAAGGAGGGTGAAAGGGAGCTACCCGAGACGAAGGAGGGTGCAAGAGAGTGAAACGAGATGAAGGTGGGTGAAAGAGAGCGAAACGAGAGGAAGAAAGGTGAAAGAGAGCGAAACAAGACAAAGGAGAGTGAAAGAGAGCGAAACGAGAAGAAGGAGGGTGAAAGAGAGCGAAACGAGAAGAAGGAGGGTGAAAGAGAGTGGAACGAGACGAAGGAGGGTGAAAGAGACCGAAACGAGACGAAGGAGGGTGAAAGAGAGCGAAACGAGACGAAGGACGGTGAAAGAGAGCGAAAGGAGACGAAGGAGGGTGAAAGAGAGCGAAACGAGATGAAGGTGGGTGAAAGAGAGCAAAACGAAATGAAGGAGGGTGGAAGAGAGCGAAACGAGACGAAGGAAGGTGAAAGAGTGTGAAACGAGACGAAGGAAGGTGAAAGAGAGCGAAACGAGACCAAAGAGGGTGAAAGAGAGAGAAACGAGACGAAGGAAGGTGAAAGAGAGTGAAACGAGACAAAGGAGAGTGAAAGAGAGCGAAACGAGAAGAAGGAGGGTGAAAGAGAGCGAAACGAGACGAAGGAGGGTGAAAGAGAGCGGAACGAGACGAAGGAGGGTGAAAGAGACCGAAACGAGACGAAGGAGGGTGAAAGAGAGCGAAACGAGACGAAGGGGGGTGAAAGAGAGCGAAACGAGAAGAATTAGGGTGAAAGAGAGCGAAACGAGACGAAGGAGGGTGAAAGAGAGCAAAACGAAATGAAGGAGGGTGGAAGAGAGCGAAACGAGACGAAGGAAGGTGAAAGAGAGTGAAACGAGACGAAGGAAGGTGAAAGAGAGCAAAACGAGACCAAAGAGGGTGAAAGAGAGAGAAACGAGACGAAGGAAGGTGAAAGAGAGTGAAATGAGACAAAGGAGGGTGAAAGGGAGCAAAACGAGAATAAGGAGGGTGAAAGAGAGCGAAACGAGATGAAGGAGGGTGGAACAGAGCGAAACAAGACGAAGGAGGATGAAGGAGAGCGAAACGAGATGTAGGAGGGTGAAAGAGAGCGAAACGAGACGAAGGAGAGTGAACGAGAGCGAAATGAGACGAAGGAGTGTGAAAGAGAGCGAAACAAGTCGAAGGAGGGTGAAAGAGTGCAAAACAAGACGAAGGAGTGTAAAGAGAGCGAAACGAGATGAAGGAGGGTAAAAGAGACCGAAACGGGACGAAAGAGGGTAAAAGAGAGCGAAACGAGACGATGGAGGGTGAAAGAGAGCGAAATGAGACGAAGGAGGGTGAAAGAGAGCGTAACAAGATGAAGGAGGGTTGAAGAGAGCGAAACGAGACGAAGGAGGGTGAAAGAGAGAGAAACGAGACGATGGAGGGTCAAAGGGAGCGAAACGCGACGAAGGAGGGTGAAAGAGAGCGAAACGAGATGAAGGAGGGTCAAAGAGAGCGAAACGAGGCGAAGGAGGGTGAAAGGGAGCTACCCGAGACGAAGGAGGGTGAAAGAGATGAAACGAGATGAAGGTGGGTGAAAGAGAGCGAAACGAGAGGAAGAAAGGTGAAAGAGAGCGAAACAAGACAAAGGAGAGTGAAAGAGAGCGAAACGAGAAGAAGGAGGGTGAAAGAGAGCGAAACGAGAAGAAGGAGGGTGAAAGAGAGTGGAACGAGACGAAGGAGGGTGAAAGAGACCGAAACGAGACGAAGGAGGGTGAAAGAGAGCGAAACGAGACGAAGGACGGTGAAAGAGAGCGAAAGGAGACGAAGGAGGGTGAAAGAGAGCGAAACGAGATGAAGGTGGGTGAAAGAGAGCAAAACGAAATGAAGGAGGGTGGAAGAGAGCGAAATGAGATGAAGGAAGGTGAAAGAGAGTGAAACGAGACGAAGGAAGGTGAAAGAGAGCGAAACGAGACGAAGGAGGGTGAAAGAGAACGAAACGAGAAGAAGGAGGGTGAAAGAGAGCGAAATGAGACGAAGGAGGGTGAAAGAGAGCGTAACAAGATGAAGGAGGGTTGAAGAGAGCGAAACGAGACGAAGGAGGGTGAAAGAGAGAGAAACGAGACGATGGAGGGTCAAAGAGAGCGAAACGAGATGAAGGAGGGTGAAAGAGAGCGAAACGAGATGAAGGAGGGTCAAAGAGAGCGAAACGAGGCGAAGGAGGGTGAAAGGGAGCTACCCGAGACGAAGGAGGGTGAAAGAGAGTGAAACGAGATGAAGGTGGGTGAAAGAGAGCGAAACGAGAGGAAGAAAGGTGAAAGAGAGCGAAACAAGACAAAGGAGAGTGAAAGAGAGCGAAACGAGACGAAGGAAGGTGAAAGAGAGTGAAACGAGACAAAGGAGAGTGAAAGAGAGCGAAACGAGAAGAAGGAGGGTGAAAGAGAGCGAAACGAGAAGAAGGAGGGTGAAAGAGAGCGGAACGAGACGAAGGAGGGTGAAAGAGACCGAAACGAGACGAAGGAGGGTGAAAGAGAGCGAAACGAGACGAAGGAGGGTGAAAGAGAGAGAAACGAGACGATGGAGGGTCAAAGAGAGCGAGACGAGACGAAGGAGGGTGAAAGAGAGCGAAACGAGATGAAGGAGGGTCAAAGAGAGCGAAACGAGGCGAAGGAGGGTGAAAGGGAGCTACCCGAGACGAAGGAGGGTGAAAGAGAGCGAAACGAGAAGAAGGAGGGTGAAAGAGAGTGGAACGAGACGAAGGAGGGTGAAAGAGACCGAAACGAGACGAAGGAGGGTGAAAGAGAGCGAAACGAGACGAAGGACGGTGAAAGAGAGCGAAAGGAGACGAAGGAGGGTGAAAGAGAGCGAAACGAGATGAAGGTGGGTGAAAGAGAGCAAAACGAAATGAAGGAGGGTGGAAGAGAGCGAAACGAGACGAAGGAAGGTGAAAGAGAGTGAAACGAGACGAAGGAAGGTGAAAGAGAGTGAAACGAGACAAAGGAGAGTGAAAGAGAGCGAAACGAGAAGAAGGAGGGTGAAAGAGAGCGAAACGAGAAGAAGGAGGGTGAAAGAGAGCGGAACGAGACGAAGGAGGGTGAAAGAGACCGAAACGAGACGAAGGAGGGTGAAAGAGAGCGAAACGAGACGAAGGAGGGTGAAAGAGAGCGAAACGAGAAGAATTAGGGTGAAAGAGAGCGAAACGAGACGAAGGAGGGTGAAAGAGAGCAAAACGAAATGAAGGAGGGTGGAAGAGAGCGAAACGAGACGAAGGAAGGTGAAAGAGAGTGAAACGAGACGAAGGAAAGTGAAAGAGAGCAAAACGAGACCAAAGAGGGTGAAAGAGAGAGAAACGAGACGAAGGAAGGTGAAAGAGAGTGAAATGAGACAAAGGAGGGTGAAAGGGAGCAAAACGAGAATAAGGAGGGTGAAAGAGAGCGAAACGAGATGAAGGAGGGTGGAACAGAGCGAAACAAGACGAAGGAGGATGAAGGAGAGCGAAACGAGATGTAGGAGGGTGAAAGAGAGCGAAACGAGACGAAGGAGAGTGAACGAGAGCGAAATGAGACGAAGGAGTGTGAAAGAGAGCGAAACAAGTCGAAGGAGGGTGAAAGAGTGCAAAACAAGACGAAGGAGTGTAAAGAGAGCGAAACGAGATGAAGGAGGGTAAAAGAGACCGAAACGGGACGAAAGAGGGTAAAAGAGAGCGAAACGAGACGATGGAGGGTGAAAGAGAGCGAAACGAGAGAAAGGAGGGTGAAAGAGAGCGCAACGAGATGATGGAGGGTGAAAGAGAGCGAAACGAGAGGAAGGAGTGTGAAGGAGAGCGGAACGAGACGAAGAAGGGTGAAAGAGAGCGAAACGAGAGGAAGGAGGGTGAAAGAGAGCGAAACGAGATGATGGAGGGTGAAAGAGAGCGAAACGAGAGAAAGGAGGGTGAAAGAGAGCGAAACGAGATGATGGATGGTGAAAGAGAGCGAAACGAGACGAAGGAGCGTGAAAGAGAGCGGAACGAGCCAAAGAAGGGTGAAAAAGAGCGAAACGAGACGAAGGACGGTGAAAGAGAGCGAAAGGAGACAAAGGTGGGTGAAAGAGAGCGGAACGAGACGAAGGAGGGTGAAAGAGAGCGAAAGGAGATGAAGGAGGGTGAAAGAGAGCGAAACGAGAGGAAGGAGGGTGAAAGAGAGCGAAACGAGACGAAGTAGGGTGAAAGAAAGCGAAACGAGACGGAGGAGGGTGAAAGAGAGCGAAAGGAGTCGAAGAAGGGTGAAAGAGAGTGGAACGAGACGAAGGAGGGTGAAAGAGACCGAAACGAGACGAAGGACGGTGAAAGAGAGCGAAACGAGACGAAGGAGGGTGAAAGAGAGCGAAAGGAGACGAAGGAGGGTGAAAGAGAGCGAAACGAGATTAAGGTGGGTGAAAGAGATCGAAACAAGACAAAGGAGGGTGGAAGAGACCGAAACGAGACGAAGGAGGGTGAAACGAGACGAAGGAGGGTGAATGAGAGCGAAACGAGAAGAATGAGGGTGAAAGAGAGTGAAACGAGACGAAGGAGGGTGAAAGAGTGCAAAACGAAATGAAGGAGTGTGGAAGAGAGCGAAACGAGACGAAGGAAGGTGAAAGAGAGTGAAACGAGACGAAGGAAGGTGAAAGAGAGCGAAACGAGACCAAAGAGGGTGAAAGAGAGAGAAACGAGACGAAGGAATGTGAAAGAGAGTGAAACGAGACAAAGGAGGGAGAAAGGGAGCAAAACGAGAATAAGGAGGGTGAAAGAGAGCGAAACGAGATGAAGGAGGGTGGAACAGAGCGAAACAAGACGAAGGAGGATGAAAGAGAGCGAAACGAGACGAAGGAGAGTGAACGAGAGCGAAATGAGACGAAGGAGGGTGAAAGAGAGCGAAACAAGTCGAAGGAGGGTGAAAGAGAGCAAAACAAGACGAAGGAGTGTGAAAGAGAGCGAAACGAGATGAAGGAGGGTAAAAGAGACCGAAACGGGACGAAAGAGGGTAAAAGAGAGCGAAACGAGACGATGGAGGGTGAAAGAGAGCGAAACGAGAGGAAGGAGGGTGAAGGAGAGCGGAACGAGACGAAGAAGGGTGATAGAGAGCGAAACGAGAGGAAGGAGGGTGAAAGCGAGAGAAACGAGATGAAGGAGTGTGAAAGAGAGCGAAAGGAGACGATGGAGGGTGAAAGAGAGCGAAACGAGAGGAAGGAGGGTGAAAGAGAGCGAAACGAGACGAAGGAGTGCCAAAGAGAGCAAAACGAGACGAAGGAGGGTGAAAGAGAGCAAAACGAGACGAAGGAGGGTGAAAGAGAGCAAAAGGAGTCGAAGGAGGGTGAAAGAGAGCGGAATGAGACGAAGGAGGGTGAAAGAGAGCGAAAGGAGACGATGGAGGGTGAAAGAGAGCGAAACGAGAGGAAGGAGGGTGAAAGAGAGCGAAACGAGACGAAGGAGGGTGAAAGAGAGCAAAACGAGACGAAGGAGTGTGAAACAGAGCGAAACGAGACGAAGGAGGGTGAACGAGAGCTAAAGGAGACGAAGGAGTTTCAAAGAGAGCGAAACGAGATGAAGAGGGGAAAAGAGAGCGAAACGAGACGAAGGAGGGTCAAAGAGAGCGAAACGAGATGAAGGAGGGTCAAAGAGGGCGAAAGGAGACGAAGGAGGGTGAAACAGGGCGAAGCGAGACGAAGGAGCATGAAAGAGAGCGAAACAAGTTGAAGGAGGGTAAAAGAGAGCGAAACGAGACGAAAGAGGGTAAAAGAGAGTGAAACGAGGTGAAGGAGGGTGAAAGAGAGCGAAACGAGAGGAAGGAGGGTGAAAGAGAGCGAAACGAGACGAAGGAGTGTGAAAGAGAGCAAAAGAAGACGAAGGAGTGTGAAAGAGAGCGAAACGAGATGAAGGAGGGTAAAAGAGACCGAAACGGGACGAAAGAGGGTAAAAGAGAGCGAAACGAGACGATGGAGGGTGAAAGAGAGCGAAACGAGAGAAAGGAGGGTGAAAGAGAGCGAAACGAGATGATGGAGAGTGAAAGAGAGCGAAACGAGAGGAAGGAGGGTGAAAGAGAGTGAAACGAGATGAAGGAGGGTGAATGAGAGCGAAACGAGTGGAAGGAGGGTGAAAGAGAGCGAAACGAGACGAAAGAGGGTAAAAGAGAGTGAAACGAGACGATGGAGGGTGAAAGAGAGCGAAAAGAGACGAAGGAGGGTGAAAGAGAGCAAAACGAGACGAAGGAGGGTGAAAGAGAGCGAAAGGAGCCGAAGGAGGGTGAAAGAGAGCGGAACGAGACGAAGGAGGGTGAAAGAGACTGAAACGAGACAAAGGAGGGTGAAATAGAGCGAAACAGGAAGAAGGAGGGTGAAAGAGAGCGAAACGAGATGAAGGAGGGTGGAACAGAGCGAAACGAGACGAAGGAGGGTGAAGGAGAGTGAAACGAGACGAAGGAAGGTGAAAGAGAGCGAAACGAGACCAAAGAGGGTGAAAGAGAGAGAAACGAGACGAAGGAATGTGAAAGAGAGTGAAACGAGACAAAGGAGGGTGAAAGGGAGCAAAACGAGAATAAGGAGGGTGAAAGAGAGCGAAACGAGATGAAGGAGGGTGGAACAGAGCGAAACAAGACGAAGGAGGATGAAAGAGAGCGAAACGAGATGAAGGAGGGTGAAAGAGAGCGAAACGAGACGAAGGAGAGTGAACGAGAGCGAAATGAGACGAAGGAGGGTGAAAGAGAGCGAAACAAGTCGAAGGAGGGTGAAAGAGAGCAAAACAAGACGAAGGAGTGTGAAAGAGAGCGAAACGAGATGAAGGAGGGTAAAAGAGACCGAAACGGGACGAAAGTGGGTAAAAGAGAGCGAAACGAGACGATGGAGGGTGAAAGAGAGCGAAACGAGAGAAAGGAGGGTGAAAGAGAGCGAAACGAGATGATGGAGGGTGAAAGAGAGCGAAACGAGAGGAAGGAGGGTGAAGGAGAGCGGAACGAGACGAAGAAGGGTGATAGAGAGCGAAACGAGAGGAAGGAGGGTGAAAGAGAGCGAAACGAGACGAAGGAGGGAGAAAGGGAGCAAATCGAGATGAAGGAGGGTGAAAGCGAGAGAAACGAGATGAAGGAGGGTGAAAGAGAGCGAAAAGAGACAAAGGAGGGTGAAAGAGAGCGAAACGAGACGAAGGAGGGTGAAAGAGAGCAAAACAAGACGAAGGAGGGTGAAAGAGAGCGAAAGGAGTCGAAGGAGGGTGAAAGAGAGCGGAACGAGACGAAGGAGGGTGAAAGAGAGCGAAAGGAGATGATGGAGGGTGAAAGAGAGCGAAACGAGAGGAAGGAGGGTGAAAGAGAGCGAAAGGAGCCGAAGGAGGGTGAAAGAGAGCGGAACGAGACGAAGGAGGGTGAAAGAGACTGAAACGAGACAAAGGAGGGTGAAATAGAGCGAAACGGGAAGAAGGAGGGTGAAAGAGAGCGAAACGAGATGAAGGAGGGTGGAACAGAGCGAAACGAGACGAAGGAGGGTGAAGGAGAGTGAAACGAGACGAAGGAAGGTGAAAGAGAGTGAAACGAGACCAAAGAGGGTGAAAGAGAGAGAAACGAGACGAAGGAATGTGAAAGAGAGTGAAACGAGACAAAGGAGGGTGAAAGGGAGGAAAACGAGAATAAGGAGGGTGAAAGAGAGCGAAACGAGATGAAGGAGGGTGGAACAGAGCGAAACAAGACAAAGGAGGATGAAAGAGAGCGAAACGAGATGAAGGAGGGTGAAAGAGAGCGAAACGAGACGAAGGAGAGTGAACGAGAGCGAAATGAGATGAAGGAGGGTGAAAGAGAGCGAAACAAGTCGAAGGAGGGTGAAAGAGAGCAAAACAAGACGAAGGAGTGTGAAAGAGAGCGAAACGAGATGAAGGAGGGTAAAAGAGACCGAAACGGGACGAAAGAGGGTAAAAGACAGCGAAACGAGACGATGGAGGGTGAAAGAGAGCGAAAGGAGAGGAAGAAAGGTGAAAGAGAGCGAAACGAGACAAAGGAGAGTGAAAGAGAGCAAAAGGAGAAGAAGGAGGGTGAAAGAGAGCGAAACGAGAAGAAGGAGGGTGAAAGAGAGTGGAACGAGACGAAGGAGGGTGAAAGTGAGCGAAACGAGACGAAGGAGGGTGAAAGAGAGCGAAAGGAGACGAAGGAGGGTGAAAGAGAGCGAAACGAGATGAAGGTGGGTGAAAGAGATCGAAACAAGACAAAGGAGCGTGAAAAAGACCGAAACGAGACGAAGGAGGGTGAAAGAGAGTAAAACGAGACGAAGGAGGGTGAAAGAGAGCGAAACGAGAAGAATGAGGGTGAAAGAGAGCGAAATGAGACGAAGGAGGGTTAAAGAAAGCAAAACGAAATGAAGGAGGGTGGAAGAGAGCGAAACGAGACGAAGGAAGGTGAAAGAGAGCGAAACGAGACCAAAGAGTGTGAAAGAGAGAGAAACGAGACGAAGGCAGGTGAAAGAGAGTGAAACGAAACAATGGAGGGTGAAAGGGAGCAAAACGACAATAAGGAGGGTGAAAGAGAGCGAAACGAGATGAAGGAGGGTGGAACAGAGCGAAACAAGACGAAGGAGGATGAAGGAGAGCGAAACGAGATGAAGGAGGGTGAAAGAGAGCGAAACGAGACGAAGGAGAGTGAACGAGAGCGAAATGAGACGAAGGAGTGTGAAAGAGAGCGAAAAAAGTCGAAGGAGGGTGAAAGAGAGCAAAACAAGACGAAGGAGTGTGAAAGAGAGCGAAACGAGATGAAGGAGGGTAATAGAGACCGAAACGGGACGAAAGAGGGTAAAAGAGAGCGAAACGAGACGATGGAGGGTGAAAGAGAGCGAAACGAGAGAAAGGAGGGTGAAAGAGAGCGAAACGAGATGATGGAGGGTGAAAGAGAGCGAAACGAGAGGAAGGAGGGTGAAAGAGTGTGAAACGAGATGAAGGAGGGTGAATGAGAGCGAAACGAGTGGAAGGAGGGTGAAAGAGAGCGAAACGAGACGAAAGAGGGTAAAAGAGAGTGAAACGAGACGATGGAGGGTGAAAGAGAGCGAAAAGAGAGGAAGGAGGGTGAAAGAGAGTGAAACGAGATGAAGGTGGGTGAAAGAGAGCGAAACGAGAGGAAGAAAGGTGAAAGAGAGCGAAACGAGTCAAAGGAGAGTGAAAGAGAGCGAAACGAGAAGAAGGAGGGTGAAAGAGAGTGGAACGAGACGAAGGAGGGTGAAAGAGAGTGGAACGTGACGAAGGAGGGTGAAAGAGACCGAAACGAGACGAAGGAGGGTGAAAGAGAGCGAAACGAGACGAAGGAGGGTGAAAGAGAGCGAAAGGCGACGAAGGAGGGTGAAAGAGAGCGAAACGAGATGAAGGTGGGTGAAAGAGAGCAAAACGAAATGAAGGAGGGGGGAAGAGAGCGAAACGAGACGAAGGAAGGTGAAAGAGAGTGAAACGAGACGAAGGAAGGTGAAAGAGAGCGAAACGAGACCAAAGAGGGTGAAAGAGAGAGAAACGAGACGAAGGAAGGTGAAAGAGAGTGAAATGAGACAAAGGAGAGTGAAAGAGAGCGAAACGAGAAGAAGGAGGGTGAAAGAGAGCGAAACAAGAAGAAGGAGGGTGAAAGAGAGTGGAACGAGACGAAGGAGGGTGAAAGAGACCGAAACGAGACGAAGGAGGGTGAAAGAGAGCGAAACGAGACGAAGGAGGGTGAAAGAGAGCGTAACAAGATGAAGGAGGGCGGAAGAGAGTGAAACGAGACGAAGGAGGGTGAAAGAGAGATAAACGAGACGATAGAGGGTCAAAGAGAGCGGAACGAGACGAAGGAGGGTGAAAGAGAGCGAAACGAGACGAAGGAGGGTGAAAGAGAGCGAAACGAGGCGAAGGAGGGTGAAAGAGAGCTACCCGAGACGAAGGAGGGTGAAAGAGAGTGGAACGAGACGAAGGAGGGTGAAAGTGACCGAAACGAGACGAAGGAGGGTGAAAGAGAGCGAAACGAGACGAAGGAGGGTGAAAGAGAGCGAAAGGAGACGAAGGAGGGTGAAAGAGAGCGAAACGAGATGAAGGTGGGTGAAAGAGATCGAAACAAGAGAAAGGAGGGTGAAAGAGACCGAAACGAGACGAAGGAGGGTGAAAGAGAGTAAAACGAGACGAAGGAGGGTGAAAGAGAGCGAAACGAGAAGAATGAGGGTGAAAGAGAGCGAAACGAGACGAAGGAGGGTTAAAGAAAGCAAAACGAAATGAAGGAGGGTGGAAGAGAGCGAAACGAGACGAAGGAAGGTGAAAGAGAGTGAAACGAGACGAAGGAAGGTGAAAGAGAGCGAAACGAGACCAAAGAGTGTGAAAGAGAGAGAAACGAGACGAACGAAGGTGAAAGAGAGTGAAACGAGACAAAGGAGGGTGAAAGGGAGCAAAACGACAATAAGGAGGGTGAAAGGGAGCAAAACGACAATAAGGAGGGTGAAAGAGAGCGAAACGAGATGAAGGAGGGTGGAACAGAGCGAAACAAGACGAAGGAGGATGAAGGAGAGCGAAACGAGACGAAGGAGCGTGAAAGAGAGCGAAACGAGCCAAAGAAGGGTGAAAAAGAGCGAAACGAGACGAAGGAGGGTGAAAGAGAGCGAAAGGAGACAAAGGTGGGTGAAAGAGAGCGGAACGAGACGAAGGAGGGTGAAAGAGAGCGAAAGGAGATGAAGGAGGGTGAAAGAGAGCGAAACGAGACGGAGGAGGGTGAAAGAGAGCGAAAGGAGTCGAAGAAGGGTGAAAGAGAGCGGAACGAAACGAAGGAGGGTGAAAGAGAACGAAACGAGAAGAAGGAGGGTGAAAGAGAGCGAAAGGAGACGAAGGAGGGTGAAAGAGAGCGTAACAAGACGAAGGAGGATGAAGGAGAGCGAAACGAGACGAAGGAGCGTGAAAGAGAGCGAAACGAGCCAAAGAAGGGTGAAAAAGAGCGAAACGAGACGAAGGAGGGTGAAAGAGAGCGAAAGGAGACAAAGGTGGGTGAAAGAGAACGGAACGAGACGAAGGAGGGTGAAAGAGAGCGAAAGGAGATGAAGGAGGGTGAAAGAGAGCGAAACGAGAGGAAGGAGGGTGAAAGAGAGCGAAACGAGACGAAGTAGGGTGAAAGAAAGCGAAACGAGACGGAGGAGGGTGAAAGAGAGCGAAAGGAGTCGAAGAAGGGTGAAAGAGAGCGGAACGAAACGAAGGAGGGTGAAAGAGAACGAAACGAGAAGAAGGAGGGTGAAAGAGAGCGAAAGGAGACGAAGGAGGGTGAAAGAGAGCGTAACAAGATGAAGGAGGGTTGAAGAGAGCGAAACGAGACGAAGGAGGGTGAAAGAGAGAGAAACGAGACGATGGAGGGTCAAAGAGAGCGAAACGAGACGAAGGAGGGTGAAAGAGAGCGAAACGAGATGAAGGAGGGTGAAAGAGAGCAAAACAAGACGAAGGAGTGTGAAAGAGAGCGAAACGAGATGAAGGAGGGTAAAAGAGACCGAAACGGTACGAAAGAGGGTAAAAGAGAGCGAAACGAGACGATGGAGGGTGAAAGAGAGCGAAAGGAGAAAAAGGAGGGTGAAAGAGAGCGAAACGAGAAGAAGGAGGGTGAAAGAGAGTGGAACGAGACGAAGGAGGGTGAAAGTGAGCGAAACGAGACGAAGGAGGGTGAAAGAGAGCGAAAGGAGACGAAGGAGGGTGAAAGAGAGCGAAACGAGATGAAGGTGGGTGAAAGAGATCGAAACAAGACAAAGGAGCGTGAAAAAGACCGAAACGAGACGAAGGAGGGTGAAAGAGAGCGAAATGAGACGAAGGAGGGTTAAAGAAAGCAAAACGAAATGAAGGAGGGTGGAAGAGAGCGAAACGAGACGAAGGAAGGTGAAAGAGAGTGAAACGAGACGAAGGAAGGTGAAAGAGAGCGAAACGAGACCAAAGAGTGTGAAAGAGAGAGAAACGAGACGAAGGAAGGTGAAAGAGAGTGAAACGAGACAATGGAGGGTGAAAGGGAGGAAAACGAGAATAAGGAGGGTGAAAGAGAGCGAAACGAGATGAAGGAGGGTGGAACAGAGCGAAACAAGACAAAGGAGGATGAAAGAGAGCGAAACGAGATGAAGGAGGGTGAAAGAGAGCGAAACGAGACGAAGGAGAGTGAACGAGAGCGAAATGAGACGAAGGAGGGTGAAAGAGAGCGAAACAAGTCGAAGGAGGGTGAAAGAGAGCAAAACAAGACGAAGGAGTGTGAAAGAGAGCGAAACGAGATGAAGGAGGGTAAAAGAGACCGAAACGGGACGAAAGAGGGTAAAAGAGAGCGAAACGAGACGATGGAGGGTGAAAGAGAGCGAAAGGAGAGGAAGAAAGGTGAAAGAGAGCGAAACGAGACAAAGGAGAGTGAAAGAGAGCGAAAGGAGAAGAAGGAGGGTGAAAGAGAGCGAAACGAGAAGAAGGAGGGTGAAAGAGAGTGGAACGAGACGAAGGAGGGTGAAAGTGAGCGAAACGAGACGAAGGAGGGTGAAAGAGAGCGAAAGGAGACGAAGGAGGGTGAAAGAGAGCGAAACGAGATGAAGGTGGGTGAAAGAGATCGAAACAAGACAAAGGAGCGTGAAAAAGACCGAAACGAGACGAAGGAGGGTGAAAGAGAGGAAAACGAGAAGAATGAGGGTGAAAGAGAGCGAAATGAGACGAAGGAGGGTTAAAGAAAGCAAAACGAAATGAAGGAGGGTGGAAGAGAGCGAAACGAGACGAAGGAAGGTGAAAGAGAGTGAAACGAGACGAAGGAAGGTGAAAGAGAGCGAAACGAGACCAAAGAGTGTGAAAGAGAGAGAAACGAGACGAAGGAAGGTGAAAGAGAGTGAAACGAGACAATGGAGGGTGAAAGGGAGCAAAACGACAATAAGGAGGGTGAAAGAGAGCGAAACGAGATGAAGGAGGGTGGAACAGAGCGAAACAAGACGAAGGAGGATGAAGGAGAGCGAAACGAGATGAAGGAGGGTGAAAGAGAGCGAAACGAGACGAAGGAGAGTGAACGAGAGCGAAATGAGACGAAGGAGTGTGAAAGAGAGCGAAAAAAGTCGAAGGAGGGTGAAAGAGAGCAAAACAAGACGAAGGAGTGTGAAAGAGAGCGAAACGAGATGAAGGAGGGTAATAGAGACCGAAACGGGACGAAAGAGGGTAAAAGAGAGCGAAACGAGACGATGGAGGGTGAAAGAGAGCGAAACGAGAGAAAGGAGGGTGAAAGAGAGCGAAACGAGATGATGGAGGGTTAAAGAGAGCGAAACGAGAGGAAGGAGGGTGAAAGAGTGTGAAACGAGATGAAGGAGGGTGAATGAGAGCGAAACGAGTGGAAGGAGGGTGAAAGAGAGCGAAACGAGACGAAAGAGGGTAAAAGAGAGTGAAACGAGACGATGGAGGGTGAAAGAGAGCGAAAAGAGAGGAAGGAGGGTGAAAGAGAGTGAAACGAGATGAAGGTGGGTGAAAGAGAGCGAAACGAGAGGAAGAAAGGTGAAAGAGAGCGAAACGAGTCAAAGGAGAGTGAAAGAGAGCGAAACGAGAAGAAGGAGGTTGAAAGAGAGTGGAACGAGACGAAGGAGGGTGAAAGAGAGTGGAACGTGACGAAGGAGGGTGAAAGAGACCGAAACGAGACGAAGGAGGGTGAAAGAGAGCGAAACGAGACGAAGGAGGGTGAAAGAGAGCGAAAGGAGACGAAGGAGGGTGAAAGAGAGCGAAACGAGATGAAGGTGGGTGAAAGAGAGCAAAACGAAATGAAGGAGGGTGGAAGAGAGCGAAACAAGACGAAGGAAGGTGAAAGAGAGTGAAACGAGACGAAGGAAGGTGAAAGAGAGCGAAACGAGACCAAAGAGGGTGAAAGAGAGAGAAACGAGACGAAGGAAGGTGAAAGAGAGTGAAATGAGACAAAGGAGAGTGAAAGAGAGCGAAACGAGAAGAAGGAGGGTGAAAGAGAGCGAAACGAGAAGAAGGAGGGTGAAAGAGAGTGGAACGAGACGAAGGAGGGTGAAAGAGACCGAAACGAGACGAAGGAGGGTGAAAGAGAGCGAAACGAGACGAAGGAGGGTGAAAGAGAGCGTAACAAGATGAAGGAGGGTGGAAGAGAGTGAAACGAGACGAAGGAGGGTGAAAGAGAGATAAACGAGACGATAGAGGGTCAAAGAGAGCGAAACGAGACGAAGGAGGGAGAAAGAGAGCGAAACGAGACGAAGGAGGGTGAAAGAGAGCGAAACGAGGCGAAGGAGGGTGAAAGAGAGCTACCCGAGACGAAGGAGGGTGAAAGAGAGTGGAACGAGACGAAGGAGGGTGAAAGTGACCGAAACGAGACGAAGGAGGGTGAAAGAGAGCGAAACGAGACGAAGGAGGGTGAAAGAGAGCGAAAGGAGACGAAGGAGGGTGAAAGAGAGCGAAACGAGATGAAGGTGGGTGAAAGAGATCGAAACAAGACAAAGGAGGGTGAAAGAGACCGAAACGAGACGAAGGAGGGTGAAAGAGAGTAAAACGAGACGAAGGAGGGTGAAAGAGAGCGAAACGAGAAGAATGAGGGTGAAAGAGAGCGAAACGAGACGAAGGAGGGTTAAAGAAAGCAAAACGAAATGAAGGAGGGTGGAAGAGAGCGAAACGAGACGAAGGAAGGTGAAAGAGAGTGAAACGAGACGAAGGAAGGTGAAAGAGAGCGAAACGAGACCAAAGAGTGTGAAAGAGAGAGAAACGAGACGAACGAAGGTGAAAGAGAGTGAAACGAGACAAAGGAGGGTGAAAGGGAGCAAAACGACAATAAGGAGGGTGAAAGAGAGCGAAACGAGATGAAGGAGGGTGGAACAGAGCGAAACAAGACGAAGGAGGATGAAGGAGAGCGAAACGAGATGAAGGAGGGTGAAAGAGAGCGAAACGAGACGAAGGAGAGTGAACGAGAGCGAAATGAGACGAAGGAGTGTGAAAGAGAGCGAAACAAGTCGAAGGAGGGTGAAAGAGAGCAAAACAAGACGAAGGAGTGTGAAAGAGAGCGAAACGAGATGAAGGAGGGTAATAGAGACCGAAACGGGACGAAAGAGGGTAAAAGAGAGCGAAACGAGACGATGGAGGGTGAAAGAGAGCAAAACGAGAGAAAGGAGGGTGAAAGAGAGCGAAACGAGATGATGGAGGGTGAAAGAGAGCGAAACGAGAGGAAGGAGGGTGAAAGAGAGTGAAACGAGATGAAGGAGGGTGAATGAGAGCGAAACGAGTGGAAGGAGGGTGAAAGAGAGCGAAACGAGACGAAAGAGGGTAAAAGAGAGTGAAACGAGACGATGGAGGGTGAAAGAGAGCGAAAAGAGAGGAAGGAGGGTGAAAGAGAGTGAAATGAGATGAAGGAGGGTGAATGAGAGCGAAACGAGTGGATGGAGGGTGAAAGAGAGCGAAACGAGACGAAGGAGCGTGAAAGAGAGCGAAACGAGCCAAAGAAGGGTGAAAAAGAGCGAAACGAGACGAAGGAGGGTGAAAGAGAGCGAAAGGAGACAAAGGTGGGTGAAAGAGAGCGGAACGAGACGAAGGAGGGTGAAAGAGAGCGAAAGGAGATGAAGGAGGGTGAAAGAGAGCGAAACGAGAGGAAGGAGGGTGAAAGAGAGCGAAACGAGACGAAGTAGGGTGAAAGAAAGCGAAACGAGACGGAGGAGGGTGAAAGAGAGCGAAAGGAGTCGAAGAAGGGTGAAAGAGAGCGGAACGAAACGAAGGAGGGTGAAAGAGAACGAAACGAGAAGAAGGAGGGTGAAAGAGAGCGAAAGGAGACGAAGGAGGGTGAAAGAGAGCGTAACAAGATGAAGGAGGGTTGAAGAGAGCGAAACGAGACGAAGGAGGGTGAAAGAGAGAGAAACGAGACGATGGAGGGTCAAAGAGAGCGAAACGAGACGAAGGAGGGTGAAAGAGAGCGAAACGAGATGAAGGAGGGTGAAAGAGAGCAAAACAAGACGAAGGAGTGTGAAAGAGAGCGAAACGAGATGAAGGAGGGTAAAAGAGACCGAAACGGGACGAAATAGGGTAAAAGAGAGCGAAACGAGACGATGGAGGGTGAAAGAGAGCGAAAGGAGAGGAAGAAAGGTGAAAGAGAGCGAAACGAGACAAAGGAGTGTGAAAGAGAGCGAAAGGAGAAGAAGGAGGGTGAAAGAGAGCGAAACGAGAAGAAGGAGGGTGAAAGAGAGTGGAACGAGACGAAGGAGGGTGAAAGTGAGCGAAACGAGACGAAGGAGGGTGAAAGAGAGCGAAAGGAGACGAAGGAGGGTGAAAGAGAGCGAAACGAGATGAAGGTGGGTGAAAGAGATCGAAACAAGACAAAGGAGCGTGAAAAAGACCGAAACGAGACGAAGGAGGGTGAAAGAGAGCGAAATGAGACGAAGGAGGGTTAAAGAAAGCAAAACGAAATGAAGGAGGGTGGAAGAGAGCGAAACGAGACGAAGGAAGGTGAAAGAGAGTGAAACGAGACGAAGGAAGGTGAAAGAGAGCGAAACGAGACCAAAGAGTGTGAAAGAGAGAGAAACGAGATGAAGGAAGGTGAAAGAGAGTGAAACGAGACAATGGAGGGTGAAAGGGAGCAAAACGACAATAAGGAGGGTGAAAGAGAGCGAAACGAGATGAAGGAGGGTGGAACAGAGCGAAACAAGACGAAGGAGGATGAAGGAGAGCGAAACGAGATGAAGGAGGGTGAAAGAGAGCGAAACGAGACGAAGGAGAGTGAACGAGAGCGAAATGAGACGAAGGAGTGTGAAAGAGAGCGAAAAAAGTCGAAGGAGGGTGAAAGAGAGCAAAACAAGACGAAGGAGTGTGAAAGAGAGCGAAACGAGATGAAGGAGGGTAATAGAGACCGAAACGGGACGAAAGAGGGTAAAAGAGAGCGAAACGAGACGATGGAGGGTGAAAGAGAGCGAAACGAGAGAAAGGAGGGTGAAAGAGAGCGAAACGAGATGATGGAGGGTGAAAGAGAGCGAAACGAGAGGAAGGAGGGTGAAAGAGTGTGAAACGAGATGAAGGAGGGTGAATGAGAGTGAAACGAGTGGAAGGAGGGTGAAAGAGAGCGAAACGAGACGAAAGAGGGTAAAAGAGAGTGAAACGAGACGATGGAGGGTGAAAGAGAGCGAAAAGAGAGGAAGGAGGGTGAAAGAGAGTGAAACGAGATGAAGGTGGGTGAAAGAGAGCGAAACGAGAGGAAGAAAGGTGAAAGAGAGCGAAACGAGTCAAAGGAGAGTGAAAGAGAGCGAAACGAGAAGAAGGAGGGTGAAAGAGAGTGGGACGAGACGAAGGAGGGTGAAAGAGAGTGGAACGTGACGAAGGAGGGTGAAAGAGACCGAAACGAGACGAAGGAGGGTGAAAGAGAGCGAAACGAGACGAAGGAGGGTGAAAGAGAGCGAAAGGAGACGAAGGAGGGTGAAAGAGAGCGAAACGAGATGAAGGTGGGTGAAAGAGAGCAAAACGAAATGAAGGAGGGTGGAAGAGAGCGAAACGAGACGAAGGAAGGTGAAAGAGAGTGAAACGAGACGAAGGAAGGTGAAAGAGAGCGAAACGAGACCAAAGAGGGTGAAAGAGAACGAAAGGAGTCGAAGAAGGGTGAAAGAGAGCGGAACGAGACGAAGGAGGGTGAAAGAGAACGAAACGAGAAGAAGGAGGGTGAAAGAGAGCGAAACGAGAAGAAGGAGGGTGAAAGAGAGTGGAACGAGACGAAGGAGGGTGAAAGAGACCGAAACGAGACGAAGGAGGGTGAAAGAGAGCGAAACGAGACGAAGGAGGGTGAAAGAGAGCGTAACAAGCTGAAGGAGGGTGGAAGAGAGTGAAACGAGATGAAGGAGGGTGAAAGAGAGATAAACGAGACGATAGAGGGTCAAAGAGAGCGAAACGAGACGAAGAAGGGTGAAAGAGAGCGAAACGAGATGAAGGAGGGTGAAAGAGAGCGAAACGAGGCGAAGGAGGGTGAAAGAGAGCTACCCGAGACGAAGGAGGGTGAAAGAGAGTGGAACGAGACGAAGGAGGGTGAAAGTGACCGAAACGAGACGAAGGAGGGTGAAAGAGAGCGAAAGGAGACGAAGGAGGGTGAAAGAGAGCGAAAGGAGACGAAGGAGGGTGAAAGAGAGCGAAACGAGATGAAGGTGGGTGAAAGAGATCGAAACAAGACAAAGGAGGGTGAAAGAGACCGAAACGAGACGAAGGAGGGTGAAAGAGAGTAAAACGAGACGAAGGAGGGTGAAAGAGAGCGAAACGAGAAGAATGAGGGTGAAAGAGAGCGAAACGAGACGAAGGAGGGTTAAAGAAAGCAAAACGAAATGAAGGAGGGTGGAAGAGAGCGAAACGAGACGAAGGAAGGTGAAAGAGAGTGAAACGAGACGAAGGAAGGTGAAAGAGAGCGAAACGAGACCAAAGAGTGTGAAAGAGAGAGAAACGAGACGAACGAAGGTGAAAGAGAGTGAAACGAGACAAAGGAGGGTGAAAGGGAGCAAAACGACAATAAGGAGGGTGAAAGAGAGCGAAACGAGATGAAGGAGGGTGGAACAGAGCGAAACAAGACGAAGGAGGATGAAGGAGAGCGAAACGAGATGAAGGAGGGTGAAAGAGAGCGAAACGAGACGAAGGAGAGTGAACGAGAGCGAAATGAGACGAAGGAGTGTGAAAGAGAGCGAAACAAGTCGAAGGAGGGTGAAAGAGAGCAAAACAAGACGAAGGAGTGTGAAAGAGAGCGAAACGAGATGAAGGAGGGTAATAGAGACCGAAACGGGACGAAAGAGGGTAAAAGAGAGCGAAACGAGACGATGGAGGGTGAAAGAGAGCGAAACGAGAGAAAGGAGGGTGAAAGAGAGCGAAACGAGATGATGGAGGGTGAAAGAGAGCGAAACGAGAGGAAGGAGGGTGAAAGAGAGTGAAACGAGATGAAGGAGGGTGAATGAGAGCGAAACGAGTGGAAGGAGGGTGAAAGAGAGCGAAACGAGACGAAAGAGGGTAAAAGAGAGTGAAACGAGACGATGGAGGGTGAAAGAGAGCGAAAAGAGAGGAAGGAGGGTGAAAGAGAGTGAAATGAGATGAAGGAGGGTGAATGAGAGCGAAACGAGTGGATGGAGGGTGAAAGAGAGCGAAACGAGACGAAGGAGTGTGAAAGAGAGCGAAACGAGCCAAAGAAGGGTGAAAAAGAGCGAAACGAGACGAAGGAGGGTGAAAGAGAGCGAAAGGAGACAAAGGTGGGTGAAAGAGAGCGGAACGAGACGAAGGAGCGTGAAAGAGAGCGAAAGGAGATGAAGGAGGGTGAAAGAGAGCGAAACGAGAGGAAGGAGGGTGAAAGAGAGCGAAACGAGACGAAGTAGGGTGAAAGAAAGCGAAACGAGACGGAGGAGGGTGAAAGAGAGCGAAAGGAGTCGAAGAAGGGTGAAAGAGAGCGGAACGAGACGAAGGAGGGTGAAAGAGAACGAAACGAGAAGAAGGAGGGTGAAAGAGAGCGAAAGGAGACGAAGGAGGGTGAAAGAGAGCGTAACAAGATGAAGGAGGGTTGAAGAGAGCGAAACGAGATGAAGGAGGGTGAAAGAGAGAGAAACGAGACGATGGAGGGTCAAAGAGAGCGAAACGAGACGAAGGAGGGTGAAAGAGAGCGAAACGAGATGAAGGAGGGTGAAAGAGAGCGAAACGAGAAGAAGGAGGATGAAAGAGAGCGGAACGAGACGAAGGAGGGTGGAAGAGACCGAAACGAGACAAAGGAGGGTGAAAGAGAGCGAAACGAGACAAAGGAGGGTGAAAGAGAGCGAAACGAGAAGAATGAGGGTGAAAGAGAGCGAAACGAGACGAAGGAGGGTGAAAGAGAGCAAAACGAAATGAAGGAGGGTGGAAGAGAGCGAAACGAGACGAAGGAAGGTGAAAGAGAGTGAAACGAGACGAAGGAAGGTGAAAGAGAGCAAAACGAGACCAAAGAGGGTGAAAGAGAGAGAAACGAGACGACGGAAGGTGAAAGAGAGTGAAACGAGACAAAGGAGGGTGAAAGGGAGCAAAACGAGAATAAGGAGGGTGAAAGAGAGCGAAACGAGATGAAGGAGGGTGGAACAGAGAGAAACAAGACGAAGGAGGATGAAGGAGAGCGAAACGAGATGAAGGAGGGTGAATGAGAGCGAAACGAGAGGAAGGAGGGTGAAAGAGAGCAAAACAAGACGAAGGAGTGTGAAAGAGAGCGAAACGAGATGAAGGAGGGTAAAAGAGACCGAAACGGGACGAAAGAGGGTAAAAGAGAGCGAAACGAGACGATGGAGGGTGAAAGAGAGCGAAACGAGAGAAAGGAGGGTGAAAGAGAGCGAAACGAGATGATGGAGGGTGAAAGAGAGCGATACGAGAGGAAGGAGGGTGAAAGAGAGCGAAACAAGACGAAGGAGGGTGAAAGAGAGCGAAACGAGGCGAAGGAGGGTGAAAGGGAGCTACCCGAGACGAAGGAGGGTGAAAGAGAGTGAAACGAGATGAAGGTGGGTGAAAGAGAGCGAAACGAGAGGAAGAAAGGTGAAAGAGAAAGAAACGAGACAAAGGAGAGTGAAAGAGAGCGAAAGGAGAAGAAGGAGGGTGAAAGAGAGCGAAACGAGAAGAAGGAGGGTGAAAGAGAGTGGAACGAGACGAAGGAGGGTGAAAGAGAGCGAAACGAGACGAAGGAGGGTGAAAGAGAGCGAAACGAGACGAAGGAGGGTGAAAGAGAGCGAAAGGAGACGAAGGAGGGTGAAAGAGAGCGAAACGAGATGAAGGTGGGTGAAAGAGAGAGAAACGAGACGAAGGAATGTGAAAGAGAGTGAAACGAGACAAAGGAGGGTGAAAGGGAGCAAAACGAGAATAAGGAGGGTGAAAGAGAGCGAAACGAGATGAAGGAGGGTGGAACAGAGCGAAACAAGACGAAGGAGGATGAAAGAGAGCGAAACGAGATGAAGGAGGGTGAAAGAGAGCGAAACGAGACGAAGGAGAGTGAACGAGAGCGAAATGAGACGAAGGAGGGTGAAAGAGAGCGAAACAAGTCGAAGGAGGGTGAAAGAGAGCGAAACAAGTCGAAGGAGGGTGAAAGAGAGCAAAACAAGACGAAGGAGTGTGAAAGAGAGCGAAACGAGATGAAGGAGGGTAAAAGAGACCGAAACGGGACGAAAGAGGGTAAAAGAGAGCGAAACGAGAGCAAGGAGGGTGAAAGAGAGCGAAATGAGACGAAGGAGGGAGAAAGGGAGCAAATCGAGATGAAGGAGGGTGAAAGCGAGAGAAACGAGATGAAGGAGGGTGAAAGAGAGCGAAAATAGACAAAGGAGGGTGAAAGAGAGCGAAACGAGACGAAGGAGGGTGAAAGAGAGCAAAACAAGACGAAGGAGGGTGAAAGAGAGCGAAAGGAGTCGAAGGAGGGTGAAAGAGAGCGGAACGAGACGAAGGAGGGTGAAAGAGAGCGAAAGGAGACGATGGAGGGTGAAAGAGAGCGAAACGAGAGGAAGGAGGGTGAAAGAGAGCGAAACAAGACGAAGGAGGGTGAAAGAGAGCAAAACGAGACGAAGGAGGGTGAAAGAGAGCAAAACGAAACGAAGGAGGGTGAAAGAGAGCGAAAGGAGTCGAAGGAGGGTGAGAGAGAGCGGAACGAGATGAAGGAGGGTGAAAGAGAGCGAAAGGAGACGATGGAGGGTGAAAGAGAGCGAAACGAGAGGAAGGAGGGTGAAAGAGAGCGAAACGAGACGAAGGAGGGTGAAAGAGAGCTAAAGGAGACGAAGGAGGGTCGAAGAGGGCGAAAGGAGACGAAGGAGGGTGAAACAGGGCGAAGCGAGACGAAGGAGCATGAAAGAGAGCGAAACGAGATGAAGGAGGGTAAAAGAGAGCGAAACGAGACGAAAGAGGGTAAAAGAGAGTGAAACGAGATGAAGGAGGGTGAAAGAGAGCGAAAAGAGAGGAAGGAGGGTGAAAGAGAGCGAAACGAGAATAAGGAGGGTGAATGAGAGCGAAACGAGAGGAAGGAGGGTGAAAGAGAGCGAAACGAGACGAAGGAGTGTGAAAGAGAGCGAAACAAGTCGAAGGAGGGTGAAAGAGAGCAAAACAAGACGAAGGAGTGTGAAAGAGAGCGAAACGAGATGAAGGAGGGTAAAAGAGACCGAAACGGGACGAAAGAGGGTAAAAGAGAGCGAAACGAGACGATGGAGGGTGAAAGAGAGCGAAACGAGAGAAAGGAGGGTGGAAGAGAGCGAAACGAGATGACGGAGGGTGAAAGAGAGGGAAACGAGAGGAAGGAGGGTGAAAGAGAGTGAAACGAGATGAAGGAGGGTCAATGACAGCGAAACGAGTGGAAGGAGGGTGAAAGAGAGCGAAACGAGACGAAAGAGGGTAAAAGAGAGTGAAACGAGACGATGGAGGGTGAAAGAGAGCGAAAAGAGAGGAAGGAGGGTGAAAGAGAGTGAAACGAGATGAAGGAGGGTGAATGAGAGCGAAACGAGTGGAAGGAGGGTGAAAGAGAGCGAAACGAGACGAAGGAGCGTGAAAGAGAGCGAAACGAGCCAAAGAAGGGTGAAAAAGAGCGAAACGAGACGAAGGAGGGTGAAAGAGAGCGAAACGAGATGAAGGAGGGTAATAGAGACCGAAACGGGACGAAAGAGGGTAAAAGAGAGCGAAACGAGACGATGGAGGGTGAAAGAGAGCGAAACGAGATGAAGGAGGGTAAAAGAGAGCGAAACGAGACGAAAGAGGGTAAAAGAGAGTGAAACGAGATGAAGGAGGGTGAAAGAGAGCGAAAAGAGAGGAAGGAGGGTGAAAGAGAGCGAAACGAGAATAAGGAGGGTGAATGAGAGCGAAACGAGAGGAAGGAGGGTGAAAGAGAGCGAAACGAGACGAAGGAGTGTGAAAGAGAGCGAAACAAGTCGAAGGAGGGTGAAAGAGAGCAAAACAAGACGAAGGAGTGTGAAAGAGAGCGAAACGAGATGAAGGAGGGTAAAAGAGACCGAAACGGGACGAAAGAGGGTAAAAGAGAGCGAAACGAGACGATGGAGGGTGAAAGAGAGCGAAACGAGAGAAAGGAGGGTGAAAGAGAGCGAAACGAGATGACGGAGGGTGAAAGAGAGGGAAACGAGAGGAAGGAGGGTGAAAGAGAGTGAAACGAGATGAAGGAGGGTGAATGAGAGCGAAACGAGTGGAAGGAGGGTGAAAGAGAGCGAAACGAGACGAAAGAGGGTAAAAGAGAGTGAAACGAGACGATGGAGGGTGAAAGAGAGCGAAAAGAGAGGAAGGAGGGTGAAAGAGAGTGAAACGAGATGAAGGAGGGTGAATGAGAGCGAAACGAGTGGAAGGAGGGTGAAAGAGAGCGAAACGAGACGAAGGAGCGTGAAAGAGAGCGAAACGAGCCAAAGAAGGGTGAAAAAGAGCGAAACGAGACGAAGGAGGGTGAAAGAGAGCGAAACGAGATGAAGGAGGGTAATAGAGACCGAAACGGGACGAAAGAGGGTAAATGAGAGCGAAACGAGACGATGGAGGGTGAAAGAGAGCGAAACGAGAGAAAGGAGGGTGAAAGAGAGCGAAACGAGATGATGGAGGGTGAAAGAGAGCGAAACGAGAGGAAGGAGGGTGAAAGAGAGTGAAACGAGATGAAGGAGGGTGAATGAGAGCGAAACGAGTGGAAGGAGGGTGAAAGAGAGCGAAACGAGACGAAAGAGGGTAAAAGAGAGTGAAACGAGACGATGGAGGGTGAAAGAGAGCGAAAAGAGAGGAAGGAGGGTGAAAGAGAGTGAAATGAGATGAAGGAGGGTGAATGAGAGCGAAACGAGTGGATGGAGGGTGAAAGAGAGCGAAAGGAGTCGAAGAAGGGTGAAAGAGAGCGGAACGAGACGAAGGAGGGTGAAAGAGAACGAAACGAGAAGAAGGAGGGTGAAAGAGAGCGAAAGGAGACGAAGGAGGGTGAAAGAGAGCGTAACAAGATGAAGGAGGGTTGAAGAGAGCGAAACGAGATGAAGGAGGGTGAAAGAGAGAGAAACGAGACGATGGAGGGTCAAAGAGAGCGAAACGAGACGAAGGAGGGTGAAAGAGAGCGAAACGAGATGAAGGAGGGTGAAAGAGAGCGAAACGAGAAGAAGGAGGGTGAAAGAGAGCGGAACGAGACGAAGGAGGGTGAAAGAGACCGAAACGAGACGAAGGAGGGTGAAAGAGAGAGCGAAACGAGACGAAGGAGGGTGAAAGAGAGCGAAACGAGAAGAATGAGGGTGAAAGAGAGCGAAACGAGACGAAGGAGGGTGAAAGAGAGCAAAACGAAATGAAGGAGGGTGGAAGAGAGCGAAACGAGACGAAGGAAGGTGAAAGAGAGTGAAACGAGACGAAGGAAGGTGAAAGAGAGCAAAACGAGACCAAAGAGGGTGAAAGAGAGAGAAACGAGACGACGGAAGGTGAAAGAGAGTGAAACGAGACAAAGGAGGGTGAAAGGGAGCAAAACGAGAATAAGGAGGGTGAAAGAGAGCGAAACGAGATGAAGGAGGGTGGAACAGAGAGAAACAAGACGAAGGAGGGTGAATGAGAGCGAAACGAGAGGAAGGAGGGTGAAAGAGAGCAAAACAAGACGAAGGAGTGTGAAAGAGAGCGAAACGAGATGAAGGAGGGTGAATGAGAGCGAAACGAGAGGAAGGAGGGTGAAAGAGAGCAAAACAAGACGAAGGAGTGTGAAAGAGAGCGAAACGAGATGAAGGAGGGTAAAAGAGACCGAAACGGGACGAAAGAGGGTAAAAGAGAGCGAAACGAGACGATGGAGGGTGAAAGAGAGCGAAACGAGAGAAAGGAGGGTGAAAGAGAGCGAAACGAGATGATGGAGGGTGAAAGAGAGCGAAACGAGAGGAAGGAGGGTGAAAGAGAGCGAAACGAGACGAAGGAGGGTGAAAGAGAGCGAAACGAGGCGAAGGAGGGTGAAAGGGAGCTACCCGAGACGAAGGAGGGTGAAAGAGAGTGAAACGAGATGAAGGTGGGTGAAAGAGAGCGAAACGAGAGGAAGAAAGGTGAAAGAGAAAGAAACGAGACAAAGGAGAGTGAAAGAGAGCGAAAGGAGAAGAAGGAGGGTGAAAGAGAGCGAAACGAGAAGAAGGAGGGTGAAAGAGATTGGAACGAGACGAAGGAGGGTGAAAGAGAGCGAAACGAGACGAAGGAGGGTGAAAGAGAGCGAAACGAGACGAAGGAGGGTGAAAGAGAGCAAAAGGAGACGAAGGAGGGTGAAAGAGAGCGAAACGAGATGAAGGTGGGTGAAAGAGAGAGAAACGAGACGAAGGAATGTGAAAGAGAGTGAAACGAGACAAAGGAGGGTGAAAGGGAGCAAAACGAGAATAAGGAGGGTGAAAGAGAGCGAAACGAGATGAAGGAGGGTGGAACAGAGCGAAACAAGACGAAGGAGGATGAAAGAGAGCGAAACGAGATGAAGGAGGGTGAAAGAGAGCGAAACGAGACGAAGGAGAGTGAACGAGAGCGAAATGAGACGAAGGAGGGTGAAAGAGAGCGAAACAAGTCGAAGGAGGGTGAAAGAGAGCGAAACAAGTCGAAGGAGGGTGAAAGAGAGCAAAACAAGACGAAGGAGTGTGAAAGAGAGCGAAACGAGATGAAGGAGGGTAAAAGAGACCGAAACGGGACGAAAGAGGGTAAAAGAGAGCGAAACGAGACGAAGGAGTGTGAAAGAGAGCGAAACGAGATGAAGGAGGGTAAAAGAGACCGAAACGGGACGAAAGAGGGTAAAAGAGAGCGAAACGAGAGGAAGGAGGGTGAAAGAGAGCGAAATGAGACGAAGGAGGGAGAAAGGGAGCAAATCGAGATGAAGGAGGGTGAAAGCGAGAGAAACGAGATGAAGGAGGGTGAAAGAGAGCGAAAATAGACAAAGGAGGGTGAAAGAGAGCGAAACGAGGCGAAGGAGGGTGAAAGAGAGCGGAACGAGACGAAGGAGGGTGAAAAAGAGCGAAAGGAGACGATGGAGGGTGAAAGAGAGCGAAACGAGAGGAAGGAGGGTGAAAGAGAGCGAAACAAGACGAAGGAGGGTGAAAGAGAGCAAAACGAGACGAAGGAGGGTGAAAGAGAGCAAAACGAAACGAAGGAGGGTGAAAGAGAGCGAAAGGAGTCGAAGGAGGGTGAGAGAGAGCGGAACGAGATGAAGGAGGGTGAAAGAGAGCGAAAGGAGACGATGGAGGGTGAAAGAGAGCGAAACGAGAGGAAGGAGGGTGAAAGAGAGCGAAACGAGACGAAGGAGGGTGAAAGAGAGAAAAACGAGACGAAGGAGTGTGAAACAGAGCGAAACGAGACGAAGGAGGGTGAAAGAGAGCTAAAGGAGACGAAGGAGGGTCGAAGAGGGCGAAAGGAGACGAAGGAGGGTGAAACAGGGCGAAGCGAGACGAAGGAGCATGAAAGAGAGCGAAACGAGATGAAGGAGGGTAAAAGAGAGCGAAACGAGACGAAAGAGGGTAAAAGAGAGTGAAACGAGATGAAGGAGGGTGAAAGAGAGCGAAAAGAGAGGAAGGAGGGTGAAAGAGAGCGAAACGAGAATAAGGAGGGTGAATGAGAGCGATACGAGTGGAAGGAGGGTGAAAGAGAGCGAAACGAGACGAAGGAGTGTGAAAGAGAGCGAAACAAGTCGAAGGAGGGTGAAAGAGAGCAAAACAAGACGAAGGAGTGTGAAAGAGAGCGAAACGAGATGAAGGAGGGTAAAAGAGACCGAAACGGGACGAAAGAGGGTAAAAGAGAGCGAAACGAGACGATGGAGGGTGAAAGAGAGCGAAACGAGAGAAAGGAGGGTGAAAGAGAGCGAAACGAGATGATGGAGGGTGAAAGAGAGGGAAACGAGAGGAAGGAGGGTGAAAGAGAGTGAAACGAGATGAAGGAGGGTGAATGAGAGCGAAACGAGTGGAAGGAGGGTGAAAGAGAGCGAAACGAGACGAAAGAGGGTAAAAGAGAGTGAAACGAGACGATGGAGGGTGAAAGAGAGCGAAAAGAGAGGAAGGAGGGTGAAAGAGAGTGAAACGAGATGAAGGAGGGTGAATGAGAGCGAAACGAGTGGAAGGAGGGTGAAAGAGAGCGAAACGAGACGAAGGAGCGTGAAAGAGAGCGAAACGAGCCAAAGAAGGGTGAAAAAGAGCGAAACGAGACGAAGGAGGGTGAAAGAGAGCGAAAGGAGACAAAGGTGGGTGAAAGAGAGCGGAACGAGACGAAGGAGGGTGAAAGAGAGCGAAAGGAGATGAAGGAGGGTGAAAGAGAGCGAAACGAGAGGAAGGAGGGTGAAAGAGAGCGAAACGAGACAAAGTAGGATGAAAGAAAGCGAAACGAGACGGAGGAGGGTGAAAGAGAACGAAAGGAGTCGAAAAAGGGTGAAAGAGAGCGGAACGAGACGAAGGAGGGTGAAAGAGAACGAAACGAGAAGAAGGAGGGTGAAAGAGAGCGAAACGAGAAGAAGAAGGGTGAAAGAGAGTGGAACGAGACGAAGGAGGGTGAAAGAGACCGAAACGAGACGAAGGAGGGTGAAAGAGAGCGAAACGAGACGAAGGAGGGTGAAAGAGAGCGAAAGGAGATGAAGGAGGGTGAAAGAGAGCGAAACGAGAGGAAGGAGGGTGAAAGAGAGCGAAACGAGACGAAGTAGGGTGAAAGAAAGCGAAACGAGACGGAGGAGGGTGAAAGAGAGCGAAAGGAGTCGAAGAAGGGTGAAAGAGAGCGGAACGAGACGAAGGAGGGTGAAAGAGAACGAAACGAGAAGAAGGAGGGTGAAAGAGAGCGAAAGGAGACGAAGGAGGGTGAAAGAGAGCGTAACAAGATGAAGGAGGGTTGAAGAGAGCGAAACGAGACGAAGGAGGGTGAAAGAGAGAGAAACGAGACGATGGAGGGTCAAAGAGAGCGAAACGAGACGAAGGAGGGTGAAAGAGAGCGAAACGAGATGAAGGAGGGTGAAAGAGAGCGAAACGAGAAGAAGGAGGGTGAAAGAGAGCGGAACGAGACGAAGGAGGGTGAAAGAGACCGAAACGAGACGAAGGAGGGTGAAAGAGAGCGAAACGAGACGAAGGAGGGTGAAAGAGAGCGAAACGAGAAGAATGAGGGTGAAAGAGAGCGAAACGAGACGAAGGAGGGTGAAAGAGAGCAAAACGAAATGAAGGAGGGTGGAAGAGAGCGAAACGAGACGAAGGAAGGTGAAAGAGAGTGAAACGAGACGAAGGAAGGTGAAAGAGAGCAAAACGAGACCAAAGAGGGTGAAAGAGAGAGAAACGAGACGACGGAAGGTGAAAGAGAGTGAAACGAGACAAAGGAGGGTGAAAGGGAGCAAAACGAGAATAAGGAGGGTGAAAGAGAGCGAAACGAGATGAAGGAGGGTGGAACAGAGCGAAACAAGACGAAGGAGGATGAAGGAGAGCGAAACGAGATGAAGGAGGGTGAATGAGAGCGAAACGAGAGGAAGGAGGGTGAAAGAGAGCAAAACAAGACGAAGGAGTGTGAAAGAGAGCGAAACGAGATGAAGGAGGGTAAAAGAGACCGAAACGGGACGAAAGAGGGTAAAAGAGAGCGAAACGAGACGATGGAGGGTGAAAGAGAGCGAAACGAGAGAAAGGAGGGTGAAAGAGAGCGAAACGAGATGATGGAGGGTGAAAGAGAGCGAAACGAGAGGAAGGAGGGTGAAAGAGAGCGAAACGAGACGAAGGAGGGTGAAAGAGAGCGAAACGAGGCGAAGGAGGGTGAAAGGGAGCTACCCGAGACGAAGGAGGGTGAAAGAGAGTGAAACGAGATGAAGGTGGGTGAAAGAGAGCGAAACGAGAGGAAGAAAGGTGAAAGAGAAAGAAACGAGACAAAGGAGAGTGAAAGAGAGCGAAAGGAGAAGAAGGAGGGTGAAAGAGAGCGAAACGAGAAGAATAAGGGTGAAAGAGAGTGGAACGAGACGAAGGAGGGTGAAAGAGAGCGAAACGAGACGAAGGAGGGTGAAAGAGAGCGAAACGAGACGAAGGAGGGTGAAAGAGAGCGAAAGGAGACGAAGGAGGGTGAAAGAGAGCGAAACGAGATGAAGGTGGGTGAAAGAGAGAGAAACGAGACGAAGGAATGTGAAAGAGAGTGAAACGAGACAAAGGAGGGTGAAAGGGAGCAAAACGAGAATAAGGAGGGTGAAAGAGAGCGAAACGAGATGAAGGAGGGTGGAACAGAGCGAAACAAGACGAAGGAGGATGAAAGAGAGCGAAACGAGATGAAGGAGGGTGAAAGAGAGCGAAACGAGACGAAGGAGAGTGAACGAGAGCGAAATGAGACGAAGGAGGGTGAAAGAGAGCGAAACAAGTCGAAGGAGGGTGAAAGAGAGCGAAACAAGTCGAAGGAGGGTGAAAGAGAGCAAAACAAGACGAAGGAGTGTGAAAGAGAGCGAAACGAGATGAAGGAGGGTAAAAGAGACCGAAACGGGACGAAAGAGGGTAAAAGAGAGCGAAACGAGACGAAGTAGTGTGAAAGAGAGCGAAACGAGATGAAGGAGGGTAAAAGAGACCGAAACGGGACGAAAGAGGGTAAAAGAGAGCGAAACGAGAGGAAGGAGGGTGAAAGAGAGCGAAATGAGACGAAGGAGGGAGAAAGGGAGCAAATCGAGATGAAGGAGGGTGAAAGCGAGAGAAACGAGATGAAGGAGGGTGAAAGAGAGCGAAAATAGACAAAGGAGGGTGAAAGAGAGCGAAACCAGACGAAGGAGGGTGAATGAGAGCAAAACAAGACGAAGGAGGGTGAAAGAGAGCGAAACGAGACGTAGGAGGGTGAAAGAGAGCAAAACAAGACGAAGGAGGGTGAAAGAGAGCGAAAGGAGTCGAAGGAGGGTGAAAGAGAGCGGAACGAGACGAAGGAGGGTGAAAGAGAGCGAAAGGAGACGATGGAGGGTGAAAGAGAGCGAAACGAGTGGAAGGAGGGTGAAAGAGAGCGAAACGAGACGAAGGAGGGTGAAAGAGAGCAAAACGAGACGAAGGAGGGTGAAAGAGAGCAAAACGAAACGAAGGAGGGTGAAAGAGAGCGAAAGGAGTCGAAGGAGGGTGAGAGAGAGCGGAACGAGATGAAGGAGGGTGAAAGAGAGCGAAAGGAGACGATGGAGGGTGAAAGAGAGCGAAACGAGAGGAAGGAGGGTGAAAGAGAGCGAAACGAGACGAAGGAGGGTGAAAGAGAGAAAAACGAGACGAAGGAGTGTGAAACAGAGCGAAACGAGACGAAGGAGGGTGAAAGAGAGCTAAAGGAGACGAAGGAGGGTCGAAGAGGGCGAAAGGAGACGAAGGAGGGTGAAACAGGGCGAAGCGAGACGAAGGAGCATGAAAGAGAGCGAAACGAGATGAAGGAGGGTAAAAGAGAGCGAAACGAGACGAAAGAGGGTAAAAGAGAGTGAAACGAGATGAAGGAGGGTGAAAGAGAGCGAAAAGAGAGGAAGGAGGGTGAAAGAGAGCGAAACGAGAATAAGGAGGGTGAATGAGAGCGAAACGAGAGGAAGGAGGGTGAAAGAGAGCGAAACGAGACAAAGGAGTGTGAAAGAGAGCGAAACAAGTCGAAGGAGGGTGAAAGAGAGCGAAACGAGATGAAGGAGGGTGAAAGAGAGCGAAACGAGAAGAAGGAGGGTGAAAGAGAGCGGAACGAGACGAAGGAGGGTGAAAGAGACCGAAACGAGACGAAGGAGGGTGAAAGAGAGCGAAACGAGACGAAGGAGGGTGAAAGAGAGCGAAACGAGAAGAATGAGGGTGAAAGAGAGCGAAACGAGACGAAGGAGGGTGAAAGAGAGCAAAACGAAATGAAGGAGGGTGGAAGAGAGCGAAACGAGACGAAGAAAGGTGAAAGAGAGTGAAACGAGACGAAGGAAGGTGAAAGAGAGCAAAACGAGACCAAAGAGGGTGAAAGAGAGAGAAACGAGACGACGGAAGGTGAAAGAGAGTGAAACGAGACAAAGGAGGGTGAAAGGGAGCAAAACGAGAATAAGGAGGGTGAAAGAGAGCGAAACGAGATGAAGGAGGGTAAAAGAGACCGAAACGGGACGAAAGAGGGTAAAAGAGAGCGAAACGAGACGATGGAGGGTGAAAGAGAGCGAAACGAGAGAAAGGAGGGTGAAAGAGAGCGAAACGAGATGATGGAGGGTGAAAGAGAGGGAAACGAGAGGAAGGAGGGTGAAAGAGAGTGAAACGAGATGAAGGAGGGTGAATGAGAGCGAAACGAGTGGAAGGAGGGTGAAAGAGAGCGAAACGAGACGAAAGAGGGTAAAAGAGAGTGAAACGAGACGATGGAGGGTGAAAGAGAGCGAAACGAGACGAAGGAGGGTGAAAGAGAGCGAAAGGAGACAAAGGTGGGTGAAAGAGAGCGGAACGAGACGAAGGAGGGTGAAAGAGAGCGAAAGGAGATGAAGGAGGGTGAAAGAGAGCGAAACGAGACGAAGGAGGGTGAAAGAGAGCGAAACGAGACAAAGTAGGGTGAAAGAAAGCGAAACGAGACGGAGGAGGGTGAAAGAGAACGAAAGGAGTCGAAGAAGGGTGAAAGAGAGCGGAACGAGACGAAGGAGGGTGAAAGAGAACGAAACGAGAAGAAGGAGGGTGAAAGAGAGCGAAACGAGACGAAGGAGGGTGAAAGAGAGCGTAACAAGATGAAGGAGGGTGGAAGAGAGCAAAACGAGACGAAGGAGGGTGAAAGAGAGAGAAACGAGAAGATGGAGCGTCAAAGAGAGCGAAACGAGACGAAGGAGGGTGAAAGAGAGCGAAACGAGACGAAGGAGGGTGAAAGTGAGCGAAACGAGGCGAAGGAGGGTGAAAGGGAGCTACCCGAGACGAAGGAGGGTGAAAGAGAGTGAAACGAGATGAAGGTGGGTGAAAGAGAGCGAAACGAGAGGAAGAAAGGTGAATGAGAGCGAAACGAGACAAAGGAGATTGAAAGAGAGCGAAAGGAGAAGAAGGAGGGTGAAAGAGAGCGAAACGAGACGAAGGAGGGTGAAAGAGAGTGGAACGAGACGAAGGAGGGTGAAAGAGACCGAAACGAGACGAAGGAGGGTGAAAGAGAGCGAAACGAGACGAAGGAGGGTGATAGAGAGCGAAAGGAGACGAAGGAGGGTGAAAGAGAGCGAAGCGAGATGAAGGTGGGTGAAAGAGATCGAAACAAGACAAAGGAGGGTGAAAGAGACCGAAACGAGACGAAGGAGGGTGAAAGAGAGTGAAACGAGACGAAGGAGGGTGAAAGAGAGCGAAACGAGAAGAATTAGGTTGAAAGAGAGCGAAACGAGACGAAGGAGCGTGAAAGAGAGCAAAACGAATTGAAGGAGGGTGGAAGAGAGCGAAACGAGACGAAGGAAGGTGAAAGAGAGTGAAATGAGACGAAGGAAGGTGAAAGAGAGCGAAACGAGACCAAAGAGGATGAAAGAGAGAGAAACGAGACGAAGGAAGGTGAAAGAGAGTGAAACGAGACAAAGGAGGGTGAAAGGGAGCAAAACGAGAATAAGGAGGGAAAAGAGAGCGAAACGAGATGAAGGAGGGTGGAACAGAGCGAAACAAGACGAAGGAGGATGAAAGAGAGCGAAACGAGATGAAGGAGGGTGAAAGAGAGCGAAACGAGACGAAGGAGAGTGAACGAGAGCGAAATGAGAAGAAGGAGGGTGAAAGAGAGCGAAACAAGTCGAAGGAGGGTGAAAGAGAGCAAAACAAGACGAAGGAGTGTGAAAGAGAGCGAAACGAGATGAAGGAGGGTGAAAGAGAGCGAAACGAGATGATGGAGGGTGAAAGAGAGCGAAACTAGAGGAAGGAGGGTGAAGGAGAGCGGAACGAGACGAAGAAGGGTGAAAGAGAGCGAAACGAGAGGAAGGAGGGTGAAAGAGAGCGAAACGAGACAAAGGAGGGAGAAAGGGAGCAAATCGAGATGAAGGAGGGTGAAGGCGAGAGAAACGAGATGAAGGAGGGTGAAAGAGAGCGAAAAGAGACAAAGGAGGGTGAAAAAGGGCGAAACGAGACAAAGGCGGGTGAAAGAGAGCGAAAAGAGACAAAGGAGGGTGAAAAAGGGCGAAACGAGACAAAGGCGGGTCGAACAGAGAGAAACAAGACGAAGGAGGGTGAAAGAGAGCGAAACGAGACGAAGGAGGGTGAAAGAGTGCAAAACGAGACGAAGGAGGGTGAAAGAGAGCGAAAGGAGTCGAAGGAGGGTGAAAGAGAGCGGAACGAGACGAAGGAGGGTGAAAGAGAGCGAAAGGAGACGATGGAGGGTGAAAGAGAGCGAAACGAGAGGAAGGAGGGTGAAAGAGAGCGAAACGAGACGAAGGAGGGTGAAAGAGAGCGAAACGAGATGAAGGAGGGTCAAAGAGGGCGAAAGGAGACGAAGGAGGGTGAAAGAGAGCGAAACGAGACGAAGGAGCGTGAAAGAGAGCGAAACGAGCCAAAGAAGGGTGAAAAAGAGCGAAACGAGACGAAGGCGGGTGAAAGGGAGCGAAAGGAGAAAAAGGTGGGTGAAAGAGAGCGGAACGAGACGAAGGAGGGTGAAAGAGAGCGAAAGGAGATGAAGGAGGGTGAAAGAGAGCGGAACGAGACGAAGTAGGGTGAAAGAAAGCGAAACGAGACGGAGGAGGGTGAAAGAGAATGAAAGGAGTCGAAGAAGGGTGAAAGAGAGCGGAACGAGACGAAGGAGGGTGAAAGAGAACGAAACGAGAAGAAGGAGGGTGAAAGAGAGCGAAACGAGACGAAGGAGGGTGAAAGAGAGCGTAACAAGATGAAGGAGGGTGGAAGAGAGCAAAACGAGACGAAGGAGGGTGAAAGAGAGCGAAAGGAGATGAAGGAGGGTGAAAGAGAGCGAAACGAGAGGAAGGAGGGTGAAAGAGAGCGAAACGAGACGAAGTAGGGTGAAAGAAAGCGAAACGAGACGAAGGAGGGTGAAAGAGAGCGAAAGGAGTCGAAGGAGGGTGAAAGAGAGCGGAACGAGACGAAAGAGGGTGAAAGAGAACGAAAAGAGAAGAAGGAGGGTGAAAGAGAGCGAAACGAGACAAAGGAGGGTGAAAGAGAGCGTAACAAGATGAAGGAGGGTGGAAGAGAGCGAAACGAGACGAAGGAGGGTCAAAGAGAGCGAAATGAGACGAAGGAGGGTGAAAGAGAGCGAAACGAGATGAAGGAGGGTGAAAGAGAGCGAAATGATGCGAAGGAGGGTGGAAGAGACCTACCCGAGACGAAGGAGGGTGAAAGAGAGTGAAATGAGATGAAGGTGGGTGAAAGAGAGCGAAACGAGAGGAAGAAAGGTGAAAGAGAGTGAAACGAGACGAAGGTGAGTGAAAGAGAGCGAAACGAGACGAAGGAGGGTCAAAGAGGGTGAAACGAGACGAAGGAGGGTGAAACAGGGCGAAGCGAGACGAAGGAGCATGAAAGAGAGCAAAACGAGATGAAGGAGGGTAAAAGAGAGCGAAACGAGACGAAGGAGGGTCACAGAGAGCGAAACGAGATGAAGGAGGGTCAAAGAGGGCGAAAGGAGACGAAGGAGGGTGAAAGAGAGCGAAACGAGACGAAGGAGCGTGAAAGAGAGCGAAACGAGCCAAAGAAGGGTGAAAAAGAGCGAAACGAGACGAAGGAGGGTGAAAGGGAGCGAAAGGAGAAAAAGGTGGGTGAAAGAGAGCGGAACGAGACGAAGGAGGGTGAAAGAGAGCGAAAGGAGATGAAGGAGGCTGAAAGAGAGCGGAACGAGACGAAGTAGGGTGAAAGAAAGCGAAACGAGACGGAGGAGGGTGAAAGAGAATGAAAGGAGTCGAAGAAGGGTGAAAGAGAGCGGAACGAGACGAAGGAGGGTGAAAGAGAACGAAACGAGAAGAAGGAGGGTGAAAGAGAGCGAAACGAGACGAAGGAGGGTGAAAGAGAGCGTAACAAGATGAAGGAGGGTGGAAGAGAGCAAAACGAGACGAAGGAGGGTGAAAGAGAGAGAAACGAGAAGATGGAGCGTCAAAGAGAACGAAACGAGACGAAGGAGGGTGAAAGAGAGCGAAACGAGACGAAGGAGGGTGAAAGAGAGCGAAACGAGGCGAACGAGGGTGAAAGGGAGCTACCCGAGATGAAGGAGGGTGAAAGAGAGTGAAACGAGATGAAGGTGGGTGAAAGAGAGCGAAACGAGAGGAAGAAAGGTGAATGAGAGCGAAACGAGACAAAGGAGATTGAAAGAGAGCGAAAGGAGAAGAAGGAGGGTGAAAGAGAGCGAAACGAGACGAAGGAGGGTGAAAGAGAGTGGAACGAGACGAAGGAGGGTGAAAGAGACCGAAACGAGACGAAGGAGGGTGAAAGAGAGCGAAACGAGACGAAGGAGGGTGATAGAGAGCGAAAGGAGATGAAGGAGGGTGAAAGAGAGCGAAACGAGATGAAGGTGGGTGAAAGAGATCGAAACAAGACAAAGGAGGGTGAAAGAGACCGAAACGAGACGAAGGAGGGTGAAAGAGAGTGAAACGAGACGAAGGAGGGTGAAAGAGAGCGAAACGAGAAGAATTAGGTTGAAAGAGAGCGAAACGAGACGAAGGAGCGTGAAAGAGAGCAAAACGAATTGAAGGAGGGTGGAAGAGAGCGAAACGAGACGAAGGAAGGTGAAAGAGAGTGAAATGAGACGAAGGAAGGTGAAAGAGAGCGAAACGAGACCAAAGAGGGTGAAAGAGAGAGAAACGAGACGAAGGAAGGTGAAAGAGAGTGAAACGAGACAAAGGAGGGTGAAAGGGAGCAAAACGAGAATAAGGAGGGAAAAGAGAGCGAAACGAGATGAAGGAGGGTGGAACAGAGCGAAACAAGACGAAGGAGGATGAAAGAGAGCGAAACGAGATGAAGGAGGGTGAAAGAGAGCGAAACGAGACGAAGGAGAGTGAACGAGAGCGAAATGAGACGAAGGAGGGTGAAAGAGAGCGAAACAAGTCGAAGGAGGGTGAAAGAGAGCAAAACAAGACGAAGGAGTGTGAAAGAGAGCGAAACGAGATGAAGGAGGGTAAAAGAGACCGAAACGGGACGAAAGAGGGTAAAAGAGAGCGAAACGAGACGATGGAGGGGGAAAGAGAGCGAAACGAGAGAAAGGAGGGTGAAAGAGAGCGAAACGAGATGATGGAGGGTGAAAGAGAGCGAAACTAGAGGAAGGAGGGTGAAGGAGAGCGGAACGAGACGAAGAAGGGTGAAAGAGAGCGAAACGAGAGGAAGGAGGGTGAAAGAGAGCGAAACGAGACAAAGGAGGGAGAAAGGGAGCAAATCGAGATGAAGGAGGGTGAAGGCGAGAGAAACGAGATGAAGGAGGGTGAAAGAGAGCGAAAAGAGACAAAGGAGGGTGAAAAAGGGCGAAACGAGACAAAGGCGGGTGAAAGAGAGCGAAAAGAGACAAAGGAGGGTGAAAAAGGGCGAAACGAGACAAAGGCGGGTCGAACAGAGAGAAACAAGACGAAGGAGGGTGAAAGAGAGCGAAACGAGACGAAGGAGGGTGAAAGAGTGCAAAACGAGACGAAGGAGGGTGAAAGAGAGCGAAAGGAGTCGAAGGAGGGTGAAAGAGAGCGGAACGAGACGAAGGAGGGTGAAAGAGAGCGAAAGGAGACGATGGAGGGTGAAAGAGAGCGAAACGAGAGGAAGGAGGGTGAAAGAGAGCGAAACGAGACGAAGGAGGGTGAAAGAGAGCGAAACGAGATGAAGGAGGGTCAAAGAGGGCGAAAGGAGACGAAGGAGGGTGAAAGAGAGCGAAACGAGACGAATGAGCGTGAAAGAGAGCGAAACGAGCCAAAGAAGGGTGAAAAAGAGCGAAACGAGACGAAGGCGGGTGAATGGGAGCGAAAGGAGAAAAAGGTGGGTGAAAGAGAGCGGAACGAGACGAAGGAGGGTGAAAGTGAGCGAAAGGAGATGAAGGAGGGTGAAAGAGAGCGGAACGAGACGAAGTAGGGTGAAAGAAAGCGAAACGAGACGGAGGAGGGTGAAAGAGAATGAAAGGAGTCGAAGAAGGGTGAAAGAGAGCGGAACGAGACGAAGGAGGGTGAAAGAGAACGAAACGAGAAGAAGGAGGGTGAAAGAGAGCGAAACGAGACGAAGGAGGGTGAAAGAGAGCGTAACAAGATGAAGGAGGGTGGAAGAGAGCAAAACGAGACGAAGGAGGGTGAAAGAGAGAGAAACGAGAAGATGGAGCGTCAAAGAGAGCGAAACGAGACGAAGGAGGGTGAAAGAGAGCGAAACGAGACGAAGGAGGGTGAAAGAGAGCGAAACGAGGCGAAGGAGGGTGAAAGGGAGCTACCCGAGACGAAGGAGGGTGAAAGAGAGTGAAACGAGATGAAGGTGGGTGAAAGAGAGCGAAACGAGAGGAAGAAAGGTGAATGAGAGCGAAACGAGACAAAGGAGATTGAAAGAGAGCGAAAGGAGAAGAAGGAGGGTGAAAGAGAGCGAAACGAGACGAAGGAGGGTGAAAGAGAGTGGAACGAGACGAAGGAGGGTGAAAGAGACCGAAACGAGACGAAGGAGGGTGAAAGAGAGCGAAACGAGACGAAGGAGGGTGATAGAGAGCGAAAGGAGACGAAGGAGGGTGAAAGAGAGCGAAACGAGATGAAGGTGGGTGAAAGAGATCGAAACAAGACAAAGGAGGGTGAAAGAGACCGAAACGAGACGAAGGAGGGTGAAAGAGAGTGAAACGAGACGAAGGAGGGTGAAAGAGAGCGAAACGAGAAGAATTAGGTTGAAAGAGAGCGAAACGAGACGAAGGAGCGTGAAAGAGAGCAAAACGAATTGAAGGAGGGTGGAAGAGAGCGAAACGAGACGAAGGAAGGTGAAAGAGAGTGAAATGAGACGAAGGAAGGTGAAAGAGAGCGAAACGAGACCAAAGAGGGTGAAAGAGAGAGAAACGAGACGAAGGAAGGTGAAAGAGAGTGAAACGAGACAAAGGAGGGTGAAAGGGAGCAAAACGAGAATAAGGAGGGAAAAGAGAGCGAAACGAGATGAAGGAGGGTGGAACAGAGCGAAACAAGACGAAGGAGGATGAAAGAGAGCGAAACGAGATGAAGGAGGGTGAAAGAGAGCGAAACGCGACGAAGGAGAGTGAACGAGAGCGAAATGAGACGAAGGAGGGTGAAAGAGAGCGAAACAAGTCGAAGGAGGGTGAAAGAGAGCAAAACAAGACGAAGGAGTGTGAAAGAGAGCGAAACGAGATGAAGGAGGGTAAAAGAGACCGAAACGGGACGAAAGAGGGTAAAAGAGAGCGAAACGAGACGATGGAGGGGGAAAGAGAGCGAAACGAGAGAAAGGAGGGTGAAAGAGAGCGAAACGAGATGATGGAGGGTGAAAGAGAGCGAAACTAGAGGAAGGAGGGTGAAGGAGAGCGGAACGAGACGAAGAAGGGTGAAAGAGAGCGAAACGAGAGGAAGGAGGGTGAAAGAGAGCGAAACGAGACAAAGGAGGGAGAAAGGGAGCAAATCGAGATGAAGGAGGGTGAAGGCGAGAGAAACGAGATGAAGGAGGGTGAAAGAGAGCGAAAAGAGACAAAGGAGGGGGAAAAAGGGCGAAACGAGACAAAGGCGGGTGAAAGAGAGCGAAAAGAGACAAAGGAGGGTGAAAAAGGGCGAAACGAGACAAAGGCGGGTCGAACAGAGACAAACAAGACGAAGGAGGGTGAAAGAGAGCGAAACGAGACGAAGGAGGGTGAAAGAGTGCAAAACGAGACGAAGGAGGGTGAAAGAGAGCGAAAGGAGTCGAAGGAGGGTGAAAGAGAGCGGAACGAGACGAAGGAGGGTGAAAGAGAGCGAAAGGAGACGATGGAGGGTGAAAGAGAGCGAAACGAGAGGAAGGAGGGTGAAAGAGAGCGAAACGAGACGAAGGAGGGTGAAAGAGAGCAAAACGAGACGAAGGAGTGTGAAACAGAGCGAAACGAGACGAAGGAGGGTGAAAGAGAGCTAAAGGAGACGAAGGAGGGTCAAAGAGAGCGAAACGAGACGAAGGAGGGTGAAAGAGAGCTAAAGGAGACGAAGGAGGGTCGAAGAGAGCGAAACGAGATGAAGGAGGGTCAAAGAGGGTGAAACGAGACGAAAGAGGGTGAAACAGGGCGAAGCGAGACGAAGGAGCATGAACGAGAGCAAAACGAGATGAAGAGGGGAAAAGAGAGCGAAACGAGACGAAGGAGGGTCAAAGAGAGCGAAACGAGATGAAGGAGGGTCAAAGAGGGCGAAAGGAGACGAAGGAGGGTGAAACAGGGCGAAGCGAGACGAAGGAGCATGAAAGAGAGCGAAACGAGATGAAGGAGGGTAAAAGAGAGCGAAACGAGACGAAAGAGGGTAAAAGAGAGTGAAACGAGATGAAGGAGGGTGAAAGTGAGCGAAAAGAGAGGAAGGAGGGTGAAAGAGAGCGAAACGAGAATAAGGAGGGTGAATGAGAGCGAAACGAGAGGAAGGAGGGTGAAAGAGAGCGAAACGAGACGAAGTAGTGTGAAAGAGAGCGAAACAAGTCGAAGGAGGGTGAAAGAGAGCAAAACGAGACGAAGGAGGGTGAAAGAGACCGAAACGAGACGAAGGAGGGTGAAAGAGAGCGAAACGAGACGAAGGAGGGTGAAAGAGAGCGAAAGGAGACGAAGGAGGGTGAAAGAGAGCGAAACGAGATGAAGGTGGGTGAAAGAGATCGAAACAAGACAAAGGAGGGTGAAAGAGACCGAAACGAGATGAAGGAGGGTGAAAGAGAGTGAAACGAGACGAAGGAGGGTGAAAGAGAGCGAAACGAGACGAAGGAGGGTGAAAGAGAGCAAAACGAAATGAAGGAGGGTGGAAGAGAGCGAAACGAGACGAAGGAAGGTAAAAGAGAGTGAAACGAGACGAAGGTAGGTGAAAGAGAGCGAAAAGAGACCAAAGAGGGTGAAAGAGAGAGAAACGAGACGAAGGAAGGTGAAAGAGAGTGAAACGAGACAAAGGAGGGTGAAAGGGAGCAAAACGAGAATAAGGAGGGTGAAAGAGAGCGAAACGAGATGAAGGGGGGTGGAACAGAGCGAAACAAGACGAAGGAGGATGAAAGAGAGCGAAACGAGTTGAAGGAGGGTGAAAGAGAGCGAAACGAGACGAAGGAGAGTGAACGAGAGCGAAATGAGACGAAGGAGGGTGAAAGAGAGCGAAACAAGTCGAAGGAGGGTGAAAGAGAGCAAAACGAGACGAAGGAGTGTGAAAGAGAGCGAAACGAGATGATGGAGGGTAAAAGAGACAGAAACGGGACGAATGAGGGTAAAAGAGAGCGAAACGAGACGATGGAGGGTGAAAGAGAGCGAAACGAGAGAAAGGAGGGTGAAAGAGAGCGAAACGAGATGATGGAGGGTGAAAGAGAGCGAAACGAGAGGAAGGAGGGTGAAGGAGAGCGGAACGAGACGAAGAAGGGTGAAAGAGAGCGAAACGAGAGGAAGGAGGGTGAAAGAGAGCGAAACGAGACGAAGGAGGGAGAAAGGGAGCAAATCGAGATGAAGGAGGGTGAAAGCGAGAGAAACGAGATGAAGGAGGGTGAAAGAGAGCGAAAAGAGGCAAAGGAGGGTGAAAGAGGGCGAAACGAGACAATGGCGGGTGGAACAGAGCGAAACAAGACGAAGGAGGGTGAAAGAGAGCGAAACGAGAAGAAGGAGGGTGAAAGAGAGCAAAACGAGATGACGGAGGGTGAAAGTGAGCGAAAGGAGACAAAGGTGGGTGAAAGAGAGCGGAACGAGACGAAGGAGGGTGAAAGAGAGTGAAAGAAGATGAAGGGGGGTGAAAGCGAGCGAAACGAGAGGAAGGAGGGTGAAAGAGAGCGAAACGAGACGAAGTAGGGTGAAAGAAAGCGAAATGAGACGAAGGAGGGTGAAAGAGAGCGAAAGGAGTCGAAGGAGGGTGAAAGAGAGCGGAACGAGATGAAGGAGGGTGAAAGAGAACGAAATGAGAAGAAGGAGGGTGAAAGAGAGCGAAGCGAGACGAAGGAGCATGAAAGAGAGTGAAACGAGATGAAGGAGGGTAAAAGAGAGCGAAACGAGACGAAAGAGGGTAAAAGAGAGTGAAACGAGACGATGGAGGGTGAAAGAGAGCGAAAAGAGAGGAAGGAGGGTGAAACAGAGCGAAACGAGATGAAGGAGGGTGAATGAGAGCGAAACGAGAGGAAGGATGGTGAAAGAGAGCGAAACGAGACGAAGGAGCGTGAAAGAGAGCGAAACGAGCCAAAGAAGGGAGAAAAAGAGCGAAACGAGACGAAGGAGGATGAAAGAGAGCGAAAGGAGACAAAGGTGTGTGAAAGAGAGCGGAACGAGATGAAGGAGGGTGAAAGAGAGCGAAAGGAGATGAAGGAGGGTGAAAGAGAGCGAAACGAGAGGAAGGAGGGTGAAAGAGAGCGAAACGAGACGAAGTAGGGTGAAAGAAAGCGAAACGAGACGAAGGAGGGTGAAAGAGAGCGAAAGGAGTCGAAGGAGGGTGAAAGAGAGCGGAACGAGACGAAAGAGGGTGAAAGAGAACGAAAAGAGAAGAAGGAGGGTGAAAGAGAGCGAAACGAGACAAAGGAGGGTGAAAGAGAGCGTAACAAGATGAAGGAGGGTGGAAGAGAGCGAAACGAGACGAAGGAGGGTCAAAGAGACCGAAACGAGACGAAGGAGGGTGAAAGAGAGCGAAACGAGATGAAGGAGGGTGAAAGAGAGCGAAACGATGCGAAGGAGGGTGGAAGAGACCTACCCGAGACGAAGGAGGGTGAAAGAGAGTGAAACGAGATGAAGGTGGGTGAAAGAGAGCGAAACGAGAGGAAGAAAGGTGAAAGAGAGCGAAACGAGACGAAGGTGAGTGAAAGAGAGCGAAACGAGACGAAGGAGGGTCAAAGAGGGTGAAACGAGACGAAGGAGGGTGAAACAGGGCGAAGCGAGATGAAGGAGCATGAAAGAGAGCAAAACGAGATGAAGGAGGGTAAAAGAGAGCGAAACGAGACGAAGGAGGGTCACAGAGAGCGAAACGAGATGAAGGAGGGTCAAAGAGGGCGAAAGGAGATGAAGGAGGGTGAAAGAGAGCGAAACGAGGCGAAGGAGGGTGAAAGAGAGCTACCCGAGACGAAGGAGGGTGAAAGAGAGTGAAACGAGATGAAGGTGGGTGAAAGAGAGCGAACCGAGAGGAAGAAAGGTGAAAGAGAGCGAAACGAGACGAAGGAGAGTGAAAGAGAGTGAAACGAGACGAAGGAGGGTCAAAGAGGGTGAAACGAGACAAAGGAGGGTGAAACAGGGCGAAGCGAGACGAAGGAGCATGAAAGAGAGCAAAACGAGATGAAGGAGGGTAAAAGAGAGCGAAACGAGACGAAGGAGGGTCAAAGAGAGCGAAACGAGACGAAGGAGGGTGAAAGAGAGCTAAAGGAGACGAAGGAGGGTCGAAGAGAGCGAAACGAGATGAAGGAGGGTCAAAGAGGGTGAAACGAGACGAAAGAGGGTGAAACAGGGCGAAGCGAGACGAAGGAGCATGAACGAGAGCAAAACGAGATGAAGAGGGGAAAAGAGAGCGAAACGAGACGAAGGAGGGTCAAAGAGAGCGAAACGAGATGAAGGAGGGTCAAAGAGGGCGAAAGGAGACGAAGGAGGGTGAAACAGGGCGAAGCGAGACGAAGGAGCATGAAAGAGAGCGAAACGAGATGAAGGAGGGTAAAAGAGAGCGAAACGAGACGAAAGAGGGTAAAAGAGAGTGAAACGAGATGAAGGAGGGTGAAAGTGAGCGAAAAGAGAGGAAGGAGGGTGAAAGAGAGCGAAACGAGAATAAGGAGGGTGAATGAGAGCGAAACGAGAGGAAGGAGGGTGAAAGAGAGCGAAACGAGACGAAGTAGTGTGAAAGAGAGCGAAACAAGTCGAAGGAGGGTGAAAGAGAGCAAAACAAGACGAAGGAGTGTGAAAGAGAGCGAAACGAGATGACGGAGGGTAAAAGAGACCGAAACGGGACGAAAGAGGGTAAAAGAGAGCGAAACGAGACGATGGAGGGTGAAAGAGAGCGAAACGAGAGAAAGGAGGGTGAAAGAGAGCGAAACGAGAGGAAGGAGGGTGAAAGAGAGTGAAACGAGATGAAGGAGGGTGAATGAGAGCGAAACGAGTGGAAGGAGGGCGAAAGAGAGCGAAACGAGACGAAAGAGGGTAAAAGAGAGTGAAACGAGACGATGGAGGGTGAATGAGAGCGAAACGAGTGGAAGGAGGGTGAAAGAGAGCGAAATGAGACGAAGGAGCGTGAAAAAGAGCGAAACGAGACGAAGGAGGGTGAAAGAGAGCGAAAGGAGACAAAGGTGGGTGAAAGAGAGCGGAACGAGACGGAGCAGGGTGAAAGAGAATGAAAGGAGTCGAAGAAGGGTGAAAGTGAGCGGAACGAGACGAAGGAGGGTGAAAGAGAACGAAACGAGAAGAAGGAGGGTGAAAGAGAGCGAAACGAGACGAAGGAGGGTGAAAGAGAGCGTAACAAGATGAAGGAGGGTGGAAGAGAGCGAAACGAGACGCAGGAGGGTGAAAGAGAGAGAAACGAGACGATGGAGGGTCAAAGAGAGCGAAACGAGACGAAGGAGGGTGAAAGAGAGCGAAACGAGGCGAAGGAGGGTGAAAGGGAGCTACCCGAAACGAAGGAGGGTGAAAGAGAGTGAAACGAGATGAAGGTGGGTGAAAGAGAGCGAAACGAGAGGAAGAAAGGTGAAAGAGAGCGAAACGAGACAAAGGAGATTGAAAGAGAGCGAAAGGAGAAGAAGGAGGGTGAAAGAGAGCGAAATGAGAAGAAGGAGGGTGAAAGAGAGTGGAACGAGACGAAGGAGGGTGAAAGAGACCGAAACGAGACGAAGGAGGGTGAAAGAGAGCGAAACGAGACGAAGGAGGGTGAAAGAGAGCGAAAGGAGACGAAGGAGGGTGAAAGAGAGTGAAACGAGCCAAAGAAGGGAGAAAAAGAGCGAAACGAGACGAAGGAGGATGAAAGAGAGCGAAAGGAGACAAAGGTGTGTGAAAGAGAGCGGAACGAGATGAAGGAGTGTGAAAGAGAGCGAAAGGAGATGAAGGAGGGTGAAAGAGAGCGAAACGAGAGGAAGGAGGGTGAAAGAGAGCGAAACGAGACGAAGTAGGGTGAAAGAAAGCGAAACGAGACGAAGGAGGGTGAAAGAGAGCGAAAGGAGTCGAAGGAGGGTGAAAGAGAGCGGAACGAGACGAAAGAGGGTGAAAGAGAATGAAAAGAGAAGAAGGAGGGTGAAAGAGAGCGAAACGAGACAACGGAGGGTGAAAGAGAGCGTAACAAGATGAGGGAGGGTGGAAGAGAGCGAAACGAGACGAAGGAGGGTCAAAGAGAGCGAAACGAGACGAAGGAGGGTGAAAGAGAGCGAAATGAGATGAAGGAGGGTGAAAGAGAGCGAAACGATGCGAAGGAGGGTGGAAGAGAGCTACCCGAGACGAAGGAGGGTGAAAGAGAGTGAAACGAGATGAAGGTGGGTGAAAGAGAGCAAAACGAGAGGAAGAAAGGTGTAAGAGAGCGAAACGAGACGAAGGTGAGTGAAAGAGAGCGAAACGAGACGAAGGAGGGTCAAAGAGGGTGAAACGAGACGAAGGAGGGTGAAACAGGGCGAAGCGAGACGAAGGAGCATGAAAGAGAGCAAAACGAGATGAAGGAGGGTAAAAGAGAGCGAAACGAGACGAAGGAGGGTCACAGAGAGCGAAACGAGATGAAGGAGTGTCAAAGAGGGCGAAAGGAGATGAAGGAGGGTGAAAGAGAGCGAAACGAGGCGAAGGAGGGTGAAAGAGAGCTACCCGAGACGAAGGAGGGTAAAAGAGAGTGAAACAAGATGAAGGTGGGTGAAAGAGAGCGAAACGAGAGGAAGAAAGGTGAAAGAGTGCGAAACGAGACGAAGGAGAGTGAAAGAGAGTGAAACGAGACGAAGGAGGGTCAAAGAGGGTGAAACGAGACAAAGGAGGGTGAAACAGGGCGAAGCGAGACGAAGGAGCATGAAAGAGAGCAAAACGAGATGAAGGAGGGTAAAAGAGAGCGAAACGAGACGAAGGAGGGTCAAAGAGAGCGAAACGAGACGAAGGAGGGTGAAAGAGAGCTAAAGGAGACGAAGGAGGGTCGAAGAGAGCGAAACGAGATGAAGGAGGGTCAAAGAGGGTGAAACGAGATGAAGGAGGGTCAAAGAGGGCGAAAGGAGACGAAGGAGGGTGAAACAGGGCGAAGTGAGACGAAGGAGCATGAAAGAGAGCGAAACAAGATGAAGGAGGGTAAAAGAGAGCGAAACGAGACGAAAGAGGGTAAAAGAGAGTGAAACGAGATGAAGGAGGGTGAAAGTGAGCGAAAAGAGAGGAAGGAGGGTGAAAGAGAGCGAAACGAGAATAAGGAGGGTGAATGAGAGCGAAACGAGAGGAAGGAGGGTGAAAGGGAGCGAAACGAGACGAAGGAGTGTGAAAGAGAGCGAAACAAGTCGAAGGAGGGTGAAAGAGAGCAAAACAAGACGAAGGAGTGTGAAAGAGAGCGAAACGAGATGACGGAGGGTAAAAGAGACCGAAACGGGACGAAAGAGGGTAAAAGAGAGCGAAACGAGACGATGGAGGGTGAAAGAGAGCGAAACGAGAGAAAGGAGGGTGAAAGAGAGCGAAACGAGAGGAAGGAGGGTGAAAGAGAGTGAAACGAGATGAAGGAGGGTGAATGAGAGCGAAACGAGTGGAAGGAGGGTGAAAGAGAGCGAAACGAGACGAAAGAGGGTAAAAGAGAGTGAAACGAGACGATGGAGGGTGAAAGAGAGCGAAAAGAGAGGAAGGAGGGTGAAAGAGAGTGAAACGAGATGAAGGAGGGTGAATGAGAGCGAAACGAGTGGAAGGAGGGTGAAAGAGAGCGAAATGAGACGAAGGAGCGTGAAAGAGAGCGAAACGAGCCAAAGAAGGGTGAAAAAGAGCGAAACGAGACGAAGGAGGGTGAAAGAGAGCGAAAGGAGACAAAGGTGGGTGAAAGATGGCGGAACGAGACGAAGGAGGGTGAAAGAGAGCGAAAGGAGATGAAGGAGGGTGAAAGAGAGCGAAACGAGAGGAAGGAGGGTGAAAGAGAGCGAAACGAGACGAAGTAGGGTGAAAGAAAGGGAAACGAGACGGAGGAGGGTGAAAGAGAATGAAAGGAGTCGAAGAAGGGTGAAAGAGAGCGGAACGAGACGAAGGAGGGTGAAAGAGAACGAAACGAGAAGAAGGAGGGTGAAAGAGAGCGAAACGAGATGAAGGAGGGTGAAAGAGAGCGTAACAAGATGAAGGAGGGTGGAAGAGAGCGAAACGAGACGAAGGAGGGTGAAAGAGAGAGAAACGAGACGATGGAGGGTCAAAGAGAGCGAAACGAGACGAAGGAGGGTGAAAGAGAGCGAAACGAGACGAAGGAGGGTGAAAGAGAGCGAAACGAGGCGAAGGAGGGTGAAAGGGAGCTACCCGAGACGAAGGAGGGTGAAAGAGAGTGAAACGAGATGAAGGTGGGTGAAAGAGAGCGAAACGAGAGGAAGAAAGGTGAAAGAGAGCGAAACGAGACAAAGGAGATTGAAAGAGAGCGAAAGGAGAAGAAGGAGGGTGAAAGAGAGCGAAACGAGAAGAAGGAGGGTGAAAGAGAGTGGAACGAGACGAAGGAGGGTGAAAGAGACCGAAACGAGACGAAGGAGGGTGAAAGAGAGCAAAACGAGACGAAGGAGGGTGAACGAGAGCGAAAGGAGACGAAGGAGGGTGAAAGAGAGTGAAACGAGATGAAGGTGGGTGAAAGAGATCGAAACAAGACAAAGGAGGGTGAAAGAGACCGAAACGAGACGAAGGAGGGTGAAAGAGAGTGAAACGAGACGAAGGAGGGTGAAAGAGAGCAAAACGAATTGAAGGAGGGTGGAAGAGAGCGAAACGAGACGAAGGAAGGTGAAAGAGAGTGAAATGAGACGAAGGAAGGTGAAAGAGAGCGAAACGAGACCAAAGAGGGTGAAAGAGAGAGAAACGAGACGAAGGAAGGTGAAAGAGAGTGAAACGAGACAAAGGAGGGTGAAAGAGAGCGAAACGAGATGAAGGAGGGTGAAAGAGAGCGAAACGAGACGAAGGAGAGTGAACGAGAGCGAAATGAGACGAAGGAGGGTGAAAGAGAGCGAAACAAGTTGAAGGAGGGTGAAAGAGAGCAAAACAAGACGAAGGAGTGTGAAAGAGAGCGAAACGAGATGAAGGAGGGTAAAAGAGACCGAAACGGGACGAAAGAGGGTAAAAGAGAGCGAAACGAGACGATGGAGGGTGAAAGAGAGCGAAACGAGAGAAAGGAGGGTGAAAGAGAGCGAAACGAGATGATGGGGGGTGAAAGAGAGCGAAACGAGAGGAAGGAGGGTGAAGGAGAGCGGAACGAGACGAAGAAGGGTGAAAGAGAGCGAAACGAGAGGAAGGAGGGTGAAAGAGAGCGAAACGAGACGAAGCAGGGAGAAAGGGAGCAAATCGAGATGAAGGAGGGTGAAGGCGAGAGAAACGAGATGAAGGAGGGTGAAAGAGAGCGAAAAGAGACAAAGGCGGGTCGAACAGAGAGAAACAAGACGAAGGAGGGTGAAAGAGAGCGAAACGAGACGAAGGAGGGTGAAAGAGAGCAAAACGAGACGAAGGAGGGTGAAAGAGAGCGAAAGGAGTCGAAGGAGGGTGAAAGAGAGCGGAACGAGACGAAGGAGGGTGAAAGAGAGCGAAAGGAGACGATGGAGGGTGAAAGAGAGCGAAACGAGAATAAGGAGGGTGAATGAGAGCGAAACGAGAGGAAGGAGGGTGAAAGGGAGCGAAACGAGAATAAGGAGGGTGAATGAGAGCGAAACGAGAGGAAGGAGGGTGAAAGGGAGCGAAACGAGACGAAGGAGTGTGAAAGAGAGCGAAACAAGTCGAAGGAGGGTGAAAGAGAGCAAAACAAGACGAAGGAGTGTGAAAGAGAGCGAAACGAGATGACGGAGGGTAAAAGAGACCGAAACGGGACGAAAGAGGGTAAAAGAGAGCGAAACGAGACGATGGAGGGTGAAAGAGAGCGAAACGAGAGAAAGGAGGGTGAAAGAGAGCGAAACGAGAGGAAGGAGGGTGAAAGAGAGTGAAACGAGATGAAGGAGGGTGAATGAGAGCGAAACGAGTGGAAGGAGGGTGAAAGAGAGCGAAACGAGACGAAAGAGGGTAAAAGAGAGTGAAACGAGACGATGGAGGGTGAAAGAGAGCGAAAAAAGAGGAAGGAGGGGGAAAGAGAGTGAAACGAGATGAAGGAGGGTGAATGAGAGCGAAACGAGTGGAAGGAGGGTGAAAGAGAGCGAAATGAGACGAAGGAGCGTGAAAGAGAGCGAAACGAGCCAAAGAAGGGTGAAAAAGAGCGAAACGAGACGAAGGAGGGTGAAAGAGAGCGAAAGGAGACAAAGGTGGGTGAAAGATGGCGGAACGAGACGAAGGAGGGTGAAAGAGAGCGAAAGGAGATGAAGGAGGGTGAAAGAGAGCGAAACGAGAGGAAGGAGGGTGAAAGAGAGCGAAACGAGACGAAGTAGGGTGAAAGAAAGCGAAACGAGACGGAGGAGGGTGAAAGAGAATGAAAGGAGTCGAAGAAGGGTGAAAGAGAGCGGAACGAGACGAAGGAGGGTGAAAGAGAACGAAACGAGAAGAAGGAGGGTGGAACAGAGCGAAACAAGACGAAGGAGGATGAAAGAGTGCGAAACGAGATGAAGGAGGGTGAAAGAGAGCGAAAGGAGACGAAGGAGAGTGAACAAGAGCGAAATGAGACGAAGGAGGGTGAAAGAGAGCGAAACAAGTCGAAGGAGGGTGAAAGAGAGCGAAACGAGACGAAGGAGTGTGAAAGAGAGCGAAACGAGATGAAGGAGGGTAAAAGAGACCGAAACGGGACGAAAAAGGGTAAAAGAGAGCGAAACGAGACGATGGAGGGTGAAAGAGAGCGAAACGAGAGAAAGGAGGGTGAAAGAGAGCAAAACGAAATGAAGGACGGTGGAAGAGAGCGAAACGAGACGAAGGAGGGTGAAAGAGAGTGAAACGAGATGAAGGAAGGTGACAGAGAGCGAAACGAGGCGAAGGAAGGTGAAAGAGAGCTACCCGAGACGAAGGAGGGTGAAAGAGAGTGAAACGAGATGCAGGTGGGTGAAAGAGAGCGAAACGAGAGGAAGAAAGGTGAAAGAGAACGAAACAAGACGAAGGAGAGTGAAAGAGAGCGAAACGAGAAGAAGGAGGGTGAAAGAGAGCGAAACGAGACGAAGGAGGGTGAAAGAGAGTGGAACGAGATGAAGGAGGGTGGAAGAGACCGAAACGAGACGAAGGAGGGTGAAAGAGAGCGAAACGAGACGAAGGAGGGTGAAAGAGAGCGAAAGGAGACGAAGGAGGGTGAAAGAGAGTGAAACGAGACAAAGGAGGGTGAAAGGGAGCAAAACGAGAATAAGGAGGGTGAAAGAGAGCGAAACGAGATGAAGGAGGGTGAAAGAGAGCGAAACGAGACGAAGGAGGGTGAAAGACGGCGAAACGAGACGAAGGCGGGTGGAACAGAGCGAAACAAGACGAAGGAGGGTGAAAGAGAGCGAAACGAGAGGAAGGAGGGTGAAAGAGAGCGAATCAAGACGAAGGAGGGTGAAAGGGAGCAAATCGAGATGAATGAGGGTGAAAGCGAGAGAAACTAGATGAAGGAGGGTGAAAGAGAGCGAAAAGAGACAAAGGAGGGTGAAAGAGGGCGAAACGAGACGAAGGCGGGTGGAACAGAGCGAAACAAGACGAAGGAGGGTGAAAGAGAGCGAATCGAGACGAAGGAGGGTGAAAGAGAGCAAAACGAGATGAAGGAGGGTGAAAGAGAGCGAAATGAGATGAAGGAGGGTGAAAGAGAGCCAAACGAGACGAAGGAGGGTGAAAGAGGGCGAAACGAGACGAAGGCGGGTGGAACAGAGCGAAACAAGGCGAAGGAGGATGAAAGAGAGCAAAACGAGACGAAGGAGTGTGAAAGAGAGCGAAACGAGACGAAGGAGGGTGAACGAGAGCGAAATGAGACGAAGGAGGGTGAAAGAGAGCGAAACAAGTCGAAGGAGGGTGAAAGAGAGCGAAACGAGACGCAGGAGTGTGAAAGAGAGCGAAACGAGATGAAGGAGGGTAAAAGAGAGCGAAACGAGAGGAAGGAGAGTGCAAGAGAGCGAAACGAGATGATGGAGAGTGAAAGAGAGCGAAACGAGAGAAAGGAGGGTGAAAGAGATCGAAACGAGACGAAGGAGGGTGAAAGAGGGCGAAACGAGAGGAAGGAGCGTGAAAGAGAGCGAAACAAGACGAAGGAGGGTGAAAGGGAGCAAAACAAGATGAAGGAGGGTGAAAGAGAGCGAAACGAGATGAAGGAGGGTGAAAGAGAGCGAAAAGAGACAAAGGAGGGTGAAAGAGGTCAAAACGAGACGAAGGCGGGTGGAACAGAGCGAAACAAGACGAAGGAGTGTGAAAGAGAGCGAAACGAGACGAAGGAGGGTGAAAGAGAGCAAAACGAGACGAAGGAGGATGAAAGAGAGCAAAACGAAATGAAGGAGGGTGGAAGAGAGCGAAACGAGACGAAGGAGGGTGAAAGAGAGTGAAACGAGACGAAGGAAGGTGACAGAGAGTGAAACAAGACGAAGGAAGGTGAAAGAGAGTGAAACGAGACCAAAGAGGGTGAAAGAGAGAGAAACGAGACGAAGGAAGGTGAAAGAGAGCTACCCGAGATGAAGGTGGGTGAAAGAGAGCGAAACGAGAGGAAGAAAGGTGAAAGAGAGCGAAACGAGACGAAGGAGAGTGAAAGAGAGCGAAACGAGAAGAAGGAGGGTGAAAGAGAGCGAAACGAGACGAAGGAGGGTGAAAGAGAGTGGAACGAGACGAAGGAGGGTGAAAGAGACCGAAACGAGACGAAGGAGGGTGAAAGAGAGCGAAACGAGACGAAGGAGGGTGAAAGAGAGCGAAAAGAGACAAAGTAGGGTGAAAGAGGGCGAAACGAGATGAAGGAGGATGAAAGAGAGCAAAACGAGACGAAGGAGGGTGAAAGAGAGCGAAAAGAGACAAAGGAGGGTGAAAGAGAGTGAAACGAGACAAAGGAGGGTGAAAGGGAGCAAAACGAGAATAAGGAGGGTGAAAGAGAGTGAAACGAGATGAAGGAGGGTGAAAGAGAGCGAAACGAGACGAAGGAGGGTGAAAGACGGCGAAACGAGACGAAAGCGGGTGGAACAGAGCGAAACAAGACGAAGGAGGATGAAAGAGTGCGAAACAAGTCGAAGGAGGGTGAAAGAGAGCGAAACGAGACGAAGGAGTGTGAAACAGAGCGAAACGAGATGAAGGAGGGTAAAAGAGACTGAAACGGGACGAAAGAGGGTAAAAGAGAGCGAAACGAGACGATGGAGGGTGAAAGAGAGCGAAACGAGAGAAAGGAGGGTGAAAGAGAGCAAAACGAAATGAAGGACGGTGGAAGAGAGCGAAACGAGACGAAGGAGGGTGAAAGAGAGTGAAACGAGATGAAGGAAGGTGACAGAGAGCGAAACGAGGGGAAGGAAGGTGAAAGAGAGCTACCCGAGACGAAGGAGGGTGAAAGAGAGTGAAACGAGATGAAGGTGGGTGAAAGAGAGCGAAACGAGAGGAAGAAAGGTGAAAGAGAGCGAAACGAGACGAAGGAGAGTGAAAGAGAGCGAAACGAGAAGAAGGAGGGTGAAAGAGAGCGAAACGAGACGAAGGAGGGTGAAAGAGAGTGGAACGAGATGAAGGAGGGTGGAAGAGACCGAAACGAGACGAAGGAGGGTGAAAGAGAGCGAAACGAGACGAAGGAGGGTGAAAGAGAGCGAAAGGAGACGAAGGAGGGTGAAAAAGAGTGAAACGAGACAAAGGAGGGTGAAAGGGAGCAAAACGAGAATCAGGAGGGTGAAAGAGAGCGAAACGAGATGAAGGAGGGTGAAAGAGAGCGAACCGAGACGAAGGAGGGTGAAAGACGGCGAAACGAGATGAAGGCGGGTGGAACAGAGCGAAATAAGACGAAGGAGGATGAAAGAGAGCGAAACGAGATGAAGGAGGGTGAAAGAGAGCGAAACGAGACGAAGGAGAGTGAACGAGAGCGAAATGAGACGAAGGAGGGTGAAAGAGAGCGAAACAAGTCGAAGGAGGGTGAAAGAGAGCGAAACGAGAGGAAGGAGGGTGAAAGAGAGCGAAACGAGACGAAGGAGGGTGAAAGGGAGCAAATCGAGATGAATGAGGGTGAAAGCGAGAGAAACTAGATGAAGGAGGGTGAAAGAGAGCGAAAAGAGACAAAGGAGGGTGAAAGAGGGCGAAACGAGACGAAGGCGGGTGGAACAGAGCGAAACAAGACGAAGGAGGGTGAAAGAGCGAATCGAGACGAAGGAGGGTGAAAGAGAGCAAAACGAGATAAAGGAGGGTGAAAGAGAGCGAAATGAGATGAAGGAGGGTGAAAGAGAGCCAAACGAGACGAAGGAGGGTGAAAGAGGGCGAAACGAGACGAAGGCGGGTGGAACAGAGCGAAACAAGACGAAGGAGGATGAAAGAGAGCAAAACGAGACGAAGGAGGGTGAAAGAGAGCGAAACGAGACGAAGGAGGGTGAACGAGAGCGAAATGAGACGAAGGAGGGTGAAAGAGAGCGAAACAAGTCGAAGGAGGGTGAAAGAGAGCGAAACGAGACGCAGGAGTGTGAAAGAGAGCGAAACGAGATGAAGGAGGGTAAAAGAGAGCGAAACGAGAGGAAGGAGAGTGAAAGAGAGCGAAACGAGATGATGGAGAGTGAAAGAGAGCGAAACGAGAGAAAGGAGGGTCAAAGAGATCGAAACGAGACGAAGGAGGGTGAAAGAGGGCGAAACGAGAGGAAGGAGCGTGAAAGAGAGCGAAACAAGACGAAGGAGGGTGAAAGGGAGCAAAACAAGATGAAGGAGGGTGAAAGAGAGCGAAACGAGATGAAGGAGGGTGAAAGAGAGCGAAAAGAGACAAAGGAGGGTGAAAGAGGTCGAAACGAGACGAAGGCGGGTGGAACAGAGCGAAACAAGACGAAGGAGTGTGAAAGAGAGCGAAACGAGACGAAGGAGGGTGAAAGAGAGCAAAACGAGACGAAGGAGGATGAAAGAGAGCAAAACGAAATGAAGGAGGGTGGAAGAGAGCGAAACGAGACGAAGGAGGGTGAAAGAGAGTGAAACGAGACGAAGGAAGGTGAAAGAGAGTGAAACAAGACGAAGGAAGGTGAAAGAGAGTGAAACGAGACCAAAGAGGGTGAAAGAGAGAGAAACGAGACGAAGGAAGGTGAAAGAGAGTGAAACGAGACAAAGGAGGGTGAAAGGGAGCAAAACGAGATGAAGGAGGGTGAAAGAGAGCGAAACGAGATGAAGGAGGGTGAAAGACGGCGAAACGAGACGAAGGCGGGTGGAACAGAGCGAAACAAGACGAAGGAGGGTGAAAGAGAGTGAAACAAGACGAAGGAGGGTGAAAGAGAGCAAAACGAGACGAAGGAGGGTGAAACAGAGCGAAACGAGATGAACGAGGATGAAAGAGAGCAAAACGAAATGAAGGAGGGTGGAAGAGAGCGAAACGAGACGAAGGAGGGTGAAAGAGAGTGAAACGAGATGAAGGAAGGTGACAGAGAGCGAAACGAGGCGAAGGAAGGTGAAAGAGAGCTACCCGAGATGAAGGTGGGTGAAAGAGAGCGAAACGAGAGGAAGAAAGGTGAAAGAGAGCGAAACGAGACGAAGGAGAGTGAAAGAGAGCGAAACGAGAAGAAGGAGGGTGAAAGAGAGCGAAACGAGACGAAGGAGGGTGAAAGAGAGTGGAACGAGACGAAGGAGGGTGAAAGAGACCGAAACGAGACGAAGGAGGGTGAAAGAGAGCGAAACGAGACGAAGGAGGGTGAAAGAGAGCGAAAAGAGACAAAGGAGGGTGAAAGAGGGCGAAACGAGACGAAGGCGGGTGGAACAGAGCGAAACAAGACGAAGGAGGGTGAAAGAGAGCGAAACGAGACGAAGGAGGGTGAAAGAGAGCAAAACGAGACGAAGGAGGGTGAAAGAGAGCGAAACGAGATGAAGGAGGGTGAAAGAGAGCCAAACGAGACGAAGGAGGGTGAAAGAGGGCGAAACGAGACGAAGGCGGGTGGAACAGAGCGAAACAAGACGAAGGAGGATGAAAGAGAGCAAAACGAGACGAAGGAGGGTGAAAGAGAGCGAAAAGAGACAAAGGAGGGTGAAAGAGAGTGAAACGAGACAAAGGAGGGTGAAAGGGAGCAAAACGAGAATAAGGAGGGTGAAAGAGAGTGAAACGAGATGAAGGAGGGTGAAAGAGAGCGAAACGAGACGAAGGAGGGTGAAAGACGGCGAAACGAGACGAAAGCGGGTGGAACAGAGCGAAACAAGACGAAGGAGGATGAAAGAGTGCGAAACGAGTTGAAGGAGGGTGAAAGAGAGCGAAAGGAGACGAAGGAGAGTGAACAAGAGCGAAATGAGACGAAGGAGGGTGAAAGAGAGCGAAACAAGTCGAAGGAGGGTGAAAGAGAGCGAAACGAGACGAAGGAGTGTGAAAGAGAGCGAAACGAGATGAAGGAGGGTAAAAGAGACCGAAACGGGACGAAAGAGGGTAAAAGAGAGCGAAACGAGACGATGGAGGGTGAAAGAGAGCGAAACGAGAGAAAGGAGGGTGAAAGAGAGCAAAACGAAATGAAGGACGGTGGAAGAGAGCGAAACGAGACGAAGGAGGGTGAAAGAGAGTGAAACGAGATGAAGGAAGGTGACAGAGAGCGAAACGAGGCGAAGGAAGGTGAAAGAGAGCTACCCGAGACGAAGGAGGGTGAAAGAGAGTGAAACGAGATGAAGGTGGGTGAAAGAGAGCGAAACGAGAGGAAGAAAGGTGAAAGAGAGCGAAACGAGACGAAGGAGAGTGAAAGAGAGCGAAACGAGAAGAAGGAGGGTGAAAGTGAGCGAAACGAGACGAAGGAGGGTGAAAGAGAGTGGAACGAGATGAAGGAGGGTGGAAGAGACCGAAACGAGACGAAGGAGGGTGAAAGAGAGCGAAACGAGACGAAGGAGGGTGAAAGAGAGCGAAAGGAGACGAAGGAGGGTGAAAAAGAGTGAAACGAGACAAAGGAGGGTGAAAGGGAGCAAAACGAGAATAAGGAGGGTGAAAGAGAGCGAAACGAGATGAAGGAGGGTGAAAGAGAGCGAAACGAGACGAAGGAGAGTGAACGAGAGCGAAACGAGACGAAGCAGGGTGAAAGAGAGTGAAACGAGATGAAGGAAGGTGACAGAGAGCGAAACGAGGCGAAGGAAGGTGAAAGAGAGCTACCCGAGATGAAGGTGGGTGAAAGAGAGCGAAACGAGAGGAAGAAAGGTGAAAGAGAGCGAAACGAGACGAAGGAGAGTGAAAGAGAGCGAAACGAGAAGAAGGAGGGTGAAAGAGAGCGAAACGAGACGAAGGAGGGTGAAAGAGAGTGGAACGAGACGAAGGAGGGTGAAAGAGACCGAAACGAGACGAAGGAGGGTGAAAGAGAGCGAAACGAGACGAAGGAGGGTGAAAGAGAGCGAAAAGAGACAAAGGAGGGTGAAAGAGGGCGAAACGAGACGAAGGCGGGTGGAACAGAGCGAAACAAGACGAAGGAGGGTGAAAGAGAGCGAAACGAGACGAAGGAGGGTGAAAGAGAGCAAAACGAGACGAAGGAGGGTGAAAGAGAGCGAAACGAGATGAAGGAGGGTGAAAGAGAGCCAAACGAGACGAAGGAGGGTGAAAGAGGGCGAAACGAGACGAAGGCGGGTGGAACAGAGCGAAACAAGACGAAGGAGGATGAAAGAGAGCAAAACGAGACGAAGGAGGGTGAAAGAGAGCGAAAAGAGACAAAGGAGGGTGAAAGAGAGTGAAACGAGACAAAGGAGGGTGAAAGGGAGCAAAACGAGAATAAGGAGGGTGAAAGAGAGTGAAACGAGATGAAGGAGGGTGAAAGAGAGCGAAACGAGACGAAGGAGGGTGAAAGACGGCGAAACGAGACGAAAGCGGGTGGAACAGAGCGAAACAAGACGAAGGAGGATGAAAGAGTGCGAAACGAGATGAAGGACGGTGGAAGAGAGCGAAACGAGACGAAGGAGGGTGAAAGAGAGTGAAACGAGATGAAGGAAGGTGACAGAGAGCGAAACGAGGCGAAGGAAGGTGAAAGAGAGCTACCCGAGACGAAGGAGGGTGAAAGAGAGTGAAACGAGATGAAGGTGGGTGAAAGAGAGCGAAACGAGAGGAAGAAAGGTGAAAGCGAGCGAAACGAGACGAAGGAGAGTGAAAGAGAGCGAAACGAGAAGAAGGAGGGTGAAAGAGAGCGAAACGAGACGAAGGAGGGTGAAAGAGAGTGGAACGAGATGAAGGAGGGTGGAAGAGACCGAAACGAGACGAAGGAGGGTGAAAGAGAGCGAAACGAGACGAAGGAGGGTGAAAGAGAGCGAAAGGAGACGAAGGAGGGTGAAAAAGAGTGAAACGAGACAAAGGAGGGTGAAAGGGAGCAAAACGAGAATAAGGAGGGTGAAAGAGAGCGAAACGAGATGAAGGAGGGTGAAAGAGAGCGAAACGAGACGAAGGAGGGTGAAAGACGGCGAAACGAGATGAAGGCGGGTGGAACAGAGCGAAATAAGACGAAGGAGGATGAAAGAGAGCGAAACGAGATGAAGGAGGGTGAAAGAGAGCGAAACGAGACGAAGGAGAGTGAACGAGAGCGAAATGAGACGAAGGAGGGTGAAAGAGAGCGAAACAAGTCGAAGGAGGGTGAAAGAGAGCGAAACGAGAGGAAGGAGGGTGAAAGAGAGCGAAACGAGACGAAGGAGGGTGAAAGGGAGCAAATCGAGATGAATGAGGGTGAAAGCGAGAGAAACTAGATGAAGGAGGGTGAAAGAGAGCGAAAAGAGACAAAGGAGGGTGAAAGAGGGCGAAACGAGACGAAGGCGGGTGGAACAGAGCGAAACAAGACGAAGGAGGGTGAAAGAGCGAATCGAGACGAAGGAGGGTGAAAGAGAGCAAAACGAGATGAAGGAGGGTGAAAGAGAGCGAAATGAGATGAAGGAGGGTGAAAGAGAGCCAAACGAGACGAAGGAGGGTGAAAGAGGGCGAAACGAGACAAAGGCGGGTGGAACAGAGCGAAACAAGACGAAGGAGGATGAAAGAGAGCAAAACGAGACGAAGGAGGGTGAAAGAGAGCGAAACGAGACGAAGGAGGGTGAACGAGAGCGAAATGAGACGAAGGAGGGTGAAAGAGAGCGAAACAAGTCGAAGGAGGGTGAAAGAGAGCGAAACGAGACGCAGGAGTGTGAAAGAGAGCGAAACGAGATGAAGGAGGGTAAAAGAGAGCGAAACGAGATGAAGGAGGGTGAAAGAGAGCGAAAAGAGACAAAGGAGGGTGAAAGAGGACGAAACGAGACGAAGGCGGGTGGAACAGAGCGAAACAAGACGAAGGAGGGTGAAAGAGAGTGAAACAAGACGAAGGAGGGTGAAAGAGAGCAAAACGAGACGAAGGAGGGTGAAACAGAGCGAAACGAGATGAACGAGGATGAAAGAGAGCAAAACGAAATGAAGGAGGGTGGAAGAGAGCGAAACGAGACGAAGGAGGGTGAAAGAGAGTGAAACGAGATGAAGGAAGGTGACAGAGAGCGAAACGAGGCGAAGGAAGGTGAAAGAGAGCTACCCGAGACGAAGGAGGGTGAAAGAGAGTGAAACGAGATGAAGGTGGGTGAAAGAGAGCGAAACGAGAGGAAGAAAGGTGAAAGAGAACGAAACGAGACGAAGGAGGGTGAAAGAGAGCGAAAAGAGACAAAGGAGGGTGAAAGAGGGCGAAACGAGACGAAGGCGGGTGGAACAGAGCGAAACAAGACGAAGGAGGGTGAAAGAGAGCGAAACGAGACGAAGGAGGGTGAAAGAGAGCAAAACGAGTCGAAGGAGGGTGAAAGAGAGCGAAACGAGATGAAGGAGGGTGAAAGAGAGCCAAACGAGACGAAGGAGGGTGAAAGAGAGCGAAAAGAGACAAAGGAGGGTGAAAGAGAGTGAAACGAGACAAAGGAGGGTGAAAGGGAGCAAAACGAGAATAAGGAGGGTGAAAGAGAGTGAAACGAGATGAAGGAGGGTGAAAGAGAGCGAAACGAGACGAAGGAGGGTGAAAGACGGCGAAACGAGACGAAAGCGGGTGGAACAGAGCGAAACAAGACGAAGGAGGATGAAAGAGTGCAAAACGAGATGAAGGAGGGTGAAAGAGAGCGAAAGGAGACGAAGGAGAGTGAACAAGAGCGAAATGAGACGAAGGAGGGTGAAAGAGAGCGAAACAAGTCGAAGGAGGGTGAAAGAGAGCGAAACGAGACGAAGGAGTGTGAAAGAGAGCGAAACGAGATGAAGGAGGGTAAAAGAGACCGAAACGGGACGAAAAAGGGTAAAAGAGAGCGAAACGAGACGATGGAGGGTGAAAGAGAGCGAAACGAGAGAAAGGAGGGTGAAAGAGAGCAAAACGAAAGGAAGGACGGTGGAAGAGAGCGAAACGAGACGAAGGAGGGTGAAAGAGAGTGAAACGAGATGAAGGAAGGTGACAGAGAGCGAAACGAGGCGAAGGAAGGTGAAAGAGAGCTACCCGAGACGAAGGAGGGTGAAAGAGAGTGAAACGAGATGAAGGTGGGTGAAAGAGAGCGAAACGAGAGGAAGAAAGGTGAAAGAGAGCGAAACGAGACGAAGGAGAGTGAAAGAGAGCGAAACGAGAAGAAGGAGGGTGAAACAGAACGAAACGAGACGAAGGAGGGTGAAAGAGAGTGGAACGAGATGAAGGAGGGTGGAAGAGACCGAAACGAGACGAAGGAGGGTGAAAGAGAGCGAAACGAGACGAAGGAGGGTGAAAGAGAGCGAAAGGAGACGAAGGAGGGTGAAAGAGAGTGAAACGAGACAAAGGAGGGTGAAAGGGAGCAAAACGAGAATAAGGAGGGTGAAAGAGAGCGAAACGAGATGAAGGAGGGTGAAAGAGAGCGAAACGAGACGAAGGAGGGTGAAAGACGGCGAAACGAGACGAAGGCGGGTGGAACAGAGCGAAACAAGACGAAGGAGGATGAAAGAGAGCGAAACGAGATGAAGGAGGGTGAAAGAGAGCGAAACGAGACGAAGGAGAGTGAACGAGAGCGAAATGAGACGAAGGAGGGTGAAAGAGAGCGAAACAAGTCGAAGGAGGGTGAAAGAGAGCGAAACGAGAGGAAGGAGGGTGAAAGAGAGCGAAACGAGACGAAGGAGGGTGAAAGGGAGCAAATCGAGATGAATGAGGGTGAAAGCGAGAGAAACTAGATGAAGGAGGGTGAAAGAGAGCGAAATGAGACAAAGGAGGGTGAAAGAGGGCGAAACGAGACAAAGGCGGGTGGAACAGAGCGAAACAAGACGAAGGAGGGTGAAAGAGAGCGAATCGAGACGAAGGAGGGTGAAAGAGAGCAAAACGAGATGAAGGAGGGTGAAAGAGAGCGAAATGAGATGAAGGAGGGTGAAAGAGAGCCAAACGAGACGAAGGAGGGTGAATGAGGGCGAAACGAGACGAAGGCGAGTGGAACAGAGCGAAACAAGGCGAAGGAGGATGATAGAGAGCAAAACGAGACGAAGGAGGGTGAAAGAGAGCGAAACGAGACGAAGGAGGGTGAACGAGAGCGAAATGAGACGAAGGAGGGTGAAAGAGAGCGAAACAAGTCGAAGGAGGGTGAAAGAGAGCGAAACGAGACGCAGGAGTGTGAAAGAGAGCGAAACGAGATGAAGGAGGGTAAAAGAGAGCGAAACGAGAGGAAGGAGAGTGAAAGAGAGCGAAACGAGATGATGGAGAGTGAAAGAGAGCGAAACGAGAGAAAGGAGGGTGAAAGAGATCGAAACGAGACGAAGGAGGGTGAAAGAGGGCGAAACGAGAGGAAGGAGCGTGAAAGAGAGCGAAACAAGACGAAGGAGGGTGAAAGGGAGCAAATCGAGATGAATGAGGGTGAAAGCGAGAGAAACTAGATGAAGGAGGGTGAAAGAGAGCGAAAAGAGACAAAGGAGGGTGAAAGAGGGCGAAACGAGACGAAGGCGGGTGGAACAGAGCGAAACAAGACGAAGGAGGGTGAAAGAGAGCGAATCGAGACGAAGGAGGGTGAAAGAGAGCAAAACGAGATGAAGGAGGGTGAAAGAGAGCGAAATGAGATGAAGGAGGGTGAAAGAGAGCCAAACGAGACGAAGGAGGGTGAAAGAGGGCGAAACGAGACGAAGGCGGGTGGAACAGAGCGAAACAAGGCGAAGGAGGATGAAAGAGAGCAAAACGAGACGAAGGAGGGTGAAAGAGAGCGAAACGAGACGAAGGAGGGTGAACGAGAGCGAAATGAGACGAAGGAGGGTGAAAGAGAGCGAAACTAGTCGAAGGAGGGTGAAAGAGAGCGAAACGAGACGCAGGAGTGTGAAAGAGAGCGAAACGAGATGAAGGAGGGTAAAAGAGAGCGAAACGAGAGGAAGGAGAGTGAAAGAGAGCGAAACGAGATGATGGAGAGTGAAAGAGAGCGAAACGAGAGAAAGGAGGGTGAAAGAGATCGAAACGAGACGAAGGAGGGTGAAAGAGGGCGAAATGAGAGGAAGGAGCGTGAAAGAGAGCGAAACAAGACGAAGGAGGGTGAAAGGGAGCAAAACAAGATGAAGGAGGGTAAAAGAGAGCGAAACGAGATGAAGGACGGTGAAAGAGAGCGAAAAGAGACAAAGGAGGGTGAAAGAGGTCGAAACGAGACGAAGGCGGGTGGAACAGAGCGAAACAAGACGAAGGAGTGTGAAAGAGAGCGAAACGAGACGAAGGAGGGTGAAAGAGAGCAAAACGAGACGAAGGAGGATGAAAGAGAGCAAAATGAAATGAAGGAGGGTGAAAGAGAGCGAAATGAGATGAAGGAGGGTGAAAGAGAGCCAAACGAGACGAAGGAGGGTGAATGAGGGCGAAACGAGACGAAGGCGAGTGGAACAGAGCGAAACAAGGCGAAGGAGGATGATAGAGAGCAAAACGAGACGAAGGAGGGTGAAAGAGAGCGAAACGAGACGAAGGAGGGTGAACGAGAGCGAAATGAGACGAAGGAGGGTGAAAGAGAGCGAAACAAGTCGAAGGAGGGTGAAAGAGAGCGAAACGAGACGCAGGAGTGTGAAAGAGAGCGAAACGAGATGAAGGAGGGTAAAAGAGAGCGAAACGAGAGGAAGGAGAGTGAAAGAGAGCGAAACGAGATGATGGAGAGTGAAAGAGAGCGAAACGAGAGAAAGGAGGGTGAAAGAGATCGAAACGAGACGAAGGAGGGTGAAAGAGGGCGAAACGAGAGGAAGGAGCGTGAAAGAGAGCGAAACAAGACGAAGGAGGGTGAAAGGGAGCAAATCGAGATGAATGAGGGTGAAAGCGAGAGAAACTAGATGAAGGAGGGTGAAAGAGAGCGAAAAGAGACAAAGGAGGGTGAAAGAGGGCGAAACGAGACGAAGGCGGGTGGAACAGAGCGAAACAAGACGAAGGAGGGTGAAAGAGAGCGAATCGAGACGAAGGAGGGTGAAAGAGAGCAAAACGAGATGAAGGAGGGTGAAAGAGAGCGAAATGAGATGAAGGAGGGTGAAAGAGAGCCAAACGAGACGAAGGAGGGTGAAAGAGGGCGAAACGAGACGAAGGCGGGTGGAACAGAGCGAAACAAGGCGAAGGAGGATGAAAGAGAGCAAAACGAGACGAAGGAGGGTGAAAGAGAGCGAAACGAGACGAAGGAGGGTGAACGAGAGCGAAATGAGACGAAGGAGGGTGAAAGAGAGCGAAACTAGTCGAAGGAGGGTGAAAGAGAGCGAAACGAGACGCAGGAGTGTGAAAGAGAGCGAAACGAGATGAAGGAGGGTAAAAGAGAGCGAAACGAGAGGAAGGAGAGTGAAAGAGAGCGAAACGAGATGATGGAGAGTGAAAGAGAGCGAAACGAGAGAAAGGAGGGTGAAAGAGATCGAAACGAGACGAAGGAGGGTGAAAGAGGGCGAAATGAGAGGAAGGAGCGTGAAAGAGAGCGAAACAAGACGAAGGAGGGTGAAAGGGAGCAAAACAAGATGAAGGAGGGTAAAAGAGAGCGAAACGAGATGAAGGACGGTGAAAGAGAGCGAAAAGAGACAAAGGAGGGTGAAAGAGGTCGAAACGAGACGAAGGCGGGTGGAACAGAGCGAAACAAGACGAAGGAGTGTGAAAGAGAGCGAAACGAGACGAAGGAGGGTGAAAGAGAGCAAAACGAGACGAAGGAGGATGAAAGAGAGCAAAATGAAATGAAGGAGGGTGGAAGAGAGCGAAACGAGACGAAGGAGGGTGAAAGAGAGTGAAACGAGACGAAGGAAGGTGACAGAGAGTGAAACAAGACGAAGGAAGGTGAAAGAGAGTGAAACGAGACCAAAGAGGGTGAAAGAGAGAGAAACGAGACGAAGGAAGGTGAAAGAGAGTGAAACGAGACAAAGGAGGGTGAAAGGGAGCAAAACGAGATGAAGGAGGGTGAAAGAGAGCGAAACGAGACGAAGGAGGGTGAAAGACGGCGAAACGAGACGAAGGCGGGTGGAACAGAGCGAAACAAGACGAAGGAGGATGAAAGAGAGCGAAACGAGATGAAGGACGGTGAAAGAGAGCGAAACGAGACGAAGGAGAGTGAACGAGAGCGAAATGAGACGAAGGAGGGTGAAAGAGAGCGAAACAAGTCGAAGGAGGGTGAAAGAGAGCGAAACGAGACGAAAGAGTGTGAAAGAGAGCGAAACGAGATGAAGGAGGGTAAAAGAGACCGAAACGGGACGAAAGAGGGTAAAAGAGAGCGAAACGAGACGATGGAGGGTGAAAGACAGCGAAACGAGAGGAAGGAGGGTGAAGGAGAGCGGAACGAGACGAAGAAGGGTGAAAGAGAGCGAAACGAGAGGAAGGAGGGTGGAACAGAGCGAAACAAGACGAAGGAGGATGAAAGAGAGCAAAACGAGACGAAGGAGGGTGAAAGAGAGCGAAACGAGACGAAGGAGGATGAACGAGAGCGAAATGAGACGAAGGAGGGTGAAAGAGAGCAAAACGAGACGAAGGAGGGTGAAAGAGAGCGAAACGAGATGAAGGAGGGTGAAAGAGAGCGAAACGAGAGGAAGGAGGGTGAAAGTGAGCGAAACGAGACGAAAGAGGGTGAAAGAGAGCGAAACGAGACGAAGGAGGGTGAAAGAGAGCAAAACGAGATGAAGGAGGGTGAAAGAGAGCGAAACGAGATGAAGGAGGGTGAAAGAGAGCCAAACGAGACGAAGGAGGGTGAAAGAGGGCGAAACGAGACGAAGGCGGGTGGAACAGAGCGAAACAAGACGAAGGAGGATGAAAGAGAGCAAAACGAGACGAAGGAGGGTGAAAGAGAGCGAAACGAGACGAAGGAGGGTGAACGAGAGCGAAATGAGACGAAGGAGGGTGAAAGAGAGCGAAACAAGTTGAAGGAGGGTGAAAGAGAGCGAAACGAGACGCAGGAGTGTGAAAGAGAGCGAAACGAGATGAAGGAGGGTAAAAGAGAGCGAAACGAGAGGAAGGAGAGTGAAAGAGAGCGAAACGAGGTGATGGAGAGTGAAAGAGAGCGAAACGAGAGGAAGGAGGGTGAAAGAGAGCGAAACGAGACGAAGGAGGGTGAAAGAGAGCGAAACGAGAGGAAGGAGCGTGAAAGAGAGCGAAACAAGACGAAGGAGGGTGAAAGGGAGCAAAACAAGATGAAGGTGGGTGAAAGAGAGCGAAACGAGATGAAGGAAGGTGAAAGAGAGCGAAAAGAGACAAAGGAGGGTGAAAGAGGTCGAAACGAGATGAAGGCGGGTGGAACAGAGCGAAACAAGACGAAGGAGGGTGAAAGAGAGCGAAACAAGACGAAGGTGGGTGAAAGAGAGCAAAACGAGACGAAGGAGGGTGAAACAGCGAAACGAGACGAAGGAGGATGAAAGAGAGCAAAACGAAATGAAGGAGGGTGGAAGAGAGCGAAACGAGACGAAGGAGGGTGAAAGAGAGTGAAACGAGATGAAGGAAGGTGACAGAGAGCGAAACGAGGCGAAGGAAGGTGAAAGAGAGCTACCCGAGACGAAGGAGGGTGAAAGAGAGTGAAACGAGATGAAGGTGGGTGAAAGAGAGCGATACGAGAGGAAGAAAGGTGAAAGAGAGCTACCCGAGACGAAGGAGAGTGAAAGAGAGCGAAACGAGAAGAAGGAGGGTGAAAGAGAGCGAAACGAGACGAAGGAGGGTGAAAGAGAGCGAAAAGAGACAAAGGAGGGTGAAAGAGGGCGAAACGAGACGAAGGCGGGTGGAACAGAGCGAAACAAGACGAAGGAGGGTGAAAGAGAGCGAAACGAGACGAAGGAGGGTGAAAGAGAGCAAAACGAGACGAAGGAGGGTGAAAGAGAGCGAAACGAGATGAAGGAGGGTGAAAGAGAGCCAAACGAGACGAAGGAGGGTGAAAGATGGCGAAACGAGACGAAGGCGGGTGGAACAGAGCGAAACAAGACGAAGGAGGATGAAAGAGAGCAAAACGAGACGAAGGAGGGTGAAAGAGAGCGAAACGAGACGAAGGAGGGTGAACGAGAGCGAAATGAGACGAAGGAGGGTGAAAGAGAGCAAAACAAGTTGAAGGAGGGTGAAAGAGAGCGAAACGAGACGCAGGAATGTGAAAGAGAGCGAAACGAGACGAAGGAGGGTGAAAGAGAGCGAAACGAGAGGAAGGGGCGTGAAAGAGAGCGAAACAAGACGAAGGAGGGTGAAAGGGAGCAAAACAAGATGAAGGTGGGTGAAAGAGAGCGAAACGAGATGAAGGAGGGTGAAAGAGAGCGAAAAGAGACAAAGGAGGGTGAAAGAGGTCGAAACGAGAAGAAGGCGGGTGGAACAGAGCGTAACAAGACGAAGGAGGGTGAAAGAGGGCGAAACAAGACGAAGGAGGGAGAAAGAGAGCAAAACGAGACGAAGGAGGGTGAAACAGAGCGAAACGAGACGAAGGAGGATGAAAGAGAGCAAAACGAAATGAAGGAGGGTGGAAGAGAGCGAAACGAGACGAAGGAGGGTGAAAGAGAGTGAAACGAGATGAAGGAAGGTGACAGAGAGCGAAACGAGGCGAAGGAAGGTGAAAGAGAGCTACCCGAGACGAAGGAGAGTGAAAGAGAGCGAAAAGAGAAGAAGGAGGGTGAAAGAGAGCGAAACGAGACGAAGGAGGGTGAAAGAGAGTGGAACGAGACGAAGGAGGGTGAAAGAGACCGAAACGAGACGAAGGAGGGTGAAATAGAGCGAAACGAGACGAAGGAGGGTGAAAGAGAGCGAAAGGAGACGAAGGAGGGTGAAAGAGAGTGAAACGAGACAAAGGAGGGTGAAAGGGAGCAAAACAAGAATAAGGAGGGTGAAAGAGAGCAAAACGAGATGAAGGAGGGTGAAAGAGAGCGAAACGAGACGAAGGAGGATGAAAGAGAGCAAAACGAAATGAAGGAGGGTGGAAGAGAGCGAAACGAGACGAAGGAGGGTGAAAGAGAGTGAAACGAGACGAAGGAAGGTGACAGAGAGTGAAACAAGACGAAGGAAGGTGAAAGAGAGTGAAACGAGACCAAAGAGGGTGAAAGAGAGAGAAACGAGACGAAGGAAGGTGAAAGAGAGTGAAACGAGACAAAGGAGGGTGAAAGGGAGCAAAACGAGATGAAGGAGGGTGAAAGAGAGCGAAACGAGACGAAGGAGGGTGAAAGACGGCGAAACGAGACGAAGGCGGGTGGAACAGAGCGAAACAAGACGAAGGAGGATGAAAGAGAGCGAAACGAGATGAAGGAGGGTGAAAGAGAGCGAAATGAGACGAAGGAGAGTGAACGAGAGCGAAATGAGACGAAGGAGGGTGAAAGAGAGCGAAACAAGTCGAAGGAGGGTGAAAGAGAGCGAAACGAGACGAAAGAGTGTGAAAGAGAGCGAAACGAGATGAAGGAGGGTAAAAGAGACCGAAACGGGACGAAAGAGGGTAAAAGAGAGCGAAACGAGACGATGGAGGGTGATAGACAGCGAAACAAGAGGAAGGAGGGTGAAGGAGAGCGGAACGAGACGAAGAAGGGTGAAAGAGAGCGAAACGAGAGGAAGGAGGGTGGAACAGAGCGAAACAAGACGAAGGAGGATGAAAGAGAGCAAAACGAGACGAAGGAGGGTGAAAGAGAGCGAAACGAGACGAAGGAGGATGAACGAGAGCGAAATGAGACGAAGGAGGGTGAAAGAGAGCGAAAAGAGACAAAGGAGGGTGAAAGAGGGCGAAACGAGACGAAGGAGGGTGGAAGAGGGCGAAACGAGGCGAAGGCGGGTGGAACAGAGCGAAACAAGACGAAGGAGGATGAAAGAGAGCAAAACGAGACGAAGGAGGGTGAAAGAGAGCAAAACGAGACGAAGGAGGGTGAACGAGAGCGAAATGAGACGAAGGAGGGTGAAAGAGAGCGAAACAAGTTGAAGGTGGGTGAAAGAGAGCGAAACGAGAGGAAGAAAGGTGAAAGAGAACGAAACGAGACGAAGGAGGGTGAAAGAGAGCGAAAAGAGACAAAGGAGGGTGAAAGAGGGCGAAACGAGACGAAGGCGGGTGGAACAGAGCGAAACAAGACGAAGGAGGGTGAAAGAGAGCGAAACGAGACGAAGGAGGGTGAAAGAGAGCAAAACGAGTCGAAGGAGGGTGAAAGAGAGCGAAACGAGATGAAGGAGGGTGAAAGAGAGCCAAACGAGACGAAGGAGGGTGAAAGAGAGCGAAAAGAGACAAAGGAGGGTGAAAGAGAGTGAAACGAGACAAAGGAGGGTGAAAGGGAGCAAAACGAGAATAAGGAGGGTGAAAGAGAGTGAAACGAGATGAAGGAGGGTGAAAGAGAGCGAAACGAGACGAAGGAGGGTGAAAGACGGCGAAACGAGACGAAAGCGGGTGGAACAGAGCGAAACAAGACGAAGGAGGATGAAAGAGTGCAAAACGAGATGAAGGAGGGTGAAAGAGAGCGAAAGGAGACGAAGGAGAGTGAACAAGAGCGAAATGAGACGAAGGAGGGTGAAAGAGAGCGAAACAAGTCGAAGGAGGGTGAAAGAGAGCGAAACGAGACGAAGGAGTGTGAAAGAGAGCGAAACGAGATGAAGGAGGGTAAAAGAGACCGAAACGGGACGAAAAAGGGTAAAAGAGAGCGAAACGAGACGATGGAGGGTGAAAGAGAGCGAAACGAGAGAAAGGAGGGTGAAAGAGAGCAAAACGAAAGGAAGGACGGTGGAAGAGAGCGAAACGAGACGAAGGAGGGTGAAAGAGAGTGAAACGAGATGAAGGAAGGTGACAGAGAGCGAAACGAGGCGAAGGAAGGTGAAAGAGAGCTACCCGAGACGAAGGAGGGTGAAAGAGAGTGAAACGAGATGAAGGTGGGTGAAAGAGAGCGAAACGAGAGGAAGAAAGGTGAAAGAGAGCGAAACGAGACGAAGGAGAGTGAAAGAGAGCGAAACGAGAAGAAGGAGGGTGAAACAGAACGAAACGAGACGAAGGAGGGTGAAAGAGAGTGGAACGAGATGAAGGAGGGTGGAAGAGACCGAAACGAGACGAAGGAGGGTGAAAGAGAGCGAAACGAGACGAAGGAGGGTGAAAGAGAGCGAAAGGAGACGAAGGAGGGTGAAAGAGAGTGAAACGAGACAAAGGAGGGTGAAAGGGAGCAAAACGAGAATAAGGAGGGTGAAAGAGAGCGAAACGAGATGAAGGAGGGTGAAAGAGAGCGAAACGAGACGAAGGAGGGTGAAAGACGGCGAAACGAGACGAAGGCGGGTGGAACAGAGCGAAACAAGACGAAGGAGGATGAAAGAGAGCGAAACGAGATGAAGGAGGGTGAAAGAGAGCGAAACGAGACGAAGGAGAGTGAACGAGAGCGAAATGAGACGAAGGAGGGTGAAAGAGAGCGAAACAAGTCGAAGGAGGGTGAAAGAGAGCGAAACGAGAGGAAGGAGGGTGAAAGAGAGCGAAACGAGACGAAGGAGGGTGAAAGGGAGCAAATCGAGATGAATGAGGGTGAAAGCGAGAGAAACTAGATGAAGGAGGGTGAAAGAGAGCGAAATGAGACAAAGGAGGGTGAAAGAGGGCGAAACGAGACAAAGGCGGGTGGAACAGAGCGAAACAAGACGAAGGAGGGTGAAAGAGAGCGAATCGAGACGAAGGAGGGTGAAAGAGAGCAAAACGAGATGAAGGAGGGTGAAAGAGAGCGAAATGAGATGAAGGAGGGTGAAAGAGAGCCAAACGAGACGAAGGAGGGTGAATGAGGGCGAAACGAGACGAAGGCGAGTGGAACAGAGCGAAACAAGGCGAAGGAGGATGATAGAGAGCAAAACGAGACGAAGGAGGGTGAAAGAGAGCGAAACGAGACGAAGGAGGGTGAACGAGAGCGAAATGAGACGAAGGAGGGTGAAAGAGAGCGAAACAAGTCGAAGGAGGGTGAAAGAGAGCGAAACGAGACGCAGGAGTGTGAAAGAGAGCGAAACGAGATGAAGGAGGGTAAAAGAGAGCGAAACGAGAGGAAGGAGAGTGAAAGAGAGCGAAACGAGATGATGGAGAGTGAAAGAGAGCGAAACGAGAGAAAGGAGGGTGAAAGAGATCGAAACGAGACGAAGGAGGGTGAAAGAGGGCGAAACGAGAGGAAGGAGCGTGAAAGAGAGCGAAACAAGACGAAGGAGGGTGAAAGGGAGCAAATCGAGATGAATGAGGGTGAAAGCGAGAGAAACTAGATGAAGGAGGGTGAAAGAGAGCGAAAAGAGACAAAGGAGGGTGAAAGAGGGCGAAACGAGACGAAGGCGGGTGGAACAGAGCGAAACAAGACGAAGGAGGGTGAAAGAGAGCGAATCGAGACGAAGGAGGGTGAAAGAGAGCAAAACGAGATGAAGGAGGGTGAAAGAGAGCGAAATGAGATGAAGGAGGGTGAAAGAGAGCCAAACGAGACGAAGGAGGGTGAAAGAGGGCGAAACGAGACGAAGGCGGGTGGAACAGAGCGAAACAAGGCGAAGGAGGATGAAAGAGAGCAAAACGAGACGAAGGAGGGTGAAAGAGAGCGAAACGAGACGAAGGAGGGTGAACGAGAGCGAAATGAGACGAAGGAGGGTGAAAGAGAGCGAAACTAGTCGAAGGAGGGTGAAAGAGAGCGAAACGAGACGCAGGAGTGTGAAAGAGAGCGAAACGAGATGAAGGAGGGTAAAAGAGAGCGAAACGAGAGGAAGGAGAGTGAAAGAGAGCGAAACGAGATGATGGAGAGTGAAAGAGAGCGAAACGAGAGAAAGGAGGGTGAAAGAGATCGAAACGAGACGAAGGAGGGTGAAAGAGGGCGAAATGAGAGGAAGGAGCGTGAAAGAGAGCGAAACAAGACGAAGGAGGGTGAAAGGGAGCAAAACAAGATGAAGGAGGGTAAAAGAGAGCGAAACGAGATGAAGGACGGTGAAAGAGAGCGAAAAGAGACAAAGGAGGGTGAAAGAGGTCGAAACGAGACGAAGGCGGGTGGAACAGAGCGAAACAAGACGAAGGAGTGTGAAAGAGAGCGAAACGAGACGAAGGAGGGTGAAAGAGAGCAAAACGAGACGAAGGAGGATGAAAGAGAGCAAAATGAAATGAAGGAGGGTGAAAGAGAGCGAAATGAGATGAAGGAGGGTGAAAGAGAGCCAAACGAGACGAAGGAGGGTGAATGAGGGCGAAACGAGACGAAGGCGAGTGGAACAGAGCGAAACAAGGCGAAGGAGGATGATAGAGAGCAAAACGAGACGAAGGAGGGTGAAAGAGAGCGAAACGAGACGAAGGAGGGTGAACGAGAGCGAAATGAGACGAAGGAGGGTGAAAGAGAGCGAAACAAGTCGAAGGAGGGTGAAAGAGAGCGAAACGAGACGCAGGAGTGTGAAAGAGAGCGAAACGAGATGAAGGAGGGTAAAAGAGAGCGAAACGAGAGGAAGGAGAGTGAAAGAGAGCGAAACGAGATGATGGAGAGTGAAAGAGAGCGAAACGAGAGAAAGGAGGGTGAAAGAGATCGAAACGAGACGAAGGAGGGTGAAAGAGGGCGAAACGAGAGGAAGGAGCGTGAAAGAGAGCGAAACAAGACGAAGGAGGGTGAAAGGGAGCAAATCGAGATGAATGAGGGTGAAAGCGAGAGAAACTAGATGAAGGAGGGTGAAAGAGAGCGAAAAGAGACAAAGGAGGGTGAAAGAGGGCGAAACGAGACGAAGGCGGGTGGAACAGAGCGAAACAAGACGAAGGAGGGTGAAAGAGAGCGAATCGAGACGAAGGAGGGTGAAAGAGAGCAAAACGAGATGAAGGAGGGTGAAAGAGAGCGAAATGAGATGAAGGAGGGTGAAAGAGAGCCAAACGAGACGAAGGAGGGTGAAAGAGGGCGAAACGAGACGAAGGCGGGTGGAACAGAGCGAAACAAGGCGAAGGAGGATGAAAGAGAGCAAAACGAGACGAAGGAGGGTGAAAGAGAGCGAAACGAGACGAAGGAGGGTGAACGAGAGCGAAATGAGACGAAGGAGGGTGAAAGAGAGCGAAACTAGTCGAAGGAGGGTGAAAGAGAGCGAAACGAGACGCAGGAGTGTGAAAGAGAGCGAAACGAGATGAAGGAGGGTAAAAGAGAGCGAAACGAGAGGAAGGAGAGTGAAAGAGAGCGAAACGAGATGATGGAGAGTGAAAGAGAGCGAAACGAGAGAAAGGAGGGTGAAAGAGATCGAAACGAGACGAAGGAGGGTGAAAGAGGGCGAAATGAGAGGAAGGAGCGTGAAAGAGAGCGAAACAAGACGAAGGAGGGTGAAAGGGAGCAAAACAAGATGAAGGAGGGTAAAAGAGAGCGAAACGAGATGAAGGACGGTGAAAGAGAGCGAAAAGAGACAAAGGAGGGTGAAAGAGGTCGAAACGAGACGAAGGCGGGTGGAACAGAGCGAAACAAGACGAAGGAGTGTGAAAGAGAGCGAAACGAGACGAAGGAGGGTGAAAGAGAGCAAAACGAGACGAAGGAGGATGAAAGAGAGCAAAATGAAATGAAGGAGGGTGGAAGAGAGCGAAACGAGACGAAGGAGGGTGAAAGAGAGTGAAACGAGACGAAGGAAGGTGACAGAGAGTGAAACAAGACGAAGGAAGGTGAAAGAGAGTGAAACGAGACCAAAGAGGGTGAAAGAGAGAGAAACGAGACGAAGGAAGGTGAAAGAGAGTGAAACGAGACAAAGGAGGGTGAAAGGGAGCAAAACGAGATGAAGGAGGGTGAAAGAGAGCGAAACGAGACGAAGGAGGGTGAAAGACGGCGAAACGAGACGAAGGCGGGTGGAACAGAGCGAAACAAGACGAAGGAGGATGAAAGAGAGCGAAACGAGATGAAGGACGGTGAAAGAGAGCGAAACGAGACGAAGGAGAGTGAACGAGAGCGAAATGAGACGAAGGAGGGTGAAAGAGAGCGAAACAAGTCGAAGGAGGGTGAAAGAGAGCGAAACGAGACGAAAGAGTGTGAAAGAGAGCGAAACGAGATGAAGGAGGGTAAAAGAGACCGAAACGGGACGAAAGAGGGTAAAAGAGAGCGAAACGAGACGATGGAGGGTGAAAGACAGCGAAACGAGAGGAAGGAGGGTGAAGGAGAGCGGAACGAGACGAAGAAGGGTGAAAGAGAGCGAAACGAGAGGAAGGAGGGTGGAACAGAGCGAAACAAGACGAAGGAGGATGAAAGAGAGCAAAACGAGACGAAGGAGGGTGAAAGAGAGCGAAACGAGACGAAGGAGGATGAACGAGAGCGAAATGAGACGAAGGAGGGTGAAAGAGAGCAAAACGAGACGAAGGAGGGTGAAAGAGAGCGAAACGAGATGAAGGAGGGTGAAAGAGAGCGAAACGAGAGGAAGGAGGGTGAAAGTGAGCGAAACGAGACGAAAGAGGGTGAAAGAGAGCGAAACGAGACGAAGGAGGGTGAAAGAGAGCAAAACGAGATGAAGGAGGGTGAAAGAGAGCGAAACGAGATGAAGGAGGGTGAAAGAGAGCCAAACGAGACGAAGGAGGGTGAAAGAGGGCGAAACGAGACGAAGGCGGGTGGAACAGAGCGAAACAAGACGAAGGAGGATGAAAGAGAGCAAAACGAGACGAAGGAGGGTGAAAGAGAGCGAAACGAGACGAAGGAGGGTGAACGAGAGCGAAATGAGACGAAGGAGGGTGAAAGAGAGCGAAACAAGTTGAAGGAGGGTGAAAGAGAGCGAAACGAGACGCAGGAGTGTGAAAGAGAGCGAAACGAGATGAAGGAGGGTAAAAGAGAGCGAAACGAGAGGAAGGAGAGTGAAAGAGAGCGAAACGAGGTGATGGAGAGTGAAAGAGAGCGAAACGAGAGGAAGGAGGGTGAAAGAGAGCGAAACGAGACGAAGGAGGGTGAAAGAGAGCGAAACGAGAGGAAGGAGCGTGAAAGAGAGCGAAACAAGACGAAGGAGGGTGAAAGGGAGCAAAACAAGATGAAGGTGGGTGAAAGAGAGCGAAACGAGATGAAGGAAGGTGAAAGAGAGCGAAAAGAGACAAAGGAGGGTGAAAGAGGTCGAAACGAGATGAAGGCGGGTGGAACAGAGCGAAACAAGACGAAGGAGGGTGAAAGAGAGCGAAACAAGACGAAGGTGGGTGAAAGAGAGCAAAACGAGACGAAGGAGGGTGAAACAGCGAAACGAGACGAAGGAGGATGAAAGAGAGCAAAACGAAATGAAGGAGGGTGGAAGAGAGCGAAACGAGACGAAGGAGGGTGAAAGAGAGTGAAACGAGATGAAGGAAGGTGACAGAGAGCGAAACGAGGCGAAGGAAGGTGAAAGAGAGCTACCCGAGACGAAGGAGGGTGAAAGAGAGTGAAACGAGATGAAGGTGGGTGAAAGAGAGCGATACGAGAGGAAGAAAGGTGAAAGAGAGCTACCCGAGACGAAGGAGAGTGAAAGAGAGCGAAACGAGAAGAAGGAGGGTGAAAGAGAGCGAAACGAGACGAAGGAGGGTGAAAGAGAGCGAAAAGAGACAAAGGAGGGTGAAAGAGGGCGAAACGAGACGAAGGCGGGTGGAACAGAGCGAAACAAGACGAAGGAGGGTGAAAGAGAGCGAAACGAGACGAAGGAGGGTGAAAGAGAGCAAAACGAGACGAAGGAGGGTGAAAGAGAGCGAAACGAGATGAAGGAGGGTGAAAGAGAGCCAAACGAGACGAAGGAGGGTGAAAGATGGCGAAACGAGACGAAGGCGGGTGGAACAGAGCGAAACAAGACGAAGGAGGATGAAAGAGAGCAAAACGAGACGAAGGAGGGTGAAAGAGAGCGAAACGAGACGAAGGAGGGTGAACGAGAGCGAAATGAGACGAAGGAGGGTGAAAGAGAGCAAAACAAGTTGAAGGAGGGTGAAAGAGAGCGAAACGAGACGCAGGAATGTGAAAGAGAGCGAAACGAGACGAAGGAGGGTGAAAGAGAGCGAAACGAGAGGAAGGGGCGTGAAAGAGAGCGAAACAAGACGAAGGAGGGTGAAAGGGAGCAAAACAAGATGAAGGTGGGTGAAAGAGAGCGAAACGAGATGAAGGAGGGTGAAAGAGAGCGAAAAGAGACAAAGGAGGGTGAAAGAGGTCGAAACGAGAAGAAGGCGGGTGGAACAGAGCGTAACAAGACGAAGGAGGGTGAAAGAGGGCGAAACAAGACGAAGGAGGGAGAAAGAGAGCAAAACGAGACGAAGGAGGGTGAAACAGAGCGAAACGAGACGAAGGAGGATGAAAGAGAGCAAAACGAAATGAAGGAGGGTGGAAGAGAGCGAAACGAGACGAAGGAGGGTGAAAGAGAGTGAAACGAGATGAAGGAAGGTGACAGAGAGCGAAACGAGGCGAAGGAAGGTGAAAGAGAGCTACCCGAGACGAAGGAGAGTGAAAGAGAGCGAAAAGAGAAGAAGGAGGGTGAAAGAGAGCGAAACGAGACGAAGGAGGGTGAAAGAGAGTGGAACGAGACGAAGGAGGGTGAAAGAGACCGAAACGAGACGAAGGAGGGTGAAATAGAGCGAAACGAGACGAAGGAGGGTGAAAGAGAGCGAAAGGAGACGAAGGAGGGTGAAAGAGAGTGAAACGAGACAAAGGAGGGTGAAAGGGAGCAAAACAAGAATAAGGAGGGTGAAAGAGAGCAAAACGAGATGAAGGAGGGTGAAAGAGAGCGAAACGAGACGAAGGAGGATGAAAGAGAGCAAAACGAAATGAAGGAGGGTGGAAGAGAGCGAAACGAGACGAAGGAGGGTGAAAGAGAGTGAAACGAGACGAAGGAAGGTGACAGAGAGTGAAACAAGACGAAGGAAGGTGAAAGAGAGTGAAACGAGACCAAAGAGGGTGAAAGAGAGAGAAACGAGACGAAGGAAGGTGAAAGAGAGTGAAACGAGACAAAGGAGGGTGAAAGGGAGCAAAACGAGATGAAGGAGGGTGAAAGAGAGCGAAACGAGACGAAGGAGGGTGAAAGACGGCGAAACGAGACGAAGGCGGGTGGAACAGAGCGAAACAAGACGAAGGAGGATGAAAGAGAGCGAAACGAGATGAAGGAGGGTGAAAGAGAGCGAAATGAGACGAAGGAGAGTGAACGAGAGCGAAATGAGACGAAGGAGGGTGAAAGAGAGCGAAACAAGTCGAAGGAGGGTGAAAGAGAGCGAAACGAGACGAAAGAGTGTGAAAGAGAGCGAAACGAGATGAAGGAGGGTAAAAGAGACCGAAACGGGACGAAAGAGGGTAAAAGAGAGCGAAACGAGACGATGGAGGGTGATAGACAGCGAAACAAGAGGAAGGAGGGTGAAGGAGAGCGGAACGAGACGAAGAAGGGTGAAAGAGAGCGAAACGAGAGGAAGGAGGGTGGAACAGAGCGAAACAAGACGAAGGAGGATGAAAGAGAGCAAAACGAGACGAAGGAGGGTGAAAGAGAGCGAAACGAGACGAAGGAGGATGAACGAGAGCGAAATGAGACGAAGGAGGGTGAAAGAGAGCGAAAAGAGACAAAGGAGGGTGAAAGAGGGCGAAACGAGACGAAGGAGGGTGGAAGAGGGCGAAACGAGGCGAAGGCGGGTGGAACAGAGCGAAACAAGACGAAGGAGGATGAAAGAGAGCAAAACGAGACGAAGGAGGGTGAAAGAGAGCAAAACGAGACGAAGGAGGGTGAACGAGAGCGAAATGAGACGAAGGAGGGTGAAAGAGAGCGAAACAAGTTGAAGGAGGGTGAAAGAGAGCGAAACGAGACGCAGGAGTGTGAAAGAGTGCGAAACGAGATGAAGGAGGGTAAAAGAGAGCGAAACGAGATGATGGAGAGTGAAAGAGAGCGAAACGAGAGGAAGGAGGGTGAAAGTGAGCGAAAAGAGACAAAGGAGGATGAAAGAGAGCAAAACGAAATGAAGGAGGGTGGAAGAGAGCGAAACGAGACGAAGGAGGGTGAAAGAGAGTGAAACTAGATGAAGGAAGGTGAAAGAGAGTGAAACGAGATGAAGGAAGGTGAAAGAGAGCGAAACGAGAGGAACAAAGGTGAAAGAGAGCGAAACGAGAAGAAGGAGGGTGAAAGAGAGCGAAACGAGACGAAGGAGGGTGAAAGAGACCGAAACGAGATGAACGAGGATGAAAGAGAGCAAAACGAAATGAAGGAGGGTGAAAGAGAGCGAAACGAGACGAAGGAGGGTGAAAGAGAGTGAAACGAGATGAAGGAAGGTGAAAGAGAGCGAAACGAGAGGAAGAAAGGTGAAAGAGAGCGAAACGAGACGAAGGAGAGTGAAAGAGAGCGAAACGAGAAGAAGGAGGGTGAAAGAGAGCGAAACGAGACGAAGGAGGGTGAAACAGAGTGGAACGAGACGAAGGAGGGTGAAAGAGACCGAAACGAGACGAAGGAGGGTGAAAGAGAGCGAAACGAGACGAAGGAGGGTGAAAGAGAGCGAAAAGATACAAAGGAGGGTGAAAGAGGGCGAAACGAGACGAAGGCGGGTGGAACAGAGCGAAACAAGACGAAGGAGGGTGAAAGAGAGCGAAACGAGACGAAGGAGGGTGAAAGAGAGCAAAACGAGACGAAGGAGGGTGAAAGAGAGCGAAACGAGATGAAGGAGGGTGAAAGAGAGCCAAACGAGACGAAGGAGGGTGAAAGATGGCGAAACGAGACGAAGGCGGGTGGAACAGAGCGAAACAAGACGAAGGAGGATGAAAGAGAGCAAAACGAGACGAAGGAGGGTGAAAGAGAGCGAAACGAGACGAAGGAGGGTGAACGAGAGCGAAATGAGACGAAGGAGGGTGAAAGAGAGCGAAACAAGTTGAAGGAGGGTGAAAGAGAGCGAAACGAGGAGCAGGAATGTGAAAGAGAGCGAAACGAGATGAAGGAGGGTAAAAGAGAGCGAAACGAGAGGAAGGAGAGTGAAAGAGAGCGAAACGAGATGATGGAGAGTGAAAGAGAGCGAAACGAGAGGAAGGAGGGTGAAAGAGAGCGAAACGAGACGAAGGAGGGTGAAAGATAGCGAAACGAGAGGAAGGAGCGTGAAAGAGAGCGAAACAAGACGAAGGAGGGTGAAAGGGAGCAAAACAAGATGAAGGTGGGTGAAAGAGAGCGAAACGAGATGAAGGAGGGTGAAAGAGAGCGAAAAGAGACAAAGGAGGGTGAAAGAGGTCGAAACGAGACGAAGGCGGGTGGAACAGAGCGAAACAAGACGAAGGAGGGTGAAAGAGGGCGAAACAAGACGAAGGAGGGAGAAAGAGAGCAAAACGAGACGAAGGAGGGTGAAACAGAGCGAAACGAGACGAACGAGGATGAAAGAGAGCAAAACGAAATGAAGGAGGGTGGAAGAGAGCGAAACAAGACGAAGGAGGGTGAAAGAGAGTGAAACGAGATGAAGGAAGGTGACAGAGAGCGAAACGAGGCGAAGGAAGGTGAAAGAGAGCTACCCGAGACGAAGGAGAGTGAAAGAGAGCGAAACGAGAAGAAGGAGGGTGAAAGAGAGCGAAACGAGACAAAGGAGGGTGAAAGAGAGTGGAACGAGACGAAGGAGGGTGAAAGAGACCGAAACGAGACGAAGGAGGGTGAAATAGAGCGAAACGAGACGAAGGAGGGTGAAAGAGAGCGAAAGGAGACGAAGGAGGGTGAAAGAGAGTGAAACGAGACAAAGGAGGGTGAAAGGGAGCAAAACAAGAATAAGAAGGGTGAAAGAGAGCAAAACGAGATGAAGGAGGGTGAAAGAGAGCGAAACGAGATGAAGGAGGATGAAAGAGAGCAAAACGAAATGAAGGAGGGTGGAAGAGAGCGAAACGAGACGAACGAGGATGAAAGAGAGCAAAACGAAATGAAGGAGGGTGGAAGAGAGCGAAACGAGACGAAGGAGGGTGAAAGAGAGTGAAACGAGATGAAGGAAGGTGACAGAGAGCGAAACGAGGCGAAGGAAGGTGAAAGAGAGCTACCCGAGACGAAGGAGAGTGAAAGAGAGCGAAACGAGAAGAAGGAGGGTGAAAGAGAGCGAAACGAGACAAAGGAGGGTGAAAGAGAGTGGAACGAGACGAAGGAGGGTGAAAGAGACCGAAACGAGACGAAGGAGGGTGAAATAGAGCGAAACGAGACGAAGGAGGGTGAAAGAGAGCGAAAGGAGACGAAGGAGGGTGAAAGAGAGTGAAACGAGACAAAGGAGGGTGAAAGGGAGCAAAACAAGAATAAGGAGGGTGAAAGAGAGCAAAACGAGATGAAGGAGGGTGAAAGAGAGCGAAACGAGACGAAGGAGGATGAAAGAGAGCAAAACGAAATGAAGGAGGGTGGAAGAGAGCGAAACGAGACGAAGGAGGGTGAAAGAGAGTGAAACGAGACGAAGGAAGGTGACAGAGAGTGAAACAAGACGAAGGAAGGTGAAAGAGAGTGAAACGAGACCAAAGAGGGTGAAAGAGAGAGAAACGAGACGAAGGAAGGTGAAAGAGAGTGAAACGAGACAAAGGAGGGTGAAAGGGAGCAAAACGAGATGAAGGAGGGTGAAAGAGAGCGAAACGAGACGAAGGAGGGTGAAAGACGGCGAAACGAGACGAAGGCGGGTGGAACAGAGCGAAACAAGACGAAGGAGGATGAAAGAGAGCGAAACGAGATGAAGGAGGGTGAAAGAGAGCGAAACGAGACGAAGGAGAGTGAACGAGAGCGAAATGAGACGAAGGAGGGTGAAAGAGAGCGAAACAAGTCGAAGGAGGGTGAAAGAGAGCGAAACGAGACGAAAGAGTGTGAAAGAGAGCGAAACGAGATGAAGGAGGGTAAAAGAGACCGAAACGGGACAAAAGAGGGTAAAAGAGAGCGAAACGAGACGATGGAGGGTGAAAGACAGCGAAACGAGAGGAAGGAGGGTGAAGGAGAGCGGAACGAGACGAAGAAGGGTGAAAGAGAGCGAAACGAGAGGAAGGAGGGTGGAACAGAGCGAAACAAGACGAAGGAGGATGAAAGAGAGCAAAACGAGACGAAGGAGGGTGAAAGAGAGCGAAACGAGTCAAAGGAGGATGAACGAGAGCGAAATGAGACGAAGGAGGGTGAAAAAGAGCGAAAAGAGACAAAGGAGGGTGAAAGAGGGCGAAACGAGACAAAGGAGGGTGAAAGAGGGCGAAACGAGATGAAGGCGGGTGAAAGAGAGTGAAACGAGATGAAGGAAGGTGAAAGAGAGCGAAACGAGAGGAAGAAAGGTGAAAGAGAGCGAAACGAGACGAAGGAGAGTGAAAGAGAGCGAAACGAGAAGAAGGAGGGTGAAAGAGAGCGATACGAGACGAAGGAGGGTGAAACAGAGTGGAACGAGACGAAGGAGGGTGAAAGAGACCGAAACGAGACGAAGGAGGGTGAAAGAGAGCGAAACGAGACGAAGGAGGGTGAAAGAGAGCGAAAAGAGACAAAGGAGGGTGAAAGAGGGCGAAACGAGACGAAGGCGGGTGGAACAGAGCGAAACAAGACGAAGGAGGGTGAAAGAGAGCGAAACGAGACGAAGGAGGGTGAAAGAGAGCAAAACGAGACGAAGGAGGGTGAAAGAGAGCGAAACGAGATGAAGGAGGGTGAAAGAGAGCCAAACGAGACGAAGGAGGGTGAAAGATGGCGAAACGAGACGAAGGCGGGTGGTACAGAGCGAAACAAGACGAAGGAGGATGAAAGAGAGCAAAACGAGACGAAGGAGGGTGAAAGAGAGCGAAACGAGACGAAGGAGGGTGAACGAGAGCGAAATGAGACGAAGGAGGGTGAAAGAGAGCGAAACAAATTGAAGGAGGGTGAAAGAGAGCGAAACGAGACGCAGGAATGTGAAAGAGAGCGAAACGAGATGAAGGTGGGTAAAAGAGAGCGAAACGAGAGGAAGGAGAGTGAAAGAGAGCGAAACGAGATGATGGAGAGTGAAAGAGAGCGAAACGAGAGGAAGGAGGGTGAAAGAGAGCGAAACGAGACGAAGGAGGGTGAAAGATAGCGAAACGAGAGGAAGGAGCGTGAAAGAGAGCGAAACAAGACGAAGGAGGGTGAAAGGGAGCAAAACAAGATGAAGGTGGGTGAAAGAGAGCGAAACGAGATGAAGGAGGGTGAAAGAGAGCGAAAAGAGACAAAGGAGGGTGAAAGAGGTCGAAACGAGACGAAGGCGGGTGGAACAGAGCGAAACAAGACGAAGGAGGGTGAAAGAGGGCGAAACAAGACGAAGGAGGGAGAAAGAGAGCAAAACGAGACGAAGGAGGGTGAAACAGAGCGAAACGAGACGAAGGAGGATGAAAGAGAGCAAAACGAAATGAAGGAGGGTGGAAGAGAGCGAAACGAGACGAAGGAGGGTGAAAGAGAGTGAAACGAGATGAAGGAAGGTGACAGAGAGCGAAACGAGGCGAAGGCAGGTGAAAGAGAGCTACCCGAGACGAAGGAGAGTGAAAGAGAGCGAAACGAGAAGAAGGAGGGTGAAAGAGAGCGAAACGAGACAAAGGAGGGTGAAAGAGAGTGGAACGAGACGAAGGAGGGTGAAAGAGACCGAAACGAGACGAAGGAGGGTGAAATAGAGCGAAACGAGACGAAGGAGGGTGAAAGAGAGCGAAAGGAGACGAAGGAGGGTGAAAGAGAGTGAAACGAGACAAAGGAGGGTGAAAGGGAGCAAAACAAGAATAAGGAGGGTGAAAGAGAGCAAAACGAGATGAAGGAGGGTGAAAGAGAGCGAAACGAGACGAAGGAGGATGAAAGAGAGCAAAACGAAATGAAGGAGGGTGGAAGAGAGCGAAACGAGACGAAGGAGGGTGAAAGAGAGCGAAACGAGACGAAGGAAGGTGACAGAGAGTGAAACAAGACGAAGGAAGGTGAAAGAGAGTGAAACGAGACCAAAGAGGGTGAAAGAGAGAGAAACGAGACGAAGGAAGGTGAAAGAGAGTGAAACGAGACAAAGGAGGGTGAAAGGGAGCAAAACGAGATGAAGGAGGGTGAAAGAGAGCGAAACGAGACGAAGGAGGGTGAAAGACGGCGAAACGAGACGAAGGCGGGTGGAACAGAGCGAAACAAGACGAAGGAGGATGAAAGAGAGCGAAACGAGATGAAGGAGGGTGAAAGAGAGCGAAACGAGACGAAGGAGAGTGAACGAGAGCGAAATGAGACGAAGGAGGGTGAAAGAGAGCGAAACAAGTCGAAGGAGGGTGAAAGAGAGCGAAACGAGACGAAAGAGTGTGAAAGAGAGCGAAACGAGATGAAGGAGGGTAAAAGAGACCGAAACGGGACAAAAGAGGGTAAAAGAGAGCGAAACGAGACGATGGAGGGTGAAAGACAGCGAAACGAGAGGAAGGAGGGTGAAGGAGAGCGGAACGAGACGAAGAAGGGTGAAAGAGAGCGAAACGAGAGGAAGGAGGGTGGAACAGAGCGAAACAAGACGAAGGAGGATGAAAGAGAGCAAAACGAGACGAAGGAGGGTGAAAGAGAGCGAAACGAGTCAAAGGAGGATGAACGAGAGCGAAATGAGACGAAGGAGGGTGAAAAAGAGCGAAAAGAGACAAAGGAGGGTGAAAGAGGGCGAAACGAGACAAAGGAGGGTGAAAGAGGGCGAAACGAGACGAAGGCGGGTGGAACAGAGCGAAACAAGACGAAGGAGGATGAAAGAGAGCAAAACGAGACGAAGGAGGGTGAAAGAGAGCGAAACGAGACGAAGGAGGGTGAACGAGAGCGAAATGAGACGAAGGAGGGTGAAAGAGAGCGAAACAAGTTGAAGGAGGGTGAAAGAGAGCGAAACGAGACGCAGGAGTGTGAAAGAGTGCGAAACGAGATGAAGGAGGGTAAAAGAGAGCGAAACGAGAGGAAGGAGAGTGAAAGAGAGCGAAACGAGATGATGGAGAGTGAAAGAGAGCGAAACGAGAGGAAGGAGGGTGAAAGTGAGCAAAACGAGACGAAGGAGGGTGAAAGAGAGCGAAACGAGAAGAAGGAGGGTGAAAGAGAGCAAAACGAGACGAAGGAGGGTGAAAGAGAGCGAAACGAGATGAAGGAGGGTGAAAGAGAGCCAAACGAGACGAAGGAGGGTGAAAGAGGGCGAAACGAGAGGAAGGCGGGTGGAACAGAGCGAAACAAGACGAAGGAGGATGAAAGAGAGCAAAACGAGACGAAGGAGGGTGAAAGAGAGCGAAACGAGACGAAGGAGGGTGAACGAGAGCGAAATGAGACAAAGGAGGGTGAAAGAGAGCGAAACAAGTTGAAGGAGGGTGAAAGAGAGCGAAACGAGACGCAGGAGTGTGAAAGAGAGCGAAACGAGATGAAGGAGGGTAAAAGAGAGCGAAACGAGAGGAAGGAGAGTGAAAGAGAGCGAAACGAGGTGATGGAGAGTGAAAGAGAGGGAAACGAGAGGAACGAGGGTGAAAGAGAGCGAAACGAGACGAAGGAGGGTGAAAGAGAGCGAAACGAGAGGAAGGAGCGTGAAACAGAGCGAAACAAGACGAAGGAGGGTGAAAGGGAGCAAAACAAGATGAAGGTGGGTGAAAGAGAGCGAAACGAGATGAAGGAGGGTGAAAGAGAGCGAAAAGAGACAAAGGAGGGTGAAAGAGGTCGAAACGAGATGAAGGCGGGTGGAACAGAGCGAAACAAGACGAAGGAGGGTGAAAGAGAGCGAAACAAGACGAAGGAGGGTGAAAGAGAGCAAAACGAGACGAAGGAGGGTGAAACATCGAAACGAGACGAAGGAGGATGAAAGAGAGCAAAACTAAATGAAGGAGGGTGGAAGAGAGCGAAACGGACGAAGGAGGGTGAAAGAGAGTGAAACGAGATGAAGGAAGGTGACAGAGAGCGAAACGAGGCGAAGGAAGGTGAAAGAGAGCTAACTGAGACGAAGGAGGGTGAAAGAGAGTGAAACGAGATGAAGGTGGGTGAAAGAGAGCGAAACGAGAGGAAGAAAGGTGAAAGAGAGCTACCCGAGACGAAGGAGAGTGAAAGAGAGCGAAACGAGAAGAAGGAGGGAGAAAGAGAGCGAAACGAGATGAACGAGGATGAAAGAGAGCAAAACGAAATGAAGGAGGGTGAAAGAGAGCGAAACGAGACGAAGGAGGGTGAAAGAGAGTGAAACGAGACGAAGGAGGGTGAAACAGAGTGAAACGAGATGAACGAGGATGAAAGAGAGCAAAACGAAATGAAGGAGGGTGAAAGAGAGTGAAACGAGATGAAGGAAGGTGAAAGAGAGCGAAACGAGAGGAAGAAAGGTGAAAGAGAGCGAAACGAGACGAAGGAGAGTGAAAGAGAGCGAAACGAGAAGAAGGAGGGTGAAAGAGAGCGAAACGAGACGAAGGAGGGTGAAAGAGACCGAAACGAGATGAACGAGGATGAAAGAGAGCAAAACGAAATGAAGGAGGGTGAAAGAGAGCGAAATGAGATGAAGGAGGGTGAAAGAGAGTGAAACGAGATGAAGGAAGGTGAAAGAGAGCGAAACGAGAGGAAGAAAGGTGAAAGAGAGCGAAACGAGACGAAGGAGAGTGAAAGAGAGCGAAACGAGAAGAAGGAGGGTGAAAGAGAGCGAAACGAGATGAAGGAGGGTGAAACAGAGTGGAACGAGACGAAGGAGGGTGAAAGAGACCGAAACGAGACGAAGGAGGGTGAAAGAGAGCGAAACGAGACGAAGGAGGGTGAAAGAGAGCGAAAAGAGACAAAGGAGGGTGAAAGAGGGCGAAACGAGACGAAGGCGGGTGGAACAGAGCGAAACAAGACGAAGGAGGGTGAAAGAGAGCGAAACGAGACGAAGGAGGGTGAAAGAGAGCAAAACGAGACGAAGGAGGGTGAAAGAGAGCGAAACGAGATGAAGGAGGGTGAAAGAGAGCCAAACGAGACGAAGGAGGGTGAAAGATGGCGAAACGAGACGAAGGCGGGTGGAACAGAGCGAAACAAGTCGAAGGAGGATGAAAGAGAGCAAAACGAGACGAAGGAGGGTGAAAGAGAGCGAAACGAGACGAAGGAGGGTGAACGAGAGCGAAATGAGACGAAGGAGGGTGAAAGAGAGCGAAACAAGTTGTAGGAGGGTGAAAGAGAGCGAAACGAGACGCAGGAATGTGAAGAGAGCGAAACGAGATGAAGGAGGGTAAAAGAGAGCGAAACGAGAGGAAGGAGAGTGAAAGAGAGCGAAACGAGATGATGGAGAGTGAAAGAGAGCGAAACGAGAGGAAGGAGGGTGAAAGAGAGCGAAACGAGACGAAGGAGGGTGAAAGAGAGCGAAACGAGAGGAAGGAGCGTGAAAGAGAGCGAAACAAGACGAAGGAGGGTGAAAGGGAGCAAAACAAGATGAAGGTGGGTGAAAGAGAGCGAAACGAGATGAAGGAGGGTGAAAGAGAGCGAAAAGAGACAAAGGAGGGTGAAAGAGGTCGAAACGAGACGAAGGCGGGTGGAACAGAGCGAAACAAGACGAAGGAGGGTGAAAGAGGGCGAAACAAGACGAAGGAGGGAGAAAGAGAGCAAAACGAGACGAAGGAGGGTGAAACAGAGCGAAACGAGACGAACGAGGATGAAAGAGAGCAAAACGAAATGAAGGAGGGTGGAAGAGAGCGAAACGAGACGAAGGAGGGTGAAATAGAGCGAAAGGAGTCTAAGGAGGGTGAAAGAGAGTGGAACGAGACGAAGGAGGGTGAAAGAGACCGAAACAAGACGAAGGAGGGTGAAAGTGAATGAATCGAGACAAAGGAGGGTGAAAGAGAGCGAAATGAGAGGAAGGAGGGTCAAAGAGAGCGAAACGAGATGAAGGAAGGTGACAGAGAGCGAAACGAGGCGAAGGAAGGTGAAAGAGAGCTACCCGAGACGAAGGAGAGTGAAAGAGAGCGAAACGAGAAGAAGGAGGGTGAAAGAGAGCGAAACGAGACAAAGGAGGGTGAAAGAGAGTGGAACGAGACGAAGGAGGGTGAAAGAGACCGAAACGAGACGAAGGAGGGTGAAATAGAGCGAAACGAGACGAAGGAGGGTGAAAGAGAGCGAAAGGAGACGAAGGAGGGTGAAAGAGAGTGAAACGAGACAAAGGAGGGTGAAAGGGAGCAAAACAAGAATAAGGAGGGTGAAAGAGAGCAAAACGAGATGAAGGAGGGTGAAAGAGAGCGAAACGAGACGAAGGAGGGTGAAAGACGGCGAAACGAGAGGAAGGAGAGTGAAAGAGAGCGAAACGAGATGATGGAGAGTGAAAGAGAGCGAAACGAGAGGAAGGAGTGTGAAAGAGAGCGAAACAAGACGAAGGAGGGTGAAAGGGAGCAAAACAAGATGAAGGAGGGTGAAAGAGAGCGAAACGAGATGAAGGAGGGTGAAAGAGAGCGAAAAGAGACAAAGGAGGGTGAAAGAGGTCGAAACGAGACGAAGGCGGGTGGAACAGAGCGAAACAAGACGAAGGAGGGTGAAAGAGAGCGAAACAAGACGAAGGAGGGTGAAAGAGAGCAAAACGAGACGAAGGAGGGTGAAACAGAGCGAAACGAGATGAACGAGGATGAAAGAGAGCAAAACGAAATGAAGAAGGGTGAAAGAGAGCGAAACGAGACGAAGGAGGGTGAAAGAGAGTGAAACGAGATGAAGGAAGGTGAAAGAGAGCGAAACGAGAGGAACAAAGATGAAAGAGAGCGAAACGAGACGAAGGAGAGTGAAAGAGAGCGAAACGAGAAGAAGGAGGGTGAAAGAGAGCGAAACGAGACGAAGGAGGGTGAAAGAGAGTGGAACGAGACGAAGGAGGGTGAAAGAGACCGAAACGAGACGAAGGAGGGTGAAAGAGAGCGAAACGAGACGAAGGAGGGTGAAAGAGAGTGAAAAGAGACAAAGGAGGGTGAAAGAGGGCGAAACGAGACGAAGGCGGGTGGAACAGAGCGAAACAAGACGAAGGAGGGTGAAAGAGAGCGAAACGAGACGAAGGAGGGTGAAAGAGAGCAAAACGAGACGAAGGAGGGTGAAAGAGAGCGAAACGAGATGAAGGAGGGTGAAAGAGAGCCAAACGAGACGAAGGAGGGTGAAAGAGGGCGAAACGAGACGAAGGCGGGTGGAACAGAGCGAAACAAGACGAAGGAGGATGAAAGAGAGCAAAACGAGACGAAGGAGGGTGAAAGAGAGCGAAACGAGACGAAGGAGGGTGAACGAGAGCGAAATGAGACGAACGAGGGTGAAAGAGAGCGAAACAAGTTGAAGGAGGGTGAAAGAGAGCGAAACGAGACGCAGGAGATAAAAGAGAGCGAAACGAGATGAAGGAGGGTAAAAGAGAGTGAAACGAGAGGAAGGAGAGTGAAAGAGAGCGAAACGAGATGATGGAGAGTGAAAGAGAGCGAAACGAGAGGAAAGAGGGTGAAAGAGAGCGAAACGAGACGAAGGAGGGTGAAAGAGAGCGAAACGAGACGAAGGAGGGTGAAAGACGGCGAAACGAGAGGAAGGAGAGTGAAAGAGAGCGAAACGAGATGATGGAGAGTGAAAGAGAGCGAAACGAGAGGAAGGAGGGTGAAAGTGAGCGAAACGAGACGAAGGAGGGTGAAAGAGAGCGAAACGAGAGGAAGGAGTGTAAAAGAGAGCGAAACAAGACGAAGGAGGGTGAAAGGGAGCAAAACAAGATGAAGGAGGGTGAAAGAGAGCAAAACGAGACGAAGGAGGGTGAAAGAGAGCGAAACGAGATGAAGGAGGGTGAAAGAGAGCCAAACGAGACGAAGGAGGGTGAAAGAGGGCGAAACGAGACGAAGGCGGGTGGAACAGAGCGAAACAAGACGAAGGAGGATGAAAGAGAGCAAAACGAGACGAAGGAGGGTGAAAGAGAGCGAAACGAGACGAAGGAGGGTGAACGAGAGCGAAATGAGACGAAGGAGGGTGAAAGAGAGCAAAACAAGTTGAAGGAGGGTGAAACAGAGCGAAACGAGATGAACGAGGATGAAAGAGAGCAAAACGAAATGAAGGAGGGTGAAAGAGAGTGAAACAAGACGAAGGAGGGTGAAAGAGAGTGAAACGAGATGAAGGAAGGTGAAAGAGAGCGAAACGAGAGGAAGAAAGATGAAAGAGAGCGAAACGAGACGAAGGAGAGTGAAAGAGAGCGAAACGAGAAGAAGGAGGGTGAAAGAGAGCGAAACGAGACGAAGGAGGGTGAAAGAGAGTGGAACGAGACGAAGGAGGGTGAAAGAGACCGAAACGAGACGAAGGAGGGTGAAAGAGAGCGAAACGAGACGAAGGAGGGTGAAAGAGAGTGAAAAGAGACAAAGGAGGGTGAAAGAGGGCGAAACGAGACGAAGGCGGGTGGAACAGAGCGAAACAAGACAAAGGAGGGTGAAAGAGAGCGAAACGAGACGAAGGAGGGTCAAAGAGAGCAAAACGAGACGAAGGAGGGTGAAAGAGAGCGAAACGAGATGAAGGAGGGTGAAAGAGAGCCAAACGAGACGAAGGAGGGTGAAAGAGGGCGAAACGAGACGAAGGCGGGTGGAACAGAGCGAAACAAGACGAAGGAGGATGAAAGAGAGCGAAACGAGATGAAGGAGGGTGAAAGAGAGCGAAAAGAGACAAAGGAGGGTGAAAGAGGTCGAAACGAGACGAAGGCGGGTGGAACAGAGCAAAACAAGACGAAGGAGGGTGAAAGAGAGCGAAACAAGACGAAGGAGGGTGAAAGAGAGCAAAACGAGACGAAGGAGGGTGAAACAGAGCGAAACGAGATGAACGAGGATGAAAGAGAGCAAAACGAAATGAAGGAGGGTGAAAGAGAGTGAAACGAGACGAAGCAGGGTGAAAGAGAGTGAAACGAGATGAAGGAAGGTGAAAGAGAGCGAAACGAGAGGAAGAAAGATGAAAGAGAGCGAAACGAGACGAAGGAGAGTGAAAGAGAGCGAAACGAGAAGAAGGAGGGTGAAAGAGAGCGAAACGAGACGAAGGAGGGTGAAAGAGAGCGAAACGAGATGAAGGAGGGTGAAACAGAGTGGAACGAGACGAAGGAGGGTGAAAGAGACCGAAACGAGACGAAGGAGGGTGAAAGAGAGCGAAACGAGACGAAGGAGGGTGAAAGAGAGCGAAAAGAGACAAAGGAGGGTGAAAGAGGGCGAAACGAGACGAAGGCGGGTGGAACAGAGCGAAACAAGACGAAGGAGGGTGAAAGAGAGCGAAACGAGACGAAGGAGGGTGAAAGAGAGCAAAACGAGACGAAGGAGGGTGAAAGAGAGCGAAACGAGATGAAGGAGGGTGAAAGAGAGCCAAACGAGACGAAGGAGGGTGAAAGATGGCGAAACGAGACGAAGGCGGGTGGAACAGAGCGAAACAAGTCGAAGGAGGATGAAAGAGAGCAAAACGAGACGAAGGAGGGTGAAAGAGAGGGAAACGAGACGAAGGAGGGTGAACGAGAGCGAAATGAGACGAAGGAGGGTGAAAGAGAGCGAAACAAGTTGTAGGAGGGTGAAAGAGAGCGAAACGAGACGCAGGAATGTGAAGAGAGCGAAACGAGATGAAGGAGGGTAAAAGAGAGCGAAACGAGAGGAAGGAGAGTGAAAGAGAGCGAAACGAGATGATGGAGAGTGAAAGAGAGCGAAACGAGAGGAAGGAGGGTGAAAGAGAGCGAAACGAGACGAAGGAGGGTGAAAGAGAGCGAAACGAGAGGAAGGAGCGTGAAAGAGAGCGAAACAAGACGAAGGAGGGTGAAAGGGAGCAAAACAAGATGAAGGTGGGTGAAAGAGAGCGAAACGAGATGAAGGAGGGTGAAAGAGAGCGAAAAGAGACAAAGGAGGGTGAAAGAGGTCGAAACGAGACGAAGGCGGGTGGAACAGAGCGAAACAAGACGAAGGAGGGTGAAAGAGGGCGAAACAAGACGAAGGAGGGAGAAAGAGAGCAAAACGAGACGAAGGAGGGTGAAACAGAGCGAAACGAGACGAACGAGGATGAAAGAGAGCAAAACGAAATGAAGGAGGGTGGAAGAGAGCGAAACGAGACGAAGGAGGGTGAAATAGAGCGAAAGGAGTCTAAGGAGGGTGAAAGAGAGTGGAACGAGACGAAGGAGGGTGAAAGAGACCGAAACAAGACGAAGGAGGGTGAAAGTGAATGAATCGAGACAAAGGAGGGTGAAAGAGAGCGAAATGAGAGGAAGGAGGGTCAAAGAGAGCGAAACGAGATGAAGGAAGGTGACAGAGAGCGAAACGAGGCGAAGGAAGGTGAAAGAGAGCTACCCGAGACGAAGGAGAGTGAAAGAGAGCGAAACGAGAAGAAGGAGGGTGAAAGAGAGCGAAACGAGACAAAGGAGGGTGAAAGAGAGTGGAACGAGACGAAGGAGGGTGAAAGAGACCGAAACGAGACGAAGGAGGGTGAAATAGAGCGAAACGAGACGAAGGAGGGTGAAAGAGAGCGAAAGGAGACGAAGGAGGGTGAAAGAGAGTGAAACGAGACAAAGGAGGGTGAAAGGGAGCAAAACAAGAATAAGGAGGGTGAAAGAGAGCAAAACGAGATGAAGGAGGGTGAAAGAGAGCGAAACGAGACGAAGGAGGGTGAAAGACGGCGAAACGAGAGGAAGGAGAGTGAAAGAGAGCGAAACGAGATGATGGAGAGTGAAAGAGAGCGAAACGAGAGGAAGGAGTGTGAAAGAGAGCGAAACAAGACGAAGGAGGGTGAAAGGGAGCAAAACAAGATGAAGGAGGGTGAAAGAGAGCGAAACGAGATGAAGGAGGGTGAAAGAGAGCGAAAAGAGACAAAGGAGGGTGAAAGAGGTCGAAACGAGACGAAGGCGGGTGGAACAGAGCGAAACAAGACGAAGGAGGGTGAAAGAGAGCGAAACAAGACGAAGGAGGGTGAAAGAGAGCAAAACGAGACGAAGGAGGGTGAAACAGAGCGAAACGAGATGAACGAGGATGAAAGAGAGCAAAACGAAATGAAGAAGGGTGAAAGAGAGCGAAACGAGACGAAGGAGGGTGAAAGAGAGTGAAACGAGATGAAGGAAGGTGAAAGAGAGCGAAACGAGAGGAACAAAGATGAAAGAGAGCGAAACGAGACGAAGGAGAGTGAAAGAGAGCGAAACGAGAAGAAGGAGGGTGAAAGAGAGCGAAACGAGACGAAGGAGGGTGAAAGAGAGTGGAACGAGACGAAGGAGGGTGAAAGAGACCGAAACGAGACGAAGGAGGGTGAAAGAGAGCGAAACGAGACGAAGGAGGGTGAAAGAGAGTGAAAAGAGACAAAGGAGGGTGAAAGAGGGCGAAACGAGACGAAGGCGGGTGGAACAGAGCGAAACAAGACGAAGGAGGGTGAAAGAGAGCGAAACGAGACGAAGGAGGGTGAAAGAGAGCAAAACGAGACGAAGGAGGGTGAAAGAGAGCGAAACGAGATGAAGAAGGGTGAAAGAGAGCCAAACGAGACGAAGGAGGGTGAAAGAGGGCGAAACGAGACGAAGGCGGGTGGAACAGAGCGAAACAAGACGAAGGAGGATGAAAGAGAGCAAAACGAGACGAAGGAGGGTGAAAGAGAGCGAAACGAGACGAAGGAGGGTGAACGAGAGCGAAATGAGACGAACGAGGGTGAAAGAGAGCGAAACAAGTTGAAGGAGGGTGAAAGAGAGCGAAACGAGACGCAGGAGATAAAAGAGAGCGAAACGAGATGAAGGAGGGTAAAAGAGAGTGAAACGAGAGGAAGGAGAGTGAAAGAGAGCGAAACGAGATGATGGAGAGTGAAAGAGAGCGAAACGAGAGGAAAGAGGGTGAAAGAGAGCGAAACGAGACGAAGGAGGGTGAAAGAGAGCGAAACGAGACGAAGGAGGGTGAAAGACGGCGAAACGAGAGGAAGGAGAGTGAAAGAGAGCGAAACGAGATGATGGAGAGTGAAAGAGAGCGAAACGAGAGGAAGGAGGGTGAAAGTGAGCGAAACGAGACGAAGGAGGGTGAAAGAGAGCGAAACGAGAGGAAGGAGTGTAAAAGAGAGCGAAACAAGACGAAGGAGGGTGAAAGGGAGCAAAACAAGATGAAGGAGGGTGAAAGAGAGCAAAACGAGACGAAGGAGGGTGAAAGAGAGCGAAACGAGATGAAGGAGGGTGAAAGAGAGCCAAACGAGACGAAGGAGGGTGAAAGAGGGCGAAACGAGACGAAGGCGGGTGGAACAGAGCGAAACAAGACGAAGGAGGATGAAAGAGAGCAAAACGAGACGAAGGAGGGTGAAAGAGAGCGAAACGAGACGAAGGAGGGTGAACGAGAGCGAAATGAGACGAAGGAGGGTGAAAGAGAGCAAAACAAGTTGAAGGAGGGTGAAACAGAGCGAAACGAGATGAACGAGGATGAAAGAGAGCAAAACGAAATGAAGGAGGGTGAAAGAGAGTGAAACAAGACGAAGGAGGGTGAAAGAGAGTGAAACGAGATGAAGGAAGGTGAAAGAGAGCGAAACGAGAGGAAGAAAGATGAAAGAGAGCGAAACGAGACGAAGGAGAGTGAAAGAGAGCGAAACGAGAAGAAGGAGGGTGAAAGAGAGCGAAACGAGACGAAGGAGGGTGAAAGAGAGTGGAACGAGACGAAGGAGGGTGAAAGAGACCGAAACGAGACGAAGGAGGGTGAAAGAGAGCGAAACGAGACGAAGGAGGGTGAAAGAGAGTGAAAAGAGACAAAGGAGGGTGAAAGAGGGCGAAACGAGACGAAGGCGGGTGGAACAGAGCGAAACAAGACAAAGGAGGGTGAAAGAGAGCGAAACGAGACGAAGGAGGGTCAAAGAGAGCAAAACGAGACGAAGGAGGGTGAAAGAGAGCGAAACGAGATGAAGGAGGGTGAAAGAGAGCCAAACGAGACGAAGGAGGGTGAAAGAGGGCGAAACGAGACGAAGGCGGGTGGAACAGAGCGAAACAAGACGAAGGAGGATGAAAGAGAGCGAAACGAGATGAAGGAGGGTGAAAGAGAGCGAAAAGAGACAAAGGAGGGTGAAAGAGGTCGAAACGAGACGAAGGCGGGTGGAACAGAGCAAAACAAGACGAAGGAGGGTGAAAGAGAGCGAAACAAGACGAAGGAGGGTGAAAGAGAGCAAAACGAGACGAAGGAGGGTGAAACAGAGCGAAACGAGATGAACGAGGATGAAAGAGAGCAAAACGAAATGAAGGAGGGTGAAAGAGAGTGAAACGAGACGAAGCAGGGTGAAAGAGAGTGAAACGAGATGAAGGAAGGTGAAAGAGAGCGAAACGAGAGGAAGAAAGATGAAAGAGAGCGAAACGAGACGAAGGAGAGTGAAAGAGAGCGAAACGAGAAGAAGGAGGGTGAAAGAGAGCGAAACGAGACGAAGGAGGGTGAAAGAGAGTGGAACGAGACGAAGGAGGGTGAAAGAGACCGAAACGAGACGAAGGAGGGTGAAAGAGAGCGAAACGAGACGAAGGAGGGTGAAAGAGAGTGAAAAGAGACGAAGGAGGGTGAAAGAGGGCGAAACGAGACGAAGGCGGGTGAAAGAGAGCGAAACGAGATGAAGGAGGGTGAAAGAGAGCCAAACGAGACGAAGGAGGGTGAAAGAGGGCGAAACGAGACGAAGGCGGGTGGAACAGAGCGAAACAAGACGAAGGAGGATGAAAGAGAGCGAAACGAGATGAAGGAGGGTGAAAGAGAGCGAAAAGAGACAAAGGAGGGTGAAAGAGGTCGAAACGAGACGAAGGCGGGTGGATCAGAGCAAAACAAGACGAAGGAGGGTGAAAGAGAGCGAAACAAGACGAAGGAGGGTGAAAGAGAGCAAAACGAGACGAAGGAGGGTGAAACAGAGCGAAACGAGATGAACGAGGATGAAAGAGAGCAAAACGAAATGAAGGAGGGTGAAAGAGAGTGAAACGAGACGAAGGAGGGTGAAAGAGAGTGAAACGAGATGAAGGAAGGTGAAAGAGAGCGAAACGAGAGGAAGAAAGATGAAAGAGAGCGAAACGAGACGAAGGAGAGTGAAAGAGAGCGAAACGAGAAGAAGGAGGGTGAAAGAGAGCGAAACGAGACGAAGGAGGGTGAAAGAGAGTGGAACGAGAAGAAGGAGGGTGAAAGAGACCGAAACGAGACGAAGGAGGGTGAAAGAGAGCGAAACGAGACGAAGGAGGGTGAAAGAGAGTGAAAAGAGATGAAGGAGGGTGAAAGAGGGCGAAACGAGACGAAGGCGGGTGGAACAGAGCGAAACAAGACGAAGGAGGGTGAAAGAGAGCGAAACAAGACGAAGGAGGGTCAAAGAGAGCAAAATGAGACGAAGGAGGGTGAAAGAGAGCGAAACGAGATGAAGGAGGGTGAAAGAGAGCCAAACGAGACGAAGGAGGGTGAAAGAGGGCGAAACGAGACGAAGGCGGGTGGAACAGAGCGAAACAAGACGAAGGAGGGTGAAAGAGAGCAAAACAAGTTGAAGGAGGGTGAAAGAGAGCGAAACGAGACGCAGGAGTGTGAAAGAGAGCGAAACGAGATGAAGGAGGGTAAAAGAGAGCGAAACGAGAGGAAGGAGAGTGAAAGAGAGCGAAACGAGATGATGGAGAGTGAAAGAGACCGAAACGAGAGGAAGGAGGGTGAAAGAGAGCGAAACGAGACGAAGGAGGGTGAAAGAGAGCGAAACGAGAGGAAGGAGCGTGAAAGAGAGCGAAACAAGACGAAGGAGGGTGAAAGGGAGCAAAACAAGATGAAGGTGGGTGAAAGAGAGCGAAACGAGATGAAGGAGGGTGAAAGAGAGCGAAAAGAGACAAAGGAGGGTGAAAGAGGTCGAAACGAGACGAAGGCGGGTGGAACAGAGCGAAACAAGACGAAGGAGGGTGAAAGAGAGCGAAACAAGACGAAGGAGGGTGAAAGAGAGCAAAACGAGACGAAGGAGGGTGAAACAGAGCGAAACGAGACGAAGGAGGATGAAAGAGAGCAAACCGAAATGAAGGAGGGAGGAAGAGAGTGAAACGAGACGAAGGAGGCTGAAAGAGAGTGAAACGAGATGAAGGAAGGTGACAGAGAGCGAAACGAGGCGAAGGAAGGTGAATGAGAGCTACCCGAGACGAAGGAGGTTGAAAGAGAGTGAAACGAGATGAAGGTGGGTGAAAGAGAGCGAAACGAGAGGAAGAAAGGTGAAAGAGAGCTACCCGAGACGAAGGAGAGTGAAAGAGAGCGAAACGAGAAGAAGGAGGGTGAAAGAGAGCGAAACGAGATGAAGGAGGGTGAAAGAGAGTGGAACGAGACGAAGGAGGGTGAAAGAGACCGAAACGAGACGAAGGAGGGTGAAATAGAGCGAAACGAGACGAAGGAGGGTGAAAGAGAGCGAAAGGAGACGAAGGAGGGTGAAAGAGAGTGAAACGAGACAAAGGAGGGTGAAAGAGAGCGAAACGAGACGAAGGAGAGTGAACGAGAGCGAAATGAGACGAAGGAGGGTCAAAGAGAGCGAAACAAGTCGAAGGAGGGTGAAAGAGAGCGAAACGAGACGAAGGAGTGTGAAAGAGAGCGAAACGAGATGAAGGAGGGTAAAAGAGACCGAAACGGGACTAAAGAGGGTAAAAGAGAGCGAAACGAGATGATGGAGGGTGAAAGAGAGCGAAACGAGAGAAAGGAGGCTGAAAGAGAGCAAAACGAAATGACGGAGGGTGGAAGAGAGCGAAATGAGACGAAGGAGGGTGAAAATGAGTGAAACAAGATGAAGGAATGTGACAGAGAGCGAAACGAGGCGAAGGAAGGTGAAAGAGAGCTACCCGAGACGTAGGAGGGTGAAAGAGAGTGAAACGAGATGAAGGTGGGTGAAAGAGAGCGAAACGAGAGGAAGAAAGGTGAAAGAGAGCGAAACGAGACAAAGGAGTGTGAAAGAGAGCGAAACGAGAAGAAGGAGGGTGAAAGAGAGCAAAACGAGACGAAGGAGGGTGAAAGAGAGTGGAACGAGACGAAGGAGGGTGAAAGAGACCGAAACGAGACGAAGGAGGGTGAAATAGAGCGAAACGAGACGAAGGAGAGTGAAAAAGAGCGAAAGGAGACGAAGGAGGGTGAAAGAGAGCGAAACGAGACAAAGGAGGGTGAAAGAGAGCGAAACGAGACGAAGGAGAGTGAACGAGAGCGAAATGAGACGAAGGAGGGTCAAAGAGAGCGAAACAAGTCGAAGGAGGGTGAAAGAGAGCGAAACGAGACAAAGGAGTGTGAAAGAGAGCGAAACGAGATGAAGGAGGGTAAAAGAGACCGAAACGGGACTAAAGAGGGTAAAAGAGAGCGAAACGAGACGATGGAGGGTGAAAGAGAGCGAAACGAGAGAAAGGAGGCTGAAAGAGAGCAAAACGAAATGAAGGAGGGTGGAAGAGAGCGAAATGAGACGAAGGAGGGTGAAAATGAGTGAAACAAGATGAAGGAATGTGACAGAGAGCGAAACGAGGCGAAGGAAGGTGAAAGAGAGCTACCCGAGACGTAGGAGGGTGAAAGAGAGTGAAACGAGATGAAGGTGGGTGAAAGAGAGCGAAACGAGAGGAAGAAAGGTGAAAGAGAGCGAAACGAGACGAAGGAGTGTGAAAGAGAGCGAAACGAGAAGAAGGAGGGTGAAAGAGAGCGAAACGAGACGAAGGAGGGTGAAAGAGAGTGGAACGAGACGAAGGAGGGTGAAAGAGACCGAAACGAGACGAAGGAGGGTGAAATAGAGCGAAACGAGACGAAGGAGAGTGAAAGAGAGCGAAACGAGATGAAGGAGGGTGAAAGAGAGCGAAACGAGACGAAGGAGGGTGAAAGACGGCGAAACGAGACGAAGGCGGGTGGAACAGAGCGAAACGAGAGGAAGGAGGGTGAAGGAGAGCGGAACGAGACGAAGAAGGGTGAAAGAGAGCGAAACGAGAGGAAGGAGGGTGAAAGAGAGCGAAACGAGGCGAAGGAGGGTGAAAGGGAGCAAATCGAGATGAAGGAGGGTGAAAGCGAGAGAAACGAGATGAAGGAGGGTGAAAGAGAGCGAAAAGAGACAAAGGAGGGTGAAAGAGGGCGAAACGAGACGAAGGCGGGTGGAACAGAGCGAAACAAGACGAAGGAGGATGAAAGAGAGCAAAACGAGACGAAGGAGGGTGAAAGAGAGCGAAACGAGACGAAGGAGGGTGAACGAGAGCGAAATGAGACGAAGGAGGGTGAAAGAGAGCAAAACAAGTTGAAGGAGGGTGAAAGAGAGCGAAACGAGACGCAGGAGTGTGAAAGAGAGCGAAACGAGATGAAGGAGGGTAAAAGAGAGCGAAACGAGAGGAAGGAGAGTGAAAGAGAGCGAAACGAGATGATGGAGAGTGAAAGAGACCGAAACGAGAGGAAGGAGGGTGAAAGAGAGCGAAACGAGACGAAGGAGGGTGAAAGAGAGCGAAACGAGAGGAAGGAGCGTGAAAGAGAGCGAAACAAGACGAAGGATGGTGAAAGAGAGCGAAACAAGACGAAGGAGGGTGAAAGAGAGCAAAACGAGACGAAGGAGGGTGAAACAGAGCGAAACGAGACGAAGGAGGGTGAAAGAGAGCGAAACGAGACGAAGGAGGGTGAAAGAGAGTGGAACGAGACGAAGGAGGGTGAAAGAGACCGAAACGAGACGAAGGAGGGTGAAATAGAGCGAAACGAGACGAAGGAGAGTGAAAGAGAGCGAAACGAGACGAAGGAGGGTGAAAGAGAGCGAAACGAGACAAAGGAGGGTGAAAGAGAGCGAAACGAGACGAAGGAGAGTGAACGAGAGCGAAATGAGACGAAGGAGGGTCAAAGAGAGCGAAACAAGTCGAAGGAGGGTGAAAGAGAGCGAAACGAGATGAAGGAGGGTAAAAGAGACCGAGACGGGACTAAAGAGGGTAAAAGAGAGCGAAACGAGACGATGGAGGGTGAAAGAGAGCGAAACGAGAGAAAGGAGGCTGAAAGAGAGCAAAACGAAATGAAGGAGGGTGGAAGAGAGCGAAATGAGACGAAGGAGGGTGAAAATGAGTGAAACAAGATGAAGGAATGTGACAGAGAGCGAAACGAGGCGAAGGAAGGTGAAAGAGAGCTACCCGAGACGTAGGAGGGTGAAAGAGAGTGAAACGAGATGAAGGTGGGTGAAAGAGAGCGAAACGAGAGGAAGAAAGGTGAAAGAGAGCGAAACGAGACGAAGGAGTGTGAAAGAGAGCGAAACGAGAAGAAGGAGGGTGAAAGAGAGCGAAACGAGACGAAGGAGGGTGAAAGAGAGTGGAACGAGACGAAGGAGGGTGAAAGAGACCGAAACGAGACGAAGGAGGGTGAAATAGAGCGAAACGAGACGAAGGAGAGTGAAAGAGAGCGAAAGGAGACGAAGGAGGGTGAAAGAGAGTGAAACGAGACAAAGGAGGGTGAAAGGGAGCAAAACGAGAATAAGGAGGGTGAAAGAGAGCGAAACGAGATGAAGGAGGGTGAAAGAGAGCGAAACGAGATGAAGGAGAGTGAACGAGAGCGAAATGAGACGAAGGAGGGTGAAAGAGAGCGAAACAAGTCGAAGGAGGGTGAAAGAGAGCGAAACGAGACGAAGGAGTGTGAAAAAGAGCGAAACGAGATGAAGGAGGGTGAAATAGAGCGAAACGAGACGAAGGAGGGTGAAAGACGGCGAAACGAGACGAAGGCGGGTGGAACAGAGCGAAACGAGAGGAAGGAGGGTGAAGGAGAGCGGAACGAGACGAAGAAGGGTGAAAGAGAGCGAAACGAGAGGAAGGAGGGTGAAAGAGAGCGAAACGAGGCGAAGGAGGGTGAAAGGGAGCAAATCGAGATGAAGGAGGGTGAAAGCGAGAGAAACGAGATGAAGGAGGGTGAAAGAGAGCGAAAAGAGACAAAGGAGGGTGAAAGAGGGCGAAACGAGACGAAGGCGGGTGGAACAGAGCGAAACAAGACGAAGGAGGATGAAAGAGAGCAAAACGAGACGAAGGAGGGTGAAAGAGAGCGAAACGAGACGAAGGAGGGTGAACGAGAGCGAAATGAGACGAAGGAGGGTGAAAGAGAGCAAAACAAGTTGAAGGAGGGTGAAAGAGAGCGAAACGAGACGCAGGAGTGTGAAAGAGAGCGAAACGAGATGAAGGAGGGTAAAAGAGAGCGAAACGAGAGGAAGGAGAGTGAAAGAGAGCGAAACGAGATGATGGAGAGTGAAAGAGACCGAAACGAGAGGAAGGAGGGTGAAAGAGAGCGAAACGAGACGAAGGAGGGTGAAAGAGAGCGAAACGAGAGGAAGGAGCGTGAAAGAGAGCGAAACAAGACGAAGGAGGGTGAAAGAGAGCGAAACAAGACGAAGGAGGGTGAAAGAGAGCAAAACGAGACGAAGGAGGGTGAAACAGAGCGAAACGAGACGAAGGAGGATGAAAGAGAGCAAAACGAAATGAAGGAGGGAGGAAGAGAGTGAAACGAGACGAAGGAGGCTGAAAGAGAGTGAAACGAGATGAAGGAAGGTGACAGAGAGCGAAACGAGGCGAAGGAAGGTGAATGAGAGCTACCCGAGACGAAGGAGGTTGAAAGAGAGTGAAACGAGATGAAGGTGGGTGAAAGAGAGCGAAACGAGAGGAAGAAAGGTGAAAGAGAGCTACCCGAGACGAAGGAGAGTGAAAGAGAGCGAAACGAGAAGAAGGAGGGTGAAAGAGAGCGAAACGAGATGAAGGAGGGTGAAAGAGAGTGGAACGAGACGAAGGAGGGTGAAAGAGACCGAAACGAGACGAAGGAGGGTGAAATAGAGCGAAACGAGACGAAGGAGGGTGAAAGAGAGCGAAAGGAGACGAAGGAGGGTGAAAGAGAGTGAAACGAGACAAAGGAGGGTGAAAGAGAGCGAAACGAGACGAAGGAGAGTGAACGAGAGCGAAATGAGACGAAGGAGGGTCAAAGAGAGCGAAACAAGTCGAAGGAGGGTGAAAGAGAGCGAAACGAGACGAAGGAGTGTGAAAGAGAGCGAAACGAGATGAAGGAGGGTAAAAGAGACCGAAACAGGACTAAAGTGGGTAAAAGAGAGCGAAACGAGACGATGGAGGGTGAAAGAGAGCGAAACGAGAGAAAGGAGGCTGAAAGAGAGCAAAACGAAATGAAGGAGGGTGGAAGAGAGCGAAATGAGACGAAGGAGGGTGAAAATGAGTGAAACAAGATGAAGGAATGTGACAGAGAGCGAAACGAGGCGAAGGAAGGTGAAAGAGAGCTACCCGAGACGTAGGAGGGTGAAAGAGAGTGAAACGAGATGAAGGTGGGTGAAAGAGAGCGAAACGAGAGGAAGAAAGGTGAAAGAGAGCGGAACGAGACGAAGAAGGGTGAAAGAGAGCGAAACGAGAGGAAGGAGGGTGAAAGAGAGCGAAACGAGGCGAAGGAGGGTGAAAGGGAGCAAATCGAGATGAAGGAGGGTGAAAGCGAGAGAAACGAGATGAAGGAGTGTGAAAGAGAGCGAAAAGAGACAAAGGAGGGTGAAAGAGGGCGAAACGAGACGAAGGCGGGTGGAACAGAGCGAAACAAGACGAAGGAGGATGAAAGAGAGCAAAACGAGACGAAGGAGGGTGAAAGAGAGCGAAACGAGACGAAGGAGGGTGAACGAGAGCGAAATGAGACGAAGGAGGGTGAAAGAGAGCAAAACAAGTTGAAGGAGGGTGAAAGAGAGCGAAACGAGACGCAGGAGTGTGAAAGAGAGCGAAACGAGATGAAGGAGGGTAAAAGAGAGCGAAACGAGAGGAAGGAGAGTGAAAGAGAGCGAAACGAGATGATGGAGAGTGAAAGAGACCGAAACGAGAGGAAGGAGGGTGAAAGAGAGCGAAACGAGACGAAGGAGGGTGAAAGAGAGCGAAACGAGAGGAAGGAGCGTGAAAGAGAGCGAAACAAGACGAAGGAGGGTGAAAGAGAGCGAAACAAGATGAAGGAGGGTGAAAGAGAGCAAAACGAGACGAAGGAGGGTGAAACAGAGCGAAACGAGACGAAGGAGGATGAATGAGAGCAAAACGAAATGAAGGAGGGAGGAAGAGAGTGAAACGAGACGAAGGAGGCTGAAAGAGAGTGAAACGAGATGAAGGAAGGTGACAGAGAGCGAAACGAGGCGAAGGAAGGTGAATGAGAGCTACCCGAGACGAAGGAGGTTGAAAGAGAGTGAAACGAGATGAAGGTGGGTGAAAGAGAGCGAAACGAGAGGAAGAAAGGTGAAAGAGAGCTACCCGAGACGAAGGAGAGTGAAAGAGAGCGAAACGAGAAGAAGGAGGGTGAAAGAGAGCGAAACGAGATGAAGGAGGGTGAAAGAGAGTGGAACGAGACGAAGGAGGGTGAAAGAGACCGAAACGAGACGAAGGAGGGTGAAATAGAGCGAAACGAGACGAAGGAGGGTGAAAGAGAGCGAAAGGAGACGAAGGAGGGTGAAAGAGAGTGAAACGAGACAAAGGAGGGTGAAAGAGAGCGAAACGAGACGAAGGAGAGTGAACGAGAGCGAAATGAGACGAAGGAGGGTCAAAGAGAGCGAAACAAGTCGAAGGAGGGTGAAAGAGAGCGAAACGAGACGAAGGAGTGTGAAAGAGAGCGAAACGAGATGAAGGAGGGTAAAAGAGACCGAAACAGGACTAAAGTGGGTAAAAGAGAGCGAAACGAGACGATGGAGGGTGAAAGAGAGCGAAACGAGAGAAAGGAGGCTGAAAGAGAGCAAAACGAAATGAAGGAGGGTGGAAGAGAGCGAAATGAGACGAAGGAGGGTGAAAATGAGTGAAACAAGATGAAGGAATGTGACAGAGAGCGAAACGAGGCGAAGGAAGGTGAAAGAGAGCTACCCGAGACGTAGGAGGGTGAAAGAGAGTGAAACGAGATGAAGGTGGGTGAAAGAGAGCGAAACGAGAGGAAGAAAGGTGAAAGAGAGCGAAACGAGACGAAGGAGTGTGAAAGAGAGCGAAACGAGAAGAAGGAGGGTGAAAGAGAGCGAAACGAGGGGAAGGAAGGTGAATGAGAGCTACCCGAGACGAAGGAGGTTGAAAGAGAGTGAAACGAGATGAAGGTGGGTGAAAGAGAGCGAAACGAGAGGAAGAAAGGTGAAAGAGAGCTACCCGAGACGAAGGAGAGTGAAAGAGAGCGAAACGAGAAGAAGGAGGGTGAAAGAGAGCGAAACGAGATGAAGGAGGGTGAAAGAGAGTGGAACGAGACGAAGGAGGGTGAAAGAGACCGAAACGAGACGAAGGAGGGTGAAATAGAGCGAAACGAGACGAAGGAGGGTGAAAGAGAGCGAAAGGAGACGAAGGAGGGTGAAAGAGAGTGAAACGAGACAAAGGAGGGTGAAAGAGAGCGAAACGAGACGAAGGAGAGTGAACGAGAGCGAAATGAGACGAAGGAGGGTCAAAGAGAGCGAAACAAGTCGAAGGAGGGTGAAAGAGAGCGAAACGAGACGAAGGAGTGTGAAAGAGAGCGAAACGAGATGAAGGAGGGTAAAAGAGACCGAAACGGGACTAAAGTGGGTAAAAGAGAGCGAAACGAGACGATGGAGGGTGAAAGAGAGCGAAACGAGAGAAAGGAGGCTGAAAGAGAGCAAAACGAAATGAAGGAGGGTGGAAGAGAGCGAAATGAGACGAAGGAGGGTGAAAATGAGTGAAACAAGATGAAGGAATGTGACAGAGAGCGAAACGAGGCGAAGGAAGGTGAAAGAGAGCTACCCGAGACGTAGGAGGGTGAAAGAGAGTGAAACGAGATGAAGGTGGGTGAAAGAGAGCGAAACGAGAGGAAGAAAGGTGAAAGAGAGCGAAACGAGACGAAGGAGTGTGAAAGAGAGCGAAACGAGAAGAAGGAGGGTGAAAGAGAGCGAAACGAGACGAAGGAGGGTGAAAGAGAGTGGAACGAGACGAAGGAGGGTGAAAGAGACCGAAACGAGACGAAGGAGGGTGAAATAGAGCGAAACGAGACGAAGGAGAGTGAAAGAGAGCGAAAGGAGACGAAGGAGGGTGAAAGAGAGTGAAACGAGACAAAGGAGGGTGAAAGAGAGCGAAACGAGACGAAGGAGAGTGAACGAGAGCGAAATGAGACGAAGGAGGGTCAAAGAGAGCGAAACAAGTCGAAGGAGGGTGAAAGAGAGCAGAAACGAGACGAAGGAGTGTGAAAGAGAGCGAAACGAGATGAAGGAGGGTAAAAGAGACCGAAACGGGACTAAAGAGGGTAAAAGAGAACGAAACGAGACGATGGAGGGTGAAAGAGAGCGAAACGAGAGAAAGGAGGCTGAAAGAGAGCAAAACGAAATGAAGGAGGGTGGAAGAGAGCGAAATGAGACGAAGGAGGGTGAAAATGAGTGAAACAAGATGAAGGAATGTGACAGAGAGCGAAACGAGGCGAAGGAAGGTGAAAGAGAGCTACCCGAGACGTAGGAGGGTGAAAGAGAGTGAAACGAGATGAAGGTGGGTGAAAGAGAGCGAAACGAGAGGAAGAAAGGTGAAAGAGAGCGAAACGAGACGAAGGACTGTGAAAGAGAGCGAAACGAGAAGAAGGAGGGTGAAAGAGAGCGAAACGAGACGAAGGAGGGTGAAAGAGAGTGGAACGAGACGAAGGAGGGTGAAAGAGACCGAAACGAGACGAAGGAGGGTGAAATAGAGCGAAACGAGACGAAGGAGAGTGAAAGAGAGCGAAAGGAGACGAAGGAGGGTGAAAGAGAGTGAAACGAGACAAAGGAGGGTGAAAGGGAGCAAAACGAGAATAAGGAGGGTGAAAGAGAGCGAAACGAGATGAAGGAGGGTGAAAGAGAGCGAAACGAGATGAAGGAGAGTGAACGAGAGCGAAATGAGACGAAGGAGGGTGAAAGAGAGCGAAACAAGTCGAAGGAGGGTGAAAGAGAGCGAAACGAGACGAAGGAGTGTGAAAGAGAGCGAAACGAGATGAAGGAGGGTGAAAGAGAGCGAAACGAGACGAAGGAGGGTGAAAGACGGCGAAACGAGACGAAGGCGGGTGGAACAGAGCGAAACGAGAGGAAGGAGGGTGAAAGAGAGCGAAACGAGGCGAAGGAGGGTGAAAGAGAGCGAAACGAGATGCAGGAGTGTGAAAGAGAGCGAAACGAGATGAAGGAGGGTAAAAGAGAGCGAAACGAGAGGAAGGAGAGTGCAAGAGAGCGAAACGAGATGATGGAGAGTGAAAGAGAGCGAAACGAGAGAAAGGAGGGTGAAAGAGAGTGAAACGAGACAAAGGAGGGTGAAAGAGGGCGAAACGAGAGGAAGGAGCGTGAAAGAGAGCGAAACAAGACGAAGGAGGGTGAAAGGGAGCAAAACAAGATGAAGGAGGGTGAAAGAGAGCGAAACGAGATGAAGGAGGGTGAAAGAGAGCGAAAAGAGGCAAAGGAGGGTGAAAGAGGTCAAAACGAGACGAAGGCGGGTGGAACAGAGCGAAACAAGACGAAGGAGGGTGAAAGAGAGCGAAACGAGACGAAGGAGGGTGAAAGAGAGCAAAACGAGACGAAGGAGGGTGAAACAGAGCGAAACGAGACGAGGGAGGATGAAAGAGAGCAAAACGAAATGAAGGAGGGTGGAAGAGAGCGAAACGAGACGAAGGAGGGTGAAAGAGAGTGAAACGAGACGAAGGAAGGTGACAGAGAGCGAAACGAGGTGAAGGAGGGTGAAAGAGAGCTACCCGAGACGAAGGAGGGTGAAAGAGAGTGAAACGAGATGAAGGTGGGTGAAAGAGAGCGAAACGAGAGGAAGAAAGGTGAAAGAGAGCGAAACGAGACGAAGGAGAGTGAAAGAGAGCGAAACGAGAAGAAGGAGGGTGAAAGAGAGCGAAACGAGACGAAGGAGGGTGAAAGAGAGCGAAAGGAGACGAAGGAGGGTGAAAGAGAGTGAAACGAGATGAAGGTGGGTGAAAGAGATCGAAACAAGACAAAGGAGGGTGAAAGAGACCGAAACGAGACGAAGGAGGGTGAAAGAGAGCGAAACGAGAAGAATGAGGGTGAAAGAGAGCGAAACGAGACGAAGGAGGGTGAAAGAGAGCAAAACGAAATGAAGGAGGGTGGAAGAGAGCAAAACGAGACGAAGGAAGGTGAACGAGAGTGAAACAAGACGAAGGAAGGTGAAAGAGAGCGAAACGAGACCAAAGAGGGTGAAAGAGAGAGAAACGAGACGAAGGAAGGTGAAAGAGAGTGAAACGAGACAAAGGAGGGTGAAAGGGAGCAAAACGAGAATAAGGAGGGTGAAAGAGAGCGAAACGAGATGAAGGAGGGTGAAAGAGAGCGAAACGAGACGAAGGAGGGTGAAAGACGGCGAAACGGGACGAAGGCGGGTGGAACAGAGCGAAACAAGACGAAGGAGGATGAAAGAGAGCGAAACGAGATGAAGGAGGGTGAAAGAGAGCGAAACGAGACGAAGGAGAGTGAACGAGAGCGAAATGAGACGAAGGAGGGTGAAAGAGAGCGAAACAAGTCGAAGGAGGGTGAAAGAGAGCGAAACGAGACGAAGGAGTGTGAAAGAGAGCGAAACGAGATGAAGGAGGGTAAAAGAGACCGAAACGGGACGAAAGAGGGTAAAAGAGAGCGAAACGAGACGATGGAGGGTGAAAGAGAGCGAAACGAGAGAAAGGAGGGTGAAAGAGAGCGAAACGAGATGATGGAGGGTGAAAGAGAGCGAAACGAGAGGATGGAGGGTGAAGGAGAGCGGAACGAGACGAAGAAGGGTGAAAGAGAGCGAAACGCGAGGAAGGAGGGTGAAAGAGAGTGAAACGAGACGAAGGAGGGTGAAAGGGAGCAAATCGAGATGAAGGAGGGTGAAAGCGAGAGAAACGAGATGAAGGAGGGTGAAAGAGAGCGAAAAGAGACGAAGACGGGTGGAACAGAGCGAAACAAGACGAAGGAGGGTGAAAGAGAGTGAAACGAGACGAAGGAGGGTGAAAGAGAGCGAAACAAGACGAAGGAGGGTGAAAGAGAGTGAAACGAGACGAAGGAGGGTGAAAGAGAGCGAAACGAGATGAAGGAGGGTGAAAGAGAGCAAAACGAGATGAAGGAGGGTGAAAGAGAGCGAAACGAGAGGAAGAAAGGTGAAAGAGAGCGAAACGGGACGAAGGAGAGTGAAAGAGAGCGAAACGAGAAGAAGGAGGGTGAAAGAGAGCGAAACGAGACGAAGGAGGGTGAAAGAGAGTGGAACGAGACGAAGGAGGGTGAAAGAGACCGAAACGAGACGAAGGAGGGTGAAAGAGAGCAAAACGAGACGAAGGAGGGTGAAAGAGAGCGAAAGGAGACGAAGGAGGGTGAAAGAGAGCGAAACGAGATGAAGGTGGATGAAAGAGATCGAAACAAGACAAAGGAGGGTGAAAGAGACCGAAACGAGACGTAGGAGGGTGAAAGAGAGTGAAACGAGATGAAGGAGGGTGAAAGAGAGCGAAACGAGAAGAATGAGGGTGAAAGAGAGCGAAACGAGACGAAGGAGGGTGAAAGAGAGCAAAACGAAATGAAGGAGGGTGGAAGAGAGCGAAACGAGACGAAGGAAGGTGAAAGAGAGTGAAACAAGACGAAGGAAGGTGAAAGAGAGTGAAACGAGATGAAGGAGGGTGAAAGAGCGCGAAACGAGACGAAGGAGGGTGAAAGACGGCGAAACGAGACGAAGGCGGGTGGAACAGAGCGAAACAAGACGAAGGAGGATGAAAGAGAGCAAAACGAGATGAAGGAGGGTGAAAGAGAGCGAAACGAGAAGAATGAGGGTGAAAGAGAGCGAAATGAGACGAAGGAGGGTGAAAGAGAGCGAAACGAGACGAAGGAGGGTGAAAGAGAGCTAAACGAGACGAAGGAGTGTGAAAGGGAGCGAAACGAGATGAAGGAGGGTAAAAGAGACCGAAACGGGACGAAAGAGGGTAAAAGAGAGCGAAACGAGACGATGGAGGGTGAAAGAGAGCGAAACGAGAGAAAGGAGGGTGAAAGAGAGTGAAACGAGATGATGGAGGGTGAAAGAGAGCGAAACGAGAGGAAGGAGGGTGAAGGAGAGCGGAACGAGACGAAGAAGGGTGAAAGAGAGCGAAACGAGAGGAAGGAGGGTGAAAGAGAGCGAAACGAGACGAAGGAGGGTGAAAGGGAGCAAATCGAGATGAATGAGGGTGAAAGCGAATGAAACGAGATGAAGGAGGGTGAAAGAGAGCGAAAAGAGACAAAGGAGGGTGAAAGAGGGCGAAACGAGACGAAGGCGGGTGGAACAGAGCGAAACAAGACGAAGGAGGGTGAAAGAGAGCGAAACGAGACGAAGGAGGGTGAAAGAGAGCAAAACGAGATGAAGGAGGGTGAAAGAGAGCGAAACGAGATGAAGGAGGGTGAAAGAGAGCCAAACGAGACGAAGGAGGGTGAAAGAGGACGAAACGAGACGAAGGCGGGTGGAACAGAGCGAAACAAGACGAAGGAGGATGAAAGAGAGCAAAACGAGACGAAGGAGGGTGAAAGAGAGCGAAACGAGATGAAGGAGGTTGAACGAGAGCGAAATGAGACGAAGGATGGTGAAAGAGAGCGAAACAAGTCGAAGGAGGGTGAAAGAGAGAGAAACGAGACGCAGGAGTGTGAAAGAGAGCGAAACGAGACAAAGGAGGGTGAAAGAGAGTGGAACGAGACGAAGGAGGGTGAAAGAGACCGAAACGAGACGAAGGAGGGTGAAATAGAGCGAAAGGAGACGAAGGAGGGTGAAAGAGAGCGAAAGGAGACGAAGGAGGGTGAAAGAGAGTGAAACGAGACAAAGGAGGGTGAAAGGGAGCAAAACGAGAATAAGGAGGGTGAAAGAGAGCGAAACGAGATGAAGGAGGGTGAAAGAGAGCGAAACGAGACGAAGGAGGGTGAAAGACGGCGAAACGAGATGATGGAGAGTGAAAGAGAGCGAAACGAGAGGAAGGAGGATGAAAGTGAGCGAAACGAGACGAAGGAGGGTGAAAGAGAGCGAAACGAGAGGAAGGAGTGTGAAAGAGAGCGAAACAAGACGAAGGAGGGTGAAAGGGAGCAAAACAAGATGAAGCAGAGTGAAAGAGAGCGAAACGAGATGAAGGAGGGTGAAAGAGAGCGAAAAGAGACAAAGGAGGGTGAAAGAGGTCGAAACGAGACGAAGGCGGGTGGAACAGAGCGAAACAAGACGAAGGAGGGTGAAAGAGAGCGAAACAAGACGAAGGAGGGTGAAAGAGAGCAAAACGAGACGAAGGAGGGTGAAACAGAGCGAAACGAGATGAACGAGGATGAAAGAGAGCAAAACGAAATGAAGGAGGGTGAAAGAGAGCGAAACGAGACGAAGGAGGGTGAAAGAGAGTGAAACGAGATGAAGGAAGGTGAAAGAGAGCGAAACGAGAGGAAGAAAGATGAAAGAGAGCAAAACGAGACGAAGGAGAGTGAAAGAGAGCGAAACGAGAAGAAGGAGGGTGAAAGAGAGCGAAACGAGACGAAGGAGGGTGAAAGAGAGTGGAACGAGACGAAGGAGGGTGAAAGAGACCGAAACGAGACGAAGGAGGGTGAAAGAGAGCGAAACGAGACGAAGGAGGGTGAAAGAGAGTGAAAAGAGACAAAGGAGGGTGAAAGAGGGCGAAACGAGACGAAGGCGGGTGGAACAGAGCGAAACAAGACGAAGGAGGGTGAAAGAGAGCGAAACGAGACGAAGGAGGGTGAAAGAGAGCAAAACGAGACGAAGGAGGGTGAAAGAGAGCGAAACGAGATGAAGGAGGGTGAAAGAGAGCCAAACGAGACGAAGGAGGGTGAAACAGAGCGAAACGAGATGAACGAGGATGAAAGAGAGCAAAACGAAATGAAGGAGGGTGAAAGAGAGCGAAACGAGACGAAGGAGGGTGAAAGAGAGTGAAACGAGATGAAGGAAGGTGAAAGAGAGCGAAACGAGAGGAAGAAAGATGAAAGAGAGCAAAACGAGACGAAGGAGAGTGAAAGAGAGCGAAACGAGAAGAAGGAGGGTGAAAGAGAGCGAAACGAGACGAAGGAGGGTGAAAGAGAGTGGAACGAGACGAAGGAGGGTGAAAGAGACCGAAACGAGACGAAGGAGGGTGAAAGAGAGCGAAACGAGACGAAGGAGGGTGAAAGAGAGTGAAAAGAGACAAAGGAGGGTGAAAGAGGGCGAAACGAGACGAAGGCGGGTGGAACAGAGCGAAACAAGACGAAGGAGGGTGAAAGAGAGCGAAACGAGACGAAGGAGGGTGAAAGAGAGCAAAACGAGACGAAGGAGGGTGAAAGAGAGCGAAACGAGATGAAGGAGGGTGAAAGAGAGCCAAACGAGACGAAGGAGGGTGAAAGAGGGCGAAACGAGACGAAGGCGGGTGGAAAAGAGCGAAACAAGACGAAGGAGGATGAAAGAGAGCAAAACGAGACGAAGGAGGGTGAAAGAGAGCGAAACGAGACGAAGGAGGGTGAACGAGAGCGAAATGAGACGAAGGAGGGTGAAAGAGAGCAAAACAAGTTGAAGGAGGGTGAAAGAGAGCGAAACGAGACGCAGGAGTGTGAAAGAGAGCGAAACGAGATGAAGGAGGGTAAAAGAGAGCGAAACGAGAGGAAGGAGAGTGAAAGAGAGCGAAACGAGATGATGGAGAGTGAAAGAGAGCGAAACGAGAGGAAGGAGGGTGAAAGAGAGCGAAACGAGACGAAGGAGTGTGAAAGAGAGCGAAATGAGAGGAAGGAGCGTGAAAGAGAGCGAAACAAGACGAAGGAGGGTGAAAGGGAGCAAAACAAGATGAAGGTGGGTGAAAGAGAGCGAAACGAGATGAAGGAGGGTGAAAGAGAGCGAAAAGAGACAAAGGAGGGTGAATGAGGTCGAAACGAGACGAAGGCGGGTGGAACAGAGCGAAACAAGACGAAGGAGGGTGAAAGAGAGCGAAACAAGACGAAGGAGGGTGAAAGAGAGCAAAACGAGACGAAGGAGGGTGAAACAGAGCGAAACGAGACGAAGGAGGATGAAAGAGAGCAAAACGAAATGAAGGAGGGAGGAAGAGAGCGAAACGAGACGAAGGAGGGTGGAAGAGAGTGAAACGAGATGAAGGAAGGTGACAGAGAGCGAAACGAGGCGAAGGAAGGTGAAAGAGAGCTACCCGAGACGAAGGAGGATGAAAGAGAGTGAAACGAGATGAAGGTGGGGGAAAGAGAGCGAAACGAGAGGAAGAAAGGTGAAAGAGAGCTACCCGAGACGAAGGAGAGTGAAAGAGAGCGAAACGAGAAGAAGGAGGGTGAAAGAGAGCGAAACGAGACGAAGGAGGGTGAAAGAGAGTGGAACGAGACGAAGGAGGGTGAAAGAGACCGAAACGAGACGAAGGAGGGTGAAATAGAGCGAAACGAGACGAAGGAGGGTGAAAGAGAGCGAAAGGAGACAAAGGAGGGTGAAAGAGAGTGAAACGAGACAAAGGAGGGTGAAAGGGAGCAAAACGAGAATAAGGAGGGTGAAAGAGAGCGAAACGAGACGAAGGAGGGTGAAAGACGGCGAAACGAGACGAAGGCGGGTGGAACAGATCGAAACAAGACGAAGGAGGATGAAAGTGAGCGAAACGAGACGAAGGAGTGTGAAAGAGAGCGAAACGAGACGAAGGAGTGTAAACGAGAGCGAAATGAGACGAAAGAGGGTGAAAGAGAGCGAAACAAGTCGAAGGAGGGTGAAAGAGAGCGAAACGAGACGAAGGAGTGTGAAAGAGAGCGAAACGAGATGAAGGAGGGTAAAAGAGACCGAAACGGGACTAAAGAGGGTAAAAGAGAGCGAAACGAGACGATGGAGGGTGAAAGAGAGCGAAACGAGAGAAAGGAGGCTGAAAGAGAGCAAAACGAAATGAAGGAGGGTGGAAGAGAGCGAAATGAGACGAAGGAGGGTGAAAGAGAGTGAAACAAGATGAAGGAATGTGACAGAGAGCGAAACGAGGCGAAGGAAGGTGAAAGAGAGCTACCCGAGACGTAGGAGGGTGAAAGAGAGTGAAACGAGATGAAGGTGGGTGAAAGAGAGCGAAACGAGAGGAAGAAAGGTGAAAGAGAGCGAAACGAGACGAAGGAGTGTGAAAGAGAGCGAAACGAGAAGAAGGAGGGTGAAAGAGAACGAAACGAGACGAAGGAGGGTGAAAGAGAGTGGAACGAGACGAAGGAGGGTGAAAGAGACCGAAACGAGACGAAGGAGGGTGAAATAGAGCGAAACGAGACGAAGGAGGGTGAAAGAGAGCGAAAGGAGACGAAGGAGGGTGAAAGAGAGTGAAACGAGACATAGGAGGGTGAAAGGGAGCAAAACGAGAATAAGGAGGGTGAAAGAGAGCGAAAAGAGATGAAGGAGGGTGAAAGAGAGCGAAACGAGACGAAGGAGGGTGAAAGACGGCGAAACGAGACGAAGGCGGGTGGAACAGAGCGAAACAAGACGAAGGAGGATGAAAGAGAGCGAAACGAGATGAAGGAGGGTGAAAGAGAGCGAAACGACACAAAGGAGAGTGAACGAGAGCGAAATGAGACGAAGGAGGGTGAAAGAGAGCGAAACAAGTCGAAGGAGGGTGAAAGAGAGCGAAACGAGACGAAGGAGTGTGAAAGAGAGCGAAACGAGATGAAGGAGGGTGAAAGAGAGCGAAACGAGACGAAGGAGGGTGAAAGACGGCGAAACGAGACGAAGGCGGGTGGAACAGAGCGAAACGAGAGGAAGGAGGGTGAAGGAGAGCGGAACGAGACGAAGGAGTGTGAAAGAGAGCGAAACGAGATGAAGGAGGGTAAAAGAGACCGAAACGGGACTAAAGAGGGTAAAAGAGAGCGAAACGAGACGATGGAGGGTGAAAGAGAGCGAAACGAGAGAAAGGAGGCTGAATGAGAGCAAAACGAAATGAAGGAGGGTGGAAGAGAGCGAAATGAGATGAAGGAGGGTGAAAGAGAGTGAAACAAGATGAAGGAATGTGACAGAGAGCGAAACGAGGCGAAGGAAGGTGAAAGAGAGCGGAACGAGATGAAGGTGGGTGAAAGAGAGCGAAACGAGAAGAAGGAGGGTGAAAGAGAGCGAAACGAGACGAAGGAGGGTGAAAGAGAGTGGAACGAGACGAAGGAGGGTGAAAGAGACCGAAACGAGACGAAGGAGGGTGAAATAGAGCGAAACGAGACGAAGGAGGGTGAAAGAAAGTGAAAGGAGACGAAGGAGGGTGAAAGAGAGTGAAACGAGACAAAGGAGGGTGAAAGGGAGCAAAACGAGAATAAGGAGGGTGAAAGAGAGCGAAACGAGATGAAGGAGGGTGAAAGAGAGCGAAACGAGACGAAGGAGGGTGAAAGACGGCGAAACGAGACAAAGGCGGGTGGAACAGAGCGAAACAAGACGAAGGAGGATGAAAGAGAGCGAAACGAGATGAAGGAGGGTGAAAGAGAGCGAAACGAGACAAAGGAGAGTGAACGAGAGCGAAATGAGACGAAGGAGGGTGAAAGAGAGCGAAACAAGTCGAAGGAGGGTGAAAGAGAGCGAAACGAGACGAAGGAGTGTGAAAGAGAGCGAAACGAGATGAAGGAGGGTGAAGGAGAGCGGAACGAGACGAAGAAGGGTGAAAGAGAGCGAAACGAGAGGAAGGAGGGTGAAAGAGAGCGAAACGAGACGAAGGAGGGTGAAAGGGAGCAAATCGAGATGAAGGAGGGTGAAAGCGAGAGAAACGAGATGAAGGAGGGTGAAAGAGAGCGAAAAGAGACAAAGGAGGGTGAAAGAGGGCGAACCGAGACGAAGGCGGGTGGAACAGAGCGAAACAAGACGAAGGAGGGTGAAAGAGAGCGAAACGAGACGAAGGAGGGTGAAAGAGAGAAAAACGAGATGAAGGAGGGTGAAAGAGAGCGAAACGAGATGAAGGAGGGTGAAAGAGAGCCAAACGAGACGAAGGAGGGTGAAAGAGGGCGAAACAAGACGAAGGCGGGTGGAACAGAGCGAAACAAGACGAAGGAGGATGAAAGAGAGCGAAACAAGACGAAGGAGGGTGAAAGAGAGCAAAACGAGACGAAGGAGGGTGAAACAGAGCGAAACGAGACGAAGGAGGATGAAAGAGAGCAAAACGAAATGAAGGAGGGTGGAAGAGAGCGAAACGAGACGAAGTAGGGTGAAAGAGAGTGAAACGAGATGAAGGAAGGTGACAGAGAGCGAAACGAGGCGAAGGAAGGTGAAAGAGAGCTACCCGAGACGAAGGAGAGTGAAAGAGAGCGAAACGAGAAGAAGGAGGGTGAAAGAGAGCGAAACGAGACAAAGGAGGGTGAAAGAGAGTGGAACGAGACGAAGGAGGGTGAAAGAGACCGAAACGAGACGAAGGAGGGTGAAATAGAGCGAAAGGAGACGAAGGAGGGTGAAAGAGAGCGAAAGGAGACGAAGGAGGGTGAAAGAGAGTGAAACGAGACAAAGGAGGGTGAAAGGGAGCAAAACGAGAATAAGGAGGGTGAAAGAGAGCGAAACGAGAGGAAGGAGGATGAAAGTGAGCGAAACGAGACGAAGGAGGGTGAAAGAGAGCGAAACGAGAGGAAGGAGGGTGAAAGAGAGCGAAACAAGACGAAGGAGGGTGAAAGGGAGCAAAACAAGATGAAGCAGAGTGAAAGAGAGCGAAACGAGATGAAGGAGGGTGAAAGAGAGCGAAAAGAGACAAAGGAGGGTGAAAGAGGTCGAAACGAGACGAAGGCGGGTGGAACAGAGCGAAACAAGACGAAGGAGGGTGAAAGAGAGCGAAACAAGACGAAGGAGGGTGAAAGAGAGCAAAACGAGACGAAGGAGGGTGAAACAGAGCGAAACGAGATGAACGAGGATGAAAGAGAGCAAAACGAAATGAAGGAGGGTGAAAGAGAGCGAAACGAGACGAAGGAGGGTGAAAGAGAGTGAAACGAGATGAAGGAAGGTGAAAGAGAGCGAAACGAGAGGAAGAAAGATGAAAGAGAGCGAAACGAGACGAAGGAGAGTGAAAGAGAGCGAAACGAGAAGAAGGAGGGTGAAAGAGAGCGAAACGAGACGAAGGAGGGTGAAAGAGAGTGGAACGAGACGAAGGAGGGTGAAAGAGACCGAAACGAGACGAAGGAGGGTGAAAGAGAGCGAAACGAGACGAAGGAGGGTGAAAGAGAGTGAAAAGAGACAAAGGAGGGTGAAAGAGGGCGAAACGAGACGAAGGCGGGTGGAACAGAGCGAAACAAGACGAAGGAGGGTGAAAGAGAGCGAAACGAGACGAAGGAGGGTGAAAGAGAGCAAAACGAGGAGAAGGAGGGTGAAAGAGAGCGAAACGAGATGAAGGAGGGTGAAAGAGAGCCAAACGAGACGAAGGAGGGTGAAAGAGGGCGAAACGAGACGAAGGCGGGTGGAACAGAGCGAAACAAGACGAAGGAGGGTGAAAGAGAGCAAAACGAGACGAAGGAGGGTGAAAGAGAGCAAAACGAGATGAAGGAGGGTGAAAGAGAGCGAAACGAGATGAAGGAGGGTGAAAGAGAGCCAAACGAGACGAAGGAGGGTGAAAGAGGACCAAACGAGACGAAGGCGGGTGGAACAGAGCGAAACAAGACGAAGGAGGATGAAAGAGAGCAAAACGAGATGAAGGAGGGTGAAAGAGAGCGAAACGAGATGAAGGAGGTTGAACGAGAGCGAAATGAGACGAAGGAGGGTGAAAGAGAGCGAAACAAGTCGAAGGAGGGTGAAAGAGAGAGAAACGAGACGCAGGAGTGTGAAAGAGAGCGAAACGAGATGAAGGAGGGTGAAAGAGAGCGAATAGAGACAAAGTAGGGTGAAAGAGGTCGAAACGAGACGAAGGCGGGTGGAACAGAGCGAAACAAGACGAAGGAGGGTGAAAGAGAGCGAAACAAGACGAAGGAGGGTGAAAGAGAGCAAAACGAGACGAAGGAGGGTGAAACAGAGCGAAACGAGACGAAGGAGGATGAAAGAGAGCAAAACGAAATGAAGGAGGGTGGAAGAGAGCGAAACGAGACGAAGTAGGGTGAAAGAGAGTGAAACGAGATGAAGGAAGGTGACAGAGAGCGAAACGAGGCGAAGGAAGGTGAAAGAGAGCTACCCGAGACGAAGGAGAGTGAAAGAGAGCGAAACGAGAAGAAGGAGGGTGAAAGAGGGCGAAACGAGACAAAGGAGGGTGAAAGAGAGTGGAACGAGACGAAGGAGGGTGAAAGAGACCGAAACGAGACGAAGGAGGGTGAAATAGAGCGAAAGGAGACGAAGGAGGGTGAAAGAGAGCGAAAGGAGACGAAGGAGGGTGAAAGAGAGTGAAACGAGACAAAGGAGGGTGAAAGGGAGCAAAACGAGAATAAGGAGGGTGAAAGAGAGCGAAACGAGATGAAGGAGGGTGAAAGAGAGCGAAACGAGACGAAGGAGGGTGAAAGACGGCGAAACGAGATGATGGAGAGTGAAAGAGAGCGAAACGAGAGGAAGGAGGATGAAAGTGAGCGAAACGAGACGAAGGAGGGTGAAAGAGAGCGAAACGAGAGGAAGGAGTGTGAAAGAGAGCGAAACAAGACGAAGGAGGGTGAAAGGGAGCAAAACAAGATGAAGCAGAGTGAAAGAGAGCGAAACGAGATGAAGGAGGGTGAAAGAGAGCGAAAAGAGACAAAGGAGGGTGAAAGAGGTCGAAACGAGACGAAGGCGGGTGGAACAGAGCGAAACAAGACGAAGGAGGGTGAAAGAGAGCGAAACAAGACGAAGGAGGGTGAAAGAGAGCAAAACGAGACGAAGGAGGGTGAAACAGAGCGAAACGAGATGAACGAGGATGAAAGAGAGCAAAACGAAATGAAGGAGGGTGAAAGAGAGCAAAACGAGACGAAGGAGGGTGAAAGAGAGTGAAACGAGATGAAGGAAGGTGAAAGAGAGCGAAACGAGAGGAAGAAAGATGAAAGAGAGCGAAACGAGACGAAGGAGAGTGAAAGAGAGCGAAACGAGAAGAAGGAGGGTGAAAGAGAGCGAAACGAGACGAAGGAGGGTGAAAGAGAGTGGAACGAGACGAAGGAGGGTGAAAGAGACCGAAACGAGACGAAGGAGGGTGAAAGAGAGCGAAACGAGACGAAGGAGGGTGAAAGAGAGTGAAAAGAGACAAAGGAGGGTGAAAGAGGGCGAAACGAGACGAAGGCGGGTGGAACAGAGCGAAACAAGATGAAGGAGGGTGAAAGAGAGCGAAACGAGACGAAGGAGGGTGAAAGAGAGCAAAACGAGACGAAGGAGGGTGAAAGAGAGCGAAACGAGATGAAGGAGGGTGAAAGAGAGCCAAACGAGACGAAGGAGGGTGAAAGAGGGCGAAACGAGACGAAGGCGGGTGGAAAAGAGCGAAACAAGACGAAGGAGGATGAAAGAGAGCAAAACGAGACGAAGGAGGGTGAAAGAGAGCGAAACGAGACGAAGGAGGGTGAACGAGAGCGAAATGAGACGAAGGAGGGTGAAAGAGAGCAAAACAAGTTGAAGGAGGGTGAAAGAGAGCGAAACGAGACGCAGGACTGTGAAAGAGAGCGAAACGAGATGAAGGAGGGTAAAAGAGAGCGAAACGAGAGGAAGGAGAGTGAAAGAGAGCGAAACGAGATGATGGAGAGTGAAAGAGAGCGAAACGAGAGGAAGGAGGGTGAAAGAGAGCGAAACGAGACGAAGGAGTGTGAAAGAGAGCGAAATGAGAGGAAGGAGCGTGAAAGAGAGCGAAACAAGACGAAGGAGGGTGAAAGGGAGCAAAACAAGATGAAGGTGGGTGAAAGAGAGCGAAACGAGATGAAGGAGGGTGAAAGAGAGCGAAAAGAGACAAAGGAGGGTGAATGAGGTCGAAACGAGACAAAGGCGGGTGGAACAGAGCGAAACAAGACGAAGGAGGGTGAAAGAGAGCGAAACAAGACGAAGGAGGGTGAAAGAGAGCAAAACGAGACGAAGGAGGGTGAAACAGAGCGAAACGAGACGAAGGAGGATGAAAGAGAGCAAAACGAAATGAAGGAGGGAGGAAGAGAGCGAAACGAGACGAAGGAGGGTGGAAGAGAGTGAAACGAGATGAAGGAAGGTGACAGAGAGCGAAACGAGGCGAAGGAAGGTGAAAGAGAGCTACCCGAGACGAAGGAGGTTGAAAGAGAGTGAAACGAGATGAAGGTGGGTGAAAGAGAGCGAAACGAGAGGAAGAAAGGTGAAAGAGAGCTACCCGAGACGAAGGAGAGTGAAAGAGAGCGAAACGAGAAGAAGGAGGGTGAAAGAGAGCGAAACGAGACGAAGGAGGGTGAAAGAGAGTGGAACGAGACGAAGGAGGGTGAAAGAGACCGAAACGAGACGAAGCAGGGTGAAATAGAGCGAAACGAGACGAAGGAGGGTGAAAGAGAGCGAAAGGAGACAAAGGAGGGTGAAAGAGAGTGAAACGAGACAAAGGAGGGTGAAAGGGAGCAAAACGAGAATAAGGAGGGTGAAAGAGAGCGAAACGAGACGAAGGAGGGTGAAAGACGGCGAAACGAGACGAAGGCGGGTGGAACAGATCGAAACAAGACGAAGGAGGATGAAAGTGAGCGAAACGAGACGAAGGAGTGTGAAAGAGAGCGAAACGAGACGAAGGAGAGTAAACGAGAGCGAAATGAGACGAAAGAGGGTGAAAGAGAGCGAAACAAGTCGAAGGAGGGTGAAAGAGAGCGAAACGAGACGAAGGAGTGTGAAAGAGAGCGAAACGAGATGAAGGAGGGTAAAAGAGACCGAAACGGGACTAAAGAGGGTAAAAGAGAGCGAAACGAGACGATGGAGGGTGAAAGAGAGCGAAACGAGAGAAAGGAGGCTGAAAGAGAGCAAAACGAAATGAAGGAGGGTGGAAGAGAGCGAAATGAGACGAAGGAGGGTGAAAGAGAGTGAAACAAGATGAAGGAATGTGACAGAGAGCGAAACGAGGCGAAGGAAGGTGAAAGAGAGCTACACGAGACGTAGGAGGGTGAAAGAGAGTGAAACGAGATGAAGGTGGGTGAAAGAGAGCGAAACGAGAGGAAGAAAGGTGAAAGAGAGCGAAACGAGACGAAGGAGTGTGAAAGAGAGCGAAACGAGAAGAAGGAGGGTGAAAGAGAACGAAACGAGACGAAGGAGGGTGAAAGAGAGTGGAACGAGACGAAGGAGGGTGAAAGAGACCGAAACGAGACGAAGGAGGGTGAAATAGAGCGAAACGAGATGAAGGAGGGTGAAAGAGAGCGAAAGGAGACGAAGGAGGGTGAAAGAGAGTGAAACGAGACAAAGGAGGGTGAAAGGGAGCAAAACGAGAATAAGGAGGGTGAAAGAGAGCGAAACGAGATGAAGGAGGGTGAAAGAGAGCGAAACGAGACGAAGGAGGGTGAAAGACGGCGAAACGAGACGAAGGCGGGTGGAACAGAGCGAAACAAGACGAAGGAGGATGAAAGAGAGCGAAACGAGATGAAGGAGGGTGAAAGAGAGCGAAACGACACAAAGGAGAGTGAACGAGAGCGAAATGAGACGAAGGAGGGTGAAAGAGAGCGAAACAAGTCGAAGGAGGGTGAAAGAGAGCGAAACGAGACGAAGGAGTGTGAAAGAGAGCGAAACGAGATGAAGGAGGGTGAAAGAGAGCGAAACGAGACGAAGGAGGGTGAAAGACGGCGAAACGAGACGAAGGCGGGTGGAACAGAGCGAAACGAGAGGAAGGAGGGTGAAGGAGAGCGGAACGAGACGAAGGAGTGTGAAAGAGAGCGAAATGAGATGAAGAAGGGTAAAAGAGACCGAAACGGGACTAAAGAGGGTAAAAGAGAGCGAAACGAGACGATGGAGGGTGAAAGAGAGCGAAACGAGAGAAAGGAGGCTGAATGAGAGCAAAACGAAATGAAGGAGGGTGGAAGGGAGCGAAATGAGACGAAGGAGGGTGAAAGAGAGTGAAACAAGATGAAGGAATGTGACAGAGAGCGAAACGAGGCGAAGGAAGGTGAAAGAGAGCTACCCGAGACGTAGGAGGGTGAAAGAGAGTGAAACGAGATGAAGGTGGGTGAAAGAGAGCGAAACGAGAAGAAGGAGGGTGAAAGAGAGCGAAACGAGACGAAGGAGGGTGAAAGAGAGTGGAACGAGACGAAGGAGGGTGAAAGAGACCGAAATGAGACGAAGGAGGGTGAAATAGAGCGAAACGAGACGAAGGAGGGTGAAAGAAAGCGAAGGAGACGAAGGAGGGTGAAAGAGAGTGAAACGAGACAAAGGAGGGTGAAAGGGAGCAAAACGAGAATAAGGAGGGTGAAAGAGAGCGAAACGAGATGAAGGAGGGTGAAAGAGAGCGAAACGAGACGAAGGAGGGTGAAAGACGGCGAAACGAGACAAAGGCGGGTGGAACAGAGCGAAACAAGACGAAGGAGGATGAAAGAGAGCGAAACGAGATGAAGGAGGGTGAAAGAGAGCGAAACGAGACAAAGGAGAGTGAACGAGAGCGAAATGAGACGAAGGAGGGTGAAAGAGAGCGAAACAAGTCGAAGGAGGGTGAAAGAGAGCGAAACGAGACGAAGGAGTGTGAAAGAGAGCGAAACGAGATGAAGGAGGGTGAAGGAGAGCGGAACGAGACGAAGAAGGGTGAAAGAGAGCGAAACGAGAGGAAGGAGGGTGAAAGAGAGCGAAACGAGACGAAGGAGGGTGAAAGGGAGCAAATCGAGATGAAGGAGGGTGAAAACGAGAGAAACGAGATGAAGGAGGGTGAAAGAGAGCGAAAAGAGACAAAGGAGGGTGAAAGAGGGCGAACCGAGACGAAGGCGGGTGGAACAGAGCGAAACAAGACGAAGGAGGGTGAAAGAGAGCGAAACGAGACGAAGGAGGGTGAAAGAGAGCAAAACGAGATGAAGGAGGGTGAAAGAGAGCGAAACGAGATGAAGGAGGGTGAAAGAGAGCCAAACGAGACGAAGGAGGGTGAAAGAGGGCGAAACAAGACGAAGGCGGGTGGAACAGAGCGAAACAAGACGAAGGAGGATGAAAGAGAGCGAAACAAGACGAAGGAGGGTGAAAGAGAGCCAAACGAGACGAAGGAGGGTGAAAGAGGGCGAAACAAGACGAAGGCGGGTGGAACAGAGCGAAACAAGACGAAGGAGGATGAAAGAGAGCGAAACAAGACGAAGGAGGGTGAAAGAGAGCAAAACGAGACGAAGGAGGGTGAAACAGAGCGAAACGAGACGAAGGAGGATGAAAGAGAGCAAAACGAAATGAAGGAGGGTGGAAGAGAGCGAAACGAGACGAAGTAGGGTGAAAGAGAGTGAAACGAGATGAAGGAAGGTGACAGAGAGCGAAACGAGGCGAAGGAAGGTGAAAGAGAGCTACCCGAGACGAAGGAGAGTGAAAGAGAGCGAAACGAGAAGAAGGAGGGTGAAAGAGAGCGAAACGAGACAAAGGAGGGTGAAAGAGAGTGGAACGAGACGAAGGAGGGTGAAAGAGAGTGAAACGAGACAAAGGAGGGTGAAAGGGAGCAAAACGAGAATAAGGAGGGTGAAAGAGAGCGAAACGAGATGAAGGAGGGTGAAAGAGTGCGAAACGAGACGAAGGAGGGTGAAAGACGGCGAAACGAGATGATGGAGAGTGAAAGAGAGCGAAACGAGAGGAAGGAGGATGAAAGTGAGCGAAACGAGACGAAGGAGGGTGAAAGAGAGCGAAACGAGAGGAAGGAGTGTGAAAGAGAGCGAAACAAGACGAAGGAGGGTGAAAGGGAGCAAAACAAGATGAAGCAGAGTGAAAGAGAGCGAAACGAGATGAAGGAGGGTGAAAGAGAGCGAAAAGAGACAAAGGAGGGTGAAAGAGGTCGAAACGAGACGAAGGCGGGTGGAACAGAGCGAAACAAGACGAAGGAGGGTGAAAGAGAGCGAAACAAGACGAAGGAGGGTGAAAGAGAGCAAAACGAGACGAAGGAGGGTGAAACAGAGCGAAACGAGATGAACGAGGATGAAAGAGAGCAAAACGAAATGAAGGAGGGTGAAAGAGAGCGAAACGAGACGAAGGAGGGTGAAAGAGAGTGAAACGAGATGAAGGAAGGTGAAAGAGAGCGAAACGAGAGGAAGAAAGATGAAAGAGAGCGAAACGAGACGAAGGAGAGTGAAAGAGAGCGAAACGAGAAGAAGGAGGGTGAAAGAGAGCGAAACGAGACGAAGGAGGGTGAAAGAGAGTGGAACGAGACGAAGGAGGGTGAAAGAGACCGAAACGAGACGAAGGAGGGTGAAAGAGAGCGAAACGAGACGAAGGAGGGTGAAAGAGAGTGAAAAGAGACAAAGGAGGGTGAAAGAGGGCGAAACGAGACGAAGGCGGGTGGAACAGAGCGAAACAAGACGAAGGAGGGTGAAAGAGAGCGAAACGAGACGAAGGAGGGTGAAAGAGAGCAAAACGAGACGAAGGAGGGTGAAAGAGAGCGAAACGAGATGAAGGAGGGTGAAAGAGAGCCAAACGAGACGAAGGAGGGTGAAAGAGAGCGAAACGAGAGGAAGGAGAGTGAAAGAGAGCGAAACGAGATGATGGAGAGTGAAAGAGAGCGAAACGAGAGGAAGGAGGGTGAAAGAGAGCGAAACGAGACGAAGGAGTGTGAAAGAGAGCGAAATGAGAGGAAGGAGCGTGAAAGAGAGCGAAACAAGACGAAGGAGGGTGAAAGGGAGCAAAACAAGATGAAGGTGGGTGAAAAAGAGCGAAACGAGATGAAGGAGGGTGAAAGAGAGCGAAAAGAGACAAAGGAGGGTGAATGAGGTCGAAACGAGACGAAGGCGGGTGGAACAGAGCGAAACAAGACGAAGGAGGGTGAAAGAGAGCGAAACAAGACGAAGGAGGGTGAAAGAGAGCAAAACGAGACGAAGGAGGGTGAAACAGAGCGAAACGAGACGAAGGAGGATGAAAGAGAGCAAAACGAAATGAAGGAGGGAGGAAGAGAGCGAAACGAGACGAAGGAGGGTGGAAGAGAGTGAAACGAGATGAAGGAAGGTGACAGAGAGCGAAACGAGGCGAAGGAAGGTGAAAGAGAGCTACCCGAGACGAAGGAGGTTGAAAGAGAGTGAAACGAGATGAAGGTGGGTGAAAGAGAGCGAAACGAGAGGAAGAAAGGTGAAAGAGAGCTACCCGAGACGAAGGAGAGTGAAAGAGAGCGAAACGAGAAGAAGGAGGGTGAAAGAGAGCGAAACGAGACGAAGGAGGGTGAAAGAGAGTGGAACGAGACGAAGGAGGGTGAAAGAGACCGAAACGAGACGAAGGAGGGTGAAATAGAGCGAAACGAGACGAAGGAGGGTGAAAGAGAGCGAAAGGAGACAAAGGAGGGTGAAAGAGAGTGAAACGAGACAAAGGAGGGTGAAAGGGAGCAAAACGAGAATAAGGAGGGTGAAAGAGAGCGAAACGAGACGAAGGAGGGTGAAAGACGGCGAAACGAGACGAAGGCGGGTGGAACAGATCGAAACAAGACGAAGGAGGATGAAAGTGAGCGAAACGAGACGAAGGAGTGTGAAAGAGAGCGAAACGAGACGAAGGAGAGTAAACGAGAGCGAAATGAGACGAAAGAGGGTGAAAGAGAGCGAAACAAGTCGAAGGAGGGTGAAAGAGAGCGAAACGAGACGAAGGAGTGTGAAAGAGAGCGAAACGAGATGAAGGAGGTTAAAAGAGACCGAAACGGGACTAAAGAGGGTAAAAGAGAGCGAAACGAGACGATGGAGGGTGAAAGAGAGCGAAACGAGAGAAAGGAGGCTGAAAGAGAGCAAAACGAAATGGTGGAGGGTGGAAGAGAGCGAAATGAGACGAAGGAGGGTGAAAGAGAGTGAAACAAGATGAAGGAATGTGACAGAGAGCGAAACGAGACGAAGGAGGGTGAAAGAGAGTGAAACGAGACAAAGGAGGGTGAAAGGGAGCAAAACGAGAATAAGGAGGGTGAAAGAGAGCGGAACGAGATGAAGGAGGGTGAAAGAGAGCGAAACGAGACGAAGGAGGGTGAAAGACGGCGAAACGAGACGAAGGCGGGTGGAACAGAGCGAAACAAGACGAAGGAGGATGAAAGAGAGCGAAACGAGATGAAGGAGGGTGAAAGAGAGCGAAACGACACAAAGGAGAGTGAACGAGAGCGAAATGAGACGAAGGAGGGTGAAAGAGAGCGAAACAAGTCGAAGGCGGGTGGAACAGAGCGAAACGAGAGGAAGGAGGGTGAAGGAGAGCGGAACGAGACGAAGGAGTGTGAAAGAGAGCGAAACGAGATGAAGGAGGGTAAAAGAGACCGAAACGGGACTAAAGAGGGTAAAAGAGAGCGAAACGAGACGATGGAGGGTGAAAGAGAGCGAAACGAGAGAAAGGAGGCTGAATGAGAGCAAAACGAAATGAAGGAGGGTGGAAGAGAGCGAAATGAGACGAAGGAGGGTGAAAGAGAGTGAAACAAGATGAAGGAATGTGACAGAGAGCGAAACGAGGCGAAGGAAGGTGAAAGAGAGCTACCCGAGACGTAGGAGGGTGAAAGAGAGTGAAACGAGATGAAGGTGGGTGAAAGAGAGCGAAACGAGAAGAAGGAGGGTGAAAGAGAGCGAAACGAGACGAAGGAGGGTGAAAGAGAGTGGAACGAGACGAAGGAGGGTGAAAGAGACCGAAACGAGACGAAGGAGGGTGAAATAGAGCGAAACGAGACGAAGGAGGGTGAAAGAAAGCGAAAGGAGACGAAGGAGGGTGAAAGAGAGTGAAACGAGACAAAGGAGGGTGAAAGGGAGCAAAACGAGAATAAGGAGGGTGAAAGAGAGCGAAACGAGATGAAGGAGGGTGAAAGAGAGCGAAACGAGACGAAGGAGGGTGAAAGACGGCGAAACGAGACGAAGGCGGGTGGAACAGAGCGAAACAAGACGAAGGAGGATGAAAGAGAGCGAAACGAGATGAAGGAGGGTGAAAGAGAGCGAAACGAGACAAAGGAGAGTGAACGAGAGCGAAATGAGACGAAGGAGGGTGAAAGAGAGCGAAACAAGTCGAAGGAGGGTGAAAGAGAGCGAAACGAGACGAAGGAGTGTGAAAGAGAGCGAAACGAGATGAAGGAGGGTGAAGGAGAGCGGAACGAGACGAAGAAGGGTGAAAGAGAGCGAAACGAGAGGAAGGAGGGTGAAAGAGAGCGAAACGAGACGAAGGAGGGTGAAAGGGAGCAAATCGAGATGAAGGAGGGTGAAAGCGAGAGAAACGAGATGAAGGAGGGTGAAAGAGAGCGAAAAGAGACAAAGGAGGGTGAAAGAGGGCGAACCGAGACGAAGGCGGGTGGAACAGAGCGAAACAAGACGAAGGAGGGTGAAAGAGAGCGAAACGAGACGAAGGAGGGTGAAAGAGAGCAAAACGAGATGAAGGAGGGTGAAAGAGAGCGAAACGAGATGAAGGAGGGTGAAAGAGAGCCAAACGAGACGAAGGAGGGTGAAAGAGGGCGAAACAAGACGAAGGCGGGTGGAACAGAGCGAAACAAGACGAAGGAGGATGAAAGAGAGCAAAACGAGACGAAGGAGGGTGAAAGAGAGCGAAACGAGACGAAGGAGGGTGAACGAGAGCGAAATGAGACGAAGGAGGGTGAAAGAGAGCGAAACAAGTCGAAGGAGGGTGAAAGAGAGCGAAACGAGACGCAGGAGTGTGAAAGAGAGCGAAACGAGATGAAGGAGGGTAAAAGAGAGCGAAACGAGAGGAAGGAGAGTGCAAGAGAGCGAAACGAGATGATGGAGAGTGAAAGAGAGCGAAACGAGAGAAAGGAGGGTGAAAGAGAGTGAAACGAGACAAAGGAGGGTGAAAGAGGGCGAAACGAGAGGAAGGAGCATGAAAGAGAGCGAAACAAGACGAAGGAGGGTGAAAGGGAGCAAAACAAGATGAAGGAGGGTGAAAGAGAGCGAAACGAGATGAAGGAGGGTGAAAGAGAGCGAAAAGAGACAAAGGAGGGTGAAAGAGGTCGAAACGAGACGAAGGCGGGTGGAACAGAGCGAAACAAGACGAAGGAGGGTGAAAGAGAGCGAAACGAGACGAAGGAGGGTGAAAGAGAGCAAAACGAGACGAAGGAGGGTGAAAGAGAGCGAAACGAGATGAAGGAGGGTGAAAGAGAGCCAAACGAGACGAAGGAGGGTGAAAGAGGGCGAAACGAGACGAAGGCGGGTGGAACAGAGCGAAACAAGACGAAGGAGGATGAAAGAGAGCAAAACGAGACGAAGGAGGGTGAAAGAGAGCGAAACGAGACGAAGGAGGGTGAACGAGAGCGAAATGAGACGAAGGAGGGTGAAAGAGAGCGAAACAAGTCGAAGGAGGGTGAAAGAGAGCGAAACGAGACGCAGGAGTGTGAAAGAGAGCGAAACGAGAGGAAGGAGAGTGCAAGAGAGCGAAACGAGATGATGGAGAGTGAAAGAGAGCGAAACGAGAGGAAGGAGGGTGAAAGAGAGCGAAACGAGACGAAGGAGTGTGAAAGAGAGCGAAATGAGATGAAGGAGCGTGAAAGAGAGCGAAACAAGACGAAGGAGGGTGAAAGGGAGCAAAACAAGATGAAGGTGGGTGAAAAAGAGCGAAACGAGATGAAGGAGGGTGAAAGAGAGCGAAAAGAGACAAAGGAGGGTGAATGAGGTCGAAACGAGACGAAGGCGGGTGGAACAGAGCGAAACAAGACGAAGGAGGGTGAAAGAGAGCGAAACAAGACGAAGGAGGGTGAAAGAGAGCAAAACGAGACGAAGGAGGGTGAAACAGAGCGAAACGAGACGAAGGAGGATGAAAGAGAGCAAAACGAAATGAAGGAGGGAGGAAGAGAGCGAAACGAGACGAAGGAGGGTGGAAGAGAGTGAAACGAGATGAAGGAAGGTGACAGAGAGCGAAACGAGGCGAAGGAAGGTGAAAGAGAGCTACCCGAGACGAAGGAGGTTGAAAGAGAGTGAAACGAGATGAAGGTGGGTGAAAGAGAGCGAAACGAGAGGAAGAAAGGTGAAAGAGAGCTACCCGAGACGAAGGAGAGTGAAAGAGAGCGAAACGAGAAGAAGGAGGGTGAAAGAGAGCGAAACGAGACGAAGGAGGGTGAAAGAGAGTGGAACGAGACGAAGGAGGGTGAAAGAGACCGAAACGAGACGAAGGAGGGTGAAATAGAGCGAAACGAGACGAAGGAGGGTGAAAGAGAGCGAAAGGAGACAAAGGAGGGTGAAAGAGAGTGAAACGAGACAAAGGAGGGTGAAAGGGAGCAAAACGAGAATAAGGAGGGTGAAAGAGATCGAAACGAGACGAAGGAGGGTGAAAGACGGCGAAACGAGACGAAGGCGGGTGGAACAGATCGAAACAAGACGAAGGAGGATGAAAGTGAGCGAAACGAGACGAAGGAGTGTGAAAGAGAGCGAAACGAGACGAAGGAGAGTAAACGAGAGCGAAATGAGACGAAAGAGGGTGAAAGAGAGCGAAACAAGTCGAAGGAGGGTGAAAGAGAGCGAAACGAGACGAAGGAGTGTGAAAGAGAGCGAAACGAGATGAAGGAGGTTAAAAGAGACCGAAACGGGACTAAAGAGGGTAAAAGAGAGCGAAACGAGACGATGGAGGGTGAAAGAGAGCGAAACGAGAGAAAGGAGGCTGAAAGAGAGCAAAACGAAATGAAGGAGGGTGGAAGAGAGCGAAATGAGACGAAGGAGGGTGAAAGAGAGTGAAACAAGATGAAGGAATGTGACAGAGAGCGAAACGAGACGAAGGAGGGTGAAAGAGAGTGAAACGAGACAAAGGAGGGTGAAAGGGAGCAAAACGAGAATAAGGAGGGTGAAAGAGAGCGAAACGAGATGAAGGAGGGTGAAAGAGAGCGAAACGAGACGAAGGAGGGTGAAAGACGGCGAAACGAGACGAAGGCGGGTGGAACAGAGCGAAACAAGACGAAAGAGGATGAAAGAGAGCGAAACGAGATGAAGGAGGGTGAAAGAGAGCGAAACGACACAAAGGAGAGTGAACGAGAGCGAAATGAGACGAAGGAGGGTGAAAGAGAGCGAAACAAGTCGAAGGCGGGTGGAACAGAGCGAAACGAGAGGAAGGAGGGTGAAGGAGAGCGGAACGAGACGAAGGAGTGTGAAAGAGAGCGAAACGAGATGAAGGAGGGTAAAAGAGACCGAAACGGGACTAAAGAGGGTAAAAGAGAGCGAAACGAGACGATGGAGGGTGAAAGAGAGCGAAACGAGAGAAAGGAGGCTGAATGAGAGCAAAACGAAATGAAGGAGGGTGGAAGAGAGCGAAATGAGACGAAGGAGGGTGAAAGAGAGTGAAACAAGATGAAGGAATGTGACAGAGAGCGAAACGAGGCGAAGGAAGGTGAAAGAGAGCTACCCGAGACGTAGGAGGGTGAAAGAGAGTGAAACGAGATGAAGGTGGGTGAAAGAGAGCGAAACGAGAAGAAGGAGGGTGGAAGAGAGCGAAACGAGACGAAGGAGGGTAAAAGAGAGTGGAACGAGACGAAGGAGGGTGAAAGAGACCGAAACGAGACGAAGGAGGGTGAAATAGAGCGAAACGAGACGAAGGAGGGTGAAAGAAAGCGAAAGGAGACGAAGGAGGGTGAAATAGAGTGAAACGAGACAAAGGAGGGTGAAAGGGAGCAAAACGAGAATAAGGAGGGTGAAAGAGAGCGAAACGAGATGAAGGAGGGTGAAAGAGAGCGAAACGAGACGAAGGAGGGTGAAAGACGGCGAAACGAGACGAAGGCGGGTGGAACAGAGCGAAACAAGACGAAGGAGGATGAAAGAGAGCGAAACGAGATGAAGGAGGGTGAAAGAGAGCGAAACGAGACAAAGGAGAGTGAACGAGAGCGAAATGAGACGAAGGAGGGTGAAAGAGACCGAAAGAAGTCGAAGGAGGGTGAAAGAGAGCGAAACGAGACGAAGGAGTGTGAAAGAGAGCGAAACGAGATGAAGGAGGGTGAACGAGAGCGAAATGAGACGAAGGAGGGTGAAAGAGAGCGAAACAAGTCGAAGGAGGGTGAAAGAGAGCGAAACGAGACGAAGGAGTGTGAAAGAGAGCGAAACGAGATGAAGGAGGGTGAAGGAGAGCGGAACGAGACGAAGAAGGGTGAAAGAGAGCGAAACGAGAGGAAGGAGGGTGAAAGAGAGCGAAACGAGACGAAGGAGGGTGAAAGGGAGCAAATCGAGATGAAGGAGGGTGAAAGCGAGAGAAACGAGATGAAGGAGGGTGAAAGAGAGCGAAAAGAGACACAGGAGGGTGAAAGAGGGCGAACCGAGACGAAGGCGGGTGGAACAGAGCGAAACAAGACGAAGGAGGGTGAAAGAGAGCGAAACGAGACGAAGGAGGGTGAAAGAGAGCAAAACGAGATGAAGGAGGGTGAAAGAGAGCGAAACGAGATGAAGGAGGGTGAAAGAGAGCCAAACGAGACGAAGGAGGGTGAAAGAGGGCGAAACAAGACGAAGGCGGGTGGAACAGAGCGAAACAAGACGAAGGAGGATGAAAGAGAGCAAAACGAGACGAAGGAGGGTGAAAGAGAGCGAAACGAGACGAAGGAGGGTGAACGAGAGCGAAATGAGACGAAGGAGGGAGAAAGAGAGCGAAACAAGTCGAAGGAGGGTGAAAGAGAGCGAAACGAGACGCAGGAGTGTGAAAGAGAGCGAAACGAGATGAAGGAGGGTAAAAGAGAGCGAAACGAGAGGAAGGAGAGTGCAAGAGAGCGAAACGAGATGATGGAGAGTGAAAGAGAGCGAAACGAGAGAAAGGAGGGTGAAAGAGAGTGAAACGAGACAAAGGAGGGTGAAAGAGGGCGAAACGAGAGGAAGGAGCATGAAAGAGAGCGAAACAAGACGAAGGAGGGTGAAAGGGAGCAAAACAAGATGAAGGAGGGTGAAAGAGAGCGAAACGAGATGAAGGAGGGTGAAAGAGAGCGAAAAGAGACAAAGGAGGGTGAAAGAGGTCGAAACGAGACGAAGGCGGGTGGAACAGAGCGAAACAAGACGAAGGAGGGTGAAAGAGAGCGAAACGAGACGAAGGAGGGTGAAAGAGAGCAAAACGAGACGAAGGAGGGTGAAAGAGAGCGAAACGAGATGAAGGAGGGTGAAAGAGAGCCAAACGAGACGAAGGAGGGTGAAAGAGGGCGAAACGAGACGAAGGCGGGTGGAACAGAGCGAAACAAGACGAAGGAGGATGAAAGAGAGCAAAACGAGACGAAGGAGGGTGAAAGAGAGCGAAACGAGACGAAGGAGGGTGAACGAGAGCGAAATGAGACGAAGGAGGGTGAAAGAGAGCGAAACAAGTCGAAGGAGGGTGAAAGAGAGCGAAACGAGACGCAGGAGTGTGAAAGAGAGCGAAACGAGAGGAAGGAGAGTGCAAGAGAGCGAAACGAGATGATGGAGAGTGAAAGAGAGCGAAACGAGAGAAAGGAGGGTGAAAAAGAGTGAAACGAGACAAAGGAGGGTGAAAGAGGGCGAAACGAGAGGAAGGAGCATGAAAGAGAGCGAAACAAGACGAAGGAGGGTGAAAGGGAGCAAAACAAGATGAAGGAGGGTGAAAGAGAGCGAAACGAGATGAAGGAGGGTGAAAGAGAGCGAAAAGAGACAAAGGAGGGTGAAAGAGGTCGAAACGAGACGAAGGCGGGTGGAACAGAGCGAAACAAGACGAAGGAGGGTGAAAGAGAGCGAAACGAGACGAAGGAGGGTGAAAGAGAGCAAAACGAGACGAAGGAGGGTGAAACAGAGCGAAACGAGACGAAGGAGGATGAAAGAGAGCAAAACGAAATGAAGGAGGGTGGAAGAGAGCGAAACGAGACGAAGGAGGGTGAAAGAGAGTGAAACGAGACGAAGGAAGGTGACAGAAAGCGAAACGAGAGGAAGAAAGTTGAAAGAGAGCGAAACGAGACGAAGGAGAGTGAAAGAGAGCGAAACGAGAAGAAGGAGGGTGAAAGAGAGCGAAAGGAGACGAAGGAGGGTGAAAGAGAGCGAAAGGAGACGAAGGAGGGTGAAAGAGTGTGAAACGAGCTGAAGGTGGGTGAAAGAGATCGAAACAAGACAAAGGAGGGTGAAAGAGACCGAAACGAGACGAAGGAGGGTGAAAGAGAGTGAAACGAGACGAAGGAGGGTGAAAGAGAGCGAAACGAGAAGAATGAGGGTGAAAGAGAGCGAAACGAGACGAAGGAGATTGAAAGAGAGCAAAATGAAATGAAGGAGGGTGGAAGAGAGCGAAACGAGATGAAGGAAGGTGAACGAGAGTGAAACAAGACGAAGGAAGGTGAAAGAGAGCGAAACGAGACCAAAGAGGGTGAAAGGGAGAAAACCAGAATAAGGAGGGTGAAAGAGAACGAAACGAGATGAAGGAGGGTGAAAGAGAGCGAAACGAGACGAAGGAGGGTGAAAGACGGCGAAACGGGACGAAGGCATGTGGAACAGAGCGAAACAAGACGAAGGAGGATGAAAGAGAGCGAAACGAGATGAAGGAGGGTGAAAGAGAGCGAAACGAGACGAAGGAGAGTGAACGAGAGCGAAATGAGACGAAGGAGGGTGAAAGAGAGCGAAACAAGTCGAAGGAGGGTGAAAGAGAGCGAAACGAGACGAAGGAGTGTGAAAGAGAGCGAAACGAGATGAAGGAGGGTAAAAGAGACCGAAACGGGACGAAAGAGGGTAAAAGAGAGCGAAACGAGACGATGGAGGGTGAAAGAGAGCGAAACGAGAGAAAGGAGGTAGAAAGAGACTGAAACGAGATGATGGAGGGTGAAAGAGAGCGAAACGAGAGGATGGAGGGTGAAGGAGAGCGGAACGAGACGAAGAAGGGTGAAAGAGAGCGAAACGCGAGGAAGGAGGGTGAAAGAGAGTGAAACGAGACGAAGGAGGGTGAAAGGGAGCAAATCGAGATGAAGGAGGGTGAAAGCGAGAGAAACGAGATGAAGGAGGGTGAAAGAGAGCGAAAAGAGACAAAGGAGGTTGAAAGGGGGCGAAACGAGACGAAGGCGGGTGGAACAGCGCGAAACAAGACGAAGGAGGGTGAAAGAGAGCGAAACGAGACGAAGGAGTGTGAAAGAGAGCGAAACGAGATGAAGGAGGGTAAAAGAGACCGAAACGGGACGAAAGAGGGTAAAAGAGAGCGAAACGAGACGATGGAGGGTGAAAGAGAGCGAAACGAGAGAAAGGAGGTAGAAAGAGACTGAAACGAGATGATGGAGGGTGAAAGAGAGCGAAACGAGAGGATGGAGGGTGAAGGAGAGCGGAACGAGACGAAGAAGGGTGAAAGAGAGCGAAACGCGAGGAAGGAGGGTGAAAGAGAGTGAAACGAGACGAAGGAGGGTGAAAGGGAGCAAATCGAGATGAAGGAGGGTGAAAGCGAGAGAAACGAGATGAAGGAGGGTGAAAGAGAGCGAAAAGAGACAAAGGAGGTTGAAAGGGGGCGAAACGAGACGAAGGCAGGTGGAACAGAGCGAAACAAGACGAAGGAGGGTGAAAGAGAGTGAACCGAGACGAAGGAGGGTGAAAGAGAGCAAAACGAGATGAAGGAGGGTGAAAGAGAGCGAAACGAGATGAAGGAGGGTGAAAGAGAGCAAAACGAGATGAAGGAGGGTGATAGAGAGCAAACGAGAGGAAGAAAGGTGAAAGAGAGCGAAACGGGACGAAGGAGAGTGAAAGAGAGCGAAACGAGATGAAGGAGGGTGAAAGAGAGCGAAACGAGACCAAGGAGGGTGAAAGAGAGTGAAACGAGACGAAGGAGGGTGAAAGAGAGCAAAACGAGATGAAGGAGGGTGAAAGAGAGCGAAACGAGATGAAGGAGGGTGAAAGAGAGAGAAACGAGACGAAGGAGGGTGAAAGAGAGCAAAACGAGATGAAGGAGGGTGAAAGAGAGCGAAAGAGAGGAAGAAAGGTGAAAGAGAGCGAAACGGGACGAAGGAGAGTGAAAGAGAGCGAAACGAGAAGAAGGAGGGTGAAAGAGAGCGAAACGAGACGAAGGAGGGTGAAAGAGAGTGGAACGAGACGAAGGAGGGTGAAAGAGACCGAAACGAGACGAAGGAGGGTGAAAGAGAGCGAAACGAGACGAAGGAGGGTGAAAGAGAGCGAAAGGAGACGAAGGAGGGTGAAAGAGAGCGAAACGAGATGAAGGTGGGTGAAAGAGATCGAAACAAGACAAAGGAGGGTGAAAGAGACCGAAACGAGACGTAGGAGGGTGAAAGAGAGTGAATCGAGACGAAGGAGGGTGAAAGAGAGCGAAACGAGAAGAATGAGGGTGAAAGAGAGCGAAACGAGACGAAGGAGGGTGAAAGAGAGCAAAACGAAATGTAGGAGGGTGGAAGAGAGCGAAACGAGACGAAGGAAGGTGAAAGAGAGTGAAACAAGACGAAGGAAGGTGAAAGAGAGCGAAACGAGGCCAAAGAGGGTGAAAGAGAGCGAAACGAGACGAAGGAGGGTGAAAGAGAGCGAAAGGAGACGAAGGAGGGTGAAAGAGAGCGAAACGAGATGAAGGTGGGTGAAAGAGATCGAAACAAGACAAAGGAGGGTGAAAGAGACCGAAACGAGACGTAGGAGGGTGAAAGAGAGTGAAACGAGATGAAGGAGGGTGAAAGAGAGCGAAACGAGAAGAATGAGGGTGAAAGAGAGCGAAACGAGACGAAGGAGGGTGAAAGAGAGCAAAACGAAATGAAGGAGGGTGGAAGAGAGCGAAACGAGACGAAGGAAGGTGAAAGAGAGTGAAACAAGACGAAGGAAGGTGAAAGAGAGCGAAACGAGGCCAAAGAGGGTGAAAGAGAGAGAAACGAGACGAAGGAAGGTGAAAGAGAGTGAAACGAGACAAAGGAGGGTGAAAGGGAGCAAAACAAGAATAAGGAGGGTGAAAGAGAGTGAAACGAGATGAAGGAGGGTGAAAGAGCGCGAAACGAGACGAAGGAGGGTGAAAGACGGCGAAACGAGACGAAGGCGGGTGGAACAGAGCGAAACAAGACGAAGGAGGATGAAAGCGAGCGAAACGAGATGAAGGAGGGTGAAAGAGAGCGAAACGAGACGAAGGAGAGTGAACGAGAGCGAAATGAGACGAAGGAGGGTGAAAGAGAGCGAAACGAGACGAAGGAGGGTGAAAGAGAGCGAAACGAGACGAAGGAGTGTGAAAGGGAGCGAAACGAGATGAAGGAGGGTAAAAGAGACTGAAACGGGACGAAAGAGGGTAAAAGAGAGCGAAACGAGACGATGGAGGGTGAAAGAGAGCGAAACGAGAGAAAGGAGGGTGAAAGAGAGCGAAACGAGATGATGGAGGGTGAAAGAGAGCGAAACGAGAGGAAGGAGGGTGAAGGAGAGCGGAACGAGACGAAGAAGGGTGAAAGAGAGCGAAACGAGAGGAAGGAGGGTGAAAGAGAGCGAAACGAGACGAAGGAGGGTGAAAGGGAGCAAATCGAGATGAATGAGGGTGAAAGCGAGAGAAACGAGATGAAGGAGGGTGAAAGAGAGCGAAAAGAGACAAAGGAGGGTGAAAGAGGGCGAACCGAGACGAAGGCGGGTGGAACAGAGCGAAACAAGACGAAGGAGGGTGAAAGAGAGCGAAACGAGACGAAGTAGGGTGAAAGAGAGCAAAACGAGATGAAGGAGGGTGAAAGAGAGCGAAACGAGATGAAGGAGGGTGAAAGAGAGCCAAACGAGACGAAGGAGGGTGAAAGAGGACGAAACGAGACGAAGGCGGGTGGAACAGAGCGAAACAAGACGAAGGAGGATGAAAGAGAGCAAAACGAGACGAAGGAGGGTGAAAGAGAGCGAAACGAGATGAAGGAGGTTGAACGAGAGCGAAATGAGACGAAGGAGGGTGAAAGAGAGCGAAACAAGTCGAAGGAGGGTGAAAGAGAGAGAAACGAGACGCAGGAGTGTGAAAGAGAGCGAAACGAGATGAAGGAGGGTGAAAGAGAGCGAAAAGAGACAAAGTAGGGTGAAAGAGGTCGCAACGAGACGAAGGCGGGTGGAACAGAGCGAAACAAGACGAAGGAGGGTGAAAGAGAGCGAAACAAGACGAAGGAGGGTGAAAGAGAGAAAAACGAGACGAAGGAGGGTGAAACAGAGCGAAACGAGACGAAGGAGGATGAAAGAGAGCAAAACGAAATGAAGGAGGGTGGAAGAGAGCGAAACGAGACGAAGGAGGGTGAAAGAGAGTGAAACGAGATGAAGGAAGGTGACAGAGAGCGAAACGAGGCGAAGGAAGGTGAAAGAGAGCTACCCGAGACGAAGGAGAGTGAAAGAGAGCGAAACGAGAAGAAGGAGGGTGAAAGAGAGCGAAAGGAGACGAAGGAGGGTGAAAGAGAGTGAAACGAGACAAAGGAGGGTGAAAGGGAGCAAAACGAGAATAAGGAGGGTGAAAGAGAGCGAAACGAGATGAAGGAGGGTGAAAGAGAGCGAAACGAGACGAAGGAGGGTGAAAGAGACCGAAACGAGACGAAGGAGGGTGAAATAGAGCGAAACGAGACGAAGGAGGGTGAAAGAGAGCGAAAGGAGACGAAGGAGGGTGAAAGAGAGTGAAACGAGACAAAGGAGGGTGAAAGGGAGCAAAACGAGAATAAGGAGGGTGAAAGAGAGCGAAACGAGATGAAGGAGGGTGAAAGAGAGCGAAACGAGACGAAGGAGGGTGAAAGACGGCGAAACGAGAGGAAGGAGAGTGAAAGAGAGCGAAACGAGATGATGGAGAGTGAAAGAGAGCGAAACGAGAGGAAGGAGGGTGAAAGTGAGCGAAACGAGATGAAGGAGGGTGAAAGAGAGCGAAACGAGAGGAAGGAGTGTGAAAGAGAGCGAAACAAGACGAAGGAGGGTGAAAGGGAGCAAAACAAGATGAAGCAGAGTGAAAGAGAGCGAAACGAGATGAAGGAGGGTGAAAGAGAGCGAAAAGAGACAAAGGAGGGTGAAAGAGGTCGAAACGAGACGAAGGCGGGTGGAACAGAGCGAAACAAGACGAAGGAGGGTGAAAGAGAGCGAAACAAGACGAAGGAGGGTGAAAGAGAGCAAAACGAGACGAAGGAGGGTGAAGCAGAGCGAAACGAGATGAACGAGGATGAAAGAGAGCAAAACGAAATGAAGGAGGGTGAAAGAGAGCGAAACGAGACGAAGGAGGGTGAAAGAGAGTGAAACGAGATGAAGGAAGGTGAAAGAGAGCGAAACGAGAGGAAGAAAGATGAAAGAGAGCGAAACGAGACGAAGGAGAGTGAAAGAGAGCGAAACGAGAAGAAGGAGGGTGAAAGAGAGCGAAACGAGACGAAGGAGGGTGAAAGAGAGTGGAACGAGACGAAGGAGGGTGAAAGAGACCGAAACGAGACGAAGGAGGGTGAAAGAGAGCGAAACGAGACGAAGGAGGGTGAAAGAGAGTGAAAAGAGACAAAGGAGGGTGAAAGAGGGCGAAACGAGACGAAGGAGGGTGAAAGAGAGCGAAACGAGATGAAGGAGGGTGAAAGAGAGCCAAACGAGACGAAGGAGGGTGAAAGAGGGCGAAACGAGACGAAGGCGGGTGGAAAAGAGCGAAACAAGACGAAGGAGGTTGAAAGAGAGCAAAACGAGACGAAGGAGGGTGAAAGAGAGCGAAACGAGACGAAGGAGGGTGAACGAGAGCGAAATGAGACGAAGGAGGGTGAAAGAGAGCAAAACAAGTTGAAGGAGGGTGAAAGAGAGCGAAACGAGACGCAGGAGTGTGAAAGAGAGCGAAACGAGATGAAGGAGGGTAAAAGAGAGCGAAACGAGAGGAAGGAGAGTGAAAGAGAGCGAAACGAGATGATGGAGAGTGAAAGAGAGCGAAACGAGAGGAAGGAGGGTGAAAGAGAGCGAAACGAGACGAAGGAGTGTGAAAGAGAGCGAAACGAGAGGAAGGAGCGTGAAAGAGAGCGAAACAAGACGAAGGAGGGTGAAAGGGAGCAAAACAAGATGAAGGTGGGTGAAAGAGAGCGAAACGAGATGAAGGAGGGTGAAAGAGAGCGAAAAGAGACAAAGGAGGGTGAAAGAGGTCGAAACGAGACGAAGGCGGGTGGAACAGAGCGAAACAAGACGAAGGAGGGTGAAAGAGAGCGAAACAAGACGAAGGAGGGTGAAAGAGAGCAAAACGAGACGAAGGAGGGTGAAACAGAGCGAAACGAGACGAAGGAGGATGAAAGAGAGCAAAACGAAATGAAGGAGGGAGGAAGAGAGCGAAACGAGACGAAGGAGGGTGAAAGAGAGTGAAACGAGATGAAGGAAGGTGACAGAGAGCGAAACGAAGCGAAGGAAGGTGAAAGAGAGCTACACGAGACGAAGGAGGTTGAAAGAGAGTGAAACGAGATGAAGGTGGGTGAAAGAGAGCGAAACGAGAGGAAGAAAGGTGAAAGAGAGCTACCCGAGACGAAGGAGAGTGAAAGAGAGCGAAACGAGAAGAAGGAGGGTGAAAGAGAGCGAAACGAGACGAAGGAGGGTGAAAGAGAGTGGAACGAGACGAAGGAGGGTGAAAGAGACCGAAACGAGACGAAGGAGGGTGAAATAGAGCGAAACGAGACGAAGGAGGGTGAAAGAGAGCGAAAGGAGACAAAGGAGGGTGAAAGAGAGTGAAACGAGACAAAGGAGGGTGAAAGGGAGCAAAACGAGAATAAGGAGGGTGAAAGAGAGCGAAACGAGATGAAGGAGGGTGAAAGAGAGCGAAACGAGACGAAGGAGGGTGAAAGACGGCGAAACGAGACGAAGGCGGGTGGAACAGAGCGAAACAAGACGAAGGAGGACGAAAGAGAGCAAAACGAGATGAAGGAGGGTGAAAGAGAGCGAAACGAGACGAAGGAGAGTAAACAAGAGCGAAATGAGACGAAAGAGGGTGAAAGAGAGCGATACAAGTCGAAGGAGGGTGAAAGAGAGCGAAACGAGACAAAGGAGGGTGAAAGAGACCGAAACGAGACGTAGGAGGGTGAAAGAGAGTGAAACAAGACGAAGGAGGGTGAAAGAGAGCGAAACGAGAAGAATGAGGGTGAAAGAGAGCGAAACGAGACGAAGGAGGGTGAAAGAGAGCAAAACGAAATGAAGGAGGGTGGAAGAGAGCGAAACGAGACGAAGGAAGGTGAAAGAGAGTGAAACAAGACGAAGGAAGGTGAAAGAGAGCGAAACGAGGCCAAAGAGGGTGAAAGAGAGAGAAACGAGACGAAGGAAGGTGAAAGAGAGTGAAACGAGACAAAGGAGGGTGAAAGGGAGCAAAACAAGAATAAGGAGGGTGAAAGAGCGCGAAACGAGACGAAGGAGGGTGAAAGACGGCGAAACGAGACGAAGGCGGGTGGAACAGAGCGAAACAAGACGAAGGAGGATGAAAGAGAGCGAAACGAGATGAAGGAGGGTGAAAGAGAGCGAAACGAGACGAAGGAGAGTGAACGAGAGCGAAATGAGACGAAGGAGGGTGAAAGAGAGCGAAACGAGACGAAGGAGGCTGAAAGAGAGCGAAACGAGACGAAGGAGTGTGAAAGGGAGCGAAACGAGATGAAGGAGGGTAAAAGAGACCGAAACGGGACGAAAGAGGGTAAAAGAGAGCAAAACGAGTCGATGGAGGGTGAAAGAGAGCGAAACGAGAGAAAGGAGGGTGAAAGAGAGCGAAACGAGATGATGGAGGGTGAAAGAGAGCGAAACGAGAGGAAGGAGGGTGAAGGAGAGCGGAACGAGACGAAGAAGGGTGAAAGAGAGCGAAACGAGAGGAAGGAGGGTGAAAGAGAGCGAAACGAGACGAAGGAGGGTGAAAGGGAGCAAATCGAGATGAATGAGGGTGAAAGCGAGAGAAACGAGATGAAGGAGGGTGAAAGAGAGCGAAAAGAGACAAAGGAGGGTGAAAGAGGGCGAAACGAGACGAAGGCGGGTGGAACAGAGCGAAACAAGACGAAGGAGGGTGAAAGGGAGCGAAACGAGACGAAGGAGGGTGAAAGAGAGCAAAACGAGATGAAGGAGGGTGAAAGAGAGCGAAACGAGATGAAGGAGGGTGAAAGAGAGCCAAACGAGACGAAGGAGGGTGAAAGAGGACGAAACGAGACGAAGGCGGGTGGAACAGAGCGAAACAAGACGAAGGAGGATGAAAGAGAGCAAAACGAGACGAAGGAGGGTGAAAGAGAGCGAAACGAGATGAAGGAGGTTGAACGAGAGCGAAATGAGACGAAGGAGGGTGAAAGAGAGCGAAACAAGTCGAAGGAGGGTGAAAGAGAGAGAAACGAGACGCAGGAGTGTGAAAGAGAGCGAAACGAGATGAAGGAGGGTGAAAGAGAGCGAAAAGAGACAAAGTAGGGTGAAAGAGGTCGAAACGAGACGAAGGCGGGTGGAACAGAGCGAAACAAGACGAAGGAGGATGAAAGAGAGCAAAACGAGATGAAGGAGGGTGAAAGAGAGCGAAACGAGACGAAGGAGAGTAAACAAGAGCGAAATGAGACGAAAGAGGGTGAAAGAGAGCGATACAAGTCGAAGGAGGGTGAAAGAGAGTGAAACGAGACAAAGGAGGGTGAAAGAGACCGAAACGAGACGTAGGAGGGTGAAAGAGAGTGAAACAAGACGAAGGAGGGTGAAAGAGAGCGAAACGAGAAGAATGAGGGTGAAAGAGAGCGAAACGAGACGAAGGAGGGTGAAAGAGAGCAAAACGAAATGAAGGAGGGTGGAAGAGAGCGAAACGAGACGCAGGAAGGTGAAAGAGAGTGAAACAAGACGAAGGAAGGTGAAAGAGAGCGAAACGAGGCCAAAGAGGGTGAAAGAGAGAGAAAGGAGACGAAGGAAGGTGAAAGAGAGTGAAACGAGACAAAGGAGGGTGAAAGGGAGCAAAACAAGAATAAGGAGGGTGAAAGAGAGTGAAACGAGATGAAGGAGGGTGAACGAGCGCGAAACGAGACGAAGGAGGGTGAAAGACGGCGAAACGAGACGAAGGCGGGTGGAACAGAGCGAAACAAGACGAAGGAGGATGAAAGAGAGCGAAACGAGATGAAGGAGGGTGAAAGAGAGCGAAACGAGACGAAGGAGAGTGAACGAGAGCGAAATGAGACGAAGGAGGGTGAAAGAGAGCGAAACGAGACGAAGGAGGGTGAAAGAGAGCGAAACGAGACGAAGGAGTGTGAAAGGGAGCGAAACGAGATGAAGGAGGGTAAAAGAGACCGAAACGGGACGAAAGAGGGTAAAAGAGAGCAAAACGAGACGATGGAGGGTGAAAGAGAGCGAAACGAGAGAAAGGAGGGTGAAAGAGAGCGAAACGAGATGATGGAGGGTGAAAGAGAGCGAAACGAGAGGAAGGAGGGTGAAGGAGAGCGGAACGAGACGAAGAAGGGTGAAAGAGAGCGAAACGAGAGGAAGGAGGGTGAAAGAGAGCGAAACGAGACGAAGGAGGGTGAAAGGGAGCAAATCGAGATGAATGAGGGTGAAAGCGAGAGAAACGAGATGAAGGAGGGTGAAAGAGAGCGAAAAGAGACAAAGGAGGGTGAAAGAGGGCGAAACGAGACGAAGGCGGGTGGAACAGAGCGAAACGAGACGAAGGAGGGTGAAAGAGAGCGAAACGAGACGAAGGAGGGTGAAAGAGAGCAAAACGAGATGAAGGAGGGTGAAAGAGAGCGAAACGAGATGAAGGAGGGTGAAAGAGAGCCAAACGAGACGAAGGAGGGTGAAAGAGGACGAAACGAGACGAAGGCGGGTGGAACAGAGCGAAACAAAACGAAGGAGGATGAAAGAGAGCAAAACGAGACGAAGGAGTGTGAAAGAGAGCGAAACGAGATGAAGGAGGTTGAACGAGAGCGAAATGAGACGAAGGAGGGTGAAAGAGAGCGAAACAAGTCGAAGGAGGGTGAAAGAGAGAGAAACGAGACGCAGGAGTGTGAAAGAGAGCGAAACGAGATGAAGGAGGGTGAAAGAGAGCGAAAAGAGACAAAGTAGGGTGAAAGAGGTCGAAACGAGACGAAGGCGGGTGGAACAGAGCGAAACAAGACGAAGGAGGGTGAAAGAGAGCGAAACAAGACGAAGGAGGGTGAAAGAGAGCAAAACGAGACGAAGGAGGGTGAAACAGAGCGAAACGAGACGAAGGAGGATGAAAGAGAGCAAAACGAAATGAAGGAGGGTGGAAGAGAGCGAAACGAGACGAAGGAGGGTGAAAGAGAGTGAAACGAGATGAAGGAAGGTGACAGAGAGCGAAACGAGGCGAAGGAAGGTGAAAGAGAGCTACCCGAGACGAAGGAGAGTGAAAGAGAGCGAAACGAGAAGAAGGAGGGTGAAAGAGAGCGAAACGAGACAAAGGAGGGTGAAAGAGAGTGGAACGAGACGAAGGAGGGTGAAAGAGACCGAAACGAGACGAAGGAGGGTGAAATAGAGCGAAACAAGACGAAGGAGGATGAAAGAGAGCGAAACGAGATGAAGGAGGGTGAAAGAGAGCGAAACGAGACGAAGGAGAGTGAACGAGAGCGAAATGAGACGAAGGAGGGTGAAAGAGAGCGAAACGAGACGAAGGAGGCTGAAAGAGAGCGAAACGAGACGAAGGAGTGTGAAAGGGAGCGAAACGAGATGAAGGAGGGTAAAAGAGACCGAAACGGGACGAAAGAGGGTAAAAGAGAGCAAAACGAGTCGATGGAGGGTGAAAGAGAGCGAAACGAGAGAAAGGAGGGTGAAAGAGAGCGAAACGAGATGATGGAGGGTGAAAGAGAGCGAAACGAGAGGAAGGAGGGTGAAGGAGAGCGGAACGAGACGAAGAAGGGTGAAAGAGAGCGAAACGAGAGGAAGGAGGGTGAAAGAGAGCGAAACGAGACGAAGGAGGGTGAAAGGGAGCAAATCGAGATGAATGAGGGTGAAAGCGAGAGAAACGAGATGAAGGAGGGTGAAAGAGAGCGAAAAGAGACAAAGGAGGGTGAAAGAGGGCGAAACGAGACGAAGGCGGGTGGAACAGAGCGAAACAAGACGAAGGAGGGTGAAAGGGAGCGAAACGAGACGAAGGAGGGTGAAAGAGAGCAAAACGAGATGAAGGAGGGTGAAAGAGAGCGAAACGAGATGAAGGAGGGTGAAAGAGAGCCAAACGAGACGAAGGAGGGTGAAAGAGGACGAAACGAGACGAAGGCGGGTGGAACAGAGCGAAACAAGACGAAGGAGGATGAAAGAGAGCAAAACGAGACGAAGGAGGGTGAAAGAGAGCGAAACGAGATGAAGGAGGTTGAACGAGAGCGAAATGAGACGAAGGAGGGTGAAAGAGAGCGAAACAAGTCGAAGGAGGGTGAAAGAGAGAGAAACGAGACGCAGGAGTGTGAAAGAGAGCGAAACGAGATGAAGGAGGGTGAAAGAGAGCGAAAAGAGACAAAGTAGGGTGAAAGAGGTCGAAACGAGACGAAGGCGGGTGGAACAGAGCGAAACAAGACGAAGGAGGATGAAAGAGAGCAAAACGAGATGAAGGAGGGTGAAAGAGAGCGAAACGAGACGAAGGAGAGTAAACAAGAGCGAAATGAGACGAAAGAGGGTGAAAGAGAGCGATACAAGTCGAAGGAGGGTGAAAGAGAGTGAAACGAGACAAAGGAGGGTGAAAGAGACCGAAACGAGACGTAGGAGGGTGAAAGAGAGTGAAACAAGACGAAGGAGGGTGAAAGAGAGCGAAACAAGAAGAATGAGGGTGAAAGAGAGCGAAACGAGACGAAGGAGGGTGAAAGAGAGCAAAACGAAATGAAGGAGGGTGGAAGAGAGCGAAACGAGACGCAGGAAGGTGAAAGAGAGTGAAACAAGACGAAGGAAGGTGAAAGAGAGCGAAACGAGGCCAAAGAGGGTGAAAGAGAGAGAAAGGAGACGAAGGAAGGTGAAAGAGAGTGAAACGAGACAAAGGAGGGTGAAAGGGAGCAAAACAAGAATAAGGAGGGTGAAAGAGAGTGAAACGAGATGAAGGAGGGTGAACGAGCGCGAAACGAGACGAAGGAGGGTGAAAGACGGCGAAACGAGACGAAGGCGGGTGGAACAGAGCGAAACAAGACGAAGGAGGATGAAAGAGAGCGAAACGAGATGAAGGAGGGTGAAAGAGAGCGAAACGAGACGAAGGAGAGTGAACGAGAGCGAAATGAGACGAAGGAGGGTGAAAGAGAGCGAAACGAGACGAAGGAGGGTGAAAGAGAGCGAAACGAGACGAAGGAGTGTGAAAGGGAGCGAAACGAGATGAAGGAGGGTAAAAGAGACCGAAACGGGACGAAAGAGGGTAAAAGAGAGCAAAACGAGACGATGGAGGGTGAAAGAGAGCGAAACGAGAGAAAGGAGGGTGAAAGAGAGCGAAACGAGATGATGGAGGGTGAAAGAGAGCGAAACGAGAGGAAGGAGGGTGAAGGAGAGCGGAACGAGACGAAGAAGGGTGAAAGAGAGCGAAACGAGAGGAAGGAGGGTGAAAGAGAGCGAAACGAGACGAAGGAGGGTGAAAGGGAGCAAATCGAGATGAATGAGGGTGAAAGCGAGAGAAACGAGATGAAGGAGGGTGAAAGAGAGCGAAAAGAGACAAAGGAGGGTGAAAGAGGGCGAAACGAGACGAAGGCGGGTGGAACAGAGCGAAACGAGACGAAGGAGGGTGAAAGAGAGCGAAACGAGACGAAGGAGGGTGAAAGAGAGCAAAACGAGATGAAGGAGGGTGAAAGAGAGCGAAACGAGATGAAGGAGGGTGAAAGAGAGCCAAACGAGACGAAGGAGGGTGAAAGAGGACGAAACGAGACGAAGGCGGGTGGAACAGAGCGAAACAAAACGAAGGAGGATGAAAGAGAGCAAAACGAGACGAAGGAGTGTGAAAGAGAGCGAAACGAGATGAAGGAGGTTGAACGAGAGCGAAATGAGACGAAGGAGGGTGAAAGAGAGCGAAACAAGTCGAAGGAGGGTGAAAGAGAGAGAAACGAGACGCAGGAGTGTGAAAGAGAGCGAAACGAGATGAAGGAGGGTGAAAGAGAGCGAAAAGAGACAAAGTAGGGTGAAAGAGGTCGAAACGAGACGAAGGCGGGTGGAACAGAGCGAAACAAGACGAAGGAGGGTGAAAGAGAGCGAAACAAGACGAAGGAGGGTGAAAGAGAGCAAAACGAGACGAAGGAGGGTGAAACAGAGCGAAACGAGACGAAGGAGGATGAAAGAGAGCAAAACGAAATGAAGGAGGGTGGAAGAGAGCGAAACGAGACGAAGGAGGGTGAAAGAGAGTGAAACGAGATGAAGGAAGGTGACAGAGAGCGAAACGAGGCGAAGGAAGGTGAAAGAGAGCTACCCGAGACGAAGGAGAGTGAAAGAGAGCGAAACGAGAAGAAGGAGGGTGAAAGAGAGCGAAACGAGACAAAGGAGGGTGAAAGAGAGTGGAACGAGACGAAGGAGGGTGAAAGAGACCGAAACGAGACGAAGGAGGGTGAAATAGAGCGAAACGAGACGAAGGAGGATGAAAGAGAGCGAAAGGAGACGAAGGAGGGTGAAAGAGAGTGAAACGAGACAAAGGAGGGTGAAAGGGAGCAAAACGAGAATAAGGAGGGTGAAAGAGAGCGAAACGAGATGAAGGAGGGTGAAAGAGAGCGAAACGAGACGAAGGAGGGTGAAAGACGGCGAAACGAGAGGAAGGAGAGTGAAAGAGAGCGAAACGAGATGATGGAGAGTGAAAGAGAGCGAAACGAGAGGAAGAAGGGTGAAAGTGAGCGAAACGAGATGAAGGAGGGTGAAAGAGAGCGAAACGAGAGGAAGGAGTGTGAAAGAGAGCGAAACAAGACGAAGGAGGGTGAAAGGGAGCAAAACAAGATGAAGCAGAGTGAAAGAGAGCGAAACGAGATGAAGGAGGGTGAAAGAGAGCGAAAAGAGACAAAGGAGGGTGAAAGAGGTCGAAACGAGACGAAGGCGGGTGGAACAGAGCGAAACAAGACGAAGGAGGGTGAAAGAGAGCGAAACAAGACGAAGGAGGGTGAAAGAGAGCAAAACGAGACGAAGGAGGGTGAAACAGAGCAAAACGAGATGAACGAGGATGTAAGAGAGCAAAACGAAATGAAGGAGGGTGAAAGAGAGCGAAACGAGGCGAAGGAGGGTGAAAGAGAGTGAAACGAGATGAAGGAAGGTGAAAGAGAGCGAAACGAGAGGAAGAAAGATGAAAGAGAGCGAAACGAGACGAAGGAGAGTGAAAGAGAGCGAAACGAGAAGAAGGAGGGTGAAAGAGAGCGAAACGAGACGAAGAAGGGTGAAAGAGAGTGGAACGAGACGAAGGAGGGTGAAAGAGACCGAAACGAGACGAAGGAGGGTGAAAGAGAGCGAAACGAGACGAAGGAGGGTGAAAGAGAGTGAAAAGAGACAAAGGAGGGTGAAAGAGGGCGAAACGAGACGAAGGCGGGTGGAACAGAGCGAAACAAGACGAAGGAGGGTGAAAGAGAGCGAAACGAGACGAAGGAGGGTGAAAGAGAGCAAAACGAGACGAAGGAGGGTGAAAGAGAGCGAAACGAGATGAAGGAGGGTGAAAGAGAGCCAAACGAGACGAAGGAGGGTGAAAGAGGGCGAAACGAGACGAAGGCGGGTGGAAAAGAGCGAAACAAGACGAAGGAGGTTGAAAGAGAGCAAAACAAGTTGAAGGAGGGTGAAAGAGAGCGAAACGAGACGCAGGAGTGTGAAAGAGAGCGAAACGAGATGAAGGAGGGTAAAAGAGAGCGAAACGAGAGGAAGGAGAGTGAAAGAGAGCGAAACGAGATGATGGAGAGTGAAAGAGAGCGAAACGAGAGGAAGGAGGGTGAAAGAGAGCGAAACGAGACGAAGGAGTGTGAAAGAGAGCGAAACGAGAGGAAGGAGCGTGAAAGAGAGCGAAACAAGACGAAGGAGGGTGAAAGGGAGCAAAACAAGATGAAGGTGGGTGAAAGAGAGCGAAACGAGATGAAGGAGGGTGAAAGAGAGCGAAAAGAGACAAAGGAGGGTGAAAGCGGTCGAAACGAGACGAAGGCGGGTGGAACAGAGCGAAACAAGACGAAGGAGGGTGAAAGAGAGCGAAACAAGACGAAGGAGGGTGAAAGAGAGCAAAACGAGACGAAGGAGGGTGAAACAGAGCGAAACGAGACGAAGGAGGATGAAAGAGAGCAAAACGAAATGAAGGAGGGAGGAAGAGAGCGAAGCGAGACGAAGGAGGGTGAAAGAGAGTGAAACGAGATGAAGGTGGGTGAAAGAGAGCGAAACGAGAGGAAAAAAGGTGAAAGAGAGCTACCCGAGACGAAGGAGAGTGAAAGAGAGCGAAACGAGAAGAAGGAGGGTGAAAGAGAGCGAAACGAGACGAAGGAGGGTGAAAGAGAGTGGAACGAGACGAAGGAGGGTGAAAGAGAGCAAAACGAAATGAAGGAGGGAGGAAGAGAGCGAAGCGAGACGAAGGAGGGTGAAAGAGAGTGAAACGAGATGAAGGTGGGTGAAAGAGAGCGAAACGAGAGGAAAAAAGGTGAAAGAGAGCTACCCGAGACGAAGGAGAGTGAAAGAGAGCGAAACGAGAAGAAGGAGGGTGAAAGAGAGCGAAACGAGACGAAGGAGGGTGAAAGAGAGTGGAACGAGATGAAGGAAGGTGACAGAGAGCGAAACGAAGCGAAGGAAGGTGAAAGAGAGCTACCCGAGACGAAGGAGGTTGAAAGAGAGTGAAACGAGATGAAGGTGGGTGAAAGAGAGCGAAACGAGAGGAAAAAAGGTGAAAGAGAGCTACCCGAGACGAAGGAGAGTGAAAGAGAGCGAAACGAGAAGAAGGAGGGTGAAAGAGAGCGAAACGAGACGAAGGAGGGTGAAAGAGAGTGGAACGAGACGAAGGAGGGTGAAAGAGACCGAAACGAGACGAAGGAGGGTGAAATAGAGCGAAACGAGACGAAGGGGGGTGAAAGAGAGCGAAAGGAGACAAAGGAGGGTGAAAGAGAGTGAAACGAGACAAAGGAGGGTGAAAGGGAGCAAAACGAGAATAAGGAGGGTGAAAGAGAGCGAAACGAGATGAAGGAGGGTGAAAGAGAGCGAAACGAGACGAAGGAGGGTGAAAGACGGCGAAACGAGACGAAGGCGGGTGGAACAGAGCGAAACAAGACGAAGGAGGATGAAAGAGAGCAAAACGAGATGAAGGAGGGTGAAAGAGAGCGAAACGAGATGAAGGAGGGTAAAAGAGACTGAAACGGGACTAAAGAGGGTAAAAGAGAGCGAAACGAGACGATGGAGGGTGAAAGAGAGCGAAACGAGAGAAAGGAGGCTGAAAGAGAGCAAAACGAAATGAAGGAGGGTGGAAGAGAGCGAAATGAGACGAAGGAGGGTGAAAGAGAGTGAAACAAGATGAAGGAATGTGACAGAGAGCGAAACGAGGCGAAGGAAGGTGAAAGAGAGCTACCCGAGACGTAGGAGGGTGAAAGAGAGTGAAACGAGATGAAGGAAGGTGACAGAGAGCGAAACGAGGCGAAGGAAGGTGAAAGAGAGCTACCCGAGACGAAGGAGAGTGAAAGAGAGCGAAACGAGAAGAAGGAGGGTGAAAGAGAGCGAAACGAGACAAAGGAGGGTGAAAGAGAGTGGAACGAGACGAAGGAGGGTGAAAGAGACCGAAACGAGACGAAGGAGGGTGAAATAGAGCGAAACAAGACGAAGGAGGGTGAAAGAGAGCGAAAGGAGACGAAGGAGGGTGAAAGAGAGTGAAACGAGACAAAGGAGGGTGAAAGGGAGCAAAACGAGAATAAGGAGGGTGAAAGAGAGCCAAACGAGATGAAGGAGGGTGAAAGAGAGCGAAACGAGACGAAGGAGGGTGAAAGACGGCGAAACGAGAGGAAGGAGAGTGAAAGAGAGCGAAACGAGATGATGGAGAGTGAAAGAGAGCGAAACGAGAGGAAGGAGGGTGAAAGTGAGCGAAACGAGATGAAGGAGGGTGAAAGAGAGCGAAACGAGAGGAAGGAGTGTGAAAGACAGCGAAACAAGACGAAGGAGGGTGAAAGGGAGCAAAACAAGATGAAGCAGAGTGAAAGAGAGCGAAACGAGATGAAGGAGGGTGAAAGAGAGCGAAAAGAGACAAAGGAGGGTGAAACAGGTCGAAACGAGACGAAGGCGGGTGGAACAGAGCGAAACAAGACGAAGGAGGGTGAAAGAGAGCGAAACAAGACGAAGGAGGGTGAAAGAGAGCAAAACGAGACGAAGGAGGGTGAAACAGAGCGAAACGAGATGAACGAGGATGAAAGAGAGCAAAACGAAATGAAGGAGGGTGAAAGAGAGCGAAACGAGACGAAGGAGGGTGAAAGAGAGTGAAACGAGATGAAGGAAGGTGAAAGAGAGCGAAACGAGAGGAAGAAAGATGAAAGAGAGCGAAACGAGACGAAGGAGAGTGAAAGAGAGCGAAACGAGAAGAAGGAGGGTGAAAGAGAGCGAAACGAGACGAAGGAGGGTGAAAGAGAGTGGAACGAGACGAAGGAGGGTGAAAGAGACCGAAACGAGACGAAGGAGGGTGAAAGAGAGCGAAACGAGACGAAGGAGGGTGAAAGAGAGTGAAAAGAGACAAAGGAGGGTGAAAGAGGGCGAAACGAGACGAAGGCGGGTGGAACAGAGCGAAACAAGACGAAGGAGGGTGAAAGAGAGCAAAACGAGACGAAGGAGGGTGAAAGAGAGCAAAACGAGACGAAGGAGGGTGAAAGAGAGCGAAACGAGATGAAGGAGGGTGAAAGAGAGCCAAACGAGACGAAGGAGGGTGAAAGAGGGCGAAACGAGACGAAGGCGGGTGGAAAAGAGCGAAACAAGACGAAGGAGGATGAAAGAGAGCAAAACGAGACGAAGGAGGGTGAAAGAGAGCGAAACGAGACGAAGGAGGGTGAACGAGAGCGAAATGAGACGAAGGAGGGTGAAAGAGAGCAAAACAAGTTGAAGGAGGGTGAAAGAGAGCGAAACGAGACGCAGGAGTGTGAAAGAGAGCGAAACGAGATGAAGGAGGGTAAAAGAGAGCGAAACGAGAGGAAGGAGAGTGAAAGAGCGAAACGAGATGATGGAGAGTGAAAGAGAGTGAAACGAGAGGAAGGAGGGTGAAAGAGAGCGAAACGAGACGAAGGAGTGTGAAAGAGAGCGAAACGAGAGGAAGGAGCGTGAAAGAGAGCGAAACAAGACGAAGGAGGGTGAAAGGGAGCAAAACAAGATGAAGGTGGGTGAAAGAGAGCGAAACGAGATGAAGGAGGGTGAAAGAGAGCGAAAAGAGACAAAGGAGGGTGAAAGAGGTTGAAACGAGACGAAGGCGGGTGGAACAGAGCGAAACAAGACGAAGGAGGGTGAAAGAGAGCGAAACAAGACGAAGGAGGGTGAAAGAGAGCAAAACGAGACGAAGGAGGGTGAAACAGAGCGAAACGAGACGAAGGAGGATCAAAGAGAGCAAAACGAAATGAAGGAGGGAGGAAGAGAGCGAAACGAGACGAAGGAGGGTGAAAGAGAGTGAAACGAGATGAAGGAAGGTGACAGAGAGCGAAACGAAGCGAAGGAAGGTGAAAGAGAGCTACCCGAGACGAAGGAGGTTGAAAGAGAGTGAAACGAGATGAAGGTGGGTGAAAGAGAGCGAAACGAGAGGAAGAAAGGTGAAAGAGAGCTACCCGAGACGAAGGAGAGTGAAAGAGAGCGAAACGAGAAGAAGGAGGGTGAAAGAGAGCGAAACGAGACGAAGGAGGGTGAAAGAATGTGGAACGAGACGAAGGAGGGTGACAGAGACCGAAACGAGACGAAGGAGGGTGTAATAGAGCGAAACGAGACGAAGGAGAGTAAACGAGAGCGAAATGAGACGAAAGAGGGTGAAAGAGAGCGAAACAAGTCGAAGGAGGGTGAAAGAGAGCGAAACGAGACGAAGGAGTGTGAAAGAGAGCGAAACGAGATGAAGGAGGGTAAAAGAGACCGAAACGGGACTAAAGAGGGTAAAAGAGAGCGAAACGAGACGATGGAGGGTGAAAGAGAGCGAAACGAGAGAAAGGAGGCTGAAAGAGAGCAAAACGAAATGAAGGAGGGTGGAAGAGAGCGAAATGAGACGAAGGAGGGTGAAAGAGAGTGAAACAAGATGAAGGAATGTGACAGAGAGCGAAACGAGGCGAAGGAAGGTGAAAGAGAGCTACCCGAGACGTAGGAGGGTGAAAGAGAGTGAAACGAGATGAAGGTGGGTGAAAGAGAGCGAAACGAGAGGAAGAAAGGTGAAAGAGAGCGAAACGAGACGAAGGAGTGTGAAAGAGAGCGAAACGAGAAGAAGGAGGGTGAAAGAGAGCGAAACGAGACGAAGGAGGGTGAAAGAGAGTGGAACGAGACGAAGGAGGGTGAAAGAGACCGAAACGAGACGAAGGAGGGTGAAATAGAGCGAAAGGAGACGAAGGAGGGTGAAAGAGAGCGAAAGGAGACGAAGGAGGGTGAAAGAGAGTGAAACAAGACAAAGGAGGGTCAAAGGGAGCAAAACGAGAATAAGGAGGGTGAAAGAGAGCGAAACGAGATGAAGGAGGGTGAAAGAGAGCGAAACGAGACGAAGGAGGGTGAAAGACGGCGAAACGAGACGAAGGCGGGTGGAACAGAGCGAAACAAGACGAAGGAGGATGAAAGAGAGCGAAACGAGATGAAGGAGGGTGAAAGAGAGCGAAACGAGACAAAGGAGAGTGAACGAGAGCGAAATGAGACGAAGGAGGGTGAAAGAGAGCGAAACAAGTCGAAGGAGGGTGAAAGAGAGCGAAACGAGACGAAGGAGTGTGAAAGAGAGCGAAACGAGATGAAGGAGGGTGAAAGAGAGCGAAACGAGACGAAGGAGGGTGAAAGACGGCGAAACGAGACGAAGGCGGGTGGAACAGAGCGAAACGAGAGGAAGGAGGGTGAAGGAGAGCGGAACGAGACGAAGGAGTGTGAAAGAGAGCGAAACGAGATGAAGGAGGGTAAAAGAGACCGAAACGGGACTAAAGAGGGTAAAAGAGAGCGAAACGAGACGATGGAGGGTGAAAGAGAGCGAAACGAGAGAAAGGAGGCTGAAAGAGAGCAAAACGAAATGAAGGAGGGAGGAAGAGAGCGAAACGAGACGAAGGAGGGTGAAAGAGAGTGAAACGAGATGAAGGAAGGTGACAGAGAGCGAAACGAAGCGAAGGAAGGTGAAAGAGAGCTACCCGAGACGAAGGAGGTTGAAAGAGAGTGAAACGAGATGAAGGTGGGTGAAAGAGAGCGAAACGAGAGGAAGAAAGGTGAAAGAGAGCTACCCGAGACGAAGGAGAGTGAAAGAGAGCGAAACGAGAAGAAGGAGGGTGAAAGAGAGCGAAACGAGACGAAGGAGGGTGAAAGAATGTGGAACGAGACGAAGGAGGGTGACAGAGACCGAAACGAGACGAAGGAGGGTGTAATAGAGCGAAACGAGACGAAGGAGAGTAAACGAGAGCGAAATGAGACGAAAGAGGGTGAAAGAGAGCGAAACAAGTCGAAGGAGGGTGAAAGAGAGCGAAACGAGACGAAGGAGTGTGAAAGAGAGCGAAACGAGATGAAGGAGGGTAAAAGAGACCGAAACGGGACTAAAGAGGGTAAAAGAGAGCGAAACGAGACGATGGAGGGTGAAAGAGAGCGAAACGAGAGAAAGGAGGCTGAAAGAGAGCAAAACGAAATGAAGGAGGGTGGAAGAGAGCGAAATGAGACGAAGGAGGGTGAAAGAGAGTGAAACAAGATGAAGGAATGTGACAGAGAGCGAAACGAGGCGAAGGAAGGTGAAAGAGAGCTACCCGAGACGTAGGAGGGTGAAAGAGAGTGAAACGAGATGAAGGTGGGTGAAAGAGAGCGAAACGAGAGGAAGAAAGGTGAAAGAGAGCGAAACGAGACGAAGGAGTGTGAAAGAGAGCGAAACGAGAAGAAGGAGGGTGAAAGAGAGCGAAACGAGACGAAGGAGGGTGAAAGAGAGTGGAACGAGACGAAGGAGGGTGAAAGAGACCGAAACGAGACGAAGGAGGGTGAAATAGAGCGAAAGGAGACGAAGGAGGGTGAAAGAGAGCGAAAGGAGACGAAGGAGGGTGAAAGAGAGTGAAACAAGACAAAGGAGGGTCAAAGGGAGCAAAACGAGAATAAGGAGGGTGAAAGAGAGCGAAACGAGATGAAGGAGGGTGAAAGAGAGCGAAACGAGACGAAGGAGGGTGAAAGACGGCGAAACGAGACGAAGGCGGGTGGAACAGAGCGAAACAAGACGAAGGAGGATGAAAGAGAGCGAAACGAGATGAAGGAGGGTGAAAGAGAGCGAAACGAGACAAAGGAGAGTGAACGAGAGCGAAATGAGACGAAGGAGGGTGAAAGAGAGCGAAACAAGTCGAAGGAGGGTGAAAGAGAGCGAAACGAGACGAAGGAGTGTGAAAGAGAGCGAAACGAGATGAAGGAGGGTGAAAGAGAGCGAAACGAGACGAAGGAGGGTGAAAGACGGCGAAACGAGACGAAGGCGGGTGGAACAGAGCGAAACGAGAGGAAGGAGGGTGAAGGAGAGCGGAACGAGACGAAGGAGTGTGAAAGAGAGCGAAACGAGATGAAGGAGGGTAAAAGAGACCGAAACGGGACTAAAGAGGGTAAAAGAGAGCGAAACGAGACGATGGAGGGTGAAAGAGAGCGAAACGAGAGAAAGGAGGCTGAAAGAGAGCAAAACGAAATGAAGGAGGGTGGAAGAGAGCGAAATGAGACGAAGGAGGGTGAAAGAGAGTGAAACAAGATGAAGGAATGTGACAGAGAGCGAAACGAGGCGAAGGAAGGTGAAAGAGAGCTACCCGAGACGTAGGAGGGTGAAAGAGAGTGAAACGAGATGAAGGTGGGTGAAAGAGAGCGAAACGAGAGGAAGAAAGGTGAAAGAGAGCGAAACGAGACGAAGGAGTGTGAAAGAGAGCGAAACGAGAAGAAGGAGGGTGAAAGAGAGCGAAACGAGACGAAGGAGGGTGAAAGAGAGTGGAACGAGACGAAGGAGGGTGAAAGAGACCGAAACGAGACGAAGGAGGGTGAAATAGAGCGAAACGAGACGAAGGAGGGTGAAAGAGAGCGAAAGGAGACGAAGGAGGGTGAAAGAGAGTGAAACGAGACAAAGGAGGGTGAAAGGGAGCAAAACGAGAATAAGGAGGGTGAAAGAGAGCGAAACGAGATGAAGGAGGTGAAAGAGAGCGAAACGAGACGAAGGAGGGTGAAAGACGGCGAAACGAGACGAAGGCGGGTGGAACAGAGCGAAACAAGACGAAGGAGGGTGAAAGAGAGCGAAACGAGACGAAGGAGGGTGAAAGAGAGCAAAACGAGACGAAGGAGGGTGAAAGAGAGCAAAACGAGACGAAGGAGGGTGAAACAGAGCGAAACGAGATGAACGAGGATGAAAGAGAGCAAAACGAAATGAAGGAGGGTGAAAGAGAGCGAAACGAGACGAAGGAGGGTGAAAGAGAGTGAAACGAGATGAAGGAAGGTGAAAGAGAGCGAAACGAGAGGAAGAAAGATGAAAGAGAGCTAAACGAGACGAAGGAGAGTGAAAGAGAGCAAAACGAGAAGAAGGAGGGTGAAAGAGAGCGAAACGAGACGAAGGAGGGTGAAAGAGAGTGGAACGAGACGAAGGAGGGTGAAAGAGACCGAAACGAGACGAAGGAGGGTGAAAGAGAGCGAAACGAGACGAAGGAGGGTGAAAGAGAGTGAAAAGAGACAAAGGAGGGTGAAAGAGGGCGAAACGAGACGAAGGCGGGTGGAACAGAGCGAAACAAGACGAAGGAGGGTGAAAGAGAGCAAAACGAGACGAAGGAGGGTGAAAGAGAGCAAAACGAGACGAAGGAGGGTGAAAGAGAGCGAAACGAGATGAAGGAGGGTGAAAGAGAGCCAAACGAGACGAAGGAGGGTGAAAGAGGGCGAAACGAGACGAAGGCGGGTGGAAAAGAGCGAAACAAGACGAAGGAGGATGAAAGAGAGCAAAACGAGACGAAGGAGGGTGAAAGAGAGCGAAACGAGACGAAGGAGGGTGAACGAGAGCGAAATGAGACGAAGGAGGGTGAAAGAGAGCAAAACAAGTTGAAGGAGGGTGAAAGAGAGCGAAACGAGACGCAGGAGTGTGAAAGAGAGCGAAACGAGATGAAGGAGGGTAAAAGAGAGCGAAACGAGAGGAAGGAGAGTGAAAGAGAGCGAAACGAGATGATGGAGAGTGAAAGAGAGTGAAACGAGAGGAAGGAGGGTGAAAGAGAGCGAAACGAGACGAAGGAGTGTGAAAGAGAGCGAAACGAGAGGAAGGAGCGTGAAAGAGAGCGAAACAAGACGAAGGAGGGTGAAAGGGAGCAAAACAAGATGAAGGTGGGTGAAAGAGAGCGAAACGAGATGAAGGAGGGTGAAAGAGAGCGAAAAGAGACAAAGGAGGGTGAAAGAGGTTGAAACGAGACGAAGGCGGGTGGAACAGAGCGAAACAAGACGAAGGAGGGTGAAAGAGAGCGAAACAAGACGAAGGAGGGTGAAAGAGAGCAAAACGAGACGAAGGAGGGTGAAACAGAGCGAAACGAGACGAAGGAGGATCAAAGAGAGCAAAACGAAATGAAGGAGGGAGGAAGAGAGCGAAACGAGACGAAGGAGGGTGAAAGAGAGTGAAACGAGATGAAGGAAGGTGACAGAGAGCGAAACGAAGCGAAGGAAGGTGAAAGAGAGCTACCCGAGACGAAGGAGGTTGAAAGAGAGTGAAACGAGATGAAGGTGGGTGAAAGAGAGCGAAACGAGAGGAAGAAAGGTGAAAGAGAGCTACCCGAGACGAAGGAGAGTGAAAGAGAGCGAAACGAGAAGAAGGAGGGTGAAAGAGAGCGAAACGAGACGAAGGAGGGTGAAAGAATGTGGAACGAGACGAAGCAGGGTGACAGAGACCGAAACGAGACGAAGGAGGGTGAAATAGAGCGAAACGAGACGAAGGAGAGTAAACGAGAGCGAAATGAGACGAAAGAGGGTGAAAGAGAGCGAAACAAGTCGAAGGAGGGTGAAAGAGAGCGAAACGAGACGAAGGAGTGTGAAAGAGAGCGAAACGAGATGAAGGAGGGTAAAAGAGACCGAAACGGGACTAAAGAGGGTGAAAGAGAGTGGAACGAGACGAAGGAGGGTGAAAGAGACCGAAACGAGACGAAGGAGGGTGAAATAGAGCGAAACGAGACGAAGGAGGGTGAAAGAGAGCGAAAGGAGACGAAGGAGGGTGAAAGAGAGTGAAACAAGACAAAGGAGGGTCAAAGGGAGCAAAACGAGAATAAGGAGGGTGAAAGAGAGCGAAACGAGATGAAGGAGGGTGAAAGAGAGCGAAACGAGACGAAGGAGGGTGAAAGACGGCGAAACGAGACGAAGGCGGGTGGAACAGAGCGAAACAAGACGAAGGAGGATGAAAGAGAGCGAAACGAGATGAAGGAGGGTGAAAGAGAGCGAAACGAGACAAAGGAGAGTGAACGAGAGCGAAATGAGACGAAGGAGGGTGAAAGAGAGCGAAACAAGTCGACGGAGGGTGAAAGAGAGCGAAACGAGACGAAGGAGTGTGAAAGAGAGCGAAACGAGATGAAGGAGGGTGAAAGAGAGCGAAACGAGACGAAGGAGGGTGAAAGACGGCGAAACGAGACGAAGGCGGGTGGAACAGAGCGAAACGAGAGGAAGGAGGGTGAAGGAGAGCGGAACGAGACGAAGGAGTGTGAAAGAGAGCGAAACGAGATGAAGGAGGGTAAAAGAGACCGAAACGGGACTAAAGAGGGTAAAAGAGAGCGAAACGAGACGATGGAGGGTGAAAGAGAGCGAAACGAGAGAAAGGAGGCTGAAAGAGAGCAAAACGAAATGAAGGAGGGTGGAAGAGAGCGAAATGAGACGAAGGAGGGTGAAAGAGAGTGAAACAAGATGAAGGAATGTGACAGAGAGCGAAACGAGGCGAAGGAAGGTGAAAGAGAGCTACCCGAGACGTAGGAGGGTGAAAGAGAGTGAAACGAGATGAAGGTGGGTGAAAGAGAGCGAAACGAGAGGAAGAAAGGTGAAAGAGAGCGAAACGAGACGAAGGAGTGTGAAAGAGAGCGAAACGAGAAGAAGGAGGGTGAAAGAGAGCGAAACGAGACGAAGGAGGGTGAAAGAGAGTGGAACGAGACGAAGGAGGGTGAAAGAGACCGAAACGAGACGAAGGAGGGTGAAATAGAGCGAAACGAGACGAAGGAGGGTGAAAGAGAGCGAAAGGAGACGAAGGAGGGTGAAAGAGAGTGAAACGAGACAAAGGAGGGTGAAAGGGAGCAAAACGAGAATAAGGAGGGTGAAAGAGAGCGAAACGAGATGAAGGAGGTGAAAGAGAGCGAAACGAGACGAAGGAGGGTGAAAGACGGCGAAACGAGACGAAGGCGGGTGGAACAGAGCGAAACAAGACGAAGGAGGATGAAAGAGAGCGAAACGAGATGAAGGAGGGTGAAAGAGAGCGAAACGAGACAAAGGAGAGTGAACGAGAGCGAAATGAGACGAAGGAGGGTGAAAGAGAGCGAAACAAGTCGAAGGAGGGTGAAAGAGAGCGAAACGAGACGAAGGAGTGTGAAAGAGAGCGAAACGAGATGAAGGAGGGTGAAGGAGAGCGGAACGAGACGAAGAAGGGTGAAAGAGAGCGAAACGAGAGGAAGGAGGGTGAAAGAGAGCGAAAAGAGACAAAGGAGGGTGAAAGAGGGCGAAACGAGACGAAGGCGGGTGGAACAGAGCGAAACAAGATGAAGGAGGGTGAAAGAGAGCGAAACGAGACGAAGGAGGGTGAAAGAGTGCAAAACGAGATGAAGGAGGGTGAAAGAGAGCGAAACGAGATGAAGGAGGGTGAAAGAGAGCTAAACGAGACGAAGGAGGGTGAAAGAGGGCGAAACGAGACGAAGGCGGGTGGAACAGAGCGAAACAAGACGAAGGAGGATGAAAGAGAGCAAAACGAGACGAAGGAGGGTGAAAGAGACCGAAACGAGACGAAGGAGGGTGAAGGAGAGCGAAATGAGACGAAGGAGGGTGAAAGAGAGCGAAACAAGTCGAAGGAGGGTGAAAGAGAGCGAAACGAGACGCAGGAGTGTGAAAGAGAGCGAAACGAGATGAAGGAGGGTAAAAGAGAGCGAAACGAGAGGAAGGAGAGTGCAAGAGAGCGAAACGAGATGATGGAGAGTGAAACAGAGCGAAACGAGAGAAAGGAGGGTGAAAGAGAGTGAAACGAGACAAAGGAGGGTGAAAGAGGGCGAAACGAGAGGAAGGAGCATGAAAGAGAGCGAAACAAGACGAAGGAGGGTGAAAGGGAGCAAAACAAGATGAAGGAGGGTGAAAGAGAGCGAAACGAGATGAAGGAGGGTGAAAGGGAGCGAAAAGAGACAAAGGAGGGTGAAAGAGGTCGAAACGAGACGAAGGCGGGTGGAACAGAGCGAAACAAGACGAAGGAGGGTGAAAGAGAGTGAAACGAGACGAAGGAGGGTGAAAGAGAGCGAAACGAGATGAAGGAGGGTGAAAGAGAGCCAAACGAGACGAAGGAGGGTGAAAGAGGGCGAAAAGAGACGAAGGCGGGTGGAACAGAGCGAAACAAGACGAAGGAGGATGAAAGAGAGCAAAACGAGACGAAGGAGGGTGAAAGAGAGCGAAACGAGACGAAGGAGGGTGAACGAGAGCGAAATGAGACGAAGGAGGGTGAAAGAGAGCGAAACAAGTCGAAGGAGGGTGAAAGAGAGCGAAACGAGACGCAGGAGTGTGAAAGAGAGCGAAACGAGAAGAAGGAGGGTGAAAGAGAGCGAAAGGAGACGAATGAGGGTGAAAGAGAGCGAAAGGAGACGAAGGAGGGTGAAAGAGAGTGAAACGAGATGAAGGTGGGTGAAAGAGATCGAAACAAGACAAAGGAGGGTGAAAGAGACCGAAACGAGACGAAGGAGGGTGAAAGAGAGTGAAACGAGACGAAGGAGAGTGAACGAGAGCGAAATGAGACGAAGGAGGGTGAAAGAGAGCGAAACAAGTCGAAGGAGGGTGAAAGAGAGCGAAACGAGACGAAGGAGTGTGAAAGAGAGCGAAACGAGATGAAGGAGGGTGAAGGAGAGCGGAACGAGACGAAGAAGGGTGAAAGAGAGCGAAACGAGAGGAAGGAGGGTGAAAGAGAGCGAAACGAGATGAAGGAGGATGAAAGGGAGCAAATCGAGATGAAGGAGGGTGAAAGCGAGAGAAACGAGATGAAGGAGGGTGAAAGAGAGCGAAAAGAGACAAAGGAGGGTGAAAGAGGGCGAAACGAGACGAAGGCGGGTGGAACAGAGCGAAACAAGATGAAGGAGGGTGAAAGAGAGCGAAACGAGGCGAAGGAGGGTGAAAGAGTGCAAAACGAGATGAAGGAGGGTGAAAGAGAGCGAAACGAGATGAAGAAGGGTGAAAGAGAGCCAAACGAGACGAAGGAGGGTGAAAGAGGGCGAAACGAGACGAAGGCGGGTGGAACAGAGCGAAACAAGACGAAGGAGGATGAAAGAGAGCAAAACGAGACGAAGGAGGGTGAAAGAGACCGAAACGAGACGAAGGAGGGTGAAGGAGAGCGAAATGAGACGAAGGAGGGTGAAAGAGAGCGAAACAAGTCGAAGGAGGGTGAAAGAGAGCGAAACGAGACGCAGGAGTGTGAAAGAGAGCGAAACGAGATGAAGGAGGGTAAAAGAGAGCGAAACGAGAGGAAGGAGAGTGCAAGAGAGCGAAACGAGATGATGGAGAGTGAAACAGAGCGAAACGAGAGAAAGGAGGGTGAAAGAGAGTGAAACGAGACAAAGGAGGGTGAAAGAGGGCGAAACGAGAGGAAGGAGCATGAAAGAGGGCGAAACAAGACGAAGGAGGGTGAAAGGGAGCAAAACAAGATGAAGGAGGGTGAAAGAGAGCGAAACGAGATGAAGGAGGGTGAAAGGGAGCGAAAAGAGACAAAGGAGGGTGAAAGAGGTCGAAACGAGACGAAGGCGGGTGGAACAGAGCGAAACAAGACGAAGGAGGGTGAAAGAGAGTGAAACGAGACGAAGGAGGGTGAAAGAGAGCAAAACGAGACGAAGGAGGGTGAAAGAGAGCGAAACGAGATGAAGGAGGGTGAAAGAGAGCCAAACGAGACGAAGGAGGATGAAAGAGGGCGAAACGAGACGAAGGCGGGTGGAACAGAGCGAAACAAGACGAAGGAGGATGAAAGAGAGCAAAACGAGACGAAGGAGGGTGAAAGAGAGCGAAACGAGACGAAGGAGGGTGAACGAGAGCGAAATGAGACGAAGGAGGGTGAAAGAGAGCGAAACAAGTCGAAGGAGGGTGAAAGAGAGCGAAACGAGACGCAGGAGTGTGAAAGAGAGCGAAACGAGAAGAAGGAGGGTGAAAGAGAGCGAAAGGAGACGAATGAGGGTGAAAGAGAGCGAAAGGAGACGAAGGAGGGTGAAAGAGAGTGAAACGAGATGAAGGTGGGTGAAAGAGATCGAAACAAGACAAAGGAGGGTGAAAGAGACCGAAACGAGACGAAGGAGGGTGAAAGAGAGTGAAACGAGACGAAGGAGGGTGAAAGAGAGCGAAACGAGAAGAATGAGGGTGAAAGAGAGCGAAACGAGACGAAGGAGATTGAAAGAGAGCAAAACGAAATGAAGGAGGGTGGAAGAGAACGAAACGAGATGAAGGAGGGTGAAAGAGAGCGAAACGAGACGAAGGAGGGTGAAAGACGGCGAAACGGGACGAAGGCATGTGGAACAGAGCGAAACAAGACGAAGGAGGATGAAAGAGAGCGAAACGAGATGAAGGAGGGTGAAAGAGAGTGAAACGAGACGAAGGAGAGTGAACGAGAGCGAAATGAGACGAAGGAGGGTGAAAGAGAGCGAAACAAGTCGAAGGAGGGTGAAAGAGAGCGAAACGAGACGAAGGAGTGTGAAAGAGAGCGAAACGAGATGAAGGAGGGTAAAAGAGACCGAAACGGGACGAAAGAGGGTAAAAGAGAGCGAAACGAGACGATGGAGGGTGAAAGAGAGTGAAACGAGAGAAAGGAGGTAGAAAGAGACTGAAACGAGATGATGGAGGGTGAAAGAGAGCGAAACGAGAGGATGGAGTGTGAAGGAGAGCGGAACGAGACGAAGAAGGGTGAAAGAGAGCGAAACGCGAGGAAGGAGGGTGAAAGAGAGTGAAACGAGACGAAGGAGGGTGAAAGGGAGCAAATCGAGATGAAGGAGGGTGAAAGCGAGAGAAACGAGATGAAGGAGGGTGAAAGAGAGCGAAAAGAGACAAAGGAGGTCGAAAGAGGGCGAAACGAGACGAAGGCGGGTGGAACAGAGCGAAACAAGACGAAGGAGGGTGAAAGAGAGTGAACCGAGACGAAGGAGGGTGAAAGAGAGCAAAACGAGATGAAGGAGGGTGAAAGAGAGCGAAACGAGATGAAGGAGGGTGAAAGAGAGCAAAACGAGATGAAGGAGGGTGAAAGAGAGCGAAACGAGAGGAAGAAAGGTGAAAGAGAGCGAAACGGGACGAAGGAGAGTGAAAGAGAGCGAAACGAGATGAAGGAGGGTGAAAGAGAGCGAAACGAGACGAAGGAGGGTGAAAGAAAGTGGAACGAGTCGAAGGAGGGTGAAAGATACCGAAACGAGACGAAGGAGGGTGAAAGAGAGCGAAACGAGACGAAGGAGGGTGAAAGAGAGCGAAAGGAGACGAAGGAGGGTGAAAGAGAGCGAAACGAGATGAAGGTGGGTGAAAGAGATCGAAACAAGACAAAGGAGGGTGAAAGAGACCGAAACGAGACGTAGGAGGGTGAAAGAGAGTGAAACGAGACGAAGGAGGGTGAAAGAGAGCGAAACGAGAAGAATGAGGGTGAAAGAGAGCGAAACGAGACGAAGGAGGGTGAAAGAGAGCAAAACGAAATGAAGGAGGGTGAAAGGGAGCAAAACAAGAATAAGGAGGGTGAAAGAGAGTGAAACGAGATGAAGGAGGGTGAAAGAGCGCGAAACGAGACGAAGGAGGGTGAAAGAGAGCGAAACGAGATGAAGGAGGGTGAAAGAGAGCGAAACGAGAGGAAGGAGAGTGAACGAGAGCGAAATGAGACGAAGGAGGGTGAAAGAGAGCGAAACAAGTCGAAGGAGGGTGAAAGAGAGAGAAACGAGACGCAGGAGTGTGAAAGAGAGCGAAACGAGATGAAGGAGGGTAAAAGAGGGCGAAACGAGACGAAGGCGGGTGGAACAGAGCGAAACAAGACGAAGGAGGGTGAAAGAGAGCGAAACGAGACGAAGGAGGGTGAAAGAGAGCAAAACGAGATGAAGGAGGGTGAAAGAGAGCGAAACGAGATGAAGGAGGGTGAAAGAGAGCCAAACGAGGCGAAGGAGGGTGAAAGAGGACGAAACGAGACGAAGGCGGGTGGAACAGAGCGAAACAAGACGAAGGAGGATGAAAGAGAGCAAAACGAGACGAAGGAGGGTAAAAGAGAGCGAAACGAGATGAAGGAGGTTGAACGAGAGCGAAATGAGACGAAGGAGGGCGAAAGAGAGCGAAACAAGTCGAAGGAGGGTGAAAGAGAGAGAAACGAGACGCAGGAGTGTGAAAGAGAGCGAAACGAGATGAAGGAGGGTAAAAGAGAGCGAAACGAGAGGAAGGAGTGTGAAAGAGAGCGAAACGAGATGATGGAGAGTGAAAGAGAGCGAAACGAGAGGAAGGAGGGTGAAAGAGAGTGAAACAAGACGAAGGAGGGTGAAAGAGGGCGAAACGAGAGGAAGGAGCATGAAAGAGAGGGAAACGAGATGAAGGAGGGTGAAAGAGAGCGAAAAGAGACAAAGGAGGGTGAAAGAGGTCGAAACGAGACGAAGGCGGGTGGAACAGAGCGAAACAAGACGAAGGAGGGTAAAAGAGAGCGAAACGAGACGAAGGAGGGTGAAAGAGAGCAAAACGAGATGAAGGAGTGTGAAAGAGAGCGAAACGAGATGATGGAGTGTGAAAGAGAGCGAAACGAGAGGAAGGAGGGTGAAAGAGAGCGAAACGAGACAAAGGAGGGTGAAAGAGGGCGAAACGAGACGAAGGCGGGTGGAACAGAGCGAAACAAGACGAAAGAGGGTGAAAGAGAGTGAAACGAGACGAAGGAGGGTGAAAGAGAGCAAAACGAGATGAAGGAGGGTGAAAGAGAGCGAAACGAGATGAAGGAGGGTGAAAGAGAGCCAAACGAGACGAAGGAGGGTGAAAGAGGGCGAAACAAGACGAAGGCGGGTGGAACAGAGCGAAACAAGACGAAGGAGGATGAAAGAGAGCAAAACGAGACGAAGGAGGGTGAAAGAGAGCGAAACGAGACGAAGGAGGGTGAACGAGAGCGAAATGAGACGAAGGAGGGTGAAAGAGAGCGAAACACGTCGAAGGAGGGTGAAAGAGAGCGAAACGAGACGCAGGAGTGTGAAAGAGAGCGAAACGAGATGAAGGAGGGTAAAAGAGAGCAAAACGAGAGGAAGGAGAGTGAAAGAGAGTGAAACGAGATGATGGAGAGTGAAAGAGAGCGAAACGAGAGGAAGGAGGGTGAAAGAGAGCGAAACAAGATGAAGGAGGGTGAAAGAGGGCGAAACTAGAGGAAGGAGCATGAAAGAGAGGGAAACGAGATGAAGGAGGGTGAAAGAGAGCGAAAAGAGACAAAGGAGGGTGAAAGAGGTCGAAACGAGACGAAGGCGGGTGGAACAGAGCGAAACAAGACGAAGGCTGGTGGAACAGAGCGAAACATGCCGAAGGATGGTGAAAGAGAGAGAAACGAGACGCAGGAGTGTGAAAGAGAGCGAAACGAGATGAAGGAGGGTAAAAGAGAGCAAAACGAGAGGAAGGAGAGTGAAAGAGAGTGAAACGAGATGATGGAGAGTGAAAGAGAGTGAAACGAGATGAAGGTGGGTGAAAGAGATCGAAACAAGACAAAGGAGGGTGAAAGAGACCGAAACGAGACGAAGGAGGGTGAAAGAGAGTGAAACGAGACGAAGGAGGGTGAAAGAGAGCGAAACGAGAAGAATGAGGGTGAAAGAGAGCGAAACGAGACGAAGGAGATTGAAAGAGTGCAAAACGAAATGAAGGAGGGTGGAAGAGAACGAAACGAGATGAAGGAGGGTGAAAGAGAGCGAAACGAGACGAAGGAGGGTGAAAGACGGCGAAACGGTACAAAGGCATGTGGAACAGAGCGAAACAAGACGAAGGAGGATGAAAGAGAGCGAAACGAGATGAAGGAGGGTGAAAGAGAGCGAAACGAGACGAAGGAGAGTGAACGAGAGCGAAATGAGACGAAGGAGGGTGAAAGAGAGCGAAACAAGTCGAAGGAGGGTGAAAGAGAGCGAAACGAGACGAAGGAGTGTGAAAGAGAGCGAAACGAGATGAAGGAGGGTAAAAGAGACCGAAACGGGACGAAAGAGGGTAAAAGAGAGCGAAACGAGACGATGGAGGGTGAAAGAGAGCGAAACGAGAGAAAGGAGGTAGAAAGAGACTGAAACGAGATGATGGAGGGTGAAAGAGAGCGAAACGAGAGGATGGAGGGTGAAGGAGAGCGGAACGAGACGAAGAAGGGTGAAAGAGAGCGAAACGCGAGGAAGGAGGGTGAAAGAGAGTGAAACGAGACGAAGGAGGGTGAAAGGGAGCAAATCGAGATGAAGGAGGGTGAAAGCGAGAGAAACGAGATGAAGGAGGGTGAAAGAGAGCGAAAAGAGACAAAGGAGGTCGAAAGAGGGCGAAACGAGACGAAGGCGGGTGGAACAGAGCGAAACAAGACGAAGGAGGGTGAAAGAGAGTGAACCGAGACGAAGGAGGGTGAAAGAGAGCAAAACGAGATGAAGGAGGGTGAAAGAGAGCGAAACGAGATGAAGGAGGGTGAAAGAGAGCGAAACGAGAGGAAGAAAGGTGAAAGAGAGCGAAACGGGACGAAGGAGAGTGAAAGAGGGCGAAACGAGAGGAAGGAGCATGAAAGAGAGGGAAACGAGATGAAGGAGGGTGAAAGAGAGCGAAAAGAGACAAAGGAGGGTGAAAGAGGTCGAAACGAGACGAAGGCGGGTGGAACAGAGCGAAACAAGACGAAGGAGGGTAAAAGAGAGCGAAACGAGACGAAGGAGGGTGAAAGAGAGCAAAACGAGATGAAGGAGTGTGAAAGAGAGCGAAACGAGATGATGGAGTGTGAAAGAGAGCGAAACGAGAGGAAGGAGGGTGAAAGAGAGCGAAACGAGACAAAGGAGGGTGAAAGAGGGCGAAACGAGACGAAGGCGGGTGGAACAGAGCGAAACAAGACGAAAGAGGGTGAAAGAGAGTGAAACGAGACGAAGGAGGGTGAAAGAGAGCAAAACGAGATGAAGGAGGGTGAAAGAGAGCGAAACGAGATGAAGGAGGGTGAAAGAGAGCCAAACGAGACGAAGGAGGGTGAAAGAGGGCGAAACAAGACGAAGGCGGGTGGAACAGAGCGAAACAAGACGAAGGAGGATGAAAGAGAGCAAAACGAGACGAAGGAGGGTGAAAGAGAGCGAAACGAGACGAAGGAGGGTGAACGAGAGCGAAATGAGACGAAGGAGGGTGAAAGAGAGCGAAACACGTCGAAGGAGGGTGAAAGAGAGCGAAACGAGACGCAGGAGTGTGAAAGAGAGCGAAACGAGATGAAGGAGGGTAAAAGAGAGCAAAACGAGAGGAAGGAGAGTGAAAGAGAGTGAAACGAGATGATGGAGAGTGAAAGAGAGCGAAACGAGAGGAAGGAGGGTGAAAGAGAGCGAAACAAGATGAAGGAGGGTGAAAGAGGGCGAAACTAGAGGAAGGAGCATGAAAGAGAGGGAAACGAGATGAAGGAGGGTGAAAGAGAGCGAAAAGAGACAAAGGAGGGTGAAAGAGGTCGAAACGAGACGAAGGCGGGTGGAACAGAGCGAAACAAGACGAAGGCTGGTGGAACAGAGCGAAACATGCCGAAGGATGGTGAAAGAGAGAGAAACGAGACGCAGGAGTGTGAAAGAGAGCGAAACGAGATGAAGGAGGGTAAAAGAGAGCAAAACGAGAGGAAGGAGAGTGAAAGAGAGTGAAACGAGATGATGGAGAGTGAAAGAGAGTGAAACGAGATGAAGGTGGGTGAAAGAGATCGAAACAAGACAAAGGAGGGTGAAAGAGACCGAAACGAGACGAAGGAGGGTGAAAGAGAGTGAAACGAGACGAAGGAGGGTGAAAGAGAGCGAAACGAGAAGAATGAGGGTGAAAGAGAGCGAAACGAGACGAAGGAGATTGAAAGAGTGCAAAACGAAATGAAGGAGGGTGGAAGAGAACGAAACGAGATGAAGGAGGGTGAAAGAGAGCGAAACGAGACGAAGGAGGGTGAAAGACGGCGAAACGGTACAAAGGCATGTGGAACAGAGCGAAACAAGACGAAGGAGGATGAAAGAGAGCGAAACGAGATGAAGGAGGGTGAAAGAGAGCGAAACGAGACGAAGGAGAGTGAACGAGAGCGAAATGAGACGAAGGAGGGTGAAAGAGAGCGAAACAAGTCGAAGGAGGGTGAAAGAGAGCGAAACGAGACGAAGGAGTGTGAAAGAGAGCGAAACGAGATGAAGGAGGGTAAAAGAGACCGAAACGGGACGAAAGAGGGTAAAAGAGAGCGAAACGAGACGATGGAGGGTGAAAGAGAGCGAAACGAGAGAAAGGAGGTAGAAAGAGACTGAAACGAGATGATGGAGGGTGAAAGAGAGCGAAACGAGAGGATGGAGGGTGAAGGAGAGCGGAACGAGACGAAGAAGGGTGAAAGAGAGCGAAACGCGAGGAAGGAGGGTGAAAGAGAGTGAAACGAGACGAAGGAGGGTGAAAGGGAGCAAATCGAGATGAAGGAGGGTGAAAGCGAGAGAAACGAGATGAAGGAGGGTGAAAGAGAGCGAAAAGAGACAAAGGAGGTCGAAAGAGGGCGAAACGAGACGAAGGCGGGTGGAACAGAGCGAAACAAGACGAAGGAGGGTGAAAGAGAGTGAACCGAGACGAAGGAGGGTGAAAGAGAGCAAAACGAGATGAAGGAGGGTGAAAGAGAGCGAAACGAGATGAAGGAGGGTGAAAGAGAGCGAAACGAGAGGAAGAAAGGTGAAAGAGAGCGAAACGGGACGAAGGAGAGTGAAAGAGAGCGAAACGAGATGAAGGAGGGTGAAAGAGAGCGAAACGAGACGAAGGAGGGTGAAAGAGAGTGGAACGAGTCGAAGGAGGGTGAAAGAGACCGAAACGAGACGAAGGAGGGTGAAAGAGAGCGAAACGAGACGAAGGAGGGTGAAAGAGAGCGAAAGGAGACGAAGGAGGGTGAAAGAGAGCGAAACGAGATGAAGGTGGGTGAAAGAGATCGAAACAAGACAAAGGAGGGTGAAAGAGACCGAAACGAGACGTAGGAGGGTGAAAGAGAGTGAAACGAGACGAAGGAGGGTGAAAGAGAGCGAAACGAGAAGAATGAGGGTGAAAGAGAGCGAAACAAACAAAGAACAAAGAACAAAGAAATGTACAGCACAGGAACAGGCCCTTCGGCCCTCCAAGCCCGTGCCGACCATACTGCCCGACTAAACTACAATCTTCTACACTTCCTGGGTCCGTATCCTTCTATTCCCATCCTATTCATATATTTGTCAAGATGCCCCTTAAATGTCCCTATCGTCCCTGCCTCCACTACCTCCTCCGGTAGTGAGTTCCAGGCACCCACTACCCTCTGCGTAAAAAACTTGCCTCGTACATCTACTCTAAACTTTGCCCCTCTCACCTTAAACCTATGCCCCCTAGTAATTGACCCCTCTACCCTGGGGAAAAGCCTCTGACTATCCACTCTGTCTATGCCCCTCATAATTTTGTATACCTCTATCAGGTCGCCCCTCAACCTCCTTTGTTCCAGTGAGAACAAACCGAGTTTATTCAATCGCTCCTCATAGCTTATGCCCTCCATACCAGGCAACATTCTGGTAAATCTCTTCTGCACCCTCTCTAAAGCCTCCACATCCTTCTGGTAGTGTGGCGACCAGAATTGAACACTATACGAGGGTGAAAGAGAGCAAAACGAAATGAAGGAGGGTGAAAGGGAGCAAAACAAGAATAAGGAGGGTGAAAGAGAGTGAAACGAGATGAAGGAGGGTGAAAGAGCGCGAAACGAGACGAAGGAGGGTGAAAGACGGCGAAACGAGACGAAGGCGGGTGGAACAGAGCGAAACAAGACGAAGGAGGATGAAAGAGAGCGAAACGAGATGAAGGAGGGTGAAAGAGAGCGAAACGAGAGGAAGGAGAGTGAACGAGAGCGAAATGAGACGAAGGAGGGTGAAAGAGAGCGAAACTAGTCGAAGGAGGGTGAAAGAGAGAGAAACGAGACGCAGGAGTGTGAAAGAGAGCGAAACGAGATGAAGGAGGGTAAAAGAGGGCGAAACGAGACGAAGGCGGGTGGAACAGAGCGAAACAAGACGAAGGAGGGTGAAAGAGAGCGAAACGAGACGAAGGAGGGTGAAAGAGAGCAAAACGAGATGAAGGAGGGTGAAAGAGAGCGAAACGAGATGAAGGAGGGTGAAAGAGAGCCAAACGAGGCGAAGGAGGGTGAAAGAGGACGAAACGAGACGAAGGCGGGTGGAACAGAGCGAAACAAGACGAAGGAGGGTGAAAGAGAGCGAAACGAGACGAAGGAGGGTAAAAGAGAGCGAAACGAGATGAAGGAGGTTGAACGAGAGCGAAATGAGACGAAGGAGGGTGAAAGAGAGCGAAACAAGTCGAAGGAGGGTGAAAGAGAGAGAAACGAGACGCAGGAGTGTGAAAGAGAGCGAAACGAGATGAAGGAGGGTAAAAGAGAGCGAAACGAGAGGAAGGAGTGTGAAAGAGAGCGAAACGAGATGATGGAGAGTGAAAGAGAGCGAAACGAGAGGAAGGAGGGTGAAAGACAGCGAAACAAGACGAAGGAGGGTGAAAGAGGGCGAAACGAGAGGAAGGAGCATGAAAGAGAGGGAAACGAGATGAAGGAGGGTGAAAGAGAGCGAAAAGAGACAAAGGAGGGTGAAAGAGGTCGAAACGAGACGAAGGCGGGTGGAACAGAGCGAAACAAGACGAAGGAGGGTAAAAGAGAGCGAAACGAGACGAAGGAGGGTGAAAGAGAGCAAAACGATACGAAGGAGTGTGAAAGAGAGCGAAACGAGATGATGGAGTGTGAAAGAGAGCGAAACGAGAGGAAGGAGGGTGAAAGAGAGCGAAACGAGACAAAGGAGGGTGAAAGAGGGCGAAACGAGACGAAGGCGGGTGGAACAGAGCGAAACAAGACGAAAGAGGGTGAAAGAGAGTGAAACGAGACGAAGGAGGGTGAAAGAGAGCAAAACGAGATGAAGGAGGGTGAAAGAGAGCGAAACGAGATGAAGGAGGGTGAAAGAGAGCCAAACGAGACGAAGGAGGGTGAAAGAGGGCGAAACAAGACGAAGGCGGGTGGAACAGAGCGAAACAAGACGAAGGAGGATGAAAGAGAGCAAAACGAGACGAAGAAGGGTGAAAGAGAGCGAAACAAGACGAAGGAGGGTGAACGAGAGCGAAATGAGACGAAGGAGGGTGAAAGAGAGCGAAACACGTCGAAGGAGGGTGAAAGAGAGCGAAACGAGACGCAGGAGTGTGAAAGAGAGCGAAACGAGATGAAGGAGGGTAAAAGAGAGCAAAACGAGAGGAAGGAGAGTGAAAGAGAGTGAAACGAGATGATGGAGAGTGAAAGAGAGCGAAACGAGAGGAAGGAGGGTGAAAGAGAGCGAAACAAGACGAAGGAGGGTGAAAGAGGGCGAAACGAGAGGAAGGAGCATGAAAGAGAGGGAAACGAGATGAAGGAGGGTGAAAGAGAGCGAAAAGAGACAAAGGAGGGTGAAAGAGGTCGAAACGAGACGAAGGCGGGTGGAACAGAGCGAAACAAGACGAAGGAGGGTGAAAGAGAGCGAAACGAGACGAAGGAGGGTGAAAGAGAGCAAAACGAGACGAAGGAGGGTGAAACAGAGCGAAACGAGACGAAGGAGGATGAAAGAGAGCAAAACGAAATGAAGGAGGGTGGAAGAGAGCGAAACGAGACAAAGGAGGGTGTAAGAGAGTGAAACGAGACGAAGGAAGGTGACAGAGAGCGAAACGAGACCAAAGAGGGTGAAAGAGAGAGAAACGAGACGAAGGAAGGTGAAAGAGAGTGAAACGAGACAAAGGAGGGTGAAAGGGAGCGAAACGAGAATAAGGAGGGTGAAAGAGAGCGAAACGAGATTAAGGAGGGTGAAAGAGAGCGAAACGAGACGAAGGAGGCTGAAAGAGGGCGAAACGAGATGAAGGTGGGTGGAACAGAGCGAAACAAGACGAAGGAGGATGAAAGAGAGCGAAACGAGACGAAGGAGAGTGAAAGAGAGCGAAACGAGACGAAGGAGAGTGAACGAGAGCGAAATGAGACGAAGGAGGGTGGAAGAGAGCGAAACAAGTCGAAGGAGTGTGAAAGAGAGCGAAACGAGACGAAGGAGTGTGAAAGAGAGCGAAACGAGATGAAGGAGGGTAAAAGAGAGCGAAACGGGACGAAAGAGGGTGAAAGAGGGCGAAACAAGACGAAGGCGGGTGGAACAGAGCGAAACAAGACGAAGGAGGATGAAAGAGAGCAAAACGAGACGAAGGAGGGTGAAAGAGAGCGAAACGAGACGAAGGAGGGTGAACGAGAGCGAAATGAGACGAAGGAGGGTGAAAGAGAGCGAAACACGACGAAGGAGGGTGAAAGAGAGCGAAACGAGACGCAGGAGTGTGAAAGAGAGCGAAACGAGATGAAGGAGGGTAAAAGAGAGCAAAACAAGAGGAAGGAGAGTGAAAGAGAGTGAAACGAGATGATGGAGAGTGAAAGAGAGCGAAACGAGAGGAAGGAGGGTGAAAGAGAGCGAAACAAGACGAAGGAGGGTGAAAGAGGGCGAAACGAGAGGAAGGAGCATGAAAGAGAGGGAAACGAGATGAAGGAGGGTGAAAGAGAGCGAAAAGAGACAAAGGAGGGTGAAAGAGGTCGAAACGAGACGAAGGCGGGTGGAACAGAGCGAAACAAGACGAAGGAGGGTAAAAGAGAGCGAAACGAGACGAAGGAGGGTGAAAGAGAGCAAAACGAGACGAAGGAGTGTGAAAGAGAGCGAAACGAGATGATGGAGTGTGAAAGAGAGCGAAACGAGAGGAAGGAGGGTGAAAGAGAGCGAAACGAGACAAAGGAGGGTGAAAGAGGGCGAAACGAGACGAAGGCGGGTGGAACAGAGCGAAACAAGACGAAAGAGGGTGAAAGAGAGTGAAACGAGACGAAGGAGGGTGAAAGAGAGCAAAACGAGATGAAGGAGGGTGAAAGAGAGCGAAACGAGATGAAGGAGGGTGAAAGAGAGCCAAACGAGACGAAGGAGGGTGAAAGAGGGCGAAACAAGACGAAGGCGGGTGGAACAGAGCGTAACAAGACGAAGGAGGATGAAAGAGAGCAAAACGAGACGAAGGAGGGTGAAAGAGAGCGAAACGAGACGAAGGAGGGTGAACGAGAGCGAAATGAGACGAAGGAGGGTGAAAGAGAGCGAAACACGTCGAAGGAGGGTGAAAGAGAGCGAAACGAGACGCAGGAGTGTGAAAGAGAGCGAAACGAGATGAAGGAGGGTAAAAGAGAGCAAAACGAGAGGAAGGAGAGTGAAAGAGAGTGAAACGAGATGATGGAGAGTGAAAGAGAGCGAAACGAGAGGAAGGAGGGTGAAAGAGAGCGAAACAAGACGAAGGAGGGTGAAAGAGAGCAAAACGAGACGAAGGAGGGTGAAACAGAGCGAAACGAGACGAAGGAGGATGAAAGAGAGCAAAACGAAATGAAGGAGGGTGGAAGAGAGCGAAACGAGACAAAGGAGGGTGTAAGAGAGTGAAACGAGACGAAGGAAGGTGACAGAGAGCGAAACGAGACCAAAGAGGGTGAAAGAGAGAGAAACGAGACGAAGGAAGGTGAAAGAGAGTGAAACGAGACAAAGGAGGGTGAAAGGGAGCGAAACGAGAATAAGGAGGGTGAAAGAGAGCGAAACGAGATTAAGGAGGGTGAAAGAGAGCGAAACGAGACGAAGGAGGCTGAAAGAGGGCGAAACGAGATGAAGGTGGGTGGAACAGAGCGAAACAAGACGAAGGAGGATGAAAGAGAGCGAAACGAGACGAAGGAGAGTGAAAGAGAGCGAAACGAGACGAAGGAGAGTGAACGAGAGCGAAATGAGACGAAGGAGGGTGGAAGAGAGCGAAACAAGTCGAAGGAGTGTGAAAGAGAGCGAAACGAGACGAAGGAGTGTGAAAGAGAGCGAAACGAGATGAAGGAGGGTAAAAGAGAGCGAAACGGGACGAAAGAGGGTGAAAGAGGGCGAAACAAGACGAAGGCGGGTGGAACAGAGCGAAACAAGACGAAGGAGGATGAAAGAGAGCAAAACGAGACGAAGGAGGGTGAAAGAGAGCGAAACGAGACGAAGGAGGGTGAACGAGAGCGAAATGAGACGAAGGAGGGTGAAAGAGAGCGAAACACGACGAAGGAGGGTGAAAGAGAGCGAAACGAGACGCAGGAGTGTGAAAGAGAGCGAAACGAGATGAAGGAGGGTAAAAGAGAGCAAAACAAGAGGAAGGAGAGTGAAAGAGAGTGAAACGAGATGATGGAGAGTGAAAGAGAGCGAAACGAGAGGAAGGAGGGTGAAAGAGAGCGAAACAAGACGAAGGAGGGTGAAAGAGGGCGAAACGAGAGGAAGGAGCATGAAAGAGAGGGAAACGAGATGAAAGAGGGTGAAAGAGAGCGAAAAGAGACAAAGGAGGGTGAAAGAGGTCGAAACGAGACGAAGGCGGGTGGAACAGAGCGAAACAAGACGAAGGAGGGTAAAAGAGAGCGAAACGAGACGAAGGAGGGTGAAAGAGAGCAAAACGAGACGAAGGAGTGTGAAAGAGAGCGAAACGAGATGATGGAGTGTGAAAGAGAGCGAAACGAGAGGAAGGAGCGTGAAAGAGAGCGAAACGAGACAAAGGAGGGTGAAAGAGGGCGAAACGAGACGAAGGCGGGTGGAACAGAGCGAAACAAGACGAAAGAGGGTGAAAGAGAGTGAAACGAGACGAAGGAGGGTGAAAGAGAGCAAAACGAGATGAAGGAGGGTGAAAGAGAGCGAAACGAGATGAAGGAGGGTGAAAGAGAGCCAAACGAGACGAAGGAGGGTGAAAGAGGGCGAAACAAGACGAAGGCGGGTGGAACAGAGCGTAACAAGACGAAGGAGGATGAAAGAGAGCAAAACGAGACGAAGGAGGGTGAAAGAGAGCGAAACGAGACGAAGGAGGGTGAACGAGAGCGAAATGAGACGAAGGAGGGTGAAAGAGAGCGAAACACGTCGAAGGAGGGTGAAAGAGAGCGAAACGAGACGCAGGAGTGTGAAAGAGAGCGAAACGAGATGAAGGAGGGTAAAAGAGAGCAAAACGAGAGGAAGGAGAGTGAAAGAGAGTGAAACGAGATGATGGAGAGTGAAAGAGAGCGAAACGAGAGGAAGGAGGGTGAAAGAGAGCGAAACAAGACGAAGGAGGGTGAAAGAGGGCGAAACGAGAGGAAGGAGCATGAAAGAGAGGGAAACGAGATGAAGGAGGGTGAAAGAGAGCGAAAAGAGACAAAGGAGGGTGAAAGAGGTCGAAACGAGACGAAGGCGGGTGGAACAGAGCGAAACAAGACGAAGGAGGGTGAAAGAGAGCGAAACGAGACGAAGGAGGGTGAAAGAGAGCAAAACGAGACGAAGGAGGGTGAAACAGAGCGAAACGAGACGAAGGAGGATGAAAGAGAGCAAAACGAAATGAAGGAGGGTGGAAGAGAGCGAAACGAGACAAAGGAGGGTGTAAGAGAGTGAAACGAGACGAAGGAAGGTGACAGAGAGCGAAACGAGACCAAAGAGGGTGAAAGAGAGAGAAACGAGACGAAGGAAGGTGAAAGAGAGTGAAACGAGACAAAGGAGGGTGAAAGGGAGCGAAACGAGAATAAGGAGGGTGAAACAGAGCGAAACGAGATTAAGGAGGGTGAAAGAGAGCGAAACGAGACGAAGGAGGCTGAAAGAGGGCGAAACGAGATGAAGGTGGGTGGAACAGAGCGAAACAAGACGAAGGAGGATGAAAGAGAGCGAAACGAGACGAAGGAGAGTGAAAGAGAGCGAAACGAGACGAAGGAGAGTGAACGAGAGCGAAATGAGACGAAGGAGGGTGGAAGAGAGCGAAACAAGTCGAAGGAGTGTGAAAGAGAGCGAAACGAGACGAAGGAGTGTGAAAGAGAGCGAAACGAGATGAAGGAGGGTAAAAGAGAGCGAAACGGGACGAAAGAGGGTAAAAGAGAGCGAAACGAGACGATGGAGGGTGAAAGAGAGCGAAACGAGAGGAAGGAGGGTGAAAGAGATCGAAACGAGATGATGGAGAGTGAACGAGAGCGATACGAGAGGAAGGAGGGTGAAAGAGAGCGAAACGAGACGAAGAAGGGTGAAAGAGAGCGAAACGAGAGGAAGGAGGGTGAAAGAGAGCGAAACGAGATGAAGGAGGGTGAAAGGGAGCAAATCGAGATAAAGGAGGGTGAAAGCGAGAGAAACGAGATGAAGGAGGGTGAAAGAGAGCGAAAAGAGACAAAGGAGGGTGAAAGAGGTCGAAACGAGACGAAGGCGGGTGGAACAGAGCGAAACAAGACGAAGGAGGGTGAAAGAGAGCGAAACGAGACGAAGGAGGGTGAAAGAGAGCAAAACGAGATGAAGGAGGGTGAAAGAGAGCGAAACGAGATGAAGGAGCGTGAAAGAGAGCAAAACGAGATGAAGGAGGGTGAAAGAGAGCGAAACGAGAGGAAGAAAGGTGAAAGAGAGCGAAACGGGACGAAGGAGAGTGAAAGAGAGCGAAACGAGATGAAGGAGGGTGAAAGAGAGCGAAACGAGACGAAGGAGGGTGAAAGAGAGTGGAACGAGTCGAAGGAGGGTGAAAGAGACCGAAACGAGACGAAGGAGGGTGAAAGAGAGCGAAACGAGACGAAGGAGGGTGAAAGAGAGCGAAAGGAGACGAAGGAGGGTGAAAGAGAGCGAAACGAGATGAAGGTGGGTGAAAGAGATCGAAACAAGACAAAGGAGGGTGAAAGAGACCGAAACGAGACGTAGGAGGGTGAAAGAGAGTGAAACGAGACGAAGGAGGGTGAAAGAGAGCGAAACGAGAAGAATGAGGGTGAAAGAGAGCGAAACGAGACGAAGGAGGGTGAAAGAGAGCAAAACGAAATGAAGGAGGGTGAAAGGGAGCAAAACAAGAATAAGGAGGGTGAAAGAGAGTGAAACGAGATGAAGGAGGGTGAAAGAGCGCGAAACGAGACGAAGGAGGGTGAAAGACGGCGAAACGAGACGAAGGCGGGTGGAACAGAGCAAAACAAGACGAAGGAGGATGAAAGAGAGCGAAACGAGATGAAGGAGGGTGAAAGAGAGCGAAACGAGAGGAAGGAGAGTGAACGAGAGCGAAATGAGACGAAGGAGGGTGAAAGAGAGCGAAACTAGTCGAAGGAGGGTGAAAGAGAGAGAAACGAGACGCAGGAGTGTGAAAGAGAGCGAAACGAGATGAAGGAGGGTAAAAGTGGGCGAAACGAGACGAAGGCGGGTGGAACAGAGCGAAACAAGACGAAGGAGGGTGAAAGAGAGCGAAACGAGACGAAGGAGGGTGAAAGAGAGCAAAACGAGATGAAGGAGGGTGAAAGAGAGCGAAACGAGATGAAGGAGGGTGAAAGAGAGCCAAACGAGGCGAAGGAGGGTGAAAGAGGACGAAACGAGACGAAGGCGGGTGGAACAGAGCGAAACAAGACGAAGGAGGATGAAAGAGAGCAAAACGAGACGAAGGAGGGTAAAAGAGAGCGAAACGAGATGAAGGAGGTTGAACGAGAGCGAAATGAGACGAAGGAGGGTGAAAGAGAGCGAAACTAGTCGAAGGAGGGTGAAAGAGAGAGAAACGAGACGCAGGAGTGTGAAAGAGAGCGAAACGAGATGAAGGAGGGTAAAAGAGAGCGAAACGAGAGGAAGGAGTGTGAAAGAGAGCGAAACGAGATGATGGAGAGTGAAAGAGAGCGAAACGAGAGGAAGGAGGGTGAAAGAGAGCGAAACAAGACGAAGGAGGGTGAAAGAGGGCGAAACGAGAGGAAGGAGCATGAAAGAGAGGGAAACGAGATGAAGGAGGGTGAAAGAGAGCGAAAAGAGACAAAGGAGGGTGAAAGAGGTCGAAACGAGACGAAGGCGGGTGGAACAGAGCGAAACAAGACGAAGGAGGGTAAAAGAGAGCGAAACGAGACGAAGGAGGGTGAAAGAGAGCAAAACGATACGAAGGAGTGTGAAAGAGAGCGAAACGAGATGATGGAGTGTGAAAGAGAGCGAAACGAGAGGAAGGAGGGTGAAAGAGAGCGAAACGAGACAAAGGAGGGTGAAAGAGGGCGAAACGAGACGAAGGCGGGTGGAACAGAGCGAAACAAGACGAAAGAGGGTGAAAGAGAGTGAAACGAGACGAAGGAGGGTGAAAGAGAGCAAAACGAGATGAAGGAGGGTGAAAGAGAGCGAAACGAGATGAAGGAGGGTGAAAGAGAGCGAAACGAGACGCAGGAGTGTGAAAGAGAGCGAGACGAGATGAAGGAGGGTAAAAGAGAGCAAAACGAGAGGAAGGAGAGTGAAAGAGAGTGAAACGAGATGATGGAGAGTGAAAGAGAGCGAAACGAGAGGAAGGAGGGTGAAAGAGAGCGAAACAAGACGAAGGAGGGTGAAAGAGGGCGAAACGAGAGGAAGGAGCATGAAAGAGAGGGAAACGAGATGAAGGAGGGTGAAAGAGAGCGAAAAGAGACAAAGGAGGGTGAAAGAGGTCGAAACGAGACGAAGGCGGGTGGAACAGAGCGAAACAAGACGAAGGAGGGTGAAAGAGAGCGAAACGAGACGAAGGAGGGTGAAAGAGAGCAAAACGAGACGAAGGAGGGTGAAACAGAGCGAAACGAGACGAAGGAGGATGAAAGAGAGCAAAACGAAATGAAGGAGGGTGGAAGAGAGCGAAACGAGACAAAGGAGGGTGTAAGAGAGTGAAACGAGACGAAGGAAGGTGACAGAGAGCGAAACGAGACCAAAGAGGGTGAAAGAGAGAGAAACGAGACGAAGGAAGGTGAAAGAGAGTGAAACGAGACAAAGGAGGGTGAAAGGGAGCGAAACGAGAATAAGGAGGGTGAAAGAGAGCGAAACGAGATTAAGGAGGGTGAAAGAGAGCGAAACGAGACGAAGGAGGCTGAAAGAGGGCGAAACGAGATGAAGGTGGGTGGAACAGAGCGAAACAAGACGAAGGAGGATGAAAGAGAGCGAAACGAGACGAAGGAGAGTGAAAGAGAGCGAAACGAGACGAAGGAGAGTGAACGAGAGCGAAATGAGACGAAGGAGGGTGGAAGAGAGCGAAACAAGTCGAAGGAGTGTGAAAGAGAGCGAAACGAGACGAAGGAGTGTGAAAGAGAGCGAAACGAGATGAAGGAGGGTAAAAGAGAGCGAAACGGGACGAAAGAGGGTGAAAGAGGGCGAAACAAGACGAAGGCGGGTGGAACAGAGCGAAACAAGACGAAGGAGGATGAAAGAGAGCAAAACGAGACGAAGGAGGGTGAAAGAGAGCGAAACGAGACGAAGGAGGGTGAACGAGAGCGAAATGAGACGAAGGAGGGTGAAAGAGAGCGAAACACGTCGAAGGAGGGTGAAAGAGAGCGAAACGAGACGCAGGAGTGTGAAAGAGAGCGAAACGAGATGAAGGAGGGTAAAAGAGAGCAAAACAAGAGGAAGGAGAGTGAAAGAGAGTGAAACGAGATGATGGAGAGTGAAAGAGAGCGAAACGAGAGGAAGGAGGGTGAAAGAGAGCGAAACAAGACGAAGGAGGGTGAAAGAGGGCGAAACGAGAGGAAGGAGCATGAAAGAGAGGGAAACGAGATGAAGGAGGGTGAAAGAGAGCGAAAAGAGACAAAGGAGGGTGAAAGAGGTCGAAACGAGACGAAGGCGGGTGGAACAGAGCGAAACAAGACGAAGGAGGGTAAAAGAGAGCGAAACGAGACGAAGGAGGGTGAAAGAGAGCAAAACGAGACGAAGGAGTGTGAAAGAGAGCGAAACGAGATGATGGAGTGTGAAAGAGAGCGAAACGAGAGGAAGGAGGGTGAAAGAGAGCGAAACGAGACAAAGGAGGGTGAAAGAGGGCGAAACGAGACGAAGGCGGGTGGAACAGAGCGAAACAAGACGAAAGAGGGTGAAAGAGAGTGAAACGAGACGAAGGAGGGTGAAAGAGAGCAAAACGAGATGAAGGAGGGTGAAAGAGAGCGAAACGAGATGAAGGAGGGTGAAAGAGAGCCAAACGAGATGAAGGAGGGTGAAAGAGGGCGAAACAAGACGAAGGCGGGTGGAACAGAGCGTAACAAGACGAAGGAGGATGAAAGAGAGCAAAACGAGACGAAGAAGGGTGAAAGAGAGCGAAACGAGACGAAGGAGGGTGAACGAGAGCGAAATGAGACGAAGGAGGGTGAAAGAGAGCGAAACACGTCGAAGGAGGGTGAAAGAGAGCGAAACGAGACGCAGGAGTGTGAAAGAGAGCGAAACGAGATGAAGGACGGTGAAAGAGAGCAAAACGAGATGAAGGAGGGTGAAAGAGAGCGAAACGAGAGGAAGAAAGGTGAAAGAGAGCGAAACGGGACGAAGGAGAGTGAAAGAGAGCGAAACGAGATGAAGGAGGGTGAAAGAGAGCGAAACGAGACGAAGGAGGGTGAAAGAGAGTGGAACGAGTCGAAGGAGGGTGAAAGAGACCGAAACGAGACGAAGGAGGGTGAAAGAGAGCGAAACGAGACGAAGGAGGGTGAAAGAGAGCGAAAGGAGACGAAGGAGGGTGAAAGAGAGCGAAACGAGATGAAGGTGGGTGAAAGAGATCGAAACAAGACAAAGGAGGGTGAAAGAGACCGAAACGAGACGTAGGAGGGTGAAAGAGAGTGAAACGAGACGAAGGAGGGTGAAAGAGAGCGAAACGAGAAGAATGAGGGTGAAAGAGAGCGAAACGAGACGAAGGAGGGTGAAAGAGAGCAAAACGAAATGAAGGAGGGTGAAAGGGAGCAAAACAAGAATAAGGAGGGTGAAAGAGAGTGAAACGAGATGAAGGAGGGTGAAAGAGCGCGAAACGAGACGAAGGAGGGTGAAAGACGGCGAAACGAGACGAAGGCGGGTGGAACAGAGCGAAACAAGACGAAGGAGGATGAAAGAGAGCGAAACGAGATGAAGGAGGGTGAAAGAGAGCGAAACGAGAGGAAGGAGAGTGAACGAGAGCGAAATGAGACGAAGGAGGGTGAAAGAGAGCGAAACTAGTCGAAGGAGGGTGAAAGAGAGAGAAACGAGACGCAGGAGTGTGAAAGAGAGCGAAACGAGATGAAGGAGGGTAAAAGTGGGCGAAACGAGACGAAGGCGGGTGGAACAGAGCGAAACAAGACGAAGGAGGGTGAAAGAGAGCGAAACGAGACGAAGGAGGGTGAAAGAGAGCAAAACGAGATGAAGGAGGGTGAAAGAGAGCGAAACGAGATGAAGGAGGGTGAAAGAGAGCCAAACGAGGCGAAGGAGGGTGAAAGAGGACGAAACGAGACGAAGGCGGGTGGAACAGAGCGAAACAAGACGAAGGAGGATGAAAGAGAGCAAAACGAGACGAAGGAGGGTAAAAGAGAGCGAAACGAGATGAAGGAGGTTGAACGAGAGCGAAATGAGACGAAGGAGGGTGAAAGAGAGCGAAACTAGTCGAAGGAGGGTGAAAGAGAGAGAAACGAGACGCAGGAGTGTGAAAGAGAGCGAAACGAGATGAAGGAGGGTAAAAGAGAGCGAAACGAGAGGAAGGAGTGTGAAAGAGAGCGAAACGAGATGATGGAGAGTGAAAGAGAGCGAAACGAGAGGAAGGAGGGTGAAAGAGAGCGAAACAAGACGAAGGAGGGTGAAAGAGGGCGAAACGAGAGGAAGGAGCATGAAAGAGAGGGAAACGAGATGAAGGAGGGTGAAAGAGAGCGAAAAGAGACAAAGGAGGGTGAAAGAGGTCGAAACGAGACGAAGGCGGGTGGAACAGAGCGAAACAAGACGAAGGAGGGTAAAAGAGAGCGAAACGAGACGAAGGAGGGTGAAAGAGAGCAAAACGATACGAAGGAGTGTGAAAGAGAGCGAAACGAGATGATGGAGTGTGAAAGAGAGCGAAACGAGAGGAAGGAGGGTGAAAGAGAGCGAAACGAGACAAAGGAGGGTGAAAGAGGGCGAAACGAGACAAAGGCGGGTGGAACAGAGCGAAACAAGACGAAAGAGGGTGAAAGAGAGTGAAACGAGACGAAGGAGGGTGAAAGAGAGCAAAACGAGATGAAGGAGGGTGAAAGAGAGCGAAACGAGATGAAGGAGGGTGAAAGAGAGCCAAACGAGACGAAGGAGGGTGAAAGAGGGCGAAACAAGACGAAGGCGGGTGGAACAGAGCGAAACAAGACGAAGGAGGATGAAAGAGAGCAAAACGAGACGAAGAAGGGTGAAAGAGAGCGAAACGAGACGAAGGAGGGTGAACGAGAGCGAAATGAGACGAAGGAGGGTGAAAGAGAGCGAAACACGTCGAAGGAGGGTGAAAGAGAGCGAAACGAGATGCAGGAGTGTGAAAGAGAGCGAAACGAGATGAAGGAGGGTAAAAGAGAGCAAAACGAGAGGAAGGAGAGTGAAAGAGAGTGAAACGAGATGATGGAGAGTGAAAGAGAGCGAAACGAGAGGAAGGAGGGTGAAAGAGAGCGAAACAAGACGAAGGAGGGTGAAAGAGGGCGAAACGAGAGGAAGGAGCATGAAAGAGAGGGAAACGAGATGAAGGAGGGTGAAAGAGAGCGAAAAGAGACAAAGGAGGGTGAAAGAGGTCGAAACGAGACGAAGGCGGGTGGAACAGAGCGAAACAAGACGAAGGAGGGTGAAAGAGAGCGAAACGAGACGAAGGAGGGTGAAAGAGAGCAAAACGAGACGAAGGAGGGTGAAACAGAGCGAAACGAGACGAAGGAGGATGAAAGAGAGCAAAACGAAATGAAGGAGGGTGGAAGAGAGCGAAACGAGACAAAGGAGGGTGTAAGAGAGTGAAACGAGACGAAGGAAGGTGACAGAGAGCGAAACGAGACCAAAGAGGGTGAAAGAGAGAGAAACGAGACGAAGGAAGGTGAAAGAGAGTGAAACGAGACAAAGGAGGGTGAAAGGGAGCGAAACGAGAATAAGGAGGGTGAAAGAGAGCGAAACGAGATTAAGGAGGGTGAAAGAGAGCGAAACGAGACGAAGGAGGCTGACAGAGGGCGAAACGAGATGAAGGTGGGTGGAACAGAGCGAAACAAGACGAAGGAGGATGAAAGAGAGCGAAACGAGACGAAGGAGAGTGAAAGAGAGCGAAACGAGACGAAGGAGAGTGAACGAGAGCGAAATGAGACGAAGGAGGGTGGAAGAGAGCGAAACAAGTCGAAGGAGTGTGAAAGAGAGCGAAACGAGACGAAGGAGTGTGAAAGAGAGCGAAACGAGATGAAGGAGGGTAAAAGAGAGCGAAACGGGACGAAAGAGGGTGAAAGAGGGCGAAACAAGACGAAGGCGGGTGGAACAGAGCGAAACAAGACGAAGGAGGATGAAAGAGAGCAAAACGAGACGAAGGAGGGTGAAAGAGAGCGAAACGAGACGAAGGAGGGTGAACGAGAGCGAAATGAGACGAAGGAGGGTGAAAGAGAGCGAAACACGTCGAAGGAGGGTGAAAGAGAGCGAAACGAGACGCAGGAGTGTGAAAGAGAGCGAAACGAGATGAAGGAGGGTAAAAGAGAGCAAAACAAGAGGAAGGAGAGTGAAAGAGAGTGAAACGAGATGATGGAGAGTGAAAGAGAGCGAAACGAGAGGAAGGAGGGTGAAAGAGAGCGAAACAAGACGAAGGAGGGTGAAAGAGGGCGAAACGAGAGGAAGGAGCATGAAAGAGAGGGAAACGAGATGAAGGAGGGTGAAAGAGAGCGAAAAGAGACAAAGGAGGGTGAAAGAGGTCGAAACGAGACGAAGGCGGGTGGAACAGAGCGAAACAAGACGAAGGAGGGTAAAAGAGAGCGAAACGAGACGAAGGAGGGTGAAAGAGAGCAAAACGAGACGAAGGAGTGTGAAAGAGAGCGAAACGAGATGATGGAGTGTGAAAGAGAGCGAAACGAGAGGAAGGAGGGTGAAAGAGAGCGAAACGAGACAAAGGAGGGTGAAAGAGGGCGAAACGAGACGAAGGCGGGTGGAACAGAGCGAAACAAGACGAAAGAGGGTGAAAGAGAGTGAAACGAGACGAAGGAGGGTGAAAGAGAGCAAAACGAGATGAAGGAGGGTGAAAGAGAGCGAAACGAGATGAAGGAGGGTGAAAGAGAGCCAAACGAGACGAAGGAGAGTGAACGAGAGCGAAATGAGACGAAGGAGGGTGGAAGAGAGCGAAACAAGTCGAAGGAGTGTGAAAGAGAGCGAAACGAGACGAAGGAGTGTGAAAGAGAGCGAAACGAGATGAAGGAGGGTAAAAGAGAGCGAAACGGGATGAAAGAGGGTAAAAGAGAGCGAAACGAGACGATGGAGGGTGAAAGAGAGCGAAACGAGAGGAAGGAGGGTGAAAGAGATCGAAACGAGATGATGGAGAGTGAACGAGAGCGATACGAGAGGAAGGAGGGTGAAAGAGAGCGAAACGAGACGAAGAAGGGTGAAAGAGAGCGAAACGAGAGGAAGGAGGGTGAAAGAGAGCGAAACGAGATGAAGGAGGGTGAAAGGGAGCAAATCGAGATAAAGGAGGGTGAAAGCGAGAGAAACGAGATGAAGGAGGGTGAAAGAGAGCGAAAAGAGACAAAGGAGGGTGAAAGAGGTCGAAACGAGACGAAGGCGGGTGGAACAGAGCGAAACAAGACGAAGGAGGGTGAAAGAGAGCGAAACGAGACGAAGGAGGGTGAAAGAGAGCAAAACGAGATGAAGGAGGGTGAAAGAGAGCGAAACGAGACGAAGGAGGTTGAAAGAGAGCCAAACGAGACGAAGGAGGGTGAAAGAGGGCGAAACGAGACGAAGGTGGGTGGAACAGAGCGAAACAAGACGAAGGAGGATGAAAGAGAGCGAAACGAAACGAAGGAGGGTGAAAGAGAGCGAAACGAGATGAAGGAGTGTGAATGAGAGCGAAATGAGACGAAGGAGGGTGAAAGAGAGCGAAACAAGTCGAATGAGGGTGAAAGAGAGCGAAAAGAGACGAAGGAGCGTGAAAGAGAGCAAAACGAGATGAAGGAGGGTGAAAGAGAGCGAAACGAGATGAAGGAGGGTGAAAGAGAGCCAAACGAGACGAAGGAGGGTGAAAGAGGGCGAAACAAGACGAAGGCGGGTGGAACAGAGCGAAACAAGACGAAGGAGGATGAAAGAGAGCAAAACGAGACGAAAGAGGGTGAAAGAGAGCGAAACGAGACGAAGGAGGGTGAACGAGATCGAAATGAGACGAAGGAGGGTGAAAGAGAGCGAAACACGTCGAAGGAGGGTGAAAGAGAGCGAAACGAGACGCAGGAGTGTGAAAGAGAGCGAGACGAGATGAAGGAGGGTAAAAGAGAGCAAAACGAGAGGAAGGAGAGTGAAAGAGAGTGAAACGAGATGATGGAGAGTGAAAGAGAGCGAAACGAGAGGAAGGAGGGTGAAAGAGAGCGAAACAAGACGAAGGAGGGTGAAAGAGGGCGAAACGAGAGGAAGGAGCATGAAAGAGAGGGAAACGAGATGAAGGAGGGTGAAAGAGAGCGAAAAGAGACAAAGGAGGGTGAAAGAGGTCGAAACGAGACGAAGGCGGGTGGAACAGAGCGAAACAAGACGAAGGAGGGTGAAAGAGAGCGAAACGAGACGAAGGAGGGTGAAAGAGAGCAAAACGAGACGAAGGAGGGTGAAACAGAGCGAAACGAGACGAAGGAGGATGAAAGAGAGCAAAACGAAATGAAGGAGGGTGGAAGAGAGCGAAACGAGACAAAGGAGGGTGTAAGAGAGTGAAACGAGACGAAGGAAGGTGACAGAGAGCGAAACGAGACCAAAGAGGGTGAAAGAGAGAGAAACGAGACGAAGGAAGGTGAAAGAGAGTGAAACGAGACAAAGGAGGGTGAAAGGGAGCGAAACGAGAATAAGGAGGGTGAAAGAGAGCGAAACGAGATTAAGGAGGGTGAAAGAGAGCGAAACGAGACGAAGGAGGCTGAAAGAGGGCGAAACGAGATGAAGGTGGGTGGAACAGAGCGAAACAAGACGAAGGAGGATGAAAGAGAGCGAAACGAGACGAAGGAGAGTGAAAGAGAGCGAAACGAGACGAAGGAGAGTGAACGAGAGCGAAGTGAGACGAAGGAGGGTGGAAGAGAGCGAAACAAGTCGAAGGAGTGTGAAAGAGAGCGAAACGAGACGAAGGAGTGTGAAAGAGAGCGAAACGAGATGAAGGAGGGTAAAAGAGAGCGAAACGGGACGAAAGAGGGTAAAAGAGAGCGAAACGAGACGATGGAGGGTGAAAGAGAGCGAAACGAGAGGAAGGAGGGTGAAAGAGATCGAAACGAGATGATGGAGAGTGAACGAGAGCGATACGAGAGGAAGGAGGGTGAAATAGAGCGAAACGAGACGAAGAAGGGTGAAAGAGAGCGAAACGAGAGGAAGGAGGGTGAAAGAGAGCGAAACGAGATGAAGGAGGGTGAAAGGGAGCAAATCGAGATAAAGGAGGGTGAAAGCGAGAGAAACGAGATGAAGGAGGGTGAAAGAGAGCGAAAAGAGACAAAGGAGGGTGAAAGAGGTCGAAACGAGACGAAGGCGGGTGGAACAGAGCGAAACAAGACCAAGGAGGGTGAAAGAGAGCGAAACGAGACGAAGGAGGGTGAAAGAGAGCAAAACGAGATGAAGGAGGGTGAAAGAGAGCGAAACGAGACGAAGGAGGGTGAAAGAGAGCCAAACGAGACGAAGGAGGGTGAAAGAGGGCGAAACGAGACGAAGGTGGGTGGAACAGAGCGAAACAAGACGAAGGAGGATGAAAGAGAGCGAAACGAAACGAAGGAGGGTGAAAGAGAGCGAAACGAGATGAAGGAGTGTGAATGAGAGCGTAATGAGACGAAGGAGGGTGAAAGAGAGCGAAACAAGTCGAATGAGGGTGAAAGAGAGCGAAACGAGACGAAGGAGTGTGAAAGAGAGCGAAACGAGATGAAGGAGGGTAAAAGAGAGCAAAACGAGAGGAAGGAGGGTGAAAGAGAGCGAAACGAGATGATGCTGAGTGAAAGAGAGCTAAACGAGAGGAAGGAGGGTGAAAGAGAGCGAAACGAGACGAAGGAGGGTGAAAGAGAGCGAAACGAGAGGAAGGAGCATGAAACAGAGCGAAACGACACGAAGGAGGGTGAAAGGGAGCAAAACAAGATGAAGGAGGGTGAAAGAGAGCGAAACGAGATGAAGGAGGGTGAAAGAGAGCGAAAAGAGACAAAGGAGGGTGAAAGAGGTTGAAACGAGACGAAGGCGGGTGGAACAGAGCGAAACAAGACGAAGGAGGGTGAAAGAGAGCGAAACGAGACGAAGGCGGGTGGAACAGAGCGAAACAAGACGAAGGAGGATGAAAGGGAACGAAACGAGACGAAAGAGGGTGAAAGAGAGCGAAACGAGACGAAGGAGGGTGAACGAGAGCGAAATGAGACGAAGGAGGGTGAAAGAGAGCGAAACAAGTCGAAGGAGGGTGAAAGAGAGCGAAACGAGATGAAGGAGTGTGAAAGAGAGCGAAACGAGATGAAGGAGGGTAAAAGAGAGCGAAACGAGAGTAAGGAGGGTGAAAGAGAGCGAAACGAGATGATGGTGAAAGAGAGCGAAACGAGACAAAGGAGGGTGAAAGGGAGTGAAACGAGAATAAGGAGTGTGAAAGAGAGCGAAACGAGATGAAGGAGGGTAAAAGAGAGCGAAACGAGAGTAAGGAGGGTGAAAGAGAGCGAAACGAGATGATGGTGAAAGAGAGCGAAACGAGACAAAGGAGGGTGAAAGGGAGTGAAACGAGAATAAGGAGGGTGAAAGAGAGCGAAACGAGATGAAGGAGGGGGAAAGAGGGCAAAACGAGACGAAGGCGGGTGGAACAGAGCGAAACAAGACGAAGGAGGATGAAAGAGAGCGAAACGAGACGAAGGAGGGTGAAAGAGAGCGAAACGAGACGAAGGAGAGTGAACGAGAGCGAAATGAGACGAAGGAGGGTGAAAGAGAGCGAAACAAGTCGAAGGAGGGTGAAAGAGAGCGAAACGAGACGAAGGAGTGTGAAAGAGAGCGAAACGAGATGAAGGAGGGTAAAAGAGAGCGAAACGAGAGGAAGGAGGGTGAAAGAGAACGAAATGAGATGATGGAGAGTGAAAGAGAGCGAAACGAGACGAAGGAGGGTGAAAGAGAGCGAAACGAGACGAAGGAGGGTGAAAGAGAGCGAAACGAGAGGAAGGAGCATGAAAGAGAGCGAAACGAGACGACGGAGGGTGAAAGGGAGCAAAACAAGATGAAGGAGGGTGAAAGAGAGCGAAACGAGATGGTGCTGAGTGAAAGAGAGCTAAACGAGAGGAAGGAGGGTGAAAGAGAGCAAAACGAGACGAAGGAGTGTGAAACAGAGCGAAACGAGAGGAAGGAGCGTGAAAGAGAGCGAAACGAGACGAAGGAGGGTGAAAGGGAGCAAAACAAGATGAAGGAGGGTGAAAGAGAGCGAAACGAGATGAAGGAGGGTGAAAGAGAGCGAAAAGAGTCAAAGGAGGGTGAACGAGGTTGAAACGAGACGAAGGCGGGTGGAACAGAGCAAAACAAGACGAAGGAGAGTGAAAGAGAGCAAAACAAGACGAAGGAGGGTGAAAGAGAGCGAAACGAGATGAAGGCGGGTGGAACAGAGCGAAACAAGACGAAGGAGGATGAAAGGGAACGAAACGAGACGAAAGAGGGTGAAAGAGAGCGAAACGAGACGAAGGAGGGTGAACGAGAGCGAAATGAGACGAAGGAGGGTGAAAGAGAGCGAAACAAGTCGAAGGAGGGTGAAAGAGAGCGAAACGAGATGCAGGAGTGTGAAAGAGAGCGAAACGAGATGAAGGAGGGTAAAAGAGAGCGAAACGAGAGTAAGGAGGGTGAAAGAGAGCGAAACGAGATGATGGTGAAAGAGAGCGAAACGAGACAAAGGAGGGTGAAAGGGAGTGAAACGAGAATAAGGAGGGTGAAAGAGAGCGAAACGAGATGAAGGAGGGGGAAAGAGGGCAAAACGAGACGAAGGCGGGTGGAACAGAGCGAAACAAGGCGAAGGAGGATGAAAGAGCGAAACGAGACGAAGGAGGGTGAAAGAGAGCGAAACGAGACGAAGGAGAGTGAACGAGAGCGAAATGAGACGAAGGAGGGTGAAAGAGAGCGAAACAAGTCGAAGGAGGGTGAAAGAGAGCGAAACGAGACGAAGGAGTGTGAAAGAGAGCGAAACGAGATGAAGGAGGGTAAAAGAGAGCGAAACGAGAGGAAGGAGGGTGAAAGAGAGCGAAATGAGATGATGGAGAGTGAAAGAGAGCGAAACGAGACGAAGGAGGGTGAAAGAGAGCGAAACGAGACGAAGGAGGGTGAAAGAGAGCGAAACGAGAGGAAGGAGCGTGAAAGAGAGCGAAACGAGAGTAAGGAGGGTGAAAGAGAGCGAAACGAGATGATGGTGAAAGAGAGCGAAACGAGACAAAGGAGGGTGAAAGGGAGTGAAACGAGAATAAGGAGGGTGAAAGAGAGCGAAACGAGATGAAGGAGGGGGAAAGAGGGCAAAACGAGACGAAGGCGGGTGGAACAGAGCGAAACAAGGCGAAGGAGGATGAAAGAGCGAAACGAGACGAAGGAGGGTGAAAGAGAGCGAAACGAGACGAAGGAGAGTGAACGAGAGCGAAATGAGACGAAGGAGGGTGAAAGAGAGCGAAACAAGTCGAAGGAGGGTGAAAGAGAGCGAAACGAGACGAAGGAGAGTGAACGAGAGCGAAATGAGACGAAGGAGGGTGAAAGAGAGCGAAACAAGTCGAAGGAGGGTGAAAGAGAGCGAAACGAGACGAAGGAGTGTGAAAGAGAGCGAAACGAGATGAAGGAGGGTAAAAGAGAGCGAAACGAGAGGAAGGAGGGTGAAAGAGAGCGAAATGAGATGATGGAGAGTGAAAGAGAGCGAAACGAGACGAAGGAGGGTGAAAGAGAGCGAAACGAGACGAAGGAGGGTGAAAGAGAGCGAAACGAGAGGAAGGAGCGTGAAAGAGAGCGAAACGAGACGACGGAGGGTGAAAGAGAGCGTAACGAGACGAAGGAGGGTGAAAGAGGGCGAAACGAGATGAAGGCGGGTGGAACAGAGCGAAACAAGACGAAGGAGGATGAAAGAGAGCGAAACGAGACGAAGGAGGGTGAAAGAGAGCGAAACGAGACGAAGGAGAGTGAACGAGAGCGAAATGAGACGAAGGAGGGTGAAAGAGAGGGAAACAAGTCGAAGGAGGGTGAAAGAGAGCGAAACGAGACGAAGGAGTGTGAAAGAGAGCGAAACGAGATGAAGGAGGGTAAAAGAGAGCGAAACGGGACGAAAGAGGGTAAAAGAGAGCTAAACGAGACGATGGAGGGTGAAAGAGAGCGAAACGAGAGAAAGGAGGGTGAAAGAGAGCGAAACGAGATGATGGAGGGTGAACGAGAGCGAAACGAGAGGAAGGAGGGTGAAGGAGAGCGGAACGAGACGAAGAAGGGTGAAAGGGAGCAAATCGAGATGAAGGAGGGTGAAAGCGAGAGAAACGAGATGAAGGAGGGTGAAAGAGAGCGAAAAGAGACAAAAGAGGCTGAAAGAGGGCGAAACGAGACGAAGGCGGGTGGAACAGAGCGAAACAAGACGAAGGAGGGTGAAAGAGAGCGAAACGAGACGAAGGAGGGTGAAAGAGAGCAAAACGAGATGAAGGAGGGTGAATGAGAGCGAAATGAGACGAAGGAGGGTGAAAGAGAGCGAAACAAGTCGAATGAGGGTGAAAGAGAGCGAAACGAGACGAAGGAGTGTGAAAGAGAGCGAAACGAGATGAAGGAGGGTAAAAGAGAGCAAAACGAGAGGACGGAGGGTGAAAGAGAGCAAAACGAGATGATGCTGAGTGAAAGAGAGCTAAACGAGAGGAAGGAGGGTGAAAGAGAGCGAAACGAGACGAAGGAGGGTGAAAGAGGGCGAAACGAGAGGAAGGAGCATGAAACAGAGCGAAACGAGACGAAGGAGGGTGAAAGGGAGCAAAACAAGATGAAGGAGGGTGAAAGAGAGCGAAACGAGATGAAGGAGGGTGAAAGAGAGCGAAAAGAGACAAAGGAGGGTGAAAGAGGTTGAAACGAGACGAAGGCGGGTGGAACAGAGCGAAACAAGACGAAGGAGGGTGAAAGAGAGCGAAACGAGACGAAGGCGGGTGGAACAGTGCGAAACAAGACGAAGGGGGATGAAAGGGAACGAAACGAGACGAAAGAGGGTGAAAGAGAGCGAAACGAGATGAAGGAGGGTGAACGAGAGCGAAATGAGACGAAGGAGGGTGAAAGAGAGCGAAACAAGTCGAAGGAGGGTGAAAGAGAGCGAAACGAGATGAAGGAGTGTGAAAGAGAGCGAAACGAGATGAAGGAGGGTAAAAGAGAGCGAAACGAGAGTAAGGAGGGTGAAAGAGAGCGAAACGAGATGATGGTGAAAGAGAGCGAAACGAGACAAAGGAGGATGAAAGGGAGTGAAACGAGAATAAGGAGGGTGAAAGAGAGCGAAACGAGATGAAGGAGGGGGAAAGAGGGCAAAACGAGACGAAGGCGGGTGGAACAGAGCGAAACAAGACGAAGGAGGATGAAAGAGAGCGAAACGAGACGAAGGAGGGTGAAAGAGAGCGAAACGAGACGAAGGAGGGTGAAAGAGAGCGAAACAAGTCGAAGGAGGGTGCAAGAGAACGAAACGAGACGAAGGAGTGTGAAAGAGAGCGAAACGAGATGATGGAGAGTGAAAGAGAGCGAAACGAGAGGAAGGAGGGTGAAAGAGAGCGAAACGAGACGAAGGAGGGTGAAAGAGAGCGAAACGAGACGAAGGAGGGTGAAACAGAGCGAAACGAGACGAAGGAGGATGAAAGAGAGCGACACGAGATGAAGGAGGGTGAAAGAGAGTGAAAAGAGACAAAGGAGGGTGAAAGAGGGCGAAACGAGACGAAGGCGGGTGGAACAGAGCGAAACAAGACGAAGGAGGGTGAAAGAGAGCGAAACGAGACGAAGGCGGGTGGAACAGAGCGAAACAAGACGAAGGAGGATGAAAGAGAGCGAAACGAGACGAAGGAGGGTGAAAGAGAGCGAAACGAGACGAAGGAGGGTGAACGAGAGCGAAATGAGACCAAGGAGGGTGAAAGAGAGCGAAACGAGTCGAAGGAGGGTGAATGAGAGCGAAACGAGATGAAGTAGTGTGAAAGAGAGCGAAACGAGATGAAGGAGGGTAAAAGAGAGCGATACGAGAGGAAGGAGGGTGAAAGAGAGTGAAACAAGATGATGGAGGTTGAAAGAGAGCGAAACGAGACAAAGGAGGGTGAAAGGGAGCGAAACGAGAATAAGGAGGGTGAAAGAGTGCGAAACAAGATGAAGGAGGGTGAAAGAGGGCGAAACGAGACGAAGGCGGGTGGAACAGAGCGAAACAAGATGAAGGAGGATGAAAGAGAGCGAAACGAGAGGAAGGAGGGTGAAAGAGAGCCAAACGAGACGAAGGAGGGTGAAAGAGAGCAAAACGAGACGAAGGAGGGTGAAACAGAGCGAAACGAGACGAAGGAGAATGAAAGAGAGCGAAACGAGATGAAGGAGGGTGAAAGAGAGTGAAAAGAGACAAAGGAGGGTGAAAGAGGGCGAAACGAGATGAAGGCGGATGGAACAGAGTGAAACAAGACGAAGGAGGGTGAAAGAGAGCGAAACGAGAGAAAGGCGGGTGGAACAGAGCGAAACAAGACGAAGGAGGATGAAAGAGAGCGAAACGAGACGAAGGAGGGTGAAAGAGAGCGAAACGAGACGAAGGAGAGTGAACGAGAGCGAAATGAGACGAAGGAGGGTGAAAGAGAGGGAAACAAGTCGAAGGAGGGTGAAAGAGAGCGAAACGAGACGAAGGAGTGTGAAAGAGAGCGAAACGAGATGAAGGAGGGCAAAAGAGAGCGAAATGGGACGAAAGAGGGTAAAAGAGAGCGAAACGAGACGATGGAGGGTGAAAGAGAGCGAAACGAGAGGAAGGAGCGTGAAAGAGAGCGAAACGAGACGAAGGAGGGTGAAAGAGAGCGAAACGAGAGGAAGGAGCGTGAAAGAGAGCGAAACGAGACGACGGAGGGTGAAAGGGAGCAAAACAAGATGAAGGAGGGTGAAAGAGAGCGAAACGAGATGGTGCTGAGTGAAAGAGAGCTAAACGAGAGGAAGGAGGGTGAAAGAGAGCAAAACGAGACGAAGGAGGGTGAAACAGAGCGAAACGAGAGGAAGGAGCGTGAAAGAGAGCGAAACGAGACGAAGGAGGGTGAAAGGGAGCAAAACAAGATGAAGGAGGGTGAAAGAGAGCGAAACGAGATGAAGGAGGGTGAAAGAGAGCGAAAAGAGACAAAGGAGGGTGAACGAGGTTGAAACGAGACGAAGGCGGGTGGAACAGAGCAAAACAAGACGAAGGAGAGTGAAAGAGAGCAAAACGAGACGAAGGAGGGTGAAACAGCGAAACGAGACGAAGGAGGATGAAAGAGAGCGACACGAGATGAAGGAGGGTGAAAGAGAGTGAAAAGAGACAAAGGAGGGTGAAAGAGGGCGAAACGAGACGAAGGCGGGTGGAACAGAGCGAAACAAGACGAAGGAGGGTGAAAGAGAGCGAAACGAGACGAAGGCGGGTGGAACAGAGCGAAACAAGACGAAGGAGGATGAAAGAGAGCGAAACGAGACGAAGGAGGGTGAAAGAGAGCGAAACGAGACGAAGGAGGGTGAACGAGAGCGAAATGAGACGAAGGAGGGTGAAAGAGAGCGAAACGAGTCGAAGGAGGGTGAATGAGAGCGAAACGAGATGAAGGAGTGTGAAAGAGAGCGAAACGAGATGAAGGAGGGTAAAAGAGAGCGATACGAGAGGAAGGAGGGTGAAAGAGAGTGAAACAAGATGAAGGAGGGTGAAAGAGGGCGAAACGAGACAAAGGAGGGTGAAAGGGAGCGAAACGAGAATAAGGAGGGTGAAAGAGTGCGAAACAAGATGAAGGAGGGTGAAAGAGGGCGAAACGAGACGAAGGCGGGTGGAACAGAGCGAAACAAGATGAAGGAGGATGAAAGAGAGCGAAACGAGAGGAAGGAGGGTGAAAGAGAGCCAAACGAGACGAAGGAGGGTGAAAGAGAGCAAAACGAGACGAAGGAGGGTGAAACAGAGCGAAACGAGACGAAGGAGAATGAAAGAGAGCGAAACGAGATGAAGGAGGGTGAAAGAGAGTGAAAAGAGACAAAGGAGGGTGAAAGAGGGCGAAACGAGATGAAGGCGGATGGAACAGAGTGAAACAAGACGAAGGAGGGTGAAAGAGAGCGAAACGAGACAAAGGCGGGTGGAACAGAGCGAAACAAGATGAAGGAGGATGAAAGAGAGCGAATCGAGACGAAGGAGGGTGAAAGAGAGCGTAACGAGACGAAGGAGGGTGAAAGAGGGCGAAACGAGATGAAGGCGGGTGGAACAGAGCGAAACAAGACGAAGGAGGATGAAAGAGAGCGAAACGAGACGAAGGAGGGTGAAAGAGAGCGAAACGAGACGAAGGAGAGTGAACGAGAGCGAAATGAGACGAAGGAGGGTGAAAGAGAGGGAAACAAGTCGAAGGAGGGTGAAAGAGAGCGAAACGAGACGAAGGAGTGTGGAAGAGAGCGAAACGAGATGAAGGAGGGTAAAAGAGAGCGAAACGGGACGAAAGAGGGTAAAAGAGAGCGAAACGAGACGATGGAGGGTGAAAGAGAGCGAAACGAGAGAAAGGAGGGTGAAAGAGAGCGAAACGAGATGATGGAGGGTGAAAGAGAGCGAAACGAGAGGAAGGAGGGTGAAGGAGAGCGGAACGAGACGAAGAAGGGTGAAAGAGAGTGAAACGAGAGGAAGGAGGGTGAAAGAGAGCGAAACGACACGAAGGAGGGTGAAAGGGAGCAAATCGAGATGAAGGAGGGTGAAAGCGAGAGAAACGAGATGAAGGAGGGTGAAAGAGAGCGAAAAGAGACAAAAGAGGCTGAAAGAGGGCGAAACGAGACGAAGGCGGGTGGAACAGAGCGAAACAAGACGAAGGAGGGTGAAAGAGAGCGAAACGAGACGAAGGAGGGTTAAAGAGAGCAAAATGAGATGAAGGAGGGTGAATGAGAGCGAAATGAGACGAAGGAGGGTGAAAGAGAGCGAAACAAGTCGAATGAGGGTGAAAGAGAGCGAAACGAGACGAAGGAGTGTGAAAGAGAGCGAAACGAGATGAAGGAGGGTAAAAGAGAGCAAAACGAGAGGAAGGAGGGTGAAAGAGAGCAAAACGAGATGATGCTGAGTGAAAGAGAGCTAAACGAGAGGAAGGAGGGTGAAAGAGAGCGAAACGAGACGAAGGAGGGTGAAAGAGAGCGAAACGAGAGGAAGGAGCATGAAACAGAGCGAAACGAGACGAAGGAGGGTGAAAGGGAGCAAAACAAGATGAAGGAGGGTGAAAGAGAGCGAAACGAGATGAAGGAGGGTGAAAGAGAGCGAAAAGAGACAAAGGAGGGTGAAAGAGGTTGAAACGAGACGAAGGCGGGTGGAACAGAGCGAAACAAGACGAAGGAGGGTGAAAGAGAGCGAAACGAGACGAAGGCGGGTGGAACAGAGCGAAACAAGACGAAGGGGGATGAAAGGGAACGAAACGAGACGAAAGAGGGTGAAAGAGAGCGAAACGAGACGAAGGAGGGTGAACGAGAGCGAAATGAGACGAAGGAGGGTGAAAGAGAGCGAAACGAGTCGAAGGAGGGTGAATGAGAGCGAAACGAGATGAAGGAGTGTGAAAGAGAGCGAAACAAGATGAAGGAGGGTAAAAGAGAGCGGTACGAGAGGAAGGAGGGTGAAAGAGAGTGATACAAGATGATGGAGGTTGAAAGAGAGCGAAACGAGACAAAGGAGGGTGAAAGGGAGCGAAACGAGAATAAGGAGGGTGAAAGAGTGCGAAACAAGATGAAGGAGGGTAAAAGAGAGCGATACGAGAGGAAGGAGGGTGAAAGAGAGTGATACAAGATGATGGAGGTTGAAAGAGAGCGAAACGAGACAAAGGAGGGTGAAAGGGAGCGAAACGAGAATAAGGAGGGTGAAAGAGCGCGAAACAAGATGAAGGAGGGTGAAAGAGGGCGAAACGAGACGAAGGAGGGTGAAACAGAGCGAAACGAGACGAAGGAGGATGAAAGAGAGCGAAACGAGAGGAAGGAGGGTGAAAGAGAGCGAAACGAGACGAAGGAGGGTGAAAGAGAGCGAAACGAGAGGAAGGAGCGTGAAAGAGAGCGAAACGAGACGAAGGAGGGTGAAAGGGAGCAAAACAAGATGAAAGAGGGTGAAAGAGAGCGAAACGAGATGAAGGAGGGTGAAAGAGAGCGAAAAGAGACAAAGGAGTGTGAAAGAGGTCGAAACGAGACGAAGGCGGGTGGAACAGAGCGAAACAAGACGAAGGAGGGTGAAAGAGAGCCAAACGAGACGAAGGAGGGTGAAAGAGAGCAAAACGAGACGAAGGAGGGTGAAACAGAGCGAAACGAGACGAAGGAGCATGAAAGAGAGCGAAACGAGATGAAGGAGGGTGAAAGAGAGTGAAAAGAGACAAAGGAGGGTGAAAGAGGGCGAAACGAGACGAAGGCGGGTGGAACAGAGTGAAACAAGACGAAGGAGGGTGAAAGAGAGCGAAACGAGACAAAGGCGGGTGGAACAGAGCGAAACAAGACGAAGGAGGATGAAAGAGAGCGAATCGAGACGAAGGAGGGTGAAAGAGAGCGTAACGAGACGAAGGAGGGTGAAAGAGGGCGAAACGAGATGCAGGCGGGTGGAACAGAGCGAAACAAGACGAAGGAGGATGAAAGAGAGCGAAACGAGACGAAGGAGGGTGAAAGAGAGCGAAACGAGACGAAGGAGAGTGAACGAGAGCGAAATGAGACCAAGGAGGGTGAAAGAGAGGGAAACAAGTCGAGGGAGGGTGAAAGAGAGCGAAACGAGACGAAGGAGTGTGAAAGAGAGCGAAACGAGATGAAGGAGGGTAAAAGAGAGCGAAACGGGACGAAAGAGGGTAAAAGAGAGCGAAACGAGACGATGGAGGGTGAAAGAGAGCGAAACGAGAGAAAGGAGGGTGAAAGAGAGCGAAACGAGATGATGGAGGGTGAAAGAGAGCGAAACGAGAGGAAGGAGGATGAAGGAGAGCGGAACGAGACGAAGAAGGGTGAAAGAGAGCGAAACGAGAGGAAGGAGGGTGAAAGAGAGCGAAACGACACGAAGGAGGGTGAAAGGGAGCAAATCGAGATGAAGGAGGGTGAATGCGAGAGAAACGAGATGAAGGAGGGGGAAAGAGAGCGAAAAGAGACAAAAGAGGCTGAAAGAGGGCGAAACGAGACGAAGGCGGGAGGAACAGAGCGAAACAAGACGAAGGAGGGTGAAAGAGAGCGAAACGAGACGAAGGACGGTGAAAGAGAGCAAAACGAGATGAAGGAGGGTGAATGAGAGCGAAACGAGGAGAAGGAGGGTGAAAGAGGGCGAAACGAGACGAAGGCGGGTGCAACAGAGCGAAACAAGACGAAGGAGGATGAAAGAGAGCAAAACGAGACGAAGGAGGGTGAAAGAGAGCGAAACGAGACGAAGGATGTTGAACGAGAGCGAAATGAGACGAAGGAGGGTGAAAGAGAGCGATACAAGTCGAAGGAGGGTGAAAGAGAGCGAAACGAGACGCAGGAGTGTGAAAGAGAGCGAAACGAGATGAAGGAGGGTGAAAGAGAGCGAAAAGAGACAAAGGAGGGTGAAAGAGGTCGAAACGAGACGAAGGCGGGTGGAACAGAGCGAAACAAGACGAAAGAGAGTGAAAGAGAGCGGAACGAGACGAAGGAGGGTGAAAGAGAGCAAAACGAGATGAAGGAGGGTGAAACAGAGCGAAACGAGACGAAGGAGGATGAAAGAGAGCAAAACGAAATGAAGGAGGGTGGAAGAGAGCGAAACGAGACGAAGGAGGGTGAAAGAGAGTGAAACGAGACGAAGGAAGGTGACAGAGAGCGAAACGAGACCAAAGAGGGTGAAAGAGAGAGAAACGAGATGAAGGAAGGTGAAAGAGTGTGAAACGAGACAAAGGAGAGTGAAAGGGAGCGGAACGAGAATAAGGAGGTTGAAAGAGAGCGAAACGAGATGAAGGAGGGTGAAAGAGAGCGAAACGAGACGAAGGAGGGTGAAAGAGGGCGAAACGAGACGAAGGCGGCTGGAACAGAGCGAAACAAGACGAAGGAGAGTGAAAGAGAGCGAAACGAGACAAAGGAGGGTGAAAGAGAGCGAAATGAGACGAAGGAGGGTGGAAGAGAGCGAAACAAGTCGAAGGAGGGTGAAAGAGAGCGAAACGAGACGAAGGAGTGTGAAAGAGAGCGAAACGAGATGAAGGAGGGTAAAAGAGAGCGAAACGGGACGAAAGAGGGTAAAAGAGAGCGAAACGAGACGATGGAGGGTGAAAGAGAGCGAAACGAGAGGAAGGAGGGTGAAAGAGAGCGAAACGAGATGATGGAGAGTGAACGAGAGCGAAACGAGAGGAAGGAGGGTGAAAGAGAGCGAAACGAGACGAAGAAGGGTGAAAGAGAGCAAAACGAGATGAAGGAGGGTAAAAGGGAGCGAAACAAGAGGAAGGAGGGTGAAAGAGAGCGAGACGAGATGATGGAGAGTGAACGAGAGCGAAACGAGAGGAAGGAGGGTGAAAGAGAGCGAAACGAGATGATGGAGGGTGAAAGAGAGCGAAAAGAGACAAAGGAGGGTGAAAGAGGGCGAAACGAGACGAAGGCGCGTGGAACAGAGCGAAACAAGACGAAGGAGGGTGAAAGAGAGCGAAACGAGACGAAGGAGGGTGAAAGAGAGCAAAACGAGATGAAGGAGGGTGAAAGAGAGCGAAACGAGATGAAGGAGGGTGAAAGAGAGCCTAACGAGACGAAGGAGGGTGAAAGAGGGCGAAACGAGACGAAGGCGGGTGGAACAGAGCGAAACAAGACGAAGGAGGATGAAAGAGAGCAAAACGAAACGAAGGAGGGTGAAAGAGAGCGAAACGAGACGATGGAGGGTGAAAGAGAGCGAAACGAGAGAAAGGAGGGTGAAAGAGAGCGAAACGAGATGATGGAGGGTGAAAGAGAGCGAAACGAGAGGAAGGAGGGTGAAGGAGAGCGGAACGAGACGAAGAAGGGTGAAAGAGAGCGAAACGACACGAAGGAGGGTGAAAGGGAGCAAATCGAGATGAAGGAGGGTGAAAGCGAGAGAAACGAGATGAAGGAGGGTGAAAGAGAGCGAAAAGAGACAAAAGAGGCTGAAAGAGGGCGAAACGAGACGAAGGCGGGTGGAACAGAGCGAAACAAGACGAAGGAGGGTGAAAGAGAGCGAAACGAGACGAAGGAGGGTTAAAGAGAGCAAAACGAGATGAAGGAGGGTGAATGAGAGCGAAATGAGACGAAGGAGGGTGAAAGAGAGCGAAACAAGTCGAATGAGGGTGAAAGAGAGCGAAAAGAGACGAAGGAGTGTGAAAGAGAGCGAAACGAGATGAAGGAGGGTAAAAGAGAGCAAAACGAGAGGAAGGAGGGTGAAAGAGAGCAAAACGAGATGATGCTGAGTGAAAGAGAGCTAAACGAGAGGAAGGAGGGTGTTAGAGAGCGAAACGAGACGAAGGAGGGTGAAAGAGAGCGAAACGAGAGGAAGGAGCATGAAACAGAGCGAAACGAGACGAAGGAGGGTGAAAGGGAGCAAAACAAGATGAAGGAGGGTGAAAGAGAGCGAAACGAGATGAAGGAGGGTGAAAGAGAGCGAAAAGAGACAAAGGAGGGTGAAAGAGGTTGAAACGAGACGAAGGCGGGTGGAACAGAGCGAAACAAGACAAAGGAGGGTGAAAGAGAGCGAAACGAGACGAAGGCGGGTGGAACAGAGCGAAACAAGATGAAGGGGGATGAAAGGGAACGAAACGAGACGAAAGAGGGTGAAAGAGAGCGAAACGAGAAGAAGGAGGGTGAACGAGAGCGAAATGAGACGAAGGAGGGTGAAAGAGAGCGAAACGAGTCGAAGGAGGGTGAATGAGAGCGAAACGAGATGAAGGAGTGTGAAAGAGAGCGAAACGAGATGAAGGAGGGTAAAAGAGAGCGATACGAGAGGAAGGAGGGTGAAAGAGAGTGATACAAGATGATGGAGGTTGAAAGAGAGCGAAACGAGACAAAGGAGGGTGAAAGGGAGCGAAACGAGAATAAGGAGGGTGAAAGAGTGCGAAACAAGATGAAGGAGGGTGAAAGAGGGCGAAACGAGACAAAGGAGGGTGAAAGGGAGCGAAACGAGAATAAGGAGGGTGAAAGAGTGCGAAACAAGATGAAGGAGGGTGAAAGAGGGCGAAACGAGACGAAGGCGGGTGGAACAGAGCGAAACAAGATGAAGGAGGATGAAAGAGAGCGAAACGAGAGGAAGGAGGGTGAAAGAGAGCCAAACGAGACGAAGGAGGGTGAAAGAGAGCAAAACGAGACGAAGGAGGGTGAAACAGAGCGAAACGAGACGAAGGAGAATGAAAGAGAGCGAAACGAGATGAAGGAGGGTGAAAGAGAGTGAAAAGAGACAAAGGAGGGTGAAAGAGGGCGAAACGAGATGAAGGCGGATGGAACAGAGTGAAACAAGACGAAGGAGGGTGAAAGAGAGCGAAACGAGACAAAGGCGGGTGGAACAGAGCGAAACAAGATGAAGGAGGATGAAAGAGAGCGAATCGAGACGAAGGAGGGTGAAAGAGAGCGTAACGAGACGAAGGAGGGTGAAAGAGGGCGAAACGAGATGAAGGCGGGTGGAACAGAGCGAAACAAGACGAAGGAGGATGAAAGAGAGCGAAACGAGACGAAGGAGGGTGAAAGAGAGCGAAACGAGACGAAGGAGAGTGAACGAGAGCGAAATGAGACGAAGGAGGGTGAAAGAGAGGGAAACAAGTCGAAGGAGGGTGAAAGAGAGCGAAACGAGACGAAGGAGTGTGGAAGAGAGCGAAACGAGATGAAGGAGGGTAAAAGAGAGCGAAACGGGACGAAAGAGGGTAAAAGAGAGCGAAACGAGACGATGGAGGGTGAAAGAGAGCGAAACGAGAGAAAGGAGGGTGAAAGAGAGCGAAACGAGATGATGGAGGGTGAAAGAGAGCGAAACGAGAGGAAGGAGGGTGAAGGAGAGCGGAACGAGACGAAGAAGGGTGAAAGAGAGTGAAACGAGAGGAAGGAGGGTGAAAGAGAGCGAAACGACACGAAGGAGGGTGAAAGGGAGCAAATCGAGATGAAGGAGGGTGAAAGCGAGAGAAACGAGATGAAGGAGGGTGAAAGAGAGCGAAAAGAGACAAAAGAGGCTGAAAGAGGGCGAAACGAGACGAAGGCGGGTGGAACAGAGCGAAACAAGACGAAGGAGGGTGAAAGAGAGCGAAACGAGACGAAGGAGGGTTAAAGAGAGCAAAATGAGATGAAGGAGGGTGAATGAGAGCGAAATGAGACGAAGGAGGGTGAAAGAGAGCGAAACAAGTCGAATGAGGGTGAAAGAGAGCGAAACGAGACGAAGGAGTGTGAAAGAGAGCGAAACGAGATGAAGGAGGGTAAAAGAGAGCAAAACGAGAGGAAGGAGGGTGAAAGAGAGCAAAACGAGATGATGCTGAGTGAAAGAGAGCTAAACGAGAGGAAGGAGGGTGAAAGAGAGCGAAACGAGACGAAGGAGGGTGAAAGAGAGCGAAACGAGAGGAAGGAGCATGAAACAGAGCGAAACGAGACGAAGGAGGGTGAAAGGGAGCAAAACAAGATGAAGGAGGGTGAAAGAGAGCGAAACGAGATGAAGGAGGGTGAAAGAGAGCGAAAAGAGACAAAGGAGGGTGAAAGAGGTTGAAACGAGACGAAGGCGGGTGGAACAGAGCGAAACAAGACGAAGGAGGGTGAAAGAGAGCGAAACGAGACGAAGGCGGGTGGAACAGAGCGAAACAAGACGAAGGGGGATGAAAGGGAACGAAACGAGACGAAAGAGGGTGAAAGAGAGCGAAACGAGACGAAGGAGGGTGAACGAGAGCGAAATGAGACGAAGGAGGGTGAAAGAGAGCGAAACGAGTCGAAGGAGGGTGAATGAGAGCGAAACGAGATGAAGGAGTGTGAAAGAGAGCGAAACAAGATGAAGGAGGGTAAAAGAGAGCGGTACGAGAGGAAGGAGGGTGAAAGAGAGTGATACAAGATGATGGAGGTTGAAAGAGAGCGAAACGAGACAAAGGAGGGTGAAAGGGAGCGAAACGAGAATAAGGAGGGTGAAAGAGTGCGAAACAAGATGAAGGAGGGTAAAAGAGAGCGATACGAGAGGAAGGAGGGTGAAAGAGAGTGATACAAGATGATGGAGGTTGAAAGAGAGCGAAACGAGACAAAGGAGGGTGAAAGGGAGCGAAACGAGAATAAGGAGGGTGAAAGAGTGCGAAACAAGATGAAGGAGGGTGAAAGAGGGCGAAACGAGACGAAGGAGGGTGAAACAGAGCGAAACGAGACGAAGGAGGATGAAAGAGAGCGAAACGAGAGGAAGGAGGGTGAAAGAGAGCGAAACGAGACGAAGGAGGGTGAAAGAGAGCGAAACGAGAGGAAGGAGCGTGAAAGAGAGCGAAACGAGACGAAGGAGGGTGAAAGGGAGCAAAACAAGATGAAAGAGGGTGAAAGAGAGCGAAACGAGATGAAGGAGGGTGAAAGAGAGCGAAAAGAGACAAAGGAGTGTGAAAGAGGTCGAAACGAGACGAAGGCGGGTGGAACAGAGCGAAACAAGACGAAGGAGGGTGAAAGAGAGCCAAACGAGACGAAGGAGGGTGAAAGAGAGCAAAACGAGACGAAGGAGGGTGAAACAGAGCGAAACGAGACGAAGGAGCATGAAAGAGAGCGAAACGAGATGAAGGAGGGTGAAAGAGAGTGAAAAGAGACAAAGGAGGGTGAAAGAGGGCGAAACGAGACGAAGGCGGGTGGAACAGAGTGAAACAAGACGAAGGAGGGTGAAAGAGAGCGAAACGAGACAAAGGCGGGTGGAACAGAGCGAAACAAGACGAAGGAGGATGAAAGAGAGCGAATCGAGACGAAGGAGGGTGAAAGAGAGCGTAACGAGACGAAGGAGGGTGAAAGAGGGCGAAACGAGATGCAGGCGGGTGGAACAGAGCGAAACAAGACGAAGGAGGATGAAAGAGAGCGAAACGAGACGAAGGAGGGTGAAAGAGAGCGAAACGAGACGAAGGAGAGTGAACGAGAGCGAAATGAGACCAAGGAGGGTGAAAGAGAGGGAAACAAGTCGAGGGAGGGTGAAAGAGAGCGAAACGAGACGAAGGAGTGTGAAAGAGAGCGAAACGAGATGAAGGAGGGTAAAAGAGAGCGAAACGGGACGAAAGAGGGTAAAAGAGAGCGAAACGAGACGATGGAGGGTGAAAGAGAGCGAAACGAGAGAAAGGAGGGTGAAAGAGAGCGAAACGAGATGATGGAGGGTGAAAGAGAGCGAAACGAGAGGAAGGAGGATGAAGGAGAGCGGAACGAGACGAAGAAGGGTGAAAGAGAGCGAAACGAGAGGAAGGAGGGTGAAAGAGAGCGAAACGACACGAAGGAGGGTGAAAGGGAGCAAATCGAGATGAAGGAGGGTGAATGCGAGAGAAACGAGATGAAGGAGGGGGAAAGAGAGCGAAAAGAGACAAAAGAGGCTGAAAGAGGGCGAAACGAGACGAAGGCGGGAGGAACAGAGCGAAACAAGACGAAGGAGGGTGAAAGAGAGCGAAACGAGACGAAGGACGGTGAAAGAGAGCAAAACGAGATGAAGGAGGGTGAATGAGAGCGAAACGAGGAGAAGGAGGGTGAAAGAGGGCGAAACGAGACGAAGGCGGGTGCAACAGAGCGAAACAAGACGAAGGAGGATGAAAGAGAGCAAAACGAGACGAAGGAGGGTGAAAGAGAGCGAAACGAGACGAAGGATGTTGAACGAGAGCGAAATGAGACGAAGGAGGGTGAAAGAGAGCGATACAAGTCGAAGGAGGGTGAAAGAGAGCGAAACGAGACGCAGGAGTGTGAAAGAGAGCGAAACGAGATGAAGGAGGGTGAAAGAGAGCGAAAAGAGACAAAGGAGGGTGAAAGAGGTCGAAACGAGACGAAGGCGGGTGGAACAGAGCGAAACAAGACGAAAGAGAGTGAAAGAGAGCGGAACGAGACGAAGGAGGGTGAAAGAGAGCAAAACGAGATGAAGGAGGGTGAAACAGAGCGAAACGAGACGAAGGAGGATGAAAGAGAGCAAAACGAAATGAAGGAGGGTGGAAGAGAGCGAAACGAGACGAAGGAGGGTGAAAGAGAGTGAAACGAGACGAAGGAAGGTGACAGAGAGCGAAACGAGACCAAAGAGGGTGAAAGAGAGAGAAACGAGATGAAGGAAGGTGAAAGAGTGTGAAACGAGACAAAGGAGAGTGAAAGGGAGCGGAACGAGAATAAGGAGGTTGAAAGAGAGCGAAACGAGATGAAGGAGGGTGAAAGAGAGCGAAACGAGACGAAGGAGGGTGAAAGAGGGCGAAACGAGACGAAGGCGGCTGGAACAGAGCGAAACAAGACGAAGGAGAGTGAAAGAGAGCGAAACGAGACAAAGGAGGGTGAAAGAGAGCGAAATGAGACGAAGGAGGGTGGAAGAGAGCGAAACAAGTCGAAGGAGGGTGAAAGAGAGCGAAACGAGACGAAGGAGTGTGAAAGAGAGCGAAACGAGATGAAGGAGGGTAAAAGAGAGCGAAACGGGACGAAAGAGGGTAAAAGAGAGCGAAACGAGACGATGGAGGGTGAAAGAGAGCGAAACGAGAGGAAGGAGGGTGAAAGAGAGCGAAACGAGATGATGGAGAGTGAACGAGAGCGAAACGAGAGGAAGGAGGGTGAAAGAGAGCGAAACGAGACGAAGAAGGGTGAAAGAGAGCAAAACGAGATGAAGGAGGGTAAAAGGGAGCGAAACAAGAGGAAGGAGGGTGAAAGAGAGCGAGACGAGATGATGGAGAGTGAACGAGAGCGAAACGAGAGGAAGGAGGGTGAAAGAGAGCGAAACGAGATGATGGAGGGTGAAAGAGAGCGAAAAGAGACAAAGGAGGGTGAAAGAGGGCGAAACGAGACGAAGGCGCGTGGAACAGAGCGAAACAAGACGAAGGAGGGTGAAAGAGAGCGAAACGAGACGAAGGAGGGTGAAAGAGAGCAAAACGAGATGAAGGAGGGTGAAAGAGAGCGAAACGAGATGAAGGAGGGTGAAAGAGAGCCTAACGAGACGAAGGAGGGTGAAAGAGGGCGAAACGAGACGAAGGCGGGTGGAACAGAGCGAAACAAGACGAAGGAGGATGAAAGAGAGCAAAACGAAACGAAGGAGGGTGAAAGAGAGCGAAACGAGACGATGGAGGGTGAAAGAGAGCGAAACGAGAGAAAGGAGGGTGAAAGAGAGCGAAACGAGATGATGGAGGGTGAAAGAGAGCGAAACGAGAGGAAGGAGGGTGAAGGAGAGCGGAACGAGACGAAGAAGGGTGAAAGAGAGCGAAACGACACGAAGGAGGGTGAAAGGGAGCAAATCGAGATGAAGGAGGGTGAAAGCGAGAGAAACGAGATGAAGGAGGGTGAAAGAGAGCGAAAAGAGACAAAAGAGGCTGAAAGAGGGCGAAACGAGACGAAGGCGGGTGGAACAGAGCGAAACAAGACGAAGGAGGGTGAAAGAGAGCGAAACGAGACGAAGGAGGGTTAAAGAGAGCAAAACGAGATGAAGGAGGGTGAATGAGAGCGAAATGAGACGAAGGAGGGTGAAAGAGAGCGAAACAAGTCGAATGAGGGTGAAAGAGAGCGAAAAGAGACGAAGGAGTGTGAAAGAGAGCGAAACGAGATGAAGGAGGGTAAAAGAGAGCAAAACGAGAGGAAGGAGGGTGAAAGAGAGCAAAACGAGATGATGCTGAGTGAAAGAGAGCTAAACGAGAGGAAGGAGGGTGTTAGAGAGCGAAACGAGACGAAGGAGGGTGAAAGAGAGCGAAACGAGAGGAAGGAGCATGAAACAGAGCGAAACGAGACGAAGGAGGGTGAAAGGGAGCAAAACAAGATGAAGGAGGGTGAAAGAGAGCGAAACGAGATGAAGGAGGGTGAAAGAGAGCGAAAAGAGACAAAGGAGGGTGAAAGAGGTTGAAACGAGACGAAGGCGGGTGGAACAGAGCGAAACAAGACAAAGGAGGGTGAAAGAGAGCGAAACGAGACGAAGGCGGGTGGAACAGAGCGAAACAAGATGAAGGGGGATGAAAGGGAACGAAACGAGACGAAAGAGGGTGAAAGAGAGCGAAACGAGAAGAAGGAGGGTGAACGAGAGCGAAATGAGACGAAGGAGGGTGAAAGAGAGCGAAACGAGTCGAAGGAGGGTGAATGAGAGCGAAACGAGATGAAGGAGTGTGAAAGAGAGCGAAACGAGATGAAGGAGGGTAAAAGAGAGCGATACGAGAGGAAGGAGGGTGAAAGAGAGTGATACAAGATGATGGAGGTTGAAAGAGAGCGAAACGAGACAAAGGAGGGTGAAAGGGAGCGAAACGAGAATAAGGAGGGTGAAAGAGTGCGAAACAAGATGAAGGAGGGTGAAAGAGGGCGAAACGAGACGAAGGAGGGTGAAACAGAGCGAAACGAGACGAAGGAGGATGAAAGAGAGCGAAACGAGAGGAAGGAGGGTGAAAGAGAGCGAAACGAGACGAAGGAGGGTGAAAGAGAGCGAAACGAGAGGAAGGAGCGTGAAAGAGAGCGAAACGAGACGAAGGAGGGTGAAAGGGAGCAAAACAAGATGAAAGAGGGTGAAAGAGAGCGAAACGAGATGAAGGAGGGTGAAAGAGAGCGAAAAGAGACAAAGGAGGGTGAAAGAGGTCGAAACGAGACGAAGGCGGGTGGAACAGAGCGAAGCAAGACGAAGGAGGGTGAAAGAGAGCCAAACGAGACGAAGGAGGGTGAAAGAGAGCAAAACGAGACGAAGGAGGGTGAAACAGAGCGAAACGAGACGAAGGAGCATGAAAGAGAGCGAAACGAGATGAAGGAGGGTGAAAGAGAGTGAAAAGAGACAAAGGAGGGTGAAAGAGGGCGAAACGAGACGAAGGCGGGTGGAACAGAGTGAAACAAGACGAAGGAGGGTGAAAGAGAGCGAAACGAGACAAAGGCGGGTGGAACAGAGCGAAACAAGACGAAGGAGGATGAAAGAGAGCGAATCGAGACGAAGGAGGGTGAAAGAGAGCGAAACGAGACGAAGGAGGGTGAAAGAGAGCGAAACGAGACGAAGGAGAGTGAACGAGAGCGAAATGAGACCAAGGAGGGTGAAAGAGAGGGAAAGAAGTCGAAGGAGGGTGAAAGAGAGCGAAACGAGACGAAGGAGTGTGAAAGAGAGCGAAACGAGATGAAGGAGGGTAAAAGAGAGCGAAACGGGACGAAAGAGGGTAAAAGAGAGCGAAACGAGACGATGGAGGGTGAAAGAGAGCGAAACGAGAGAAAGGAGGGTGAAAGAGAGCGAAACGAGATGATGGAGGGTGAAAGAGAGCGAAACGAGAGGAAGGAGGGTGAAGGAGAGCGGAAAGAGACGAAGAAGGGTGAAAGAGAGCGAAACGAGAGGAAGGAGGGTGAAAGAGAGCGGAACGAGACGAAGGAGGGTGAAAGAGAGCAAAACGAGATGAAGGAGGGTGAAACAGAGCGAAACGAGACGAAGGAGGATGAAAGAGAGCAAAACGAAATGAAGGAGGGTGGAAGAGAGCGAAACGAGACGAAGGAGGGTGAAAGAGAGTGAAACGAGACGAAGGAAGGTGACAGAGAGCGAAACGAGACCAAAGAGGGTGAAAGAGAGAGAAACGAGATGAAGGAAGGTGAAAGAGTGTGAAACGAGACAAAGGAGAGTGAAAGGGAGCGGAACGAGAATAAGGAGGTTGAAAGAGAGCGAAACGAGATGAAGGAGGGTGAAAGAGAGCGAAACGAGACGAAGGAGGGTGAAAGAGGGCGAAACGAGACGAAGGCGGCTGGAACAGAGCGAAACAAGACGAAGGAGAGTGAAAGAGAGCGAAACGAGACAAAGGAGGGTGAAAGAGAGCGAAATGAGACGAAGGAGGGTGGAAGAGAGCGAAACAAGTCGAAGGAGGGTGAAAGAGAGCGAAACGAGACGAAGGAGTGTGAAAGAGAGCGAAACGAGATGAAGGAGGGTAAAAGAGAGCGAAACGGGACGAAAGAGAGCGAAACGAGACGATGGAGGGTGAAAGAGAGCGAAACGAGAGGAAGGAGGGTGAAAGAGAGCGAAACGAGATGATGGAGAGTGAACGAGAGCGAAACGAGAGGAAGGAGGGTGAAAGAGAGCGAAACGAGACGAAGAAGGGTGAAAGAGAGCGAAACGAGATGAAGGAGGGTAAAAGGGAGCGAAACGAGAGGAAGGAGGGTGAAAGAGAGCGAAACGAGATGATGGAGAGTGAACGAGAGCGAAACGAGAGGAAGGAGGGTGAAAGAGAGCGAAACGAGATGATGGAGGGTGAAAGAGAGCGAAAAGAGACAAAGGAGGGTGAAAGAGGGCGAAACGAGACGAAGGCGCGTGGAACAGAGTGAAACAAGACGAAGGAGGGTGAAAGAGAGCGAAACGAGACGAAGGAGGGTGAAAGAGAGCAAAACGAGATGAAGGAGGGTGAAACAGAGCGAAACGAGACGAAGGAGGATGAAAGAGAGCAAAACGAAATGAAGGAGGGTGGAAGAGAGCGAAACGAGATGAAGGAGGGTGAAACAGAGCGAAACGAGACGAAGGAGGATGAAAGAGAGCAAAACGAAATGAAGGAGGGTGGAAGAGAGCGAAACGAGACGAAGGAGGGTTAAAGAGAGTGAAACGAGACGAAGGAAGGTGACAGAGAGCGAAACGAGACCAAAGAGGGTGAAAGAGAGAGAAACGAGATGAAGGAAGGTGTAAGAGTGTGAAACGAGACAAAGGAGAGTGAAAGGGAGCGGAACGAGATTAAGGAGGTTGAAAGAGAGCGAAACGAGATTAAGGAGGGTGAAAGAGAGCGAAACGAGACGAAGGAGGGTGAAAGAGGGCGAAACGAGACGAAGGCGGCTGGAACAGAGCGAAACAAGACGAAGGAGAGTGAAAGAGAGCGAAACGAGACAAAGGAGTGTGAAAGAGAGCGAAATGAGACGAAGGAGGGTGGAAGAGAGCGAAACAAGTCGAAGGAGGGTGAAAGAGAGCGAAACGAGACGAAGGAGTGTGAAAGAGAGCGAAACGAGATGAAGGAGGGTAAAAGAGAGCGAAACGGGACGAAAGAGGGTAAAAGAGAGCGAAACGAGATGATGGAGGGTGAAAGAGAGCGAAACGAGAGGAAGGAGGGTGAAAGAGAGCGAAACGAGATGATGGAGAGTGAACGAGAGCGAAACGAGAGGAAGGAGGGTGAAAGAGAGCGAAACGAGACGAAGAAGGGTGAAAGAGAGCGAAACGAGATGAAGGAGGGTAAAAGGGAGCGAAACGAGTGGAAGGAGGGTGAAAGAGAGCGAAACGAGATGATGGAGAGTGAACGAGAGCGAAACGAGAGGAAGGAGGGTGAAAGAGAGCGAAACGAGATGATGGAGGGTGAAAGAGAGCGAAAAGAGACAAAGGAGGGTGAAAGAGGGTGAAACGAGACGAAGGCGCGTGGAACAGAGCGAAACAAGACGAAGGAGGGTGAAAGAGAGCGAAACGAGACGAAGGAGGGTGAAAGAGAGCAAAACGAGATGAAGGAGGGTGAAAGAGAGCGAAACGAGATGAAGGAGGGTGAAAGAGAGCCTAACGAGACGAAGGAGGGTGAAAGAGGGCGAAACGAGACGAAGGCGGGTGGAACAGAGCGAAACAAGACGAAGGAGGATGAAAGAGAGCAAAACGAAACGAAGGAGGGTGAAAGAGAGCGAAACGAGACGAAGGAGGGTGAACGAGAGCGAAATGAGACGAAGGAGGGTGAAAGAGAGCGAAACAAGTCGAAGGAGGGTGAAAGAGAGCGAAACGAGACGAAGGAGGGTGAAAGAGAGCGAAACGAGACGAAGGAGGGTGAAACAGAGCGAAACGAGACGAAGGAGGATGAAAGAGAGCGACACGAGATGAAGGAGGGTGAAAGAGAGTGAAAAGAGATAAAGGAGGGTGAAAGAGGGCGAAACGAGACGAAGGCGGGTGGAACAGAGCGAAACAAGACGAAGGAGGGTGAAAGAGAGCGAAACGAGACGAAGGCGGGTGGAACAGAGCGAAACAAGACGAAGGAGGATGAAAGAGAGCGAAACGAGACGAAGGAGGGTGAAAGAGAGCGAAACGAGACGAAGGAGGGTGAACGAGAGCGAAATGAGACGAAGGAGGGTGAAAGAGAGCGAAACGAGTCGAAGGAGGGTGAAAGAGAGCGAAACGACATGAAGGAGTGTGAAAGAGAGCGAAACGAGATGAAGGAGGGTAAAAGAGAGCGAAACGAGAGGAAGGAGGGTGAAAGAGAGTGAAACGAGATGATGGAGGTTGAAAGAGAGCGAAACGAGACAAAGGAGGGTGAAAGGGAGCGAAACGAGAATAAGGAGGGTGAAAGAGTGCGAAACAAGATGAAGGAGGGTGAAAGAGGGCGAAACGAGACGAAGGCGGGTGGAACAGAGCGAAACAAGATGAAGGAGGATGAAAGAGAGCGAAACGAGAGGAAGGAGGGTGAAAGAGAGCGAAACGAGACGAAGGAGGGTGAAAGAGAGCGAAACGAGAGGAAGGAGCGTGAAAGAGAGCGAAACGAGACGAAGGAGGGTGAAAGGGAGCAAAACAAGATGAAAGAGGGTGAAAGAGAGCGAAACGAGATGAAGGAGGGTGAAAGAGGTCGAAACAAGACGAAGGCGGGTGGAACAGAGCGAAACAAGACGAAGGAGGGTGAAAGAGAGCCAAACGAGACGAAGGAGGGTGAAAGAGAGCAAAACGAGACGAAGGAGGGTGAAACAGAGCGAAACGAGACGAAGGAGAATGAAAGAGAGCGAAACGAGATGAAGGAGGGTGAAAGAGAGGGAAAAGAGACAAAGGAGGGTGAAAGAGGGCGAAACGAGACGAAGGCGGGTGGAACAGAGTGAAACAAGACGAAGGAGGGTGAAAGAGAGCGAAACGAGACAAAGGCGGGTGGAACAGAGCGAAACAAGACGAAGGAGGATGAAAGAGAGCGAATCGAGACGAAGGAGGGTGAAAGAGAGTGAAAAGAGACAAAGGAGGGTGAAAGAGGGCGAAACGAGACGAAGGCGGCTGGAACAGAGCGAAACAAGACGAAGGAGGGTGAAAGAGAGCGAAACGAGACGAAGGCGGGTGGAACAGAGCGAAACAAGACGAAGGAGGATGAAAGAGAGCGAAACGAGACGAAGGAGGGTGAAAGAGAGCAAAACGAGACGAAGGAGGGTGAACGAGAGCGAAATGAGACGAAGGAGGGTGAAAGAGAGCGAAACGAGTCGAAGGAGGGTGAATGAGAGCGAAACGAGATGAAGGAGTGTGAAAGAGAGCGAAACGAGATGAAGGAGGGTAAAAGAGAGCGATACGAGAGGAAGGAGGGTGAAAGAGAGTGAAACAAGATGATGGAGGTTGAAAGAGAGCGAAACGAGACAAAGGAGGGTGAAAGGGAGCGAAACGAGAATAAGGAGGGTGAAAGAGTGCGAAACAAGATGAAGGAGGGTGAAAGAGGGCGAAACGAGACGAAGGCGGGTGGAACAGAGCGAAACAAGATGAAGGAGGATGAAAGAGAGCGAAACGAGAGGAAGGAGGGTGAAAGAGAGCGAAACGAGACGAAGGAGGGTGAAAGAGAGCGAAACGAGAGGAAGGAGCGTGAAAGAGAGCGAAACGAGACGAAGGAGGGTGAAAGGGAGCAAAACAAGATGAAAGAGGGTGAAAGAGGGCGAAACGAGATGAAGGAGGGTGAAAGAGAGCGAAAAGAGACAAAGGAGGGTGAAAGAGGTCGAAACGAGACGAAGGCGGGTGGAACAGAGCGAAACAAGACGAAGGAGGGTGAAAGAGAGCCAAACGAGACGAAGGAGGGTGAAAGAGAGCAAAACGAGACGAAGGAGGGTGAAACAGAGCGAAACGAGACTAAGGAGCATGAAAGAGAGCGAAACGAGATGAAGGAGGGTGAAAGAGATTGAAAAGAGACAAAGGAGGGTGAAAGAGGGCGAAACGAGACGAAGGCGGGTGGAACAGAGTGAAACAAGACGAAGGAGGGTGAAAGAGAGCGAAACGAGACAAAGGCGGGTGGAACAGAGCGAAACAAGACGAAGGAGGATGAAAGAGAGCGAATCGAGACGAAGGAGGGTGAAAGAGAGCGTAACGAGACGAAGGAGGGTGAAAGAGGGCGAAACGAGATGAAGGCGGGTGGAACAGAGCGAAACAAGACGAAGGAGGATGAAAGAGAGCGAAACGAGACGAAGGAGGGTGAAAGAGAGCGAAACGAGACGAAGGAGAGTGAACGAGAGCGAAATGAGACGAAGGAGGGTGAAAGAGAGGGAAACAAGTCGAAGGAGGGTGAAAGAGAGCGAAACGAGACGAAGGAGTGTGAAAGAGAGCGAAACGAGATGAAGGAGGGTAAAAGAGAGCGAAACGGGACGAAAGAGGGTAAAAGAGAGCGAAACGAGACGATGGAGGGTGAAAGAGAGCGAAACGAGAGAAAGGAGGGTGAAAGAGAGCGAAACGAGATGATGGAGGGTGAAAGAGAGCGAAACGAGAGGAAGGAGGGTGAAAGAGAGCGAAACGACACGAAGGAGGGTGAAAGGGAGCAAATCGAGATGAAGGAGGGTGAAAGCGAGAGAAACGAGATGAAGGAGGGTGAAAGAGAGCGAAAAGAGACAAAAGAGGCTGAAAGAGGGCGAAACGAGACGAAGGCGGGAGGAACAGAGCGAAACAAGACGAAGGAGGGTGAAAGAGAGCGAAACGAGACGAAGAAGGGTGAAAGAGAGCAAAACGAGATGAAGGAGGGTGAAAGAGAGCGAAACGAGATGAAGGAGGGTGAAAGAGAGCCAAACGAGACGAAGGAGGGTGAAAGAGGGCGAAACGAGACGAAGGCGGGTGCAACAGAGCGAAACAAGATGAAGGAGGATGAAAGAGAGCAAGACGAGACGAAGGAGGGTGAAAGAGAGCGAAACGAGACGAAGGATGTTGAACGAGAGCGAAATGAGACGAAGGAGGGTGAAAGAGAGCGATACAAGTCGAAGGAGGGTGAAAGAGAGTGAAACGAGACGCAGGAGTGTGAAAGAGAGCGAAACGAGATGAAGGAGGGTGAAAGAGAGCGAAAAGAGACAAAGGAGGGTGAAAGAGGTCGAAACGAGACGAAGGCGGGTGGAACAGAGCGAAACAAGACGAAGGAGGGTGAAAGAGAGCGGAACGAGACGAAGGAGGGTGAAAGAGAGCAAAACGAGATGAAGGAGGGTGAAACAGAGCGAAACGAGACGAAGGAGGATGAAAGAGAGCAAAACGAAATGAAGGAGGGTGGAAGAGAGCGAAACGAGACGAAGGAGGGTGAAAGAGAGTGAAACGAGACGAAGGAAGGTGACAGAGAGCGAAACGAGACCAAAGAGGGTGAAAGAGAGAGAAACGAGATGAAGGAAGGTGAAAGAGTGTGAAACGAGACAAAGGAGAGTGAAAGGGAGCAGAACGAGAATAAGGAGGTTGAAAGAGAGTGAAACGAGACGAAGGAGGGTGAAAGAGAGCGAAACGAGATGAAGGAGTGTCAAAGAGAGCAAAACGAGACGAAGGAGGGTGAAAGAGAGCGAAACGAGATGAAGGAGGGTTAAAGAGAGCGAAAGGAGTCGAAGGAGGGTGAAAGAGTGTGGAACGAGACGAAGGAGGATGAAAGAGACCGAAACGAGGCGAAGGAGGGTGAAAGAGAGCGAAACGAGATGAAGGTGGGTGAAAGAGATCGAAACAAGACAAAGGAGGGTGAAAGAGACCGAAACGAGACGAAGGAGGGTGAAAGAGAGTGAAACGAGACGAAGGAGGGTGAAAGAGGGCGAAACGAGACGAAGGCAGGTGGAACAGAGTGAAACAAGACGAAGGAGGGTGAAAGAGAGCGAAACGAGACGAAGGAGGGTGAAAGGGAGCAAAACGAGATGAAGGAGGGGGAAAGCGAGAGAAACCAGATGTAGGAGGGTGAAAGAGAGTGAAAAGAGATGAAGGAGGGTGAAAGAGAGCGAAACGAGACGAAGGAGGGTGAACGAGAGCGAAATGAGACGAAGGAGGGTGAAAGAGAGCGAAACAAGTCGAAGGAGGGTGAAAGAGTGCGAAACGAGATGAAGGAGGGTGAAAGAGAGCAAAACGAGATGAAGGAGGGTGGAACAGAGCAAAACAAGACGAAGGAGGATGAAAGAGTGCGAAACGAGACGAAGGAGGGTGAACGAGAGCGAAATGAGACGAAGGAGGGTGTAAGAGAGGGAAACAAGTCGAAGGAGGGTGAATGAGAGCGAAACGAGATGAAGGAGGGTGAAAGAGAGCGAAACGAGACGAAGAAAGTGAAAGAGAGCGGAACGAGACGAAGGAGGGTGAAAGAGACCGAAACGAGACGAAGACGTGTGAAAGAGAGCGAAACGAGATGAAGGAGGGTGAAAGAGAGCGAAACGAGAAAAAGGAGGGTGGAAGAGAGTGAAACGAGACGAAGGAGGGTGAAAGAGAGCGAAACGAGATGAGGGAGTGTCAAAGAGAGCGAAACGAGACGAAGGAGGGTGAAAGAGAGCGAAACGAGATGAAGGAGGGTGAAAGAGAGCGAAAAGAGACAAAGGAGGGTGAAAGAGGACGAAACGAGACGAAGGCAGGTGGAACAGAGTGCAACAAGACGAAGAAGGGTGAAAGATAGCGAAACGAGACGAAGTAGGGTGAAAGAGAGCAAAACGAGACGAAGGAGCGTGAAACAGAGCGAAACGAGACAAAGGAGGATGAAAGAGAGCGAAACGAGATGAAGGAGGGTGAAAGAGAGTGAAAAGAGACAAAGGAGGGTGAAAGAGTGTGAAACGAGATGAAGGCGAGTGGAACAGAGCGAAACAAGACGAAGGAGGGTGAAAGAGAGCGAAACGAGACGAAGGAGGGTGAAAGAGAGCAAAACGAGACGAAGGAGTGTGAAACAGAGAGAAACGAGACGAAGGAAGATGAAAGAGAGCTAAACGAGACGAAGGAGGGTGAAAGAGAGCGAAACGAGACGAAGGAGGGTGAAAGAGAGCGAAACGAGACGAAGGAGGATGAAAGAGAGCTAAACGAGATGAAGGAGGGTCAAAGAGAGAGAAACGAGATGAAGGAGTGTCAAAGAGGGCGAAACGAGACGAACGAGGGTGAAAGAGAGCGAAACAAGTTGATGGAGGGTGAAAGAGAGTGAAACGAGAGGAAGGAGGGTGAAAGAGAGCGAGCCGAGACGAAGGAGGGTGAAAGAGAGCGAAACGAGACGAAGGAGGGTGAAAGAGAGCGAAACGAGATGAAGGAAGGTGAAAGGGAGCGAAACGAGACGAAGGAGGGTGAAAGAGAGCGAAACGAGAAGAAGGGGGGTGAAAGAGAGCGAAACGAGTTGAAGGAGGGTGAAAGAGAGCGAAAGGAGTCGAAGGAGGGTGAAAGAGAGTGGAACGAGACGAAGGAGGGTGAAACAGACCGAAACGAGACGAAGGAGGGTGAAAGAGACCGAAACGAGACGAAGGAGGGTGAAACAGAGCGAAACGAGACGATGGAGGGTGAAAGAGAGCGAAACGAGATGAAGGTGGGTGAAAGAGATCGAAACAAGACAAAGGAGGGTGAAAGAGAGGGAAACGAAATGAAGGAGGGTGGAAGAGAGCGAAACGAGACGAAGGAGGGTGAAAGAGGGCGAAATGAGACGAAGGCGGGTGGAACAGAGCGAAAGAAGACGAAGGAGGATGAAAGAGAGCGAAACGAGATGAAGGAGGGTGAAAGAGAGCAAAACGAGACGAAGGAGAGTGAAAGAGAGCGAAACGAGACGATGGAGTGTGAAAGAGAGCGAAACGAGAGGAAGGAGGGTGAAAGAGAGCGAAACGAGACGAAGGAGGGTGAAAGGGCGCAAAACGAGATGAAGGAGGGTGAAAGAGAGCGAAACGAGATGAAGGAGGGTGAAAGAGAACGAAAAGAGACTAAGGAGGGTGAAAGAGGGCGGAACGAGACGAAGGCTAGTGAAACAGAGCGAAACAAGACGAAGGAGGGTGAAAGAGAGCGAAACGAGACAAAGGAGGGTGATAGAGAGCAAAACAAGACGAAGGATTGTGAAACAGAGCGAAACGAGACGAAGGAGGATGAAAGAGAGCTAAACGAGATGAGGGAGGGGCAAAGAGAGCGAAACGAGATGAAGGAGGGTGAAAGAGGGCGAAACGAGACGAAGGAGGGTGAAAGAGAGTAAAACGAGACGAAGGAGGATGAAAGAGAGCGAAACGAGAATATGGATGGTGAAAGAGGGCGAAACGAGACGAAGGTGGGTGGAAGAGAGCAAAACAAGATGAAGGAGGGTGAAAGAGTGCGAAACGAGACGATGGAGGGTGAAAGAGAGCAAAACGAAATGAAGGAGTGTGAAAGAGAGCGAAACGAGACGATGGAGGGTGAAAGAGAGCGAGCCGAGACGAAGGAGGGTGGAAGAGAGCGAAACGAGACGAAGGAGGGTGAAAGAGAGCGAAACGAGACGAAGAAAGGTGAAAGGGAGCGAAATGAGACGAAGGAGGGTGAAAGAGAGCGAAACGAGAAGAAGGAGGGTGAAAGAGAGCGAAACGAGATGAAGGAGGGTGAAAGAGAGCGAAAGGAGTCGTAGGAGGGTGAAAGAGAGTTGAACGAGACGAAGGAGGGTGAAAGAGACCGAAACGAGACGAAGGAGGGTGAAAGAGACCGAAACGAGACAAAGGCTGGTGGAACAGAGCGAAACAAGACGAAGGATGGTGAAAGAGAGCGAAACGAGACGAAGGAGGGTGAAAGAGAGCGGAACGAGACGAATGAGTGTGAAAGAGAGCGAAACGAGATGATGGAGGGTGAAAGAGAGGGAAACGAGATGATGGAGGGTGAAAGAGAGGGAAACGAGAGGAAGGAGGGTGAAAGAGGATGAAACGAGACGAAGGCGGGTGGAATAGAGCGAAACAAGACGAAGGAGGGTGAAAGAGAGCGAAACGAGACGAAGGCGGGTGGAGCAGAGCGAAACAAGACGAAGGAGGGTGAAAGAGAGTGAAACGAGACGAAGAAAGGTGAAAGGGAGCGAAATGAGACGAAGGAGGGTGAAAGAGAGCGAAACGAGAAGAAGGAGGGTGAAAGAGAGCGAAACGAGATGAAGGAGGGTGAAAGAGAGCGAAAGGAGTCGTAGGAGGGTGAAAGAGAGTTGAACGAGACGAAGGAGGGTGAAAGAGACCGTAATGAGACGAAGGAGGGTGAAAGAGACCGAAACGAGAGGAAGGAGGGTGAAAGAGAGCGAAACGAGACGAAGGAGGGTGAAAGGGAGCAAAACGAGATGAAGGAGGGTGAAAGAGAGCGAAACGAGATGAAGGAGGGTGAAAGAGAATGAAAAGAGACTAAGGAGGGTGAAAGAGGGCGAAACGAGACGAAGGCTGGTGGAACAGAGCGAAACAAGACGAAGGATGGTGAAAGAGAGCGAAACGAGATGAAGTAGGGTGATAGAGAGCAAAACGAGACGAAGGAGTGTGAAACAGAGCGAAACGAGACAAAGGAGGATGAAAGAGAGCTAAACGAGACGTGGGAGGGGCAAAGAGAACGAAACGAGATGAAGAAAGGTGAAAGGGAGCGAAACGAGACGAAGGAGGGTGAAAGAGAGTGAAACGAGAAGAAGGAGGGTGAAAGAGAGCGAAACGAGATGAAGGAGGGTGAAAGAGAGCGAAAGGAGTCGAAGGAGGGTGAAAGAGAGTGGAACGAGACGAAGGAGGGTGAAAGAGACCGAAACGAGACGAAGGAGGGTGAAAGAGACCGAAACGAGACGAAGGAGGGTGAAATAGAGCGAAACGAGACGATGGAGGGTGAAAGAGAGCGAAACGAGATGAAGGTGGGTGAAAGAGATCAAAACAAGACAAAGGAGGGTGAAAGAGAGGGAAACAAAATGAAGGAGTGTGGAAGAGAGCGAAACAAGACGAAGGAGGGTGAAAGAGGGCGAAATGAGACTAAAGCGGGTGGAACAGAGCGAAACAAGACGAAGGAGGATGAAAGAGAGCGAAACGAGACGAAGGAGGGTGAAAGAGAGCAAAACGAGACGAAGGAGTGTGAAAGAGAGCGAAACGAGACGATGGAGTGTGAAAGAGAGCGAAACGAGAGGAAGGAGGGTGAAAGAGAGCGAAACGAGACGAAGGAGGGTGAAAGGGAGCAAAACAAGATGAAGGAGGGTGAAAGAGAGCGAAACGAGATGAAGGAGGGTGAAAAAGAACGAAAAGAGACTAAGGAGGGTGAAAGAGGGCGAAACGAGACGAAGGCTGGCGGAACAGAGCGAAACAAGATGAAGGATGGTGAAAGAGAGCGAAACGAGACGAAGGAGGGTGATAGAGAGCAAAACGAGACGAAGGAGTGTGAAACAGAGCGAAACGAGACAAAGGAGGATGAAAGAGAGCTAAACGAGACGTGGGAGGGGCAAAGAGAGTGAAACGAGATGAAGGAGGGTGAAAGAGGGTGAAACGAGATGAAGGAGGGTGAAAGAGAGCGAAACGAGACGAAGGAGGGTGAAAGAGAGCGAAACGAGACGAAGGAGGGTGAAAGAGGGCGAAACGAGACGAAGGCGGGTGGAACCGAGCGAAACAAGACGAAGGAGGGTGAAAGAGGACGAAACGAGACGAAGGCGGGTGGAATAGAGCGAAACAAGACGAAGGAGGGTGAAAGAGAGCGAAACGAGACGAAGGCGGGTGGAGCAGAACGAAACAAGACGAAGGAGGGTGAAAGAGAGCAAAACGAGACGAAGGAGGGTGAAAGAGAGCAAAACGAGACGAAGGAGTGTGAAACAGAGCGAAACGAGACGAAGGAGGATGAAAGAGAGCTAAACGAGATGAAGGAGGGTCAAAGAGAGCGAAACGAGATGAAGGAGTGTCAAAGAGGGCGAAACGAGACGAAGGAGGGTGAACGAGAGCGAAACAAGATGATGGAGGGTGAAAGAGAGTGAAACGAGAGGAAGGAGGGTGAAAGAGAGCGAAACGAGACGAAGGAGGGTGAAAGAGAGCGAAACGAGACGAAGGAGGGTGAAAGAGAGCGAAACGAGAAGAAGGAGGGTGAAAGAGAGCGAAACGAGATGAAGGAGGGTGAAGGAGAGCGAAAGGAGTCGAAGGAGGGTGAAAGAGAGTGGAACGAGACGAAGGAGGGTGAAAGAGACCGAAACGAGACGAAGGAGGGTGAAAGAGACCGAAACGAGACGAAGGAGGGTGAAACAGAGCGAAACGAGACGATGGAGGGCGAAAAAGAGCGAAACGAGATGAAGGTGTGTGAAAGAGATCGAAACAAGACAAAGGAGGGTGAAAGAGAGGGAAACAAAATGAAGGAGTGTGGAAGAGAGCGAAACAGGACGAAGGAGGGTGAATGAGGGCGAAATGAGACTAAAGCGGGTGGAACAGAGCGAAACAAGACGAAGGAGGATGAAAGAGAGCGAAACGAGACGAAGGAGTGTGAAAGAGAGCAAAACGAGATAAAGGAGTGTGAAAGAGAGCGAAACGAGACGATGTAGTGTGAAAGAGAGCGAAACGAGAGGAAGGAGGGTGAAAGAGAGCAAAACGAGACGAAGGAGGGTGAAAGGGAGCAAAACGAGATGAAGGAGTGTGAAAGAGAGCTAAACGAGACGAGGGAGGGGCAAAGAGAGCGAAACGAGATGAAGGAGGGTGAAAGAGGGTGAAACGAATGAAGGAGGGTGAAAGAGATCGAAACGAGACGAAGGAGGGTGAAAGAGAGCGAAACGAGACGAAGGAGGGTTAAAGAGGGCGAAACGAGATGAAGGCGGGTGGAACAGAGCGAAACAAGACGAAGGAGGGTGAAAGAGAGCGAAACAAGATGTAGGAGGGTGAAAGAGAGCGGAACGAGACGAATGAGTGTGAAAGGCAGGGAAACGAGATGATGGAGGGTGAAAGAGAGGGAAACGAGAGGAAGGAGAGTGAAAGAGGACGAAACGAGACCAAGGCAGGTGGAACAGAGCGAAACAAGACGAAGGAGGGTGAAAGAGAGCGAAACGAGACGAGGGAGGGTGAAAGAGGGCGAAACGAGACGAAGGCCCGTGGAACCGAGCGAAACAAGACGAAGGAGGGTGAAAGAGGACGAAACGAGACGAAGGCAGGTGGAATAGAGCGAAACAAGACGAAGGAGGGTGCAAGAGAGCGAAACGAGACGAAGGCGGGTGGAGCAGAGCGAAACAAGACGAAGGAGGGTGAAAGAGAGCAAAACGAGACGAAGGAGGATGAAAGAGAGCAAAACGAGATGAAGGAGGGTCAAAGAGAGCGAAACGAGATGAAGGAGTGTCAAAGAGGGCGAAACGAGACGAAGGAGGGTGAAAGAGAGCGAAACAAGATGATGGAGGGTGCAAGAGAGTGAAACAAGAGGAAGGAGGGTGAAAGAGAGCGAGCCGAGGCGAAGGAGGGTGAAAGAGAGCGAAACGAGACGAAGGAGGGTGAAAGTGAGCGAAACGAGACGAAGGAGGGTGAAAGAGAGCGAAACGAGACGAAGGAGGGTGAAAGAGAGCGAAACGAGATGAAGGAGGGTGAAAGAGAGCGAAAGGAGTCGAAGGAGGGTGAAAGAGAGTGGAACGAGACGAAGGAGGGTGAAAGAGACCGAAACGAGCCGAAGGAGGGTGAAAGAGACCGAAACGAGACGAAGGAGTGTGAAACAGAGCGAAACGAGACGATGGAGGGCGAAAGAGAGCGAAACGAGATGAAGGTGTGTGAAAGAGATCGAAACAAGACAAAGGAGGGTGAAAGAGAGGGAAACAAAATGAAGGAGTGTGGAAGAGAGCGAAACAGGACGAAGGAGGGTGAATGAGGGCGAAATGAGACTAAAGCGGGTGGAACAGAGCGAAACAAGACGAAGGAGGATGAAAGAGAGCGAAACGAGACGAAGGAGTGTGAAAGAGAGCAAAACGAGACAAAGGAGTGTGAAAGAGAGCGAAACGAGACGATGGAGTGTGAAAGAGAGCAAAACGAGAGGAAGGAGGGTGAAAGAGAGCAAAACGAGACGAAGGAGGGTGAAAGGGAGCAAAACGAGATGAAGGAGTGTGAAAGAGAGCTAACCGAGACGAGGGAGGGGCAAAGAGAGCGAAACGAGATGAAGGAGGGTGAAAGAGGGTGAAACGAATGAAGGAGGGTGAAAGAGAGCGAAACGAGACGAAGGAGGGTGAAAGAGAGCGAAACGAGACGAAGGAGGGTTAAAGAGGGCGAAACGAGATGAAGGCGGGTGGAACAGAGCGAAACAAGACGAAGGAGGGTGAAAGAGAGCGAAACAAGATGTAGGAGGGTGAAAGAGAGCGGAACGAGACGAATGAGTGTGAAAGACAGGGAAACGAGATGATGGAGGGTGAAAGAGAGGGAAACGAGAGGAAGGAGAGTGAAAGAGGACGTAACGAGACCAAGGCAGGTGGAACAGAGCGAAACAAGACGAAGGAGGGTGAAAGAGAGCGAAACGAGACGAGGGAGGGTGAAAGAGGGCGAAACGAGACGAAGGCGCGTGGAACCGAGCGAAACAAGACGAAGGAGGGTGAAAGAGGACGAAACGAGACGAAGGAGGGTTAAAGAGGGCGAAACGAGATGAAGGCGGGTGGAACAGAGCGAAACAAGACGAAGGAGGGTGAAAGAGAGCGAAACAAGATGTAGGAGGGTGAAAGAGAGCGGAACGAGACGAATGAGTGTGAAAGGCAGGGAAACGAGATGATGGAGGGTGAAAGAGAGGGAAACGAGAGGAAGGAGAGTGAAAGAGGACGAAACGAGACCAAGGCAGGTGGAACAGAGCGAAACAAGACGAAGGAGGGTGAAAGAGAGCGAAACGAGACGAGGGAGGGTGAAAGAGGGCGAAACGAGACGAAGGCCCGTGGAACCGAGCGAAACAAGACGAAGGAGGGTGAAAGAGGACGAAACGAGACGAAGGCAGGTGGAATAGAGCGAAACAAGACGAAGGAGGGTGCAAGAGAGCGAAACGAGACGAAGGCGGGTGGAGCAGAGCGAAACAAGACGAAGGAGGGTGAAAGACAGCAAAACGAGACGAAGGAGGATGAAAGAGAGCAAAACGAGATGAAGGAGGGTCAAAGAGAGCGAAACGAGATGAAGGAGTGTCAAAGAGGGCGAAACGAGACGAAGGAGGGTGAAAGAGAGCGAAACAAGATGATGGAGGGTGCAAGAGAGTGAAACAAGAGGAAGGAGGGTGAAAGAGAGCGAGCCGAGGCGAAGGAGGGTGAAAGAGAGCGAAACGAGACGAAGGAGGGTGAAAGAGAGCGAAACGAGACGAAGGAGGGTGAAAGAGAGCGAAACGAGACGAAGGAGGGTGAAAGAGAGCGAAACGAGATGAAGGAGGGTGAAAGAGAGCGAAAGGAGTCGAAGGAGGGTGAAAGAGAGTGGAACGAGACGAAGGAGGGTGAAAGAGACCGAAACGAGCCGAAGGAGGGTGAAAGAGACCGAAACGAGACGAAGGAGTGTGAAACAGAGCGAAACGAGACGATGGAGGGCGAAAGAGAGCGAAACGAGATGAAGGTGTGTGAAAGAGATCGAAACAAGACAAAGGAGGGTGAAAGAGAGGGAAACAAAATGAAGGAGTGTGGAAGAGAGCGAAACAGGACGAAGGAGGGTGACTGAGGGCGAAATGAGACTAAAGCGGGTGGAACAGAGCGAAACAAGACGAAGGAGGATGAAAGAGAGCGAAACGAGACGAAGGAGTGTGAAAGAGAGCAAAACGAGACAAAGGAGTGTGAAAGAGAGCGAAACGAGACGATGGAGTGTGAAAGAGAGCAAAACGAGAGGAAGGAGGGTGAAAGAGAGCAAAACGAGACGAAGGAGGGTGAAAGGGAGCAAAACGAGATGAAGGAGTGTGAAAGAGAGCTAACCGAGACGAGGGAGGGGCAAAGAGAGCGAAACGAGATGAAGGAGGGTGAAAGAGGGTGAAACGAATGAAGGAGGGTGAAAGAGAGCGAAACGAGACGAAGGAGGGTGAAAGAGAGCGAAACGAGACGAAGGAGGGTTAAAGAGGGCGAAACGAGATGAAGGCGGGTGGAACAGAGCGAAACAAGACGAAGGAGGGTGAAAGAGAGCGAAACAAGATGTAGGAGGGTGAAAGAGAGCGGAACGAGACGAATGAGTGTGAAAGACAGGGAAACGAGATGATGGAGGGTGAAAGAGAGGGAAACGAGAGGAAGGAGAGTGAAAGAGGACGTAACGAGACCAAGGCAGGTGGAACAGAGCGAAACAAGACGAAGGAGGGTGAAAGAGAGCGAAACGAGACGAGGGAGGGTGAAAGAGGGCGAAACGAGACGAAGGCGCGTGGAACCGAGCGAAACAAGACGAAGGAGGGTGAAAGAGGACGAAACGAGACGAAGGCGGGTGGAATAGAGCGAAACAAGACGAAGGAGGGTGAAAGAGAGCGAAACGAGACGAAGGCGGATGGAGCAGAGCGAAACAAGACGAAGGAGGGTGAAAGAGAGCAAAACGAGACGAAGGAGGATGAAAGAGAGCTAAACGAGATGAAGGAGGGTCAAAGAGAGCGAAACGAGATGAAGGAGAGTGAAAGAGGATGAAACGAGACCAAGGCGGGTGGAACAGAGCGAAACAAGACGAAGGAGGGTGAAAGAGAGCGAAACGAGACGAGGGAGGGTGAAAGAGAGCAAAACGAGACGAAGGAGTGTCAAACAGAGCGAAACGAGATGAAGGAGAATGAAAGAGAGCTAAACGAGACGAAGGAGGGTCAAAGAGAGTGAAACGAGATGAAGGAGGTTGAAAGAGATCAAAACAAGACAAAGGAGGGTGAAAGAGACCGAAAAGAGACAAAGGAGGGTGAAAGAGAGCGAAAGGAGAAGAAGGAGGGTGAAAGAAAGGGAAACGAGACGAAGGAGGGTGAAAGAGAGGGAAACAAAATGAAGGAGGGTGGAAGAGAGCGAAACGAGACGTAGGAAGGTGAAAGAGAGTGAAACGAGACGAAAGAAGGTGAAAGAGAGCGAAACGAGACCAAAGAGGGTGAAAGAGAGAGAAACGAGACGAAGGAAGGTGAAAGAGAGTGAAACGAGACAAAGGAGGTTGAAAGAGAGCGAAACGAGACGAAGGAGGGTGAAAGGGAGCAAAACGAGATGAAGGAGTGTGAAAGAGAGCTAAACGAGACGAGGGAGGGGCAAAGAGAGCGAAACGAGATGAAGGAGGGTGAAAGAGGGTGAAACGAATGAAGGAGGGTGAAAGAGAGCGAAACGAGACGAAGGAGGGTGAAAGAGAGCGAAACGAGACGAAGGAGGGGTAAAGAGGGCGAAACGAGACGAAGGCGGGTGGAACAGAGCGAAACAAGACGAAGGAGGGTGAAAGAGAGCGAAACAAGATGTAGGAGGGTGAAAGAGAGCGGAACGAGACGAATGAGTGTGAAAGACAGGGAAACGAGATGATGGAGGGTGAAAGAGAGGGAAACGAGAGGAAGGAGAGTGAAAGAGGATGAAACGAGACCAAGGCGCGTGGAACCGAGCGAAACAAGACGAAGGAGGGTGAAAGAGGACGAAACGAGACGAAGGCGGGTGGAATAGAGCGAAACAAGACGAAGGAGGGTGAAAGAGAGCGAAACGAGACGAAGGCGGATGGAGCAGAGCGAAACAAGACGAAGGAGGGTGAAAGAGAGCAAAACGAGACGAAGGAGGATGAAAGAGAGCTAAACGAGATGAAGGAGGGTCAAAGAGAGCGAAACGAGATGAAGGAGTGTCAAAGAGGGCGAAACAAGACGAAGGAGGGTGAAAGAGAGCGAAACAAGATGATGGAGGGTGCAAGAGAGTGAAACAAGAGGAAGGAGGGTGAAAGACAGCGAGCCGAGGCGAAGGAGGGTGAAAGAGAGCGAAACGAGACGAAGAAGGGTGAAAGAGAGCGAAACGAGACGAAGGAGGGTGAAAGAGAGCGAAACGAGACGAAGGAGGGTGAAAGAGAGCGAAACGAGATGAAGGAGGGTGAAAGAGAGCGAAAGGAGTCGAAGGAGGGTGAAAGAGAGTGGAACGAGACGAAGGAGGGTGAAAGAGACCGAAACGAGCCGAAGGAGGGTGAAAGAGACCGAAACGAGACGAAGGAGGGTGAAACAGAGCGAAACGAGACGATGGAGGGCGAAAGAGAGCGAAACGAGATGAAGGTGTGTGAAGGAGATCGAAACAAGACAAAGGAGGGTGGAAGAGAGGGAAACAAAATGAAGGAGTGTGGAAGAGAGCGAAACAGGACGAAGGAGGGTGAATGAGGGCGAAATGAGACTAAAGCGGGTGGAACAGAGCGAAACAAGACGAAGGAGGATGAAAGAGAGCGAAACGAGACGAAGGAGGGTGAAAGAGAGCAAAACGAGACGAAGGAGTGTGAAAGAGAGCGAAACGAGACGATGGAGTGTGAAAGAGAGCAAAACGAGAGGAAGGAGGGTGAAAGAGAGCGAAACGAGACAAAGGAGGGTGAAAGGGAGCAAAACGAGATGAAGGAGTGTGAAAGAGAGCTAAACGAGACGAGGGAGGGGCAAAGAGAGCGAAACGAGATGAAGGAGGGTGAAAGAGGGTGAAACGAATGAAGGAGGGTGAAAGAGAGCGAAACGAGACGAAGGAGGGTGAAAGAGAGCGAAACGAGACGAAGGAGGGTTAAAGAGGGCGAAACGAGACGAAGACGGGTGGAACAGAGCGAAACAAGACGAAGGAGGGTGAAAGAGAGCGAAACAAGATGTAGGAGGGTGAAAGAGAGCGGAACGAGACGAATGAGTGAGAAAGACAGGGAAACGAGATGATGGAGGGTGAAAGAGAGGGAAACGAGAGGAAGGAGAGTGAAAGAGGACGAAACGAGACCAAGGCGGGTGGAACAGAGCGAAACAAGACGAAGGAGGGTGAAAGAGAGCGAAACGAGACGAGGGAGCGTGAAAGAGAGCAAAACGAGACGAAGGAGTGTCAAACAGAGCGAAACGAGATGAAGAAGGATGAAAGAGAGCTAAACGAGACGAAGGAGGGTCAAAGAGACCGAAAAGAGACAAAGGAGGGTGAAAGAGAGCGAAAGGAGAAGAAGGAGGGTGAAAGAAATGGAAACGAGACGAAGGAGGGTGAAAGAGAGGGAAACGAAATGAAGGAGGGTGGAAGAGAGTGAAACGAGACAAAGGAGGTTGAAAGAGAGCGAAACGAGACGAAGGAGGGTTAAAGAGGGCGAAACGAGACGAAGGCGGGTGGAACAGAGCGAAACAAGACGATGGAGGGTGAAAGAGAGCGAAACAAGATGTAGGAGGGTGAAAGAGAGCGGAACGAGACGAATGAGTGTGAAAGACAGGGAAACGAGATGATGGAGGGTGAAAGAGAGGGAAACGAGAGGAAGGAGAGTGAAAGAGGACGAAACAAGACCAAGGCGGGTGGAACAGAGCGAAACAAGACGAAGGAGGGTGAAAGAGAGCGAAATGAGACGAGGGAGGGTGAAAGAGAGCAAAACGAGACGAAGGAGTGTCAAACAGAGCGAAACGAGATGAAGGAGGATGAAAGAGAGCTAAACGAGACGAAGGAGGGTCAAAGAGAGTGAAACGAGATGAAGGAGGTTGAAAGAGATCAAAACAAGACAAAGGAGGGTGAAAGAGACCGAAAAGAGACAAAGGAGGGTGAAAGAGAGCGAAAGGAGAAGAAGGAGGGTGAAAGAAAGGGAAACGAGACGAAGGAGGGTGAAAGAGAGGGAAAAGAGATGAAGGAGGGTGAAAGAGAGCGAAACGAGACGAAGGAGGGTGAAAGAGAGCGAAACGAGACGAAGGAGGGTGAAAGAGGGCGAAACGAGACGAAGGCGGGTGGAACCGAGCGAAACAAGACGTAGGAGGGTGAAAGAGGACGAAACGAGACGAAGGCGGGTGGAATAGAGCGAAACAAGACGAAGGAGGGTGAAAGAGAGCGAAACGAGACGAAGGCGGGTGGAGCAGAGCGATACTAGACGAAGGAGGGTGAAAGAGAGCAAAACGAGACGAAGGAGGGTGAAAGAGAGCAAAACGAGACGAAGGAGTGTGAAACAGAGCGAAACGAGACGAAGGAGGATGAAAGAGAGATAAACGAGATGAAGGAGGGTCAAAGAGAGCGAAACGAGATGAAGGAGTGTCAAAGAGGGCGAAACGAGACGAAGGAGGGTGAAAGAGAGCGAAACAAGATGATGGAGGGTGAAAGAGAGTGAAACGAGAGGAAGGAGGGTGAAAGAGAGCGTGCCGAGAAGAAGGAGGGTGAAAGAGAGCGAAACGAGACGAAGGAGGGTGAAAGAGAGCGAAACGAGACGAAGGAGGGTGAAAGAGAGCGAAACGAGAAGAAGGAGGGTGAAAGAGAGCGAAACAAGATGAAGGAGGGTGAAAGAGAGCGAAAGGAGTCGAAGGAGGGTGAAAGAGAGTGGAACGAGACGAAGGAGGGTGAAAGAGACCGAAACGAGCCGAAGGAGGGTGAAAGAGACCGAAACGAGACGAAGGAGGGTGAAACAGAGCGAAACAAGACGATGGAGGGCGAAAGAGAGTGAAACGAGATGAAGGTGTGTGAAAGAGATCGAAACAAGACAAAGGAGGGTGAAAGAGAGGGAAACAAAATGAAGGAGTGTGGAAGAGAGCGAAACAGGACGAAGGAGGGTGAATGAGGGCGAAATGAGACTAAAGCGGGTGGAACAGAGCGAAACAAGACGAAGGAGGATGAAAGAGAGCGAAACGAGACGAAGGAGGGTGAAAGAGAGCAAAACGAGACGAAGGAGTGTGAAAGAGAGCGAAACGAGACGATGGAGTGTGAAAGAGAGCAAAACGAGAGGAAGGAGGGTGAAAGAGAGCGAAACGAGACGAAGGAGGGTGAAAGGGAGCAAAACGAGATGAAGGAGTGTGAAAGAGAGCTAAACGAGACGAGGGAGGGGCAAAGAGAGCGAAACGAGATGAAGGAGGGTGAAAGAGGGTGAAACGAATGAAGGAGGGTGAAAGAGAGCGAAACGAGACGAAGGAGGGTGAAAGAGAGCGAAACGAGACGAAGGAGGGGTAAAGAGGGCGAAACGAGACGAAGGCGGGTGGAACAGAGCGAAACAAGACGAAGGAGGGTGAAAGAGAGCGAAACAAGATGTAGGAGGGTGAAAGAGAGCGGAACGAGACGAATGAGTGTGAAAGACAGGGAAACGAGATGATGGAGGGTGAAAGAGAGGGAAACGAGAGGAAGGAGAGTGAAAGAGGATGAAACGAGACCAAGGCGGGTGGAACAGAGCGAAACAAGACGAAGGAGGGTGAAAGAGAGCGAAACGAAAACGAGGGAGGGTGAAAGAGAGCAAAACGAGACGAAGGAGTGTCAAACAGAGCGAAACGAGATGAAGGAGAATGAAAGAGAGCTAAACGAGACGAAGGAGGGTCAAAGAGAGTGAAACGAGATGAAGGAGGTTGAAAGAGATCAAAACAAGACAAAGGAGGGTGAAAGAGACCGAAAAGAGACAAAGGAGGGTGAAAGAGAGCGAAAGGAGAAGAAGGAGGGTGAAAGAAAGGGAAACGAGACGAAGGAGGGTGAAAGAGAGGGAAACAAAATGAAGGAGGGTGGAAGAGAGCGAAACGAGACGTAGGAAGGTGAAAGAGAGTGAAACGAGACGAAAGAAGGTGAAAGAGAGCGAAACGAGACCAAAGAGGGTGAAAGAGAGAGAAACGAGACGAAGGAAGGTGAAAGAGAGTGAAACGAGACAAAGGAGGTTGAAAGAGAGCGAAACGAGACGAAGGAGGGTGAAAGGGAGCAAAACGAGATGAAGGAGTGTGAAAGAGAGCTAAACGAGACGAGGGAGGGGCAAAGAGAGCGAAACGAGATGAAGGAGGGTGAAAGAGGGTGAAACGAATGAAGGAGGGTGAAAGAGAGCGAAACGAGACGAAGGAGGGTGAAAGAGAGCGAAACGAGACGAAGGAGGGGTAAAGAGGGCGAAACGAGACGAAGGCGGGTGGAACAGAGCGAAACAAGACGAAGGAGGGTGAAAGAGAGCGAAACAAGATGTAGGAGGGTGAAAGAGAGCGGAACGAGACGAATGAGTGTGAAAGACAGGGAAACGAGATGATGGAGGGTGAAAGAGAGGGAAACGAGAGGAAGGAGAGTGAAAGAGGATGAAACGAGACCAAGGCGCGTGGAACCGAGCGAAACAAGACGAAGGAGGGTGAAAGAGGACGAAACGAGACGAAGGCGGGTGGAATAGAGCGAAACAAGACGAAGGAGGGTGAAAGAGAGCGAAACGAGACGAAGGCGGATGGAGCAGAGCGAAACAAGACGAAGGAGGGTGAAAGAGAGCAAAACGAGACGAAGGAGGATGAAAGAGAGCTAAACGAGATGAAGGAGGGTCAAAGAGAGCGAAACGAGATGAAGGAGTGTCAAAGAGGGCGAAACAAGACGAAGGAGGGTGAAAGAGAGCGAAACAAGATGATGGAGGGTGCAAGAGAGTGAAACAAGAGGAAGGAGGGTGAAAGACAGCGAGCCGAGGCGAAGGAGGGTGAAAGAGAGCGAAACGAGACGAAGAAGGGTGAAAGAGAGCGAAACGAGACGAAGGAGGGTGAAAGAGAGCGAAACGAGACGAAGGAGGGTGAAAGAGAGCGAAACGAGATGAAGGAGGGTGAAAGAGAGCGAAAGGAGTCGAAGGAGGGTGAAAGAGAGTGGAACGAGACGAAGGAGGGTGAAAGAGACCGAAACGAGCCGAAGGAGGGTGAAAGAGACCGAAACGAGACGAAGGAGGGTGAAACAGAGCGAAACGAGACGATGGAGGGCGAAAGAGAGCGAAACGAGATGAAGGTGTGTGAAGGAGATCGAAACAAGACAAAGGAGGGTGGAAGAGAGGGAAACAAAATGAAGGAGTGTGGAAGAGAGCGAAACAGGACGAAGGAGGGTGAATGAGGGCGAAATGAGACTAAAGCGGGTGGAACAGAGCGAAACAAGACGAAGGAGGATGAAAGAGAGCGAAACGAGACGAAGGAGGGTGAAAGAGAGCAAAACGAGACGAAGGAGTGTGAAAGAGAGCGAAACGAGACGATGGAGTGTGAAAGAGAGCAAAACGAGAGGAAGGAGGGTGAAAGAGAGCGAAACGAGACAAAGGAGGGTGAAAGGGAGCAAAACGAGATGAAGGAGTGTGAAAGAGAGCTAAACGAGACGAGGGAGGGGCAAAGAGAGCGAAACGAGATGAAGGAGGGTGAAAGAGGGTGAAACGAATGAAGGAGGGTGAAAGAGAGCGAAACGAGACGAAGGAGGGTGAAAGAGAGCGAAACGAGACGAAGGAGGGTTAAAGAGGGCGAAACGAGACGAAGACGGGTGGAACAGAGCGAAACAAGACGAAGGAGGGTGAAAGAGAGCGAAACAAGATGTAGGAGGGTGAAAGAGAGCGGAACGAGACGAATGAGTGAGAAAGACAGGGAAACGAGATGATGGAGGGTGAAAGAGAGGGAAACGAGAGGAAGGAGAGTGAAAGAGGACGAAACGAGACCAAGGCGGGTGGAACAGAGCGAAACAAGACGAAGGAGGGTGAAAGAGAGCGAAACGAGACGAGGGAGCGTGAAAGAGAGCAAAACGAGACGAAGGAGTGTCAAACAGAGCGAAACGAGATGAAGAAGGATGAAAGAGAGCTAAACGAGACGAAGGAGGGTCAAAGAGACCGAAAAGAGACAAAGGAGGGTGAAAGAGAGCGAAAGGAGAAGAAGGAGGGTGAAAGAAATGGAAACGAGACGAAGGAGGGTGAAAGAGAGGGAAACAAAATGAAGGAGGGTGGAAGAGAGTGAAACGAGACAAAGGAGGTTGAAAGAGAGCGAAACGAGACGAAGGAGGGTTAAAGAGGGCGAAACGAGACGAAGGCGGGTGGAACAGAGCGAAACAAGACGATGGAGGGTGAAAGAGAGCGAAACAAGATGTAGGAGGGTGAAAGAGAGCGGAACGAGACGAATGAGTGTGAAAGACAGGGAAACGAGATGATGGAGGGTGAAAGAGAGGGAAACGAGAGGAAGGAGAGTGAAAGAGGACGAAACGAGACCAAGGCGGGTGGAACAGAGCGAAACAAGACGAAGGAGGGTGAAAGAGAGCGAAATGAGACGAGGGAGGGTGAAAGAGAGCAAAACGAGACGAAGGAGTGTCAAACAGAGCGAAACGAGATGAAGGAGGATGAAAGAGAGCTAAACGAGACGAAGGAGGGTCAAAGAGAGTGAAACGAGATGAAGGAGGTTGAAAGAGATCAAAACAAGACAAAGGAGGGTGAAAGAGACCGAAAAGAGACAAAGGAGGGTGAAAGAGAGCGAAAGGAGAAGAAGGAGGGTGAAAGAAAGGGAAACGAGACGAAGGAGGGTGAAAGAGAGGGAAAAGAGATGAAGGAGGGTGAAAGAGAGCGAAACGAGACGAAGGAGGGTGAAAGAGAGCGAAACGAGACGAAGGAGGGTGAAAGAGGGCGAAACGAGACGAAGGCGGGTGGAACCGAGCGAAACAAGACGTAGGAGGGTGAAAGAGGACGAAACGAGACGAAGGCGGGTGGAATAGAGCGAAACAAGACGAAGGAGGGTGAAAGAGAGCGAAACGAGACGAAGGCGGGTGGAGCAGAGCGATACTAGACGAAGGAGGGTGAAAGAGAGCAAAACGAGACGAAGGAGGGTGAAAGAGAGCAAAACGAGACGAAGGAGTGTGAAACAGAGCGAAACGAGACGAAGGAGGATGAAAGAGAGATAAACGAGATGAAGGAGGGTCAAAGAGAGCGAAACGAGATGAAGGAGTGTCAAAGAGGGCGAAACGAGACGAAGGAGGGTGAAAGAGAGCGAAACAAGATGATGGAGGGTGAAAGAGAGTGAAACGAGAGGAAGGAGGGTGAAAGAGAGCGTGCCGAGAAGAAGGAGGGTGAAAGAGAGCGAAACGAGACGAAGGAGGGTGAAAGAGAGCGAAACGAGACGAAGGAGGGTGAAAGAGAGCGAAACGAGAAGAAGGAGGGTGAAAGAGAGCGAAACAAGATGAAGGAGGGTGAAAGAGAGCGAAAGGAGTCGAAGGAGGGTGAAAGAGAGTGGAACGAGACGAAGGAGGGTGAAAGAGACCGAAACGAGCCGAAGGAGGGTGAAAGAGACCGAAACGAGACGAAGGAGGGTGAAACAGAGCGAAACGAGACGATGGAGGGCGAAAGAGAGTGAAACGAGATGAAGGTGTGTGAAAGAGATCGAAACAAGACAAAGGAGGGTGAAAGAGAGGGAAACAAAATGAAGGAGTGTGGAAGAGAGCGAAACAGGACGAAGGAGGGTGAATGAGGGCGAAATGAGACTAAAGCGGGTGGAACAGAGCGAAACAAGACGAAGGAGGATGAAAGAGAGCGAAACGAGACGAAGGAGGGTGAAAGAGAGCAAAACGAGACGAAGGAGTGTGAAAGAGAGCGAAACGAGACGATGGAGTGTGAAAGAGAGCAAAACGAGAGGAAGGAGGGTGAAAGAGAGCGAAACGAGACGAAGGAGGGTGAAAGGGAGCAAAACGAGATGAAGGAGTGTGAAAGAGAGCTAAACGAGACGAGGGAGGGGCAAAGAGAGCGAAACGAGATGAAGGAGGGTGAAAGAGGGTGAAACGAATGAAGGAGGGTGAAAGAGAGCGAAACGAGACGAAGGAGGGTGAAAGAGAGCGAAACGAGACGAAGGAGGGGTAAAGAGGGCGAAACGAGACGAAGGCGGGTGGAACAGAGCGAAACAAGACGAAGGAGGGTGAAAGAGAGCGAAACAAGATGTAGGAGGGTGAAAGAGAGCGGAACGAGACGAATGAGTGTGAAAGACAGGGAAACGAGATGATGGAGGGTGAAAGAGAGGGAAACGAGAGGAAGGAGAGTGAAAGAGGATGAAACGAGACCAAGGCGGGTGGAACAGAGCGAAACAAGACGAAGGAGGGTGAAAGAGAGCGAAACGAGACGAGGGAGGGTGAAAGAGAGCAAAACGAGACGAAGGAGTGTCAAACAGAGCGAAACGAGATGAAGGAGAATGAAAGAGAGCTAAACGAGACGAAGGAGGGTCAAAGAGAGTGAAACGAGATGAAGGAGGTTGAAAGAGATCAAAACAAGACAAAGGAGGGTGAAAGAGACCGAAAAGAGACAAAGGAGGGTGAAAGAGAGCGAAAGGAGAAGAAGGAGGGTGAAAGAAAGGGAAACGAGACGAAGGAGGGTGAAAGAGAGGGAAACAAAATGAAGGAGGGTGGAAGAGAGCGAAACGAGACGTAGGAAGGTGAAAGAGAGTGAAACGAGACGAAAGAAGGTGAAAGAGAGCGAAACGAGACCAAAGAGGGTGAAAGAGAGAGAAACGAGACGAAGGAAGGTGAAAGAGAGTGAAACGAGACAAAGGAGGTTGAAAGAGAGCGAAACGAGACGAAGGAGGGTGAAAGGGAGCAAAACGAGATGAAGGAGTGTGAAAGAGAGCTAAACGAGACGAGGGAGGGGCAAAGAGAGCGAAACGAGATGAAGGAGGGTGAAAGAGGGTGAAACGAATGAAGGAGGGTGAAAGAGAGCGAAACGAGACGAAGGAGGGTGAAAGAGAGCGAAACGAGACGAAGGAGGGGTAAAGAGGGCGAAACGAGACGAAGGCGGGTGGAACAGAGCGAAACAAGACGAAGGAGGGTGAAAGAGAGCGAAACAAGATGTAGGAGGGTGAAAGAGAGCGGAACGAGACGAATGAGTGTGAAAGACAGGGAAACGAGATGATGGAGGGTGAAAGAGAGGGAAACGAGAGGAAGGAGAGTGAAAGAGGATGAAACGAGACCAAGGCGGGTGGAACAGAGCGAAACAAGACGAAGGAGGGTGAAAGAGAGCGAAACGAGACGAGGGAGGGTGAAAGAGAGCAAAACGAGACGAAGGAGTGTCAAACAGAGCGAAACGAGATGAAGGAGAATGAAAGAGAGCTAAACGAGACGAAGGAGGGTCAAAGAGAGTGAAACGAGATGAAGGAGGTTGAAAGAGATCAAAACAAGACAAAGGAGGGTGAAAGAGACCGAAAAGAGACAAAGGAGGGTGAAAGAGAGCGAAAGGAGAAGAAGGAGGGTGAAAGAAAGGGAAACGAGACGAAGGAGGGTGAAAGAGAGGGAAACAAAATGAAGGAGGGTGGAAGAGAGCGAAACGAGACGTAGGAGGGTGAAAGAGAGTGAAACGAGACGAAAGAAGGTGAAAGAGAGCGAAACGAGACCAAAGAGGGTGAAAGAGAGAGAAACGAGACGAAGGAAGGTGAAAGAGAGTGAAACGAGACAAAGGAGGTTGAAAGAGAGCGAAACGAGACGAAGGAGGGTTAAAGAGGGCGAAAAGAGACGAAGGCGGGTGGAACAGAGCGAAACAAGACGAAGGAGGGTGAAAGAGAGCGAAACAAGATGTAGGAGGGTGAAAGAGAGCGGAACGAGACGAAGGAGGGTGAAAGAGAGCGAAACGAGATGAAGGAGGGTGAAAGAGAGCGAAACGAGACGAAGAAAGGTGAAAGGGAGCGAAACGAGACGAAGAAGGGTGAAAGAGAGCGAGACGAGAAGAAGGAGGGTGAAAGAGAGCGAAACGAGATGAAGGTGGGTGAAAGAGAGCGAAAGGAGTCGAAGGAGGGTGAAAGAGAGCGAAACGAGACGAAGGAGGGTGAAAGGGAGCAAAACGAGATGAAGGAGGGTGAAAGAGAGACAAACGAGATGAAGGAGGGTGAAAGAGAGCGAAAAGAGACAAAGGACGTTGAAAGTTGACGAAACGATACGAAGGCGGGTGGAACAGAGCGAAACAAGACGAAGGAGGGTGAAAGAGAGCAAAACGAGACGAAGGAGGGTGAAAGAGAGCAAAACGAGACGAAGGAGTGTGAAACAGAGCGAAACGAGACGAAGGAGGATGAAAGAGAGCTAAACGAGATGAAGGAGGGTCAAAGAGAGCGAAACGAGATGAAGGAGTGTCAAAGAGGGCGAAACGAGACGAAGGAGGGTGAAAGAGAGCGAAACAAGATGATGGAGGGTGAAAGAGAGTGAAACGAGAGGAAGGAGGGTGAAAGAGAGCGAGCCGAGACGAAGGAGGGTGAAAGAGAGCAAAACGAGATGAAGGAGGGTGAAAGAGAGCGAAACGAGACGAAGGAGGGTGAAAGAGAGCGAAACGAGACGAAGAAAGGTAAAAGGGAGCGAAACAAGACGAAGGAGGGTGAAAGAAAGCAAAACGAGACGAAGGAGGGTGAAAGAGAGCAAAACGAGACGAAGGAGCGTGAAACAGAGCGAAACGAGACGAAGGAGGATGAAAGAGAGCTAAACGAGATGAAGGAGGGTCAAAGAGAGAGAAACGAGATGAAGGAGTGTCAAAGAGGGTGAAACGAGACGAACGAGGGTGAAAGAGAGCGAAACAAGTTGATGGAGGGTGAAAGAGAGCGAAACGAGATGAAGAAAGGTGAAAGGGAGCGAAACGAGACGAAGGAGGGTGAAAGAGAGCGAAACGAGAAGAAGGAGGGTGAAAGAGAGCGAAACGAGTTGAAGGAGGGTGAAAGAGAGCGAAAGGAGTCGAAGGAGGGTGAAAGAGAGTGGAACGAGACGAAGGAGGGTGAAAGAGACCGAAACGAGACGAAGGAGGGTGAAAGAGACCGAAACGAGACGAAGGAGGGTGAAACAGAGCGAAACGAGACGATGGAGGGTGAAAGAGAGCGAAACGAGATGAAGGTGGGTGAAAGAGATCGAAACAAGACAAAGGAGGGTGAAAGAAGAGGGAAACGAAATGAAGGAGGGTGGAAGAGAGCGAAACGAGACGAAGGAGGGTGAAAGAGGGCGAAATGAGACGAAGGCGGGTGGAACAGAGCGAAAGAAGACGAAGGAGGATGAAAGAGAGCGAAACGAGACGAAGGAGGGTGAAAGAGAGCAAAACGAGACGAAGGAGTGTGAAAGAGAGCGAAACGAGACGATGGAGTGTGAAAGAGAGCAAAACGAGAGGAAGGAGGGTGAAAGAGAGCGAAACGAGACGAAGGAGGGTGAAAGGGAGCAAAACGAGATGAAGGAGTGTGAAAGAGAGCTAAACGAGACGAGGGAGGGGCAAAGAGAGCGAAACGAGATGAAGGAGGGTGAAAGAGGGTGAAACGAATGAAGGAGGGTGAAAGAGAGCGAATCGAGACGAAGGAGGGTGAAAGAGAGCGAAACGAGACGAAGGAGGGGTAAAGAGGGCGAAACGAGACGAAGGCGGGTGGAACAGAGCGAAACAAGACGAAGGAGGGTGAAAGAGAGCGAAACAAGATGTAGGAGGGTGAAAGAGAGCGGAACGAGACGAATGAGTGTGAAAGACAGGGAAACGAGATGATGGAGGGTGAAAGAGAGGGAAACGAGAGGAAGGAGAGTGAAAGAGGATGAAACGAGACCAAGGCGGGTGGAACAGAGCGAAACAAGACGAAGGAGGGTGAAAGAGAGCGAAACGAGACGAGGGAGGGTGAAAGAGAGCAAAACGAGACGAAGGAGTGTCAAACAGAGCGAAACGAGATGAAGGAGAATGAAAGAGAGCTAAACGAGACGAAGGAGGGTCAAAGAGAGTGAAACGAGATGAAGGAGGTTGAAAGAGATCAAAACAAGACAAAGGAGGGTGAAAGAGAGGGAAACGAAATGAAGGAGGGTGGAAGAGAGCGAAACGAGACGAAGGAGGGTGAAAGAGGGCGAAATGAGACGAAGGCGGGTGGAACAGAGCGAAAGAAGACGAAGGAGGATGAAAGAGAGCGAAACGAGACGAAGGAGGGTGAAAGAGAGCAAAACGAGACGAAGGAGAGTGAAAGAGAGCGAAACGAGACGATGGAGTGTGAAAGAGAGCGAAACGAGAGGAAGGAGGGTGAAAGAGAGCGAAACGAGACGAAGGAGGGTGAAAGGGCGCAAAACGAGATGAAGGAGGGTGAAAGAGAGCGAAACGAGATGAAGGAGGGTGAAAGAGAACGAAAAGAGACTAAGGAGGGTGAAAGAGGGCGGAACGAGACGAAGGCTTGTGGAACAGAGCGAAACAAGACGAAGGAGGGTGAAAGAGAGCGAAACGAGACAAAGGAGGGTGATAGAGAGCAAAACAAGACGAAGGATTGTGAAACAGAGCGAAACGAGATGAAGGAGGATGAAAGAGAGCTAAACGAGATGAGGGAGGGGCAAAGAGAGCGAAACGAGATGAAGGAGGGTGAAAGAGGGCGAAACGAGACGAAGGAGGGTGAAAGAGAGTAAAACGAGACGAAGGAGGGTGAAAGAGAGCGAAACGAGAATATGGATGGTGAAAGAGGGCGAAACGAGACGAAGGTGGGTGGAAGAGAGCAAAACAAGATGAAGGAGGGTGAAAGAGTGTGAAACGAGACGATGGAGGGTGACAGAGAGCAAAACGAAATGAAGGAGTGTGAAAGAGAGCGAAACGAGACGATGGAGGCTGAAAGAGAGCGAGCCGAGACAAAGGAGGGTGAAAGAGAGCGAAACGAGACGAAGGAGGGTGAAAGAGAGCGAAACGAGACGAAGAAAGGTGAAAGGGAGCGAAATGAGACGATGGAGGGTGAAAGAGAGCGAAACGAGAAGAAGGAGGGTGAAAGAGAGCGAAACGAGATGAAGGAGGGTGAAAGAGAGCGAAAGGAGTCGTAGGAGGGTGAAAGAGAGTTGAACGAGACGAAGGAGGGTGAAAGAGACCGAAACGAGACGAAGGAGGGTGAAAGAGACCGAAACGAGACAAAGGCTGGTGGAACAGAGCGAAACAAGACGAAGGATGGTGAAAGAGGGCGAAACGAGACGAAGGAGGGTGAAAGAGAGCGGAACGAGACGAATGAGTGTGAAAGAGAGCGAAACGAGATGATGGAGGGTGAAAGAGAGGGAAACGAGATGATGGAGGGTGAAAGAGAGGGAAACGAGAGGAAGGAGGGTGAAAGAGGACGAAACGAGACGAAGGCGGGTGGAATAGAGCGAAACAAGACGAAGGAGGGTGAAAGAGGACGAAACGAGACGAAGGCGGGTGGAATAGAGCGAAACAAGACGAAGGAGGGTGAAAGAGAGCGAAACGAGACGAAGGCGGGTGGAGCAGAGCGATACTAGACGAAGGAGGGTGAAAGAGAGCAAAACGAGACGAAGGAGGGTGAAAGAGAGCAAAACGAGACGAAGGAGTGTGAAACAGAGCGAAACGAGACGAAGGAGGATGAAAGAGAGATAAACGAGATGAAGGAGGGTCAAAGAGAGCGAAACGAGATGAAGGAGTGTCAAAGAGGGCGAAACGAGACGAAGGAGGGTGAAAGATAGCGAAACAAGATGATGGAGGGTGAAAGAGAGTGAAACGAGAGGAAGGAGGGTGAAAGAGAGCGTGCCGAGAAGAAGGAGGGTGAAAGAGAGCGAAACGAGACGAAGGAGGGTGAAAGAGAGCGAAACGAGACGAAGGAGGGTGAAAGAGAGCGAAACGAGAAGAAGGAGGGTGAAAGAGAGCGAAACAAGATGAAGGAGGGTGAAAGAGAGCGAAAGGAGTCGAAGGAGGGTGAAAGAGAGTGGAACGAGACGAAGGAGGGTGAAAGAGACCGAAACGAGCCGAAGGAGGGTGAAAGAGACCGAAACGAGACGAAGGAGGGTGAAACAGAGCGAAACGAGACGATGGAGGGCGAAAGAGAGTGAAACGAGATGAAGGTGTGTGAAAGAGATCGAAACAAGACAAAGGAGGGTGAAAGAGAGGGAAACAAAATGAAGGAGTGTGGAAGAGAGCGAAACAGGACGAAGGAGGGTGAATGAGGGCGAAATGAGACTAAAGCGGGTGGAACAGAGCGAAACAAGACGAAGGAGGATGAAAGAGAGCGAAACGAGACGAAGGAGGGTGAAAGAGAGCAAAACGAGACAAAGGAGTGTGAAAGAGAGCGAAACGAGACGATGGAGTGTGAAAGAGAGCAAAACGAGAGGAAGGAGGGTGAAAGAGAGCGAAACGAGACGAAGGAGGGTGAAAGGGAGCAAAACGAGATGAAGGAGTGTGAAAGAGAGCTAAACGAGACGAGGGAGGGGCAAAGAGAGCGAAACGAGATGAAGGAGGGTGAAAGAGGGTGAAACGAATGAAGGAGGGTGAAAGAGAGCGAAACGAGACGAAGGAGGGTGAAAGAGAGCGAAACGAGACGAAGGAGGGGTAAAGAGGGCGAAACGAGACGAAGGCGGGTGGAACAGAGCGAAACAAGACGAAGGAGGGTGAAAGAGAGCGAAACAAGATGTAGGAGGGTGAAAGAGAGCGGAACGAGACGAATGAGTGTGAAAGACAGGGAAACGAGATGATGGAGGGTGAAAGAGAGGGAAACGAGAGGAAGGAGAGTGAAAGAGGATGAAACGAGACCAAGGCGGGTGGAACAGAGCGAAACAAGACGAAGGAGGGTGAAAGAGAGCGAAACGAGACGAGGGAGGGTGAAAGAGAGCAAAACGAGACGAAGGAGTGTCAAACAGAGCGAAACGAGATGAAGGAGAATGAAAGAGAGCTAAACGAGACGAAGGAGGGTCAAAGAGAGTGAAACGAGATGAAGGAGGTTGAAAGAGATCAAAACAAGACAAAGGAGGGTGAAAGAGACCGAAAAGAGACAAAGGAGGGTGAAAGAGAGCGAAAGGAGAAGAAGGAGGGTGAAAGAAAGGGAAACGAGACGAAGGAGGGTGAAAGAGAGGGAAACAAAATGAAGGAGGGTGGAAGAGAGCGAAACGAGACGTAGGAAGGTGAAAGAGAGTGAAACGAGACGAAAGAAGGTGAAAGAGAGCGAAACGAGACCAAAGAGGGTGAAAGAGAGAGAAACGAGACGAAGGAAGGTGAAAGAGAGTGAAACGAGACAAAGGAGGTTGAAAGAGAGCGAAACGAGACGAAGGAGGGTGAAAGGGAGCAAAACGAGATGAAGGAGTGTGAAAGAGAGCTAAACGAGACGAGGGAGGGGCAAAGAGAGCGAAACGAGATGAAGGAGGGTGAAAGAGGGTGAAACGAATGAAGGAGGGTGAAAGAGAGCGAAACGAGACGAAGGAGGGTGAAAGAGAGCGAAACGAGACGAAGGAGGGGTAAAGAGGGCGAAACGAGACGAAGGCGGGTGGAACAGAGCGAAACAAGACGAAGGAGGGTGAAAGAGAGCGAAACAAGATGTAGGAGGGTGAAAGAGAGCGGAACGAGACGAATGAGTGTGAAAGACAGGGAAACGAGATGATGGAGGGTGAAAGAGAGGGAAACGAGAGGAAGGAGAGTGAAAGAGGATGAAACGAGACCAAGGCGGGTGGAACAGAGCGAAACAAGACGAAGGAGGGTGAAAGAGAGCGAAACGAGACGAGGGAGGGTGAAAGAGAGCAAAACGAGACGAAGGAGTGTCAAACAGAGCGAAACGAGATGAAGGAGAATGAAAGAGAGCTAAACGAGACGAAGGAGGGTCAAAGAGAGTGAAACGAGATGAAGGAGGTTGAAAGAGATCAAAACAAGACAAAGGAGGGTGAAAGAGACCGAAAAGAGACAAAGGAGGGTGAAAGAGAGCGAAAGGAGAAGAAGGAGGGTGAAAGAAAGGGAAACGAGACGAAGGAGGGTGAAAGAGAGGGAAACAAAATGAAGGAGGGTGGAAGAGAGCGAAACGAGACGTAGGAGGGTGAAAGAGAGTGAAACGAGACGAAAGAAGGTGAAAGAGAGCGAAACGAGACCAAAGAGGGTGAAAGAGAGAGAAACGAGACGAAGGAAGGTGAAAGAGAGTGAAACGAGACAAAGGAGGTTGAAAGAGAGCGAAACGAGACGAAGGAGGGTTAAAGAGGGCGAAAAGAGACGAAGGCGGGTGGAACAGAGCGAAACAAGACGAAGGAGGGTGAAAGAGAGCGAAACAAGATGTAGGAGGGTGAAAGAGAGCGGAACGAGACGAAGGAGGGTGAAAGAGAGCGAAACGAGATGAAGGAGGGTGAAAGAGAGCGAAACGAGACGAAGAAAGGTGAAAGGGAGCGAAACGAGACGAAGAAGGGTGAAAGAGAGCGAGACGAGAAGAAGGAGGGTGAAAGAGAGCGAAACGAGATGAAGGTGGGTGAAAGAGAGCGAAAGGAGTCGAAGGAGGGTGAAAGAGAGCGAAACGAGACGAAGGAGGGTGAAAGGGAGCAAAACGAGATGAAGGAGGGTGAAAGAGAGACAAACGAGATGAAGGAGGGTGAAAGAGAGCGAAAAGAGACAAAGGACGTTGAAAGTTGACGAAACGATACGAAGGCGGGTGGAACAGAGCGAAACAAGACGAAGGAGGGTGAAAGAGAGCAAAACGAGACGAAGGAGGGTGAAAGAGAGCAAAACGAGACGAAGGAGTGTGAAACAGAGCGAAACGAGACGAAGGAGGATGAAAGAGAGCTAAACGAGATGAAGGAGGGTCAAAGAGAGCGAAACGAGATGAAGGAGTGTCAAAGAGGGCGAAACGAGACGAAGGAGGGTGAAAGAGAGCGAAACAAGATGATGGAGGGTGAAAGAGAGTGAAACGAGAGGAAGGAGGGTGAAAGAGAGCGAGCCGAGACGAAGGAGGGTGAAAGAGAGCAAAACGAGATGAAGGAGGGTGAAAGAGAGCGAAACGAGACGAAGGAGGGTGAAAGAGAGCGAAACGAGACGAAGAAAGGTAAAAGGGAGCGAAACAAGACGAAGGAGGGTGAAAGAAAGCAAAACGAGACGAAGGAGGGTGAAAGAGAGCAAAACGAGACGAAGGAGCGTGAAACAGAGCGAAACGAGACGAAGGAGGATGAAAGAGAGCTAAACGAGATGAAGGAGGGTCAAAGAGAGAGAAACGAGATGAAGGAGTGTCAAAGAGGGTGAAACGAGACGAACGAGGGTGAAAGAGAGCGAAACAAGTTGATGGAGGGTGAAAGAGAGCGAAACGAGATGAAGAAAGGTGAAAGGGAGCGAAACGAGACGAAGGAGGGTGAAAGAGAGCGAAACGAGAAGAAGGAGGGTGAAAGAGAGCGAAACGAGTTGAAGGAGGGTGAAAGAGAGCGAAAGGAGTCGAAGGAGGGTGAAAGAGAGTGGAACGAGACGAAGGAGGGTGAAAGAGACCGAAACGAGACGAAGGAGGGTGAAAGAGACCGAAACGAGACGAAGGAGGGTGAAACAGAGCGAAACGAGACGATGGAGGGTGAAAGAGAGCGAAACGAGATGAAGGTGGGTGAAAGAGATCGAAACAAGACAAAGGAGGGTGAAAGAAGAGGGAAACGAAATGAAGGAGGGTGGAAGAGAGCGAAACGAGACGAAGGAGGGTGAAAGAGGGCGAAATGAGACGAAGGCGGGTGGAACAGAGCGAAAGAAGACGAAGGAGGATGAAAGAGAGCGAAACGAGACGAAGGAGGGTGAAAGAGAGCAAAACGAGACGAAGGAGTGTGAAAGAGAGCGAAACGAGACGATGGAGTGTGAAAGAGAGCAAAACGAGAGGAAGGAGGGTGAAAGAGAGCGAAACGAGACGAAGGAGGGTGAAAGGGAGCAAAACGAGATGAAGGAGTGTGAAAGAGAGCTAAACGAGACGAGGGAGGGGCAAAGAGAGCGAAACGAGATGAAGGAGGGTGAAAGAGGGTGAAACGAATGAAGGAGGGTGAAAGAGAGCGAATCGAGACGAAGGAGGGTGAAAGAGAGCGAAACGAGACGAAGGAGGGGTAAAGAGGGCGAAACGAGACGAAGGCGGGTGGAACAGAGCGAAACAAGACGAAGGAGGGTGAAAGAGAGCGAAACAAGATGTAGGAGGGTGAAAGAGAGCGGAACGAGACGAATGAGTGTGAAAGACAGGGAAACGAGATGATGGAGGGTGAAAGAGAGGGAAACGAGAGGAAGGAGAGTGAAAGAGGATGAAACGAGACCAAGGCGGGTGGAACAGAGCGAAACAAGACGAAGGAGGGTGAAAGAGAGCGAAACGAGACGAGGGAGGGTGAAAGAGAGCAAAACGAGACGAAGGAGTGTCAAACAGAGCGAAACGAGATGAAGGAGAATGAAAGAGAGCTAAACGAGACGAAGGAGGGTCAAAGAGAGTGAAACGAGATGAAGGAGGTTGAAAGAGATCAAAACAAGACAAAGGAGGGTGAAAGAGAGGGAAACGAAATGAAGGAGGGTGGAAGAGAGCGAAACGAGACGAAGGAGGGTGAAAGAGGGCGAAATGAGACGAAGGCGGGTGGAACAGAGCGAAAGAAGACGAAGGAGGATGAAAGAGAGCGAAACGAGACGAAGGAGGGTGAAAGAGAGCAAAACGAGACGAAGGAGAGTGAAAGAGAGCGAAACGAGACGATGGAGTGTGAAAGAGAGCGAAACGAGAGGAAGGAGGGTGAAAGAGAGCGAAACGAGACGAAGGAGGGTGAAAGGGCGCAAAACGAGATGAAGGAGGGTGAAAGAGAGCGAAACGAGATGAAGGAGGGTGAAAGAGAACGAAAAGAGACTAAGGAGGGTGAAAGAGGGCGGAACGAGACGAAGGCTTGTGGAACAGAGCGAAACAAGACGAAGGAGGGTGAAAGAGAGCGAAACGAGACAAAGGAGGGTGATAGAGAGCAAAACAAGACGAAGGATTGTGAAACAGAGCGAAACGAGATGAAGGAGGATGAAAGAGAGCTAAACGAGATGAGGGAGGGGCAAAGAGAGCGAAACGAGATGAAGGAGGGTGAAAGAGGGCGAAACGAGACGAAGGAGGGTGAAAGAGAGTAAAACGAGACGAAGGAGGGTGAAAGAGAGCGAAACGAGAATATGGATGGTGAAAGAGGGCGAAACGAGACGAAGGTGGGTGGAAGAGAGCAAAACAAGATGAAGGAGGGTGAAAGAGTGCGAAACGAGACGATGGAGGGTGACAGAGAGCAAAACGAAATGAAGGAGTGTGAAAGAGAGCGAAACGAGACGATGGAGGCTGAAAGAGAGCGAGCCGAGACAAAGGAGGGTGAAAGAGAGCGAAACGAGACGAAGGAGGGTGAAAGAGAGCGAAACGAGACGAAGAAAGGTGAAAGGGAGCGAAATGAGACGATGGAGGGTGAAAGAGAGCGAAACGAGAAGAAGGAGGGTGAAAGAGAGCGAAACGAGATGAAGGAGGGTGAAAGAGAGCGAAAGGAGTCGTAGGAGGGTGAAAGAGAGTTGAACGAGACGAAGGAGGGTGAAAGAGACCGAAACGAGACGAAGGAGGGTGAAAGAGACCGAAACGAGACAAAGGCTGGTGGAACAGAGCGAAACAAGACGAAGGATGGTGAAAGAGGGCGAAACGAGACGAAGGAGGGTGAAAGAGAGCGGAACGAGACGAATGAGTGTGAAAGAGAGCGAAACGAGATGATGGAGGGTGAAAGAGAGGGAAACGAGATGATGGAGGGTGAAAGAGAGGGAAACGAGAGGAAGGAGGGTGAAAGAGGACGAAACGAGACGAAGGCGGGTGGAATAGAGCGAAACAAGACGAAGGAGGGTGAAAGAGAGTGAAACGAGACGAAGAAAGGTGAAAGGGAGCGAAATGAGACGAAGGAGGGTGAAAGAGAGCGAAACGAGAAGAAGGAGGGTGAAAGAGAGCAAAACGAGATGAAGGAGGGTGAAAGAGAGCGAAAGGAGTCGTAGGAGGGTGAAAGAGAGTTGAACGAGACGAAGGAGGGTGAAAGAGACCGTAATGAGACGAAGGAGGGTGAAAGAGACCGAAACGAGAGGAAGGAGGGTGAAAGAGAGCGAAACGAGACGAAGGAGGGTGAAAGAGAACGAAAAGAGACTAAGGAGGGTGAAAGAGGGCGAAACGAGACGAAGGCTGGTGGAACAGAGCGAAACAAGACGAAGGATGGTGAAAGAGAGCGAAACGAGATGAAGTAGGGTGATAGAGAGCAAAACGAGACGAAGGAGTGTAAAACAGAGCGAAACGAGACAAAGGAGGATGAAAGAGAGCTAAACGAGACGTGGGAGGGGCAAAGAGAGCGAAACGAGATGAAGAAAGGTGAAAGGGAGCGAAACGAGACGAAGGAGGGTGAAAGAGAGTGAAACGAGAAGAAGGAGGGTGAAAGAGAGCGAAACGAGATGAAGGAGGGTGAAAGAGAGCGAAAGGAGTCAAGGAGGGTGAAAGAGAGTGGAACGAGACGAAGGAGGGTGAAAGAGACCGAAACGAGACGAAGGAGGGTGAAAGAGACCGAAACGAGACGAAGGAGGGTGAAATAGAGCGAAACGAGACGATGGAGGGTGAAAGAGAGCGAAACGAGATGAAGGTGGGTGAAAGAGATCAAAACAAGACAAAGGAGGGTGAAAGAGAGGGAAACGAAATGAAGGAGTGTGGAAGAGAGCGAAACAAGACGAAGGAGGGTGAAAGAGGGCGAAATGAGACTAAAGCGGGTGGAACAGAGCGAAACAAGACGAAGGAGGATGAAAGAGAGCGAAACGAGACGAAGGAGGGTAAAAGAGAGCAAAACGAGACGAAGGAGTGTGAAAGAGAGCGAAACGAGACGATGGAGTGTGAAAGAGAGCGAAACGAGAGGAAGGAGGGTGAAAGAGAGCGAAACGAGACGAAGGAGGGTGAAAGGGAGCAAAACGAGATGAAGGAGGGTGAAAGAGAGCAAAACGAGATGAAGGAGGGTGAAAGAGAACGAAAAGAGACTAAGGAGGGTGAAAGAGGGCGAAACGAGACGAAGGCTGGCGGAACAGAGCGAAACAAGATGAAGGATGGTGAAAGAGAGCGAAACGAGACGAAGGAGGGTGATAGAGAGCAAAACGAGACGAAGGAGTGTGAAACAGTGCGAAATGAGACAAAGGAGGATGAAAGAGAGCTAAACGAGACGTGGGAGGGGCAAAGAGAGTGAAACGAGATGAAGGAGGGTGAAAGAGGGTGAAACGAGATGAAGGAGGGTGAAAGAGAGTGAAACGAGGCGAAGGAGGGTGAAAGAGAGCGAAACGAGACGAAGGAGGGTGAAAGAGAGCGAAAGGAGTCGAAGGAGGGTGAAAGAGAGTGGAACGAGACGAAGGAGGGTGAAAGAGACCGAAACGAGACGAAGGAGGGTGAAAGAGACCGAAACGAGACGAAGGAGGGTGAAACAGAGCGAAACGAGACGATGGAAGGTGAAAGAGAGCGAAACGAGATGAAGGTGGGTGAAAGAGATCGAAACAAGACAAAGGAGGGTGAAAGAGAGGGAAACGAAATGAAGGAGGGTGGAAGAGAGCGAAACGAGACGAAGGAGGGTGAAAGAGGGCGAAATGAGACGAAGGCGGGTGGAACAGAGCGAAAGAAGACGAAGGAGGATGAAAGAGAGCGAAACGAGACGAAGGAGGGTGAAAGAGAGCAAAACGAGACGAAGGAGTGTGAAAGAGAGCGAAACGAGACGATGGAGTGTGAAAGAGAGCAAAACGAGAGGAAGGAGGGTGAAAGAGAGCGAAACGAGACGAAGGAGGGTGAAAGGGAGCAAAACGAGATGAAGGAGTGTGAAAGAGAGCGAATCGAGACGAAGGAGGGTGAAAGAGAGCGAAACGAGACGAAGGAGGGGTAAAGAGGGCGAAACGAGACGAAGGCGGGTGGAACAGAGCGAAACAAGACGAAGGAGGGTGAAAGAGAGCGAAACAAGATGTAGGAGGGTGAAAGAGAGCGGAACGAGACGAATGAGTGTGAAAGACAGGGAAACGAGATGATGGAGGGTGAAAGAGAGGGAAACGAGAGGAAGGAGAGTGAAAGAGGATGAAACGAGACCAAGGCGGGTGGAACAGAGCGAAACAAGACGAAGGAGGGTGAAAGAGAGCGAAACGAGACGAGGGAGGGTGAAAGAGAGCAAAACGAGACGAAGGAGTGTCAAACAGAGCGAAACGAGATGAAGGAGAATGAAAGAGAGCTAAACGAGACGAAGGAGGGTCAAAGAGAGTGAAACGAGATGAAGGAGGTTGAAAGAGATCAAAACAAGACAAAGGAGGGTGAAAGAGAGGGAAACGAAATGAAGGAGGGTGGAAGAGAGCGAAACGAGACGAAGGAGGGTGAAAGAGGGCGAAATGAGACGAAGGCGGGTGGAACAGAGCGAAAGAAGACGAAGGAGGATGAAAGAGAGCGAAACGAGACGAAGGAGGGTGAAAGAGAGCAAAACGAGACGAAGGAGAGTGAAAGAGAGCGAAACGAGACGATGGAGTGTGAAAGAGAGCGAAACGAGAGGAAGGAGGGTGAAAGAGAGCGAAACGAGACGAAGGAGGGTGAAAGGGCGCAAAACGAGATGAAGGAGGGTGAAAGAGAGCGAAACGAGATGAAGGAGGGTGAAAGAGAACGAAAAGAGACTAAGGAGGGTGAAAGAGGGCGGAACGAGACGAAGGCTTGTGGAACAGAGCGAAACAAGACGAAGGAGGGTGAAAGAGAGCGAAACGAGACAAAGGAGGGTGATAGAGAGCAAAACAAGACGAAGGATTGTGAAACAGAGCGAAACGAGATGAAGGAGGATGAAAGAGAGCTAAACGAGATGAGGGAGGGGCAAAGAGAGCGAAACGAGATGAAGGAGGGTGAAAGAGGGCGAAACGAGACGAAGGAGGGTGAAAGAGAGTAAAACGAGACGAAGGAGGGTGAAAGAGAGCGAAACGAGACGAAGGTGGGTGGAAGAGAGCAAAACAAGATGAAGGAGGGTGAAAGAGTGCGAAACGAGACGATGGAGGGTGACAGAGAGCAAAACGAAATGAAGGAGTGTGAAAGAGAGCGAAACGAGACGATGGAGGCTGAAAGAGAGCGAGCCGAGACGAAGGAGGGTGAAAGAGAGCGAAACGAGACGAAGGAGGGTGAAAGAGAGCGAAACGAGACGAAGAAAGGTGAAAGGGAGCGAAATGAGACGATGGAGGGTGAAAGAGAGCGAAACGAGAAGAAGGAGGGTGAAAGAGAGCGAAACGAGATGAAGGAGGGTGAAAGAGAGCGAAAGGAGTCGTAGGAGGGTGAAAGAGAGTTGAACGAGACGAAGGAGGGTGAAAGAGACCGAAACGAGACGAAGGAGGGTGAAAGAGACCGAAACGAGACAAAGGCTGGTGGAACAGAGCGAAACAAGACGAAGGATGGTGAAAGAGGGCGAAACGAGACGAAGGAGGGTGAAAGAGAGCGGAACGAGACGAATGAGTGTGAAAGAGAGCGAAACGAGATGATGGAGGGTGAAAGAGAGGGAAACGAGATGATGGAGGGTGAAAGAGAGGGAAACGAGAGGAAGGAGGGTGAAAGAGGACGAAACGAGACGAAGGCGGGTGGAATAGAGCGAAACAAGACGAAGGAGGGTGAAAGAGAGTGAAACGAGACGAAGAAAGGTGAAAGGGAGCGAAATGAGACGAAGGAGGGTGAAAGAGAGCGAAACGAGAAGAAGGAGGGTGAAAGAGAGCAAAACGAGATGAAGGAGGGTGAAAGAGAGCGAAAGGAGTCGTAGGAGGGTGAAAGAGAGTTGAACGAGACGAAGGAGGGTGAAAGAGACCGTAATGAGACGAAGGAGGGTGAAAGAGACCGAAACGAGAGGAAGGAGGGTGAAAGAGAGCGAAACGAGACGAAGGAGGGTGAAAGAGAACGAAAAGAGACTAAGGAGGGTGAAAGAGGGCGAAACGAGACGAAGGCTGGTGGAACAGAGCGAAACAAGACGAAGGATGGTGAAAGAGAGCGAAACGAGATGAAGTAGGGTGATAGAGAGCAAAACGAGACGAAGGACTGTAAAACAGAGCGAAACGAGACAAAGGAGGATGAAAGAGAGCTAAACGAGACGTGGGAGGGGCAAAAAGAGCGAAACGAGATGAAGAAAGGTGAAAGGGAGCGAAACGAGACGAAGGAGGGTGAAAGAGAGTGAAACGAGAAGAAGGAGGGTGAAAGAGAGCGAAACGAGATGAAGGAGGGTGAAAGAGAGCGAAAGGAGTCGAAGGAGGGTGAAAGAGAGTGGAACGAGACGAAGGAGGGTGAAAGAGACCGAAACGAGACGAAGGAGGGTGAAAGAGACCGAAACGAGACGAAGGAGGGTGAAATAGAGCGAAACGAGACGATGGAGGGTGAAAGAGAGCGAAACGAGATGAAGGTGGGTGAAAGAGATCAAAACAAGACAAAGGAGGGTGAAAGAGAGGGAAACGAAATGAAGGAGTGTGGAAGAGAGCGAAACAAGACGAAGGAGGGTGAAAGAGGGCGAAATGAGACTAAAGCGGGTGGAACAGAGCGAAACAAGACGAAGGAGGATGAAAGAGAGCGAAACGAGACGAAGGAGGGTGAAAGAGAGCAAAACGAGACGAAGGAGTGTGAAAGAGAGCGAAACGAGACGATGGAGTGTGAAAGAGAGCGAAACGAGAGGAAGGAGGGTGAAAGAGAGCGAAACGAGACGAAGGAGGGTGAAAGGGAGCAAAACGAGATGAAGGAGGGTGAAAGAGAGCGAAACGAGATGAAGGAGGGTGAAAGAGAACGAAAAGAGACTAAGGAGGGTGAAAGAGGGCGAAACGAGACGAAGGCTGGCGGAACAGAGCGAAACAAGATGAAGGATGGTGAAAGAGAGCGAAACGAGACGAAGGAGGGTGATAGAGAGCAAAACGAGACGAAGGAGTGTGAAACAGAGCGAAATGAGACAAAGGAGGATGAAAGAGAGCTAAACGAGACGTGGGAGGGGCAAAGAGAGTGAAACGAGATGAAGGAGGGTGAAAGAGGGTGAAACGAGATGAAGGAGGGTGAAAGAGAGTGAAACGAGACGAAGGAGGGTGAAAGAGAGCGAAACGAGACGAAGGAGGGTGAAAGAGAGCGAAAGGAGTCGAAGGAGGGTGAAAGAGAGTGGAACGAGACGAAGGAGGGTGAAAGAGACCGAAACGAGACGAAGGAGGGTGAAAGAGACCGAAACGAGACGAAGGAGGGTGAAACAGAGCGAAACGAGACGATGGAGGGTGAAAGAGAGCGAAACGAGATGAAGGTGGGTGAAAGAGATCGAAACAAGACAAAGGAGGGTGAAAGAGAGGGAAACGAAATGAAGGAGGGTGGAAGAGAGCGAAACGAGACGAAGGAGGGTGAAAGAGGGCGAAATGAGACGAAGGCGGGTGGAACAGAGCGAAAGAAGACGAAGGAGGATGAAAGAGAGCGAAACGAGACGAAGGAGGGTGAAAGAGAGCAAAACGAGACGAAGTAGTGTGAAAGAGAGCGAAACGAGACGATGGAGTGTGAAAGAGAGCAAAACGAGAGGAAGGAGGGTGAAAGAGAGCGAAACGAGACGAAGGAGGGTGAAAGGGAGCAAAACGAGATGAAGGAGTGTGAAAGAGAGCTAAACGAGACGAGGGAGGGGCAAAGAGAGCGAAACGAGATGAAGGAGGGTGAAAGAGGGTGAAACGAATGAAGGAGGGTGAAAGAGAGAGAATCGAGACGAAGGAGGGTGAAAGAGAGCGAAACGAGACGAAGGAGGGGTAAAGAGGGCGAAACGAGACGAAGGCGGGTGGAACAGAGCGAAACAAGACGAAGGAGGGTGAAAGAGAGCGAAACAAGATGTAGGAGGGTGAAAGAGAGCGGAACGAGACGAATGAGTGTGAAAGACAGGGAAACGAGATGATGGAGGGTGAAAGAGAGGGAAACGAGAGGAAGGAGAGTGAAAGAGGATGAAACGAGACCAAGGCGGGTGGAACAGAGCGAAACAGGACGAAGGAGGGTGAAAGAGAGCGAAACGAGACGAGGGAGGGTGAAAGAGAGCAAAACGAGACGAAGGAGTGTCAAACAGAGCGAAACGAGATGAAGGAGAATGAAAGAGAGCTAAACGAGACGAAGGAGGGTCAAAGAGAGTGAAACGAGATGAAGGAGGTTGAAAGAGATCAAAACAAGACAAAGGAGGGTGAAAGAGAGGGAAACGAAATGAAGGAGGGTGGAAGAGAGCGAAACGAGACGAAGGAGGGTGAAAGAGGGCGAAATGAGACGAAGGCGGGTGGAACAGAGCGAAAGAAGACGAAGGAGGATGAAAGAGAGCGAAACGAGACGAAGGAGGGTGAAAGAGAGCAAAACGAGACGAAGGAGAGTGAAAGAGAGCGAAACGAGACGATGGAGTGTGAAAGAGAGCGAAACGAGAGGAAGGAGGGTGAAAGAGAGCGAAACGAGACGAAGGAGGGTGAAAGGGCGCAAAACGAGATGAAGGAGGGTGAAAGAGAGCGAAACGAGATGAAGGAGGGTGAAAGAGAACGAAAAGAGACTAAGGAGGGTGAAAGAGGGCGGAACGAGACGAAGGCTTGTGGAACAGAGCGAAACAAGACGAAGGAGGGTGAAAGAGAGCGAAACGAGACAAAGGAGGGTGATAGAGAGCAAAACAAGACGAAGGATTGTGAAACAGAGCGAAACGAGATGAAGGAGGATGAAAGAGAGCTAAACGAGATGAGGGAGGGGCAAAGAGAGCGAAACGAGATGAAGGAGGGTGAAAGAGGGCGAAACGAGACGAAGGAGGGTGAAAGAGAGTAAAACGAGACGAAGGAGGGTGAAAGAGAGCGAAACGAGAATATGGATGGTGAAAGAGGGCGAAACGAGACGAAGGTGGGTGGAAGAGAGCAAAACAAGATGAAGGAGGGTGAAAGAGTGCGAAACGAGACGATGGAGGGTGACAGAGAGCAAAACGAAATGAAGGAGTGTGAAAGAGAGCGAAACGAGACGATGGAGGCTGAAAGAGAGCGAGCCGAGACGAAGGAGGGTGAAAGAGAGCGAAACGAGACGAAGGAGGGTGAAAGAGAGCGAAACGAGACGAAGAAAGGTGAAAGGGAGCGAAATGAGACGATGGAGGGTGAAAGAGAGCGAAACGAGAAGAAGGAGGGTGAAAGAGAGCGAAACGAGATGAAGGAGGGTGAAAGAGAGCGAAAGGAGTCGTAGGAGGGTGAAAGAGAGTTGAACGAGACGAAGGAGGGTGAAAGAGACCGAAACGAGACGAAGGAGGGTGAAAGAGACCGAAACGAGACAAAGGCTGGTGGAACAGAGCGAAACAAGACGAAGGATGGTGAAAGAGGGCGAAACGAGACGAAGGAGGGTGAAAGAGAGCGGAACGAGACGAATGAGTGTGAAAGAGAGCGAAACGAGATGATGGAGGGTGAAAGAGAGGGAAACGAGATGATGGAGGGTGAAAGAGAGGGAAACGAGAGGAAGGAGGGTGAAAGAGGACGAAACGAGACGAAGGCGGGTGGAATAGAGCGAAACAAGACGAAGGAGGGTGAAAGAGAGTGAAACGAGACGAAGAAAGGTGAAAGGGAGCGAAATGAGACGAAGGAGGGTGAAAGAGAGCGAAACGAGAAGAAGGAGGGTGAAAGAGAGCAAAACGAGATGAAGGAGGGTGAAAGAGAGCGAAAGGAGTCGTAGGAGGGTGAAAGAGAGTTGAACGAGATGAAGGAGGGTGAAAGAGACCGTAATGAGACGAAGGAGGGTGAAAGAGACCGAAACGAGAGGAAGGAGGGTGAAAGAGAGCGAAACGAGACGAAGGAGGGTGAAAGAGAACGAAAAGAGACTAAGGAGGGTGAAAGAGGGCGAAACGAGACGAAGGCTGGTGGAACAGAGCGAAACAAGACGAAGGATGGTGAAAGAGAGCGAAACGAGATGAAGTAGGGTGATAGAGAGCAAAACGAGACGAAGGAGTGTAAAACAGAGCGAAACGAGACAAAGGAGGATGAAAGAGAGCTAAACGAGACGTGGGAGGGGCAAAGAGAGCGAAACGAGATGAAGAAAGGTGAAAGGGAGCGAAACGAGACGAAGGAGGGTGAAAGAGAGTGAAACGAGAAGAAGGAGGGTGAAAGAGAGCGAAACGAGATGAAGGAGGGTGAAAGAGAGCGAAAGGAGTCGAAGGAGGGTGAAAGAGAGTGGAACGAGACGAAGGAGGGTGAAAGAGACCGAAACGAGACGAAGGAGGGTGAAAGAGACCGAAACGAGACGAAGGAGGGTGAAATAGAGCGAAACGAGACGATGGAGGGTGAAAGAGAGCGAAACGAGATGAAGGTGGGTGAAAGAGATCAAAACAAGACAAAGGAGGGTGAAAGAGAGGGAAACGAAATGAAGGAGTGTGGAAGAGAGCGAAACAAGACGAAGGAGGGTGAAAGAGGGCGAAATGAGACTAAAGCGGGTGGAACAGAGCGAAACAAGACGAAGGAGGATGAAAGAGAGCGAAACGAGACGAAGGAGGGTGAAAGAGAGCAAAACGAGACGAAGGAGTGTGAAAGAGAGCGAAACGAGACGATGGAGTGTGAAAGAGAGCGAAACGAGAGGAAGGAGGGTGAAAGAGAGCGAAACGAGACGAAGGAGGGTGAAAGGGAGCAAAACGAGATGAAGGAGGGTGAAAGAGAGCGAAACGAGATGAAGGAGGGTGAAAGAGAACGAAAAGAGACTAAGGAGGGTGAAAGAGGGCGAAACGAGACGAAGGCTGGCGGAACAGAGCGAAGCAAGATGAAGGATGGTGAAAGAGAGCGAAACGAGACGAAGGAGGGTGATAGAGAGCAAAACGAGACGAAGGAGTGTGAAACAGAGCGAAATGAGACAAAGGAGGATGAAAGAGAGCTAAACGAGACGTGGGAGGGGCAAAGAGAGTGAAACGAGATGAAGGAGGGTGAAAGAGGGTGAAACGAGATGAAGGAGGGTGAAAGAGAGCGAAACGAGACGAAGGAGGGTGAAAGAGAGCGAAACGAGACGAAGGAGGGTGAAAGAGGGCGAAACGAGACGAAGGCGGGTGGAACCGAGCGAAACAAGACGAAGGAGGGTGAAAGAGAACGAAACGAGACGAAGGCGGGTGGAATAGAGCGAAACAAGACGAAGGAGGGTGAAAGAGAGCGAAACGAGACGAAGGAGTGTGAAACAGAGCGAAACAAGACGAAGGAGGGTGAAAGAGAGCAAAACGAGACGAAGGAGGGTGAAAGAGAGCAAAACGAGACGAAGGAGTGTGAAACAGAGCGAAACGAGACGAAGGAGGATGAAAGAGAGCTAAACGAGATGAAGGAGGGTCAAAGAGAGCGAAACGAGATGAAGGAGTGTCAAAGAGGGCGAAACGAGACGAAGGAGGGTGAAAGAGAGCGAAACAAGATGATGGAGGGTGAAAGAGAGTGAAACGAGAGGAAGGAGGGTGAAAGAGAGCGAAACGAGACGAAGGAGGGTGAAAGAGAGCGAAACGAGACGAAGGAGGGTGAAAGAGAGCGAAACGAGAAGAAGGAGGGTGAAAGAGAGCGAAACGAGATGAAGGAGGGTGAAAGAGAGCGAAAGGAGTCGAAGGAGGGTGAAAGAGAGTGGAACGAGACGAAGGAGGGTGAAAGAGACCGAAACGAGCCGAAGGAGGGTGAAAGAGACCGAAACGAGACGAAGGAGGGTGAAACAGAGCGAAACGAGACAATGGAGGGCGAAAAAGAGCGAAACGAGATGAAGGTGTGTGAAAGAGATCGAAACAAGACAAAGGAGGGTGAAAGAGAGGGAAACAAAATGAAGGAGTGTGGAAGAGAGCGAAACAGGACGAAGGAGGGTGAATGAGGGCGAAATGAGACTAAAGCGGGTGGAACAGAGCGAAACAAGACGAAGGAGGATGAAAGAGAGTGAAACGAGACGAAGGAGTGTGAAAGAGAGCAAAACGAGACAAAGGAGTGTGAAAGAGAGCGAAACAAGACGATGGAGTGTGAAAGAGAGCAAAACGAGAGGAAGGAGGGTGAAAGAGAGCAAAACGAGACGAAGGAGGGTGAAAGGGAGCAAAACGAGATGAAGGATTGTGAAAGAGAGCTAAACGAGACGAGGGAGGGGCAAAGAGAGCGAAACGAGATGAAGGAGGGTGAAAGAGGGTGAAACGAATGAAGGAGGGTGAAAGAGAGCGAAACGAGACGAAGGAGGGTGAAAGAGAGCGAAACGAGACGAAGGAGGGTTAAAGAGGGCGAAACGAGATGAAGGCGGGTGGAACAGAGCGAAACAAGACGAAGGAGGGTGAAAGAGAGCGAAACAAGATGTAGGAGGGTGAAAGAGAGCGGAACGAGACGAATGAGTGTGAAAGAAAGGGAAACGAGATGATGGAGGGTGAAAGAGAGGGAAACGAGAGGAAGGAGAGTGAAAGAGGACGAAACGAGACCAAGGCAGGTGGAACAGAGCGAAACAAGACGAAGGAGGGTGAAAGAGAGCGAAACGAGACGAGGGAGGGTGAAAGAGGGCGAAACGAGACGAAGGCGGGTGGAATAGAGCGAAACAAGACGAAGGAGGGTGAAAGAGGACGAAACGAGACGAAGGCGGGTGGAATAGAGCGAAACAAGACGAAGGAGGGTGAAAGAGAGCGAAACGAGACGAAGGCGGGTGGAGCAGAGCGAAACAAGACGAAGGAGGGTGAAAGAGAGCAAAACGAGACGAAGGAGGATGAAAGAGAGCTAAACGAGATGAAGGAGGGTCAAAGAGAGCGAAACGAGATGAAGGAGTGTCAAAGAGGGCGAAACGAGACGAAGGAGGGTGAAAGAGAGCGAAACAAGATGATGGAGGGTGCAAGAGAGTGAAACAAGAGGAAGGAGGGTGAAAGAGAGCGAGCCGAGGCGAAGGAGGGTGAAAGAGAGCGAAACGAGACGAAGGAGGGTGAAAGAGAGCGAAACGAGACGAAGGAGGGTGAAAGAGAGCGAAACGAGACGAAGGAGGGTGAAAGAGAGCGAAACGAGATGAAGGAGGGTGAAAGAGAGCGAAAGGAGTCGAAGGAGGGTGAAAGAGAGTGGAACGAGACGAAGGAGGGTGAAAGAGACCGAAACGAGCCGAAGGAGGGTGAAAGAGACCGAAACGAGACGAAGGAGGGTGAAACAGAGCGAAACGAGACGATGGAGGGCGAAAGAGAGCGAAACGAGATGAAGGTGTGTGAAGGAGATCGAAACAAGACAAAGGAGGGTGGAAGAGAGGGAAACGAAATGAAGGAGTGTGGAAGAGAGCGAAACAGGATGAAGGAGGGTGAATGAGGGCGAAATGAGACTAAAGCGGGTGGAACAGAGCGAAACAAGACGAAGGAGGATGAAAGAGAGCGAAATGAGACGAAGGAGGGTGAAAGAGAGCAAAACGAGACGAAGGAGTGTGAAAGAGAGCGAAACGAGACGATGGAGTGTGAAAGAGAGCAAAACGAGAGGAAGGAGGGTGAAAGAGAGCGAAACGAGACGAAGGAGGGTGAAAGGGAGCAAAACAAGATGAAGGAGTGTGAAAGAGAGCTAAACGAGACGAGGGAGGGGCAAAGAGAGCGAAACGAGACGAAGGAGGGTGAAAGAGGGTGAAACGAATGAAGGAGGGTGAAAGAGAGCGAAACGAGACGAAGGAGGGTGAAAGAGAGCGAAACGAGACGAAGGAGGGTTAAAGAGGGCGAAACGAGACGAAGGCGGGTGGAACAGAGCGAAACAAGACGAAGGAGGGTGAAAGAGAGCGAAACAAGATGTAGGAGGGTGAAAGAGAGCGGAACGAGACGAATGAGTGTGAAAGACAGGGAAACGAGATGATGGAGGGTGAAAGAGAGGGAAACGAGAGGAAGGAGAGTGAAAGAGGACGAAACGAGACCAAGGCGGGTGGAACAGAGCGAAACAAGACGAAGGAGGGTGAAAGAGAGCGAAACGAGACGAGGGAGGGTGAAAGAGAGCAAAACGAGACGAAGGAGTGTCAAACAGAGCGAAACGAGATGAAGGAGGATGAAAGAGAGCTAAACGAGACGAAGGAGGGTCAAAGAGACCGAAAAGAGACAAAGGAGGGTGAAAGAGAGCGAAAGGAGAAGAAGGAGGGTGAAAGAAATGGAAACGAGACGAAGGAGGGTGAAAGAGAGGGAAACAAAATGAAGGAGGGTGGAAGAGAGTGAAACGAGACAAAGGAGGTTGAAAGAGAGCGAAACGAGATGAAGGAGGGTTAAAGAGGGCGAAACGAGACGAAGGCGGGTGGAACAGAGCGAAACAAGACGATGGAGGGTGAAAGAGAGCGAAACAAGATGTAGGAGGGTGAAAGAGAGCGGAACGAGACGAATGAGTGTGAAAGACAGGGAAACGAGATGATGGAGGGTGAAAGAGAGGGAAACGAGAGGAAGGAGAGTGAAAGAGGACGAAACGAGACCAAGGCGGGTGGAACAGAGCGAAACAAGACGAAGGAGGGTGAAAGAGAGCGAAACGAGACGAGGGAGGGTGAAAGAGAGCAAAACGAGACGAAGGAGTGTCAAACAGAGCGAAACGAGATGAAGGAGGATGAAAGAGAGCTAAACGAGACGAAGGAGGGTCAAAGAGAGTGAAACGAGATGAAGGAGGTTGAAAGAGATCAAAACAAGACAAAGGAGGGTGAAAGAGACCGAAAAGAGACAAAGGAGGGTGAAAGAGAGCGAAAGGAGAAGAAGGAGGGTGAAAGAAAGGGAAACGAGACGAAGGAGGGTGAAAGAGAGGGAAAAGAGATGAAGGAGGGTGAAAGAGAGCGAAACGAGACGAAGGAGGGTGAAAGAGAGCGAAACGAGACGAAGGAGGGTGAAAGAGGGCGAAACGAGACGAAGGCGGGTGGAACCGAGCGAAACAAGACGTAGGAGGGTGAAAGAGGACGAAACGAGGCGAAGGCGGGTGGAATAGAGCGAAACAAGACGAAGGAGGGTGAAAGAGAGCGAAACGAGACGAAGGCGGGTGGAGCAGAGCGATACTAGACGAAGGAGGGTGAAAGAGAGCAAAACGAGACGAAGGAGGGTGAAAGAGAGCAAAACGAGACGAAGGAGTGTGAAACAGAGCGAAACGAGACGAAGGAGGATGAAAGAGAGATAAACGAGATGAAGGAGGGTCAAAGAGAGCGAAACGAGATGAAGGAGTGTCAAAGAGGGCGAAACGAGACGAAGGAGGGTGAAAGAGAGCGAAACAAGATGATGGAGGGTGAAAGAGAGTGAAACGAGAGGAAGGAGGGTGAAAGAGAGCGAGCCGAGAAGAAGGAGGGTGAAAGAGAGCGAAACGAGACGAAGGAGGGTGAAAGAGAGCGAAACGAGACGAAGGAGGGTGAAAGAGAGCGAAACGAGAAGAAGGAGGGTGAAAGAGAGCGAAACGAGATGAAGGAGGGTGAAAGAGAGCGAAAGGAGTCGAAGGAGGGTGAAAGAGAGTGGAACGAGACGAAGGAGGGTGAAAGAGACCGAAACGAGCCGAAGGGGGGTGAAAGAGACCGAAACGAGACGAAGGAGGGTGAAACAGAGCGAAACGAGACGATGGAGGGCGAAAGAGAGTGAAACGAGATGAAGGTGTGTGAAAGAGATCGAAACAAGACAAAGGAGGGTGAAAGAGAGGGAAACAAAATGAAGGAGTGTGGAAGAGAGCGAAACAGGACGAAGGAGGGTGAATGAGGGCGAAATGAGACTAAAGCGGGTGGAACAGAGCGAAACAAGACGAAGGAGGATGAAAGAGAGCGAAACGAGACGAAGGAGGGTGAAAGAGAGCAAAACGAGACGAAGGAGTGTGAAAGAGAGCGAAACGAGACGATGGAGTGTGAAAGAGAGCAAAACGAGAGGAAGGAGGGTGAAAGAGAGCGAAACGAGACGAAGGAGGGTGAAAGGGAGCAAAACGAGATGAAGGAGTGTGAAAGAGAGCTAAACGAGACGATGGAGTGTGAAAGAGAGCAAAACGAGAGGAAGGAGGGTGAAAGAGAGCGAAACGAGACGAAGGAGGGTGAAAGGGAGCAAAACGAGATGAAGGAGTGTGAAAGAGAGCTAAACGAGACGAGGGAGGGGCAAAGAGAGCGAAACGAGACGAAGGAGGGTGAAAGAGGGTGAAACGAATGAAGGAGGGTGAAAGAGAGCGAAACGAGACGAAGGAGGGTGAAAGAGAGCGAAACGAGACGAAGGAGGGTTAAAGAGGGCGAAACGAGACGAAGGCGGGTGGAACAGAGCGAAACAAGACGAAGGAGGGTGAAAGAGAGCGAAACAAGATGGAGGAGGGTGAAAGAGAGCGGAACGAGACGAATGAGTGTGAAAGACAGGGAAACGAGTTGATGGAGGGTGAAAGAGAGGGAAACGAGAGGAAGGAGAGTGAAAGAGGACGAAACGAGACCAAGGCGGGTGGAACAGAGCGAAACAAGACGAAGGAGGGTGAAAGAGAGCGAAACGAGACGAGGGAGGGTGAAAGAGAGCAAAACGAGACGAAGGAGTGTCAAACAGTGCGAAACGAGATGAAGGAGGATGAAAGAGAGCTAAACGAGACGAAGGAGGGTCAAAGAGACCGAAAAGAGACAAAGGAGGGTGAAAGAGAGCGAAAGGAGAAGAAGGAGGGTGAAAGAAATGGAAACGAGACGAAGGAGGGTGAAAGAGAGGGAAACAAAATGAAGGAGGGTGGAAGAGAGTGAAACGAGACAAAGGAGGTTGAAAGAGAGCGAAACGAGACGAAGGAGGGTTAAAGAGGGCAAAACGAGACGAAGGCGGGTGGAACAGAGCGAAACAAGACGATGGAGGGTGAAAGAGAGCGAAACAAGATGTAGGAGGGTGAAAGAGAGCGGAACGAGACGAATGAGTGTGAAAGACAGGGAAACGAGATGATGGAGGGTGAAAGAGAGGGAAACGAGAGGAAGGAGAGTGAAAGAGGACGAAACGAGACCAAGGCGGGTGGAACAGAGCGAAACAAGACGAAGGAGGGTGAAAGAGAGCGAAACGAGACGAGGGAGGGTGAAAGAGAGCAAAACGAGACGAAGGAGTGTCAAACAGAGCGAAACGAGATGAAGGAGGATGAAAGAGAGCTAAACGAGACGAAGGAGGGTCAAAGAGAGTGAAACGAGATGAAGGAGTTTGAAAGAGATCAAAACAAGACAAAGGAGGGTGAAAGAGACCGAAAAGAGACAAAGGAGGGTGAAAGAGAGCGAAAGGAGAAGAAGGAGGGTGAAAGAAAGGGAAACGAGACGAAGGAGGGTGAAAGAGAGGGAAAAGAGATGAAGGAGGGTGAAAGAGAGCGAAACGAGACGAAGGAGGGTGAAAGAGAGCGAAACGAGACGAAGGAGGGTGAAAGAGGGCGAAACGAGACGAAGGCGGGTGGAACCGAGCGAAACAAGACGTAGGAGGGTGAAAGAGGACGAAACGAGACGAAGGCGGGTGGAATAGAGCGAAACAAGACGAAGGAGGGTGAAAGAGAGCGAAACGAGACGAAGGCGGGTGGAACAGAGCGATACTAGACGAAGGAGGGTGAAAGAGAGCAAAACGAGACGAAGGAGGGTGAAAGAGAGCAAAACGAGACCAAGGAGTGTGAAACAGAGCGAAACGAGACGAAGGAGGATGAAAGAGAGATAAACGAGATGAAGGAGGGTCAAAGAGAGCGAAACGAGATGAAGGAGTGTCAAAGAGGGCGAAACGAGACGAAGGAGGGTGAAAGAGAGCGAAACAAGATGATGGAGGGTGAAAGAGAGTGAAACGAGAGGAAGGAGGGTGAAAGAGAGCGAGCCGAGAAGAAGGAGGGTGAAAGAGAGCGAAACGAGACGAAGGAGGGTGAAAGAGAGCGAAACGAGACGAAGGAGGGTGAAAGAGAGCGAAACGAGAAGAAGGAGGGTGAAAGAGAGCGAAACGAGATGAAGGAGGGTGAAAGAGAGCGAAAGGAGTCGAAGGAGGGTGAAAGAGAGTGGAACGAGACGAAGGAGGGTGAAAGAGACCGAAACGAGCCGAAGGAGGGTGAAAGAGACCGAAACGAGACGAAGGAGGGTGAAACAGAGCGAAACGAGACGATGGAGGGCGAAAGAGAGTGAAACGAGATGAAGGTGTGTGAAAGAGATCGAAACAAGACAAAGGAGGGTGAAAGAGAGGGAAACAAAATGAAGGAGTGTGGAAGAGAGCGAAACAGGACGAAGGAGGGTGAATGAGGGCGAAATGAGACTAAAGCGGGTGGAACAGAGCGAAACAAGACGAAGGAGGATGAAAGAGAGCGAAACGAGACGAAGGAGGGTGAAAGTGAGCAAAACGAGACGAAGGAGTGTGAAAGAGAGCGAAACGAGACGATGGAGTGTGAAAGAGAGAAAAACGAGAGGAAGGAGGGTGAAAGAGAGCGAAACGAGACGAAGGAGGGTGAAAGGGAGCAAAACGAGATGAAGGAGTGTGAAAGAGAGCTAAACGAGACGAGGGAGGGGCAAAGAGAGCGAAACGAGATGAAGGAGAGTGAAAGAGGGTGAAACGAATGAAGGAGGGTGAAAGAGAGCGAAACGAGACGAAGGAGGGTGAAAGAGAGCGAAACGAGACGAAGGAGGGGTAAAGAGGGCGAAACGAGACGAAGGCGGGTGGAACAGAGCGAAACAAGACGAAGGAGGGTGAAAGAGAGCGAAACAAGATGTAGGAGGGTGAAAGAGAGCGGAACGAGACGAATGAGTGTGAAAGACAGGGAAACGAGATGATGGAGGGTGAAAGAGAGGGAAACGAGAGGAAGGAGAGTGAAAGAGGATGAAACGAGACCAAGGCGGGTGGAACAGAGCGAAACAAGACGAAGGAGGGTGAAAGAGAGCGAAACGAGACGAGGGAGGGTGAAAGAGAGCAAAACGAGACGAAGGAGTGTCAAACAGCGAAACGAGATGAAGGAGAATGAAAGAGAGCTAAACGAGACGAAGGAGGGTCAAAGAGAGTGAAACGAGATGAAGGAGGTTGAAAGAGATCAAAACAAGACAAAGGAGGGTGAAAGTGACCGAAAAGAGACAAAGGAGGGTGAAAGAGAGCGAAAGGAGAAGAAGGAGGGTGAAAGAAAGGGAAACGAGACGAAGGAGGGTGAAAGAGAGGGAAACGAGACGAGGGAGGGTGGAAGAGAGCGAAACGAGACGTAGGAGGGTGAAAGAGAGTGAATCGAGACGAAAGAAGGTGAAAGAGAGCGAAACGAGACCAAAGAGGGTGAAAGAGAGAGAAACGAGACGAAGGAAGGTGAAAGAGAGTGAAACGAGACAAAGGAGGTTGAAAGAGAGCGAAACGAGACGAAGGAGGGTTAAAGAGGGCGAAAAGAGACGAAGGCGGGTGGAACAGAGCGAAACAAGACGAAGGAGGGTGAAAGAGAGCGAAACAAGATGTGGGAGGGTGAAAGAGAGCGGAACGAGACGAATGAGTGTGAAAGACAGGGAAACGAGATGATGGAGGGTGAAAGAAAGGGAAACGAGAGGAAGGAGAGTGAAAGAGGACGAAACGAGACCAAGGCGGGTGGAACAGAGCGAAACAAGACGAAGGAGGGTGAAAGAGAGCGAAACGAGACGAGGGAGGGTGAAAGAGAGCAAAACGAGACGAAGGAGTGTCAAACAGAGCGAAACGAGATGAAGGAGGATGAAAGAGAGCTAAACGAGACGAAGGAGGGTCAAAGAGAGTGAAACGAGATGAAGGAGGTTGAAAGAGATCAAAACAAGACAAAGGAGGGTGAAAGAGACCGAAAAGAGACAAAGGAGGGTGAAAGAGAGCGAAAGGAGAAGAAGGAGGGTGAAAGAAAGGGAAACGAGACGAAGGAGGGTGAAAGAGAGGGAAACGAAATGAAGGAGGGTGGAAGAGAGCGAAACGAGACGTAGGAGGGTGAAAGAGAGTGAAACGAGACGAAGGAATGTGAAAGAGAGCGAAACGAGACGAAGGAGGATGAAAGAGAGCTGAACGAGACGAGGGAGGGGCAAAGAGAGCGAAACGAGCTAAAAGGAGGGTAAAAGAGGACGAAACGAGACGATGGACGGTGAAAAAGTGCGACGCGAGACGAAGGAGCATGAAAGAGAGCGAAACGAGATGAAGGAGGGTGAAAGAGGGCGAAACGAGATGAAGGCGGGTGGAACAGAGTGAAACAAGACGAAGGAGGATGAAAGAGAGCGAAACGAGATGAAGGAGGGTGAAAGAGAGCAAAACGAGACGAAGGAGTGTGAAAGAGAGCGAAACGAGACGATGGAGTGTGAAAGAGAGCGAAACGAGAGGAAGGAGGCTGAAAGAGAGCGAACCGAGATGAAGGAGGGTGAAAGAGAGCGAAACGAGAGGAAGGAGGGTGAAAGAGAGCGAAACAAGACGAAGGAGGGTGAAAGGGAGCAAAACGAGATGAAGGAGGTTGAAAGAGAGCGAAACGAGATGAAGGAGGGTGAAAGAGAGCGAAAAGAGACTAAGGAGGGTGAGCGAGGGCGAAACGAGACGAAGGCGGTTGGAACAGAGCAAAACGAGACGAAGGAAGGTGATAGAGAGCAAAACGAGATGAAGGAGTGTGAAACAGAGCGAAACGAGACGAAGGAGGATGAAAGAGAGCTGAACGAGACGAGGGAGGGGCAAAGAGAGCGAAACGAGCTAAAAGGAGGGTAAAAGAGGACGAAACGAGACGATGGACGGTGAAAAAGTGCGACGCGAGACGAAGGAGCATGAAAGAGAGCGAAACGAGATGAAGGAGGGTGAAAGAGAGCGAAACGAGATGAAGGAGGGTGAAAGAGGGTGAAACGAGATGAAGAAGGATAAAAGAGAGCGAAACGAGACGAAGGAGGGTGAAAGAGAGCGGAACGAGGGTGAAAGAGAGCAAAACGAGACGATGGAGTGTGAAAGAGAGCGAAACGAGACGATGGAGGTGAAAGAGAGGGAAACGAGAGGAAGGATGGTGAAAGAGAGCGAACCGAGACGAAGGAGGGTGAAAGGGAGCGAAACGAGATGAAGGAGGGTGAAAGAGAGCAAAACGAGATGAAGGAGGGTGAAAGAGAGCGAAAAGAGACAAAGGAGGATGAAAGAGGGCGAAACGAGATGAAAGCGGGTGGAACAGAGCGAAACAAGACGAAGGAGGGTGAAAGAGAGTGAAACGAGATGAAGGAGTGTCAAAGAGGGCGAAATGAGACGAAGGAGGGTGAAAGAGAGCGAAACAAGATGATGCAGGATGAAAGAGAGTGAAACGAGAGGAAGGAGGGTGAAAGAGAGCGAGCCGAGACGAAGGAGGGTGAAAGAGAGCGAAACGAGACGAAGGAGGGTGAAAGAGAGCGAAACGAGACGAAGGAGGGTGAAAGAGAGCGAAACGAGACGAAGAAAAGTGAAAGGGAGCGAAACGAGAAGAAGGAGGGTGAAAGAGAGCGAAACGAGAAGAAGGAGGGTGAAAGAGAGCGAAACGAGATGAAGGAGGGTGAAAGAGAGCGAAAGGAGTCGCAGGAGTGTGAAAGAGAGTGGAACGAGGCGAAGGAGGATGAAAGAGACCGAAACGAGACGAAGGAGGGTGAAAGAGACCGAAACGAGACGAATGAGGGTGAAACAGAGCGAAACGAGACGATGGAGGGCGAAAGAGAGCGAAACGAGATGAAGGTGGGTGAAAGAGATCGAAACAAGACAAAGGAGGGTGAAAGAGAGGGAAACGAAATGAAGGAGTGTGGAAGAGAGCGAAACAAGACGAAGGAGGGTGAATGAGGGCGAAATGAGACTAAAGCGGGTGGAACAGAGCGAAACAAGACGAAGGAGGATGAAAGAGAGCGAAACGAGACGAAGGAGGGTGAAAGGGAGCAAAACGAGATGAAGGAGGGTGAAAGAGAGCGAAACGAGATGAAGGAGGGTGAAAGAGAACGAAAAGAGACTAAGGAGGGTGAAAGAGGGCGAAACGAGACGAAGGCTGGTGGAACAGAGCGAAACATGCCGAAGGATGGTGAAAGAGAGCGAAACGAGACGAAGGATGGTGAAAGAGAGTGAAACGAGACGAAGGAGGGTGAAAGAGAGCGAAACGAGTAGAAGGAGGGTGAAAGAGAGGGAAACGAGACGAAGGAGGGTGAAAGAGAGGGAAACAAAATGAAGGAGGGTGGAAGAGTGCGAAACGAGACGTAGGAGGGTGAAAGAGAGTGAAACGAGACGAAGGTAGGTGAAAGAGAGCGAAACGAGACCAAAGAGGGTGAAAGAGAGAGAAACGAGACGAAGGAAGGTGAAAGAGAGTGAAACGAGACAAAGGAGGGTGAAAGGGAGCGAAACGAGATGAAGGAGGGTGAAAGAGAGCGAAACGAGACGAAGGAGGGTGAAAGGGAGCGAAACGAGATGATGGAGGGTGAAAGAGAGCGAAACGAGACGAAGGAGGGTGAAAGAGAGCGAAACGAGACGAAGGAGGGTGAAAGAGGGCGAAACGAGACGAAGGCGGGTGGAATAGAGCGAAACAAGACGAAGGAAGATGAAAGAGAGTGAAACGAGACAAAGGAGGGTGAAAGGGAGCGAAACGAGATGAAGGAGGGCGAAAGAGAGCGAAACGAGATGAAGGAGGGTGAAAGGGAGCGAAACGAGATGAATGAGGGTGAAAGAGACCGAAACGAGACGTAGGTGGGTGAAACAAAGCGAAACGAGACGATGGAGGGTGAAAGAGAGCGAAACAAGACAAAGGAGGGTGAAAGAGAGGGAAACGAAATGAAGGAGGGTGGAAGAGAGCGAAACGAGACGAAGAGGGTGAAAGAGGGCGAAATGAGACGAAGGCGGGTGGAACAGAGCGAAACAAGACGAAGGAGGATGAAAGAGAGCAGAACGAGACGAAGGAGGGTGAAAGAGAGCAAAACGAGACGAAGGAGTGTGAAAGAGAGCTAAACGAGACGAGGGAGGGGCAAAGAGAGCGAAACGAGATGAAGGAGGGTGAAAGAGGGTGAAACGAATGAAGGAGGGTGAAAGAGAGCGAAACGAGACGAAGGAGGGTGAAAGAGAGCGAAACGAGACGAAGGAGGGTTAAAGAGGGCGAAACGAGACGAAGGCGGGTGGAACAGAGCGAAACAAGACGAAGGAGGGTGAAAGAGAGCGAAACAAGATGTAGGAGGGTGAAAGAGAGCGGAACGAGACGAATGAGTGTGAAAGAGAGGGAAACGAGATGATGGAGGGTAAAAGAGAGGGAAACGAGAGGAAGGAGAGTGAAAGAGGACGAAACGAGACCAAGGCGGGTGGAACAGAGCGAAACAAGACGAAGGAGGGTGAAAGAGAGCGAAACGAGACGAGGGAGGGTGAAAGAGAGCAAAACGAGACGAAGGAGTGTCAAACAGAGCGAAACGAGATGAAGGAGGATGAAAGAGAGCTAAACGAGACGAAGGAGGGTCAAAGAGAGCGAAACGAGATGAAGGAGGTTGGAAGAGATCAAAACAAGACAAAGGAGGGTGAAAGAGACCGAAACGAGACAAAGGAGGGTGAAAGAGAGCGAAACGAGAGGAAGGAGGGTGAAAGAGAGCGAAACGAGACGAAGGAGGGTGCAAGGGAGCAAAACCAGATGAAGGAGGTTGAAAGAGAGCGAAATGAGATGAAGGAGGGTGAAAGAGAGCGAAAAGAGACTAAGGAGGGTGAGCGAGGGCGAAACGAGACGAAGGCGGTTGGAACAGAGCAAAACAAGACGAAGGAGGGTGAAAGAGAGCGAAACAAGATGTAGGAGGGTGAAAGAGAGCGGAACGAGACGAATGAGTGTGAAAGACAGGGAAACGAGATGATGGAGGGTGAAAGAGAGGGAAACGAGAGGAAGGAGAGTGAAAGAGAGCGAAACGAGAGGAAGGAGGGTGAAAGAGAGCGAAACGGGACGAAGGAGGGTGAAAGGGAGCAAAACCAGATGAAGGAGGTTGAAAGAGAGCGAAATGAGATGAAGGAGGGTGAAAGAGAGCGAAACGAGACGAAGGAGGGGTAAAGAGGGCGAAACGAGACGAAGGCGGGTGGAACAGAGCAAAACAAGACGAAGGAGGGTGAAAGAGAGCGAAACAAGATGTAGGAGGGTGAAAGAGAGCGGAACGAGACGAATGAGTGTGAAAGACAGGGAAACGAGATGATGGAGGGTGAAAGAGAGGGAAACGAGAGGAAGGAGAGTGGAAGAGGATGAAACGAGACCAAGGCGGGTGGAACAGAGCGAAACAAGACGAAGGAGGGTGAAAGAGAGCGAAACGAGACGAGGGAGGGTGAAAGAGAGCAAAATGAGACGAAGGAGTGTCAAACAGAGCGAAACGAGATGAAGGAGAATGAAAGAGAGCTAAACGAGACGAAGGAGGGTCAAAGAGAGTGAAACGAGATGAAGGAGGTTGAAAGAGATCAAAACAAGACAAAGGAGGGTGAAAGAGAGGGAAACGAAATGAAGGAGGGTGGAAGAGAGCGAAACGAGACGAAGAGGGTGAAAGAGGGCGAAATGAGACGAAGGCGGGTGGAACAGAGCGAAACAAGATGAAGGAGGATGAAAGAGAGCAGAACGAGACGAAGGAGGGTGAAAGAGAGCAAAACGAGACGAAGGAGTGTGAAAGAGAGCTAAACGAGACGAGGGAGGGGCAAAGAGAGCGAAACGAGATGAAGGAGGGTGAAAGAGGGTGAAACGAATGAAGGAGGGTGAAAGAGAGCGAAACGAGACGAAGGAGGGTGAAAGAGAGCGAAACGAGACGAAGGAGGGTTAAAGAGGGCGAAACGAGACGAAGGCGGGTGGAACAGAGCGAAACAAGACGAAGGAGGGTGAAAGAGAGCGAAACAAGATGTAGGAGGGTGAAAGAGAGCGGAACGAGACGAATGAGTGTGAAAGAGAGGGAAACGAGATGATGGAGGGTGAAAGAGAGGGAAACGAGAGGAAGGAGAGTGAAAGAGGACGAAACGAGACCAAGGCGGGTGGAACAGAGCGAAACAAGACGAAGGAGGGTGAAAGAGAGCGAAATGAGACGAAGGAGGGTGAAAGGGAGCGAAACGAAATGATGGAGGGTGAAAGAGAGCGAAACGAGACGAAGGAGGGTGAAAGAGAGCGAAACGAGACGAAGGAGGGTGAAAGAGGGCGAAACGAGACGAAGGCGGGTGGAACAGAGCGAAACAAGACGAAGGAGGATGAAAGAGAGTGAAACGAGACAAAGGAGGGTGAAAGGGAGCGAAACGAGATGAAGGAGGGTGAAAGAGAGCGAAACGAGATGAAGGAGGGTGAAAGGGAGCGAAACGAGATGAATGAGGGTGAAAGAGACCGAAACGAGACGTAGGTGGGTGAAACAAAGCGTAACGAGACGATGGAGGGTGAAAGAGAGCGAAACAAGACAAAGGAGGGTGAAAGAGAGGGAAACGAAATGAAGGAGGGTGGAAGAGAGCGAAACGAGACGAAGAGGGTGAGCGAGGGCGAAATGAGACGAAGGAGGGTTAAAGAGGGCGAAACGAGACGAAGGCGGGTGGAACAGAGCGAAACAAGACGAAGGAGGGTGAAAGAGAGCGAAACAAGATGTAGGAGGGTGAAAGAGAGCGGAACGAGACGAATGAGTGTGAAAGAGAGGGAAACGAGATGATGGAGGGTGAAAGAGAGGGAAACGAGAGGAAGGAGAGTGAAAGAGGACGAAACGAGACCAAGGCGGGTGGAACAGAGCGAAACAAGACGAAGGAGGGTGAAAGAGAGCGAAATGAGACGAAGGAGGGTGAAAGGGAGCGAAACGAGATGATGGAGGGTGAAAGAGAGCGAAACGAGACGAAGGAGGGTGAAAGAGAGCGAAACGAGACGAAGGAGGGTGAAAGAGGGCGAAACGAGACGAAGGCGGGTGGAACAGAGCGAAACAAGACGAAGGAGGATGAAAGAGAGTGAAACGAGACAAAGGAGGGTGAAAGGGAGCGAAACGAGATGAAGGAGGGTGAAAGAGAGCGAAACGAGATGAAGGAGGGTGAAAGGGAGCGAAACGAGATGAATGAGGGTGAAAGAGACCGAAACGAGACGTAGGTGGGTGAAACAAAGCGAAACGAGACGATGGAGGGTGAAAGAGAGCGAAACAAGACAAAGGAGGGTGAAAGAGAGCGAAACGAGATGAAGGAGGGTGAAAGGGAGCGAAACGAGATGAATGAGGGTGAAAGAGACCGAAACGAGACGTAGGTGGGTGAAACAAAGCGAAACAAGACGAAGGAGGGTGAAAGAGAGCGAAACAAGATGTAGGAGGGTGAAAGAGAGCGGAACGAGACGAATGAGTGTGAAAGAGAGGGAAACGAGATGATGGAGGATGAAAGAGAGTGAAACGAGACAAAGGAGGGTGAAAGGGAGCGAAACGAGATGAAGGAGGGTGAAAGAGAGCGAAACGAGATGAAGGAGGGTGAAAGGGAGCGAAACGAGATGAATGAGGGTGAAAGAGACCGAAACGAGACGTAGGTCGGTGAAACAAAGCGAAACAAGACGAAGGTGGGTGAACAAGCGAAACAAGACGTAGGTGGGTGAACAAGCGAAACGAGATGAAGGAGGGTGAAAGAGGGTGAAACGAATGAAGGAGGGTGAAAGAGAGGGAAACGAGACGAAGGAGGGTGAAAGAGAGCGAAACGAGACGAAGGAGGGTTAAAGAGGGCGAAACGAGACGAAGGCGGGTGGAACAGAGCGAAACAAGACGAAGGAGGGTGAAAGAGAGCGAAACAAGATGTAGGAGGGTGAAAGAGAGCGGAACGAGACGAATGAGTGTGAAAGAGAGGGAAACGAGATGATGGAGGGTGAAAGAGAGGGAAACGAGAGGAAGGAGAGTGAAAGAGGACGAAACGAGATGAAGGAGGGTGAAAGAGAGCGAAACGAGATGAAGGAGGGTGAAAGGGAGCGAAACGAGATGAATGAGGGTGAAAGAGACCGAAACGAGACGTAGGTGGGTGAAAGAGAGCGAAACGAGACGAGGGAGGGTGAAAGAGAGCAAAACGAGACGAAGGAGTGTCAAACAGAGCGAAACGAGATGAAGGAGGATGAAAGAGAGCTCAACGAGACGAAGGAGGGTCAAAGAGAGCGAAACGAGATGAAGGAGGTTGAAAGAGATCAAAACAAGAAAAAGGAGGGTGAAAGAGACCGAAACGAGACAAAGGAGGGTGAAAGAGAGCGAAACGAGAGGAAGGAGGGTGAAAGAGAGCGAAACGAGACGAAGGAGGGTGAAAGGGAGCAAAACCAGATGAAGGAGGTTGAAAGAGAGCGAAATGAGATGAAGGAGGGTGAAAGAGAGCGAAAAGAGACTAAGGAGGGTGAGCGAGGGCGAAACGAGACGAAGGCGGTTGGAACAGAGCAAAACAAGACGAAGGAGGGTGAAAGAGAGCGAAACAAGATGTAGGAGGGTGAAAGAGAGCGGAACGAGACGAATGAGTGTGAAAGACAGGGAAACGAGATGATGGAGGGTGAAAGAGAGGGAAACGAGAGGAAGGAGAGTGAATGAGAGCGAAACGAGAGGAAGGAGGGTGAAAGAGAGCGAAACGAGACGAAGGAGGGTGAAAGGGAGCAAAACCAGATGAAGGAGGTTGAAAGAGAGCGAAATGAGATGAAGGAGGGTGAAAGAGAGCGAAACGAGACGAAGGAAGGGTAAAGAGGGCGAAACGAGACGAAGGCGGGTGGAACAGAGCGAAACAAGACGAAGGAGGGTGAAAGAGAGCGAAACAAGATGTAGGAGGGTGAAAGAGAGCGGAACGAGACGAATGAGTGTGAAAGACAGGGAAACGAGATGATGGAGGGTGAAAGAGAGGGAAACGAGAGGAAGGAGAGTGAAAGAGGATGAAACGAGACCAAGGCGGGAGGAACAGAGCGAAACAAGACGAAGGAGGGTGAAAGAGAGCGAAACGAGACGAGGGAGGGTGAAAGAGAGCAAAACGAGACGAAGGAGTGTCAAACAGAGCGAAACGAGATGAAGGAGAATGAAAGAGAGCTAAACGAGACGAAGGAGGGTCAAAGAGTGAAACGAGATGAAGGAGGTTGAAAGAGATCAAAACAAGACAAAGGAGGGTGAAAGAGACCGAAAAGAGACAAAGGAGGGTGAAAGAGAGCGAAAGGAGAAGAAGGAGGGTGAAAGAAAGGGAAACGAGACGAAGGAGGGTGAAAGAGAGGGAAACAAAATGAAGGAGGGTGGAAGAGAGCGAAACGAGACGTAGGAGGGTGAAAGAGAGTGAAACGAGACGAAAGAAGGTGAAAGAGAGCGAAACGAGACCAAAGAGGGTGAAAGAGAGAGAAACGAGACGAAGGAAGGTGAAAGAGAGTGAAACGAGACAAAGGAGGTTGAAAGAGAGCGAAACGAGATGAAGGAGGGTTAAAGAGGGCGAAAAGAGACGAAGGCGGGTGGAACAGAGCGAAACAAGACGAAGGAGGGTGAAAGAGAGCGAAACAAGATGTAGGAGGGTGAAAGAGAGCGGAACGAGACGAATGAGTGTGAAAGACAGGGAAACGAGATGATGGAGGGTGAAAGAAAGGGAAACGAGAGGAAGGAGAGTGAAAGAGGACGAAACGAGACCAAGGCGGGTGGAACAGAGCGAAACAAGACGAAGGAGGGTGAAAGAGAGCGAAACGAGACGAGGGAGGGTGAAAGAGAGCAAAACGAGACGAAGGAGTGTCAAACAGAGCGAAACGAGATGAAGGAGGATGAAAGAGAGCTAAACGAGACGAAGGAGGGTCAAAGAGAGTGAAACGAGATGAAGGAGGTTGAAAGAGATCAAAACAAGACAAAGGAGGGTGAAAGAGACCGAAAAGAGACAAAGGAGGGTGAAAGAGAGCGAAAGGAGAAGAAGGAGGGTGAAAGAAAGGGAAACGAGATGAAGGAGGGTGAAAGAGAGGGAAACGAAATGAAGGAGGGTGGAAGAGAGCGAAACGAGACGTAGGAGGGTGAAAGAGAGTGAAACGAGACGAAGGAATGTGAAAGAGAGTGAAACGAGACAAAGGAGGTTGAAAGAGAGCGAAACGAGACGATGGAGTGTGAAAGAGAGCGAAACGAGAGGAAGGAGGCTGAAAGAGAGCGAACCGAGATGAAGGAGGGTGAAAGAGAGCGAAACGAGAGGAAGGAGGGTGAAAGAGAGCGAAACAAGACGAAGGAGGGTGAAAGGGAGCAAAACGAGATGAAGGAGGTTGAAAGAGAGCGAAACGAGATGAAGGAGAGTGAAAGAGAGCGAAAAGAGACTAAGGAGGGTGAGCGAGGGCGAAACGAGACGAAGGCGGTTGGAACAGAGCAAAACGAGACGAAGGAAGGTGATAGAGAGCAAAACGAGACGAAGGAGTGTGAAACAGAGCGAAACAAGACGAAGGAGGATGAAAGAGAGCTGAACGAGACGAGGGAGGGGCAAAGAGAGCGAAACGAGCTAAAAGGAGGGTAAAAGAGGACGAAACGAGACGAAGGACGGTGAAAAAGTGCGACGCGAGACGAAGGAGCATGAAAGAGAGCGAAACGAGATGAAGGAGGGTGAAAGAGGGTGAAACGAGATGAAGAAGGATAAAAGAGAGCGAAACGAGACGAAGGAGGGTGAAAGAGAGCGGAACGAGGGTGAAAGAGAGCAAAACGAGACGAAGGAGTGTGAAAAAGAGCGAAACGAGACGATGGAGGTGAAAGAGAGGGAAACGAGAGGAAGGATGGTGAAAGAGAGCGAACCGAGACGAAGGAGGGTGAAAGGGGGCGAAACGAGATGAAGTAGGGTGAAAGAGAGCAAAACGAGATGAAGGAGGGTGAAAGAGAGCGAAAAGAGACAAAGGAGGGTGAAAGAGGGCGAAACGAGATGAAAGCGGGTGGAACAGAGCGAAACAAGACGAAGGAGGGTGAAAGAGAGCGAAACGAGATGAAGGAGTGTCAAAGAGGGCGAAATGAGACGAAGGAGGGTGAAAGAGAGCGAAACAAGATGATGCAGGATGAAAGAGAGTGAAACGAGAGGAAGGAGGGTGAAAGAGAGCGAGCCGAGACGAAGGAGGGTGAAAGAGAGCGAAACGAGACGAAGGAGGGTGAAAGAGAGCAAAACGAGACGAAGGAGGGTGAAAGAGAGCGAAACGAGACGAAGAAAAGTGAAAGGGAGCGAAACGAGACGAAGGAGGGTGAAAGAGAGCGAAACGAGAAGAAGGAGGGTGAAAGAGGGCGAAATGAGACGAAGGAGGGTGAAAGAGAGCGAAACAAGATGATGCAGGATGAAAGAGAGTGAAACGAGAGGAAGGAGGGTGAAAGAGAGCGAGCCGAGACGAAGGAGGGTGAAAGAGAGCGAAACGAGACGAAGGAGGGTGAAAGAGAGCAAAACGAGACGAAGGAGGGTGAAAGAGAGCGAAACGAGACGAAGAAAAGTGAAAGGGAGCGAAACGAGACGAAGGAGGGTGAAAGAGAGCGAAACGAGAAGAAGGAGGGTGAAAGAGAGCGAAACGAGATGAAGGAGGGTGAAAGAGAGCAAAACGAGACGAAGGAGGGTGAAAGAGAGCGAAACGAGACGAAGAAAAGTGAAAGGGAGCGAAACGAGACGAAGGAGGGTGAAAGAGAGCGAAACGAGAAGAAGGAGGGTGAAAGAGAGCGAAACGAGACGATGGAGGGTGAAAGAGAGCGAAACAAGACAAAGGAGGGTGAAAGAGAGGGAAACGAAATGAAGGAGGGTGGAAGAGAGCGAAACGAGACGAAGAGGGTGAAAGAGGGCGAAATGAGACGAAGGCGGGTGGAACAGAGCGAAACAAGACGAAGGAGGATGAAAGAGAGCAGAACGAGACGAAGGAGGGTGAAAGAGAGCAAAACGAGACGAAGGAGTGTGAAAGAGAGCTAAACGAGACGAGGGAGGGGCAAAGAGAGCGAAACGAGATGAAGGAGGGTGAAAGAGGGTGAAACGAATGAAGGAGGGTGAAAGAGAGCGAAACGAGACGAAGGAGGGTGAAAGAGAGCGAAACGAGACGAAGGAGGGTTAAAGAGGGCGAAACGAGACGAAGGCGGGTGGAACAGAGCGAAACAAGACGAAGGAGGGTGAAAGAGAGCGAAACAAGATGTAGGAGGGTGAAAGAGAGCGGAACGAGACGAATGAGTGTGAAAGAGAGGGAAACGAGATGATGGAGGGTGAAAGAGAGGGAAACGAGAGGAAGGAGAGTGAAAGAGGACGAAACGAGACCAAGGCGGGTGGAACAGAGCGAAACAAGACGAAGGAGGGTGAAAGAGAGCGAAACGAGACGAGGGAGGGTGAAAGAGAGCAAAACGAGACGAAGGAGTGTCAAACAGAGCGAAACGAGATGAAGGAGGATGAAAGAGAGCTCAACGAGACGAAGGAGGGTCAAAGAGAGCGAAACGAGATGAAGGAGGTTGAAAGAGATCAAAACAAGAAAAAGGAGGGTGAAAGAGACCGAAACGAGACAAAGGAGGGTGAAAGAGAGCGAAACGAGAGGAAGGAGGGTGAAAGAGAGCGAAACGAGACGAAGGAGGGTGAAAGGGAGCAAAACCAGATGAAGGAGGTTGAAAGACAGCGAAATGAGATGAAGGAGGGTGAAAGAGAGCGAAAAGAGACTAAGGAGGGTGAGCGAGGGCGAAACGAGACGAAGGCGGTTGGAACAGAGCAAAACAAGACGAAGGAGGGTGAAAGAGAGCGAAACAAGATGTAGGAGGGTGAAAGAGAGCGGAACGAGACGAATGAGTGTGAAAGACAGGGAAACGAGATGATGGAGGGTGAAAGAGAGGGAAACGAGAGGAAGGAGAGTGAATGAGAGCGAAACGAGAGGAAGGAGGGTGAAAGAGAGCGAAACGAGACGAAGGAGGGTGAAAGGGAGCAAAACCAGATGAAGGAGGTTGAAAGAGAGCGAAATGAGATGAAGGAGGGTGAAAGAGAGCGAAACGAGACGAAGGAAGGGTAAAGAGGGCGAAACGAGACGAAGGCGGGTGGAACAGAGCGAAACAAGACGAAGGAGGGTGAAAGAGAGCGAAACAAGATGTAGGAGGGTGAAAGAGAGCGGAACGAGACGAATGAGTGTGAAAGACAGGGAAACGAGATGATGGAGGGTGAAAGAGAGGGAAACGAGAGGAAGGAGAGTGAAAGAGGATGAAACGAGACCAAGGCGGGAGGAACAGAGCGAAACAAGACGAAGGAGGGTGAAAGAGAGCGAAACGAGACGAGGGAGGGTGAAAGAGAGCAAAACGAGACGAAGGAGTGTCAAACAGAGCGAAACGAGATGAAGGAGAATGAAAGAGAGCTAAACGAGACGAAGGAGGGTCAAAGAGTGAAACGAGATGAAGGAGGTTGAAAGAGATCAAAACAAGACAAAGGAGGGTGAAAGAGACCGAAAAGAGACAAAAGAGGGTGAAAGAGAGCGAAAGGAGAAGAAGGAGGGTGAAAGAAAGGGAAACGAGACGAAGGAGGGTGAAAGAGAGGGAAACAAAATGAAGGAGGGTGGAAGAGAGCGAAACGAGACGTAGGAGGGTGAAAGAGAGTGAAACGAGACGAAAGAAGGTGAAAGAGAGCGAAACGAGACCAAAGAGGGTGAAAGAGAGAGAAACGAGACGAAGGAAGGTGAAAGAGAGTGAAACGAGACAAAGGAGGTTGAAAGAGAGCGAAACGAGATGAAGGAGGGTTAAAGAGGGCGAAAAGAGACGAAGGCGGGTGGAACAGAGCGAAACAAGACGAAGGAGGGTGAAAGAGAGCGAAACAAGATGTAGGAGGGTGAAAGAGAGCGGAACGAGACGAATGAGTGTGAAAGACAGGGAAACGAGATGATGGAGGGTGAAAGAAAGGGAAACGAGAGGAAGGAGAGTGAAAGAGGACGAAACGAGACCAAGGCGGGTGGAACAGAGCGAAACAAGACGAAGGAGGGTGAAAGAGAGCGAAACGAGACGAGGGAGGGTGAAAGAGAGCAAAACGAGACGAAGGAGTGTCAAACAGAGCGAAACGAGATGAAGGAGGATGAAAGAGAGCTAAACGAGACGAAGGAGGGTCAAAGAGAGTGAAACGAGATGAAGGAGGTTGAAAGAGATCAAAACAAGACAAAGGAGGGTGAAAGAGACCGAAAAGAGACAAAGGAGGGTGAAAGAGAGCGAAAGGAGAAGAAGGAGGGTGAAAGAAAGGGAAACGAGATGAAGGAGGGTGAAAGAGAGGGAAACGAAATGAAGGAGGGTGGAAGAGAGCGAAACGAGACGTAGGAGGGTGAAAGAGAGTGAAACGAGACGAAGGAATGTGAAAGAGAGTGAAACGAGACAAAGGAGGTTGAAAGAGAGCGAAACGAGACGATGGAGTGTGAAAGAGAGCGAAACGAGAGGAAGGAGGCTGAAAGAGAGCGAACCGAGATGAAGGAGGGTGAAAGAGAGCGAAACGAGAGGAAGGAGGGTGAAAGAGAGCGAAACAAGACGAAGGAGGGTGAAAGGGAGCAAAACGAGATGAAGGAGGTTGAAAGAGAGCGAAACGAGATGAAGGAGGGTGAAAGAGAGCGAAAAGAGACTAAGGAGGGTGAGCGAGGGCGAAACGAGACGAAGGCGGTTGGAACAGAGCAAAACGAGACGAAGGAAGGTGATAGAGAGCAAAACGAGACGAAGGAGTGTGAAACAGAGCGAAACAAGACGAAGGAGGATGAAAGAGAGCTGAACGAGACGAGGGAGGGGCAAAGAGAGCGAAACGAGCTAAAAGGAGGGTAAAAGAGGACGAAACGAGACGAAGGACGGTGAAAAAGTGCGACGCGAGACGAAGGAGCATGAAAGAGAGCGAAACGAGATGAAGGAGGGTGAAAGAGGGTGAAACGAGATGAAGAAGGATAAAAGAGAGCGAAACGAGACGAAGGAGGGTGAAAGAGAGCGGAACGAGGGTGAAAGAGAGCAAAACGAGACGAAGGAGTGTGAAAAAGAGCGAAACGAGACGATGGAGGTGAAAGAGAGGGAAACGAGAGGAAGGATGGTGAAAGAGAGCGAACCGAGACGAAGGAGGGTGAAAGGGGGCGAAACGAGATGAAGTAGGGTGAAAGAGAGCAAAACGAGATGAAGGAGGGTGAAAGAGAGCGAAAAGAGACAAAGGAGGGTGAAAGAGGGCGAAACGAGATGAAAGCGGGTGGAACAGAGCGAAACAAGACGAAGGAGGGTGAAAGAGAGCGAAACGAGATGAAGGAGTGTCAAAGAGGGCGAAATGAGACGAAGGAGGGTGAAAGAGAGCGAAACAAGATGATGCAGGATGAAAGAGAGTGAAACGAGAGGAAGGAGGGTGAAAGAGAGCGAGCCGAGACGAAGGAGGGTGAAAGAGAGCGAAACGAGACGAAGGAGGGTGAAAGAGAGCAAAACGAGACGAAGGAGGGTGAAAGAGAGCGAAACGAGACGAAGAAAAGTGAAAGGGAGCGAAACGAGACGAAGGAGGGTGAAAGAGAGCGAAACGAGAAGAAGGAGGGTGAAAGAGGGCGAAATGAGACGAAGGAGGGTGAAAGAGAGCGAAACAAGATGATGCAGGATGAAAGAGAGTGAAACGAGAGGAAGGAGGGTGAAAGAGAGCGAGCCGAGACGAAGGAGGGTGAAAGAGAGCGAAACGAGACGAAGGAGGGTGAAAGAGAGCAAAACGAGACGAAGGAGGGTGAAAGAGAGCGAAACGAGACGAAGAAAAGTGAAAGGGAGCGAAACGAGACGAAGGAGGGTGAAAGAGAGCGAAACGAGAAGAAGGAGGGTGAAAGAGAGCGAAACGAGATGAAGGAGGGTGAAAGAGAGCAAAACGAGACGAAGGAGGGTGAAAGAGAGCGAAACGAGACGAAGAAAAGTGAAAGGGAGCGAAACGAGACGAAGGAGGGTGAAAGAGAGCGAAACGAGAAGAAGGAGGGTGAAAGAGAGCGAAACGAGACGATGGAGGGTGAAAGAGAGCGAAACAAGACAAAGGAGGGTGAAAGAGAGGGAAACGAAATGAAGGAGGGTGGAAGAGAGCGAAACGAGACGAAGAGGGTGAAAGAGGGCGAAATGAGACGAAGGCGGGTGGAACAGAGCGAAACAAGACGAAGGAGGATGAAAGAGAGCAGAACGAGACGAAGGAGGGTGAAAGAGAGCAAAACGAGACGAAGGAGTGTGAAAGAGAGCTAAACGAGACGAGGGAGGGGCAAAGAGAGCGAAACGAGATGAAGGAGGGTGAAAGAGGGTGAAACGAATGAAGGAGGGTGAAAGAGAGCGAAACGAGACGAAGGAGGGTGAAAGAGAGCGAAACGAGACGAAGGAGGGTTAAAGAGGGCGAAACGAGACGAAGGCGGGTGGAACAGAGCGAAACAAGACGAAGGAGGGTGAAAGAGAGCGAAACAAGATGTAGGAGGGTGAAAGAGAGCGGAACGAGACGAATGAGTGTGAAAGAGAGGGAAACGAGATGATGGAGGGTGAAAGAGAGGGAAACGAGAGGAAGGAGAGTGAAAGAGGACGAAACGAGACCAAGGCGGGTGGAACAGAGCGAAACAAGACGAAGGAGGGTGAAAGAGAGCGAAACGAGACGAGGGAGGGTGAAAGAGAGCAAAACGAGACGAAGGAGTGTCAAACAGAGCGAAACGAGATGAAGGAGGATGAAAGAGAGCTCAACGAGACGAAGGAGGGTCAAAGAGAGCGAAACGAGATGAAGGAGGTTGAAAGAGATCAAAACAAGAAAAAGGAGGGTGAAAGAGACCGAAACGAGACAAAGGAGGGTGAAAGAGAGCGAAACGAGAGGAAGGAGGGTGAAAGAGAGCGAAACGAGACGAAGGAGGGTGAAAGGGAGCAAAACCAGATGAAGGAGGTTGAAAGACAGCGAAATGAGATGAAGGAGGGTGAAAGAGAGCGAAAAGAGACTAAGGAGGGTGAGCGAGGGCGAAACGAGACGAAGGCGGTTGGAACAGAGCAAAACAAGACGAAGGAGGGTGAAAGAGAGCGAAACAAGATGTAGGAGGGTGAAAGAGAGCGGAACGAGACGAATGAGTGTGAAAGACAGGGAAACGAGATGATGGAGGGTGAAAGAGAGGGAAACGAGAGGAAGGAGAGTGAATGAGAGCGAAACGAGAGGAAGGAGGGTGAAAGAGAGCGAAACGAGACGAAGGAGGGTGAAAGGGAGCAAAACCAGATGAAGGAGGTTGAAAGAGAGCGAAATGAGATGAAGGAGGGTGAAAGAGAGCGAAACGAGACGAAGGAAGGGTAAAGAGGGCGAAACGAGACGAAGGCGGGTGGAACAGAGCGAAACAAGACGAAGGAGGGTGAAAGAGAGCGAAACAAGATGTAGGAGGGTGAAAGAGAGCGGAACGAGACGAATGAGTGTGAAAGACAGGGAAACGAGATGATGGAGGGTGAAAGAGAGGGAAACGAGAGGAAGGAGAGTGAAAGAGGATGAAACGAGACCAAGGCGGGAGGAACAGAGCGAAACAAGACGAAGGAGGGTGAAAGAGAGCGAAACGAGACGAGGGAGGGTGAAAGAGAGCAAAACGAGACGAAGGAGTGTCAAACAGAGCGAAACGAGATGAAGGAGAATGAAAGAGAGCTAAACGAGACGAAGGAGGGTCAAAGAGTGAAACGAGATGAAGGAGGTTGAAAGAGATCAAAACAAGACAAAGGAGGGTGAAAGAGACCGAAAAGAGACAAAGGAGGGTGAAAGAGAGCGAAAGGAGAAGAAGGAGGGTGAAAGAAAGGGAAACGAGACGAAGGAGGGTGAAAGAGAGGGAAACAAAATGAAGGAGGGTGGAAGAGAGCGAAACGAGACGTAGGAGGGTGAAAGAGAGTGAAACGAGACGAAAGAAGGTGAAAGAGAGCGAAACGAGACCAAAGAGGGTGAAAGAGAGAGAAACGAGACGAAGGAAGGTGAAAGAGAGTGAAACGAGACAAAGGAGGTTGAAAGAGAGCGAAACGAGATGAAGGAGGGTTAAAGAGGGCGAAAAGAGACGAAGGCGGGTGGAACAGAGCGAAACAAGACGAAGGAGGGTGAAAGAGAGCGAAACAAGATGTAGGAGGGTGAAAGAGAGCGGAACGAGACGAATGAGTGTGAAAGACAGGGAAACGAGATGATGGAGGGTGAAAGAAAGGGAAACGAGAGGAAGGAGAGTGAAAGAGGACGAAACGAGACCAAGGCGGGTGGAACAGAGCGAAACAAGACGAAGGAGGGTGAAAGAGAGCGAAACGAGACGAGGGAGGGTGAAAGAGAGCAAAACGAGACGAAGGAGTGTCAAACAGAGCGAAACGAGATGAAGGAGGATGAAAGAGAGCTAAACGAGACGAAGGAGGGTCAAAGAGAGTGAAACGAGATGAAGGAGGTTGAAAGAGATCAAAACAAGACAAAGGAGGGTGAAAGAGACCGAAAAGAGACAAAGGAGGGTGAAAGAGAGCGAAAGGAGAAGAAGGAGGGTGAAAGAAAGGGAAACGAGATGAAGGAGGGTGAAAGAGAGGGAAACGAAATGAAGGAGGGTGGAAGAGAGCGAAACGAGACGTAGGAGGGTGAAAGAGAGTGAAACGAGACGAAGGAATGTGAAAGAGAGTGAAACGAGACAAAGGAGGTTGAAAGAGAGCGAAACGAGACGATGGAGTGTGAAAGAGAGCGAAACGAGAGGAAGGAGGCTGAAAGAGAGCGAACCGAGATGAAGGAGGGTGAAAGAGAGCGAAACGAGAGGAAGGAGGGTGAAAGAGAGCGAAACAAGACGAAGGAGGGTGAAAGGGAGCAAAACGAGATGAAGGAGGTTGAAAGAGAGCGAAACGAGATGAAGGAGGGTGAAAGAGAGCGAAAAGAGACTAAGGAGGGTGAGCGAGGGCGAAACGAGACGAAGGCGGTTGGAACAGAGCAAAACGAGACGAAGGAAGGTGATAGAGAGCAAAACGAGACGAAGGAGTGTGAAACAGAGCGAAACAAGACGAAGGAGGATGAAAGAGAGCTGAACGAGACGAGGGAGGGGCAAAGAGAGCGAAACGAGCTAAAAGGAGGGTAAAAGAGGACGAAACGAGACGAAGGACGGTGAAAAAGTGCGACGCGAGACGAAGGAGCATGAAAGAGAGCGAAACGAGATGAAGGAGGGTGAAAGAGGGTGAAACGAGATGAAGAAGGATAAAAGAGAGCGAAACGAGACGAAGGAGGGTGAAAGAGAGCGGAACGAGGGTGAAAGAGAGCAAAACGAGACGAAGGAGTGTGAAAAAGAGCGAAACGAGACGATGGAGGTGAAAGAGAGGGAAACGAGAGGAAGGATGGTGAAAGAGAGCGAACCGAGACGAAGGAGGGTGAAAGGGGGCGAAACGAGATGAAGTAGGGTGAAAGAGAGCAAAACGAGATGAAGGAGGGTGAAAGAGAGCGAAAAGAGACAAAGGAGGGTGAAAGAGGGCGAAACGAGATGAAAGCGGGTGGAACAGAGCGAAACAAGACGAAGGAGGGTGAAAGAGAGCGAAACGAGATGAAGGAGTGTCAAAGAGGGCGAAATGAGACGAAGGAGGGTGAAAGAGAGCGAAACAAGATGATGCAGGATGAAAGAGAGTGAAACGAGAGGAAGGAGGGTGAAAGAGAGCGAGCCGAGACGAAGGAGGGTGAAAGAGAGCGAAACGAGACGAAGGAGGGTGAAAGAGAGCAAAACGAGACGAAGGAGGGTGAAAGAGAGCGAAACGAGACGAAGAAAAGTGAAAGGGAGCGAAACGAGACGAAGGAGGGTGAAAGAGAGCGAAACGAGAAGAAGGAGGGTGAAAGAGAGCGAAACGAGATGAAGGAGGGTGAAAGAGAGCGAAAGGAGTCGCAGGAGTGTGAAAGAGAGTGGAACGAGGCGAAGGAGGGTGAAAGAGACCGAAACGAGACGAAGGAGGGTGAAAGAGACCGAAACGAGACGAAGGAGGGTGAAACAGAGCGAAACGAGACGATGGAGGGCGAAAGAGAGCGAAACGAGATGAAGGTGGGTGAAAGAGATCGAAACAAGACAAAGGAGGGTGAAAGAGAGGGAAACGAAATGAAGGAGTGTGGAAGAGAGCGAAACAAGACGAAGGAGGGTGAATGAGGGCGAAATGAGACTAAAGCGGGTGGAACAGAGCGAAACAAGACGAAGGAGGATGAAAGAGAGCGAAACGAGACGAAGGAGGGTGAAAGGGAGCAAAACGAGATGAAGGAGGGTGAAAGAGAGCGAAACGAGATGAAGGAGGGTGAAAGAGAACGAAAAGAGACTAAGGGGGGTGAAAGAGGGCGAAACGAGACGAAGGCTGGTGGAACAGAGCGAAACATGCCGAAGGATGGTGAAAGAGAGCGAAACGAGACGAAGGATGGTGAAAGAGAGTGAACCGAGACGAAGGAGGGTGAAAGAGAGCGAAACGAGAAGAAGGAGGGTGAAAGAGAGGGAAACGAGACGAAGGAGGGTGAAAGAGAGGGAAACAAAATGAAGGAGGGTGGAAGAGAGCGAAACGAGACGTAGGAGGGTGAAAGAGAGTGAAACGAGATGAAGGTAGGTGAAAGAGAGCGAAACGAGACCAAAGAGGGTGAAAGAGAGAGAAACGAGACGAAGGAAGGTGAAAGAGAGTGAAACGAGACAAAGGAGGGTGAAAGGGAGCGAAACGAGATGAAGGAGGGTGAAAGAGAGCGAAACGAGACGAAGGAGGGTGAAAGGGAGCGAAACGGGATGATGGAGGGTGAAAGAGAGCGAAACGAGACGAAGGAGGGTGAAAGAGAGCGAAACGAGACGAAGGAGGGTGAAAGAGGGCGAAACGAGACGAAGGCGGGTGGAACAGAGCGAAACAAGACGAAGGAGGATGAAAGAGAGTGAAACGAGACAAAGGAGGGTGAAAGGGAGCGAAACGAGATGAAGGAGGGTGAAAGAGAGCGAAACGAGATGAAGGAGGGTGAAAGGGAGCGAAACGAGATGAATGAGGGTGAAAGAGACCGAAACGAGACGTAGGTGGGTGAAACAAAGCGAAACGAGACGATGGAGGGTGAAAGAGAGCGAAACAAGACAAAGGAGGGTGAAAGAGAGGGAAACGAAATGAAGGAGGGTGGAAGAGAGCGAAACGAGACGAAGAGGGTGAAAGAGGGCGAAATGAGACGAAGGCGGGTGGAACAGAGCGAAACAAGACGAAGGAGGATGAAAGAGAGCAGAACGAGACGAAGGAGGGTGAAAGAGAGCAAAACGAGACGAAGGAGTGTGAAAGAGAGCTAAACGAGACGAGGGAGGGGCAAAGAGAGCGAAACGAGATGAAGGAGGGTGAAAGAGGGTGAAACGAATGAAGGAGGGTGAAAGAGAGCGAAACGAGACGAAGGAGGGTGAAAGAGAGCGAAACGAGACGAAGGAGGGTTAAAGAGGGCGAAACGAGACGAAGGCGGGTGGAACAGAGCGAAACAAGACGAAGGAGGGTGAAAGAGAGCGAAACAAGATGTAGGAGGGTGAAAGAGAGCGGAACGAGACGAATGAGTGTGAAAGAGAGGGAAACGAGATGATGGAGGGTGAAAGAGAGGGAAACGAGAGGAAGGAGAGTGAAAGAGGACGAAACGAGACCAAGGCGGGTGGAACAGAGCGAAACAAGACGAAGGAGGGTGAAAGAGAGCGAAACGAGACGAGGGAGGGTGAAAGAGAGCAAAACGAGACGAAGGAGTGTCAAACAGAGCGAAACGAGATGAAGGAGGATGAAAGAGAGCTAAACGAGACGAAGGAGGGTCAAAGAGAGCGAAACGAGATGAAGGAGGTTGAAAGAGATCAAAACAAGACAAAGGAGGGTGAAAGAGACCGAAACGAGACAAAGGAGGGTGAAAGAGAGCGAAACGAGACCAAAGAGGGTGAAAGAGAGAGAAACGAGACGAAGGAAGGTGAAAGAGAGTGAAACGAGACAAAGGAGGGTGAAAGGGAGCGAAACGAGATGAAGGAGGGTGAAAGAGAGCGAAACGAGACGAAGGAGGGTGAAAGGGAGCGAAACGAGATGATGGAGGGTGAAAGAGAGCGAAACGAGACGAAGGAGGGTGAAAGAGAGCGAAACGAGACGAAGGAGGGTGAAAGAGGGCGAAACGAGACGAAGGCGGGTGGAACAGAGCGAAACAAGACGAAGGAGGATGAAAGAGAGTGAAACGAGACAAAGGAGGGTGAAAGGGAGCGAAACGAGATGAAGGAGGGTGAAAGAGAGCGAAACGAGATGAAGGAGGGTGAAAGGGAGCGAAACGAGATGAATGAGGGTGAAAGAGACCGAAACGAGACGTAGGTGGGTGAAACAAAGCGAAACGAGACGATGGAGGGTGAAAGAGAGCGAAACAAGACAAAGGAGGGTGAAAGAGAGGGAAACGAAATGAAGGAGGGTGGAAGAGAGCGAAACGAGACGAAGAGGGTGAAAGAGGGCGAAATGAGACGAAGGCGGGTGGAACAGAGCGAAACAAGACGAAGGAGGATGAAAGAGAGCAGAACGAGACGAAGGAGGGTGAAAGAGAGCAAAACGAGACGAAGGAGTGTGAAAGAGAGCTAAACGAGACGAGGGAGGGGCAAAGAGAGCGAAACGAGATGAAGGAGGGTGAAAGAGGGTGAAACGAATGAAGGAGGGTGAAAGAGAGCGAAACGAGACGAAGGAGGGTGAAAGAGAGCGAAACGAGACGAAGGAGGGTTAAAGAGGGCGAAACAAGATGTAGGAGGGTGAAAGAGAGCGGAACGAGACGAGGGAGGGTGAAAGAGAGCAAAACGAGACGAAGGAGTGTCAAACAGAGCGAAACGAGATGAAGGAGGATGAAAGAGAGCTAAACGAGACGAAGGAGGGTCAAAGAGAGCGAAACGAGATGAAGGAGGTTGAAAGAGATCAAAACAAGACAAAGGAGGGTGAAAGAGACCGAAACGAGACAAAGGAGGGTGAAAGAGAGCGAAACGAGAGGAAGGAGGGTGAAAGAGAGCGAAACGAGACGAAGGAGGGTGAAAGGGAGCAAAACCAGATGAAGGAGGTTGAAAGAGAGCGAAATGAGATGAAGGAGGGTGAAAGAGAGCGAAAAGAGACTAAGGAGGGTGAGCGAGGGCGAAACGAGACGAAGGCGGTTGGAACAGAGCAAAACAAGACGAAGGAGGGTGAAAGAGAGCGAAACAAGATGTAGGAGGGTGAAAGAGAGCGGAACGAGACGAATGAGTGTGAAAGACAGGAAAACGAGATGATGGAGGGTGAAAGAGAGGGAAACGAGAGGAAGGAGAGTGAAAGAGAGCGAAACGAGAGGAAGGAGGGTGAAAGAGAGCGAAACGAGACGAAGGAGGGTGAAAGGGAGCAAAACCAGATGAAGGAGGTTGAAAGAGAGCGAAATGAGATGAAGGAGGGTGAAAGAGAGCGAAACGAGACGAAGGAGGGGTAAAGAGGGCGAAACGAGACGAAGGCGGGTGGAACAGAGCGAAACAAGACGAAGGAGGGTGAAAGAGAGCGAAACAAGATGTAGGAGGGTGAAAGAGAGCGGAACGAGACGAATGAGTGTGAAAGACAGGGAAACGAGATGATGGAGGGTGAAAGAGAGGGAAACGAGAGGAAGGAGAGTGAAAGAGGATGAAACGAGACCAAGGCGGGTGGAACAGAGCGAAACAAGACGAAGGAGGGTGAAAGAGAGCGAAACGAGACGAGGGAGGGTGAAAGAGAGCAAAACGAGACGAAGGAGTGTCAAACAGAGCGAAACGAGATGAAGGAGAATGAAAGAGAGCTAAACGAGACGAAGGAGGGTCAAAGAGAGTGAAACGAGATGAAGGAGGTTGAAAGAGATCAAAACAAGACAAAGGAGGGTGAAAGAGAGGGAAACGAAATGAAGGAGGGTGGAAGAGAGCGAAACGAGACGAAGAGGGTGAAAGAGGGCGAAATGAGACGAAGGCGGGTGGAACAGAGCGAAACAAGACGAAGGAGGATGAAAGAGAGCAGAACGAGACGAAGGAGGGTGAAAGAGAGCAAAACGAGACGAAGGAGTGTGAAAGTGAGCTAAACGAGACGAGGGAGGGGCAAAGAGAGCGAAACGAGATGAAGGAGGGTGAAAGAGGGTGAAACGAATGAAGGAGGGTGAAAGAGAGCGAAACGAGACGAAGGAGGGTGAAAGAGAGCGAAACGAGACGAAGGAGGGTTAAAGAGGGCGAAACGAGACGAAGGCGGGTGGAACAGAGCGAAACAAGACGAAGGAGGGTGAAAGAGAGCGAAACAAGATGTAGGAGGGTGAAAGAGAGCGGAACGAGACGAATGAGTGTGAAAGAGAGGGAAACGAGATGATGGAGGGTGAAAGAGAGGGAAACGAGAGGAAGGAGAGTGAAAGAGGACGAAACGAGACCAAGGCGGGTGGAACAGAGCGAAACAAGACGAAGGAGGGTGAAAGAGAGCGAAACGAGACGAGGGAGGGTGAAAGAGAGCAAAACGAGACGAAGGAGTGTCAAACAGAGCGAAACGAGATGAAGGAGGATGAAAGAGAGCTAAACGAGACGAAGGAGGGTCAAAGAGAGCGAAACGAGATGAAGGAGGTTGAAAGAGATCAAAACAAGACAAAGGAGGTTGAAAGAGACCGAAACGAGACAAAGGAGGGTGAAAGAGAGCGAAACGAGAGGAAGGAGGGTGAAAGAGAGCGAAACGAGACGAAGGAGGGTGAAAGGGATCAAAACCAGATGAAGGAGGTTGAAAGAGAGCGAAATGAGATGAAGGAGGGTGAAAGAGAGCGAAAAGAGACTAAGGAGGGTGAGCGAGGGCGAAACGAGACGAAGGCGGTTGGAACAGAGCGAAACAAGACGAAGGAGGGTGAAAGAGAGCGAAACAAGATGTAGGAGGGTGAAAGAGAGCGGAACGAGACGAATGAGTGTGAAAGACAGGGAAACGAGATGATGGAGGGTGAAAGAGAGGGAAACGAGAGGAAGGAGAGTGAAAGAGGATGAAACGAGACCAAGGCGGGTGGAACAGAGCGAAACAAGACGAAGGAGGGTGAAAGAGAGCGAAACGAGACGAGGGAGGGTGAAAGAGAGCAAAACGAGACGAAGGAGTTTCAAACAGAGCGAAACGAGATGAAGGAGAATGAAAGAGAGCTAAACGAGACGAAGGAGGGTCAAAGAGTGAAACGAGATGAAGGAGGTTGAAAGAGATCAAAACAAGACAAAGGAGGGTGAAAGAGAGCGAAAGGAGATGAAGGAGGGTGAAAGAGACCGAAAAGAGACAAAGGAGGGTGAAAGAGAGCGAAAGGAGAAGAAGGAGGGTGAAAGAAAGGGAAACGAGACGAAGGAGGGTGAAAGAGAGGGAAACAAAATGAAGGAGGGTGGAAGAGAGCGAAACGAGACGTAGGAGGGTGAAAGAGAGTGAAACGAGACGAAAGAAGGTGAAAGAGAGCGAAACGAGACCAAAGAGGGTGAAAGAGAGAGAAACGAGACGAAGGAAGGTGAAAGAGAGTGAAACGAGACAAAGGAGGTTGAAAGAGAGCGAAACGAGACGAAGGAGGGTTAAAGAGGGCGAAAAGAGACGAAGGCGGGTGGAACAGAGCGAAACAAGACGAAGGAGGGTGAAAGAGAGCGAAACAAGATGTAGGAGGGTGAAAGAGAGCGGAACGAGACGAATGAGTGTGAAAGACAGGGAAACGAGATGATGGAGGGTGAAAGAAAGGGAAACGAGAGGAAGGAGAGTGAAAGAGGACGAAACGAGACCAAGGCGGGTGGAACAGAGCGAAAGAAGACGAAGGAGGTTGAAAGAGAGCGAAACGAGACGAGGGAGGGTGAAAGAGAGCAAAACGAGACGAAGGAGTGTCAAACAGAGCGAAACGAGATGAAGGAGGATGAAAGAGAGCTAAACGAGACGAAGGAGGGTCAAAGAGAGTGAAACGAGATGAAAGAGGTTGAAAGAGATCAAAACAAGACAAAGGAGGGTAAAAGAGACCGAAAAGAGACAAAGGAGGGTGAAAGAGAGCGAAAGGAGAAGAAGGAGGGTGAAAGAAAGGGAAACGAGACGAAGGAGGGTGAAAGAGAGGGAAACGAAATGAAGGAGGGTGGAAGAGAGCGAAACGAGACGTAGGAGGGTGAAAGAGAGTGAAACGAGACGAAGGAATGTGAAAGAGAGTGAAACGAGACAAAGGAGGTTGAAAGAGAGCGAAACGAGACGATGGAGTGTGAAAGAGAGCGAAACGAGAGGAAGGAGGCTGAAAGAGAGCGAACCGAGATGAAGGAGGGTGAAAGAGAGCGAAACGAGAGGAAGGAGGGTGAAAGAGAGCGAAACAAGACGAAGGAGGGTGAAAGGGAGCAAAACGAGATGAAGGAGGTTGAAAGAGAGCGAAACGAGATGAAGGAGGGTGAAAGAGAGCGAAAAGAGACTAAGGAGGGTGAGCGAGGGCGAAACGAGACGAAGGCGGTTGGAACAGAGCAAAACGAGACGAAGGAAGGTGATAGAGAGCAAAACGAGACGAAGGAGTGTGAAACAGAGCGAAACGAGACGAAGGAGGATGAAAGAGAGCTGAACGAGACGAGGGAGGGGCAAAGAGAGCGAAACGAGCTAAAAGGAGGGTAAAAGAGGACGAAACGAGACGAAGGACGGTGAAAAAGTGCGACGCGAGACGAAGGAGCATGAAAGAGAGCGAAACGAGATGAAGGAGGGTGAAAGAGGGTGAAACGAGATGAAGAAGGATAAAAGAGAGCGAAACGAGACGAAGGAGGGTGAAAGAGAGCGGAACGAGGGTGAAAGAGAGCAAAACGAGACGAAGGAGTGTGAAAGAGAGCGAAACGAGACGATGGAGGTGAAAGAGAGGGAAACGAGAGGAAGGATGGTGAAAGAGAGCGAACCGAGACGAAGGAGGGTGAAAGGGAGCGAAACGAGATGAAGGAGGGTGAAAGAGAGCAAAACGAGATGAAGGAGGGTGAAAGAGAGCGAAAAGAGACAAAGGAGGGTGAAAGAGGGCGAAACGAGATGAAAGCGGGTGGAACAGAGCGAAACAAGACGAAGGAGGGTGAAAGAGAGCGAAACGAGATGAAGGAGTGTCAAAGAGGGCGAAATGAGACGAAGGAGGGTGAAAGAGAGCGAAACAAGATGATGCAGGATGAAAGAGAGTGAAACGAGAGGAAGGAGGGTGAAAGAGAGCGAGCCGAGACGAAGGAGGGTGAAAGAGAGCGAAACGAGACGAAGGAGGGTGAAAGAGAGCGAAACGAGACGAAGGAGGGTGAAAGAGAGCGAAACGAGACGAAGAAAAGTGAAAGGGAGCGAAACGAGACGAAGGAGGGTGAAAGAGAGCGAAACGAGAAGAAGGAGGGTGAAAGAGAGCGAAACGAGATGAAGGAGGGTGAAAGAGAGCGAAAGGAGTCGCAGGAGTGTGAAAGAGAGTGGAACGAGGCGAAGGAGGGTGAAAGAGACCGAAACGAGACGAAGGAGGGTGAAAGAGACCGAAACGAGACGAAGGAGGGTGAAACAGAGCGAAACGAGACGATGGAGGGCGAAAGAGAGCGAAACGAGATGAAGGTGGGTGAAAGAGATCGAAACAAGACAAAGGAGGGTGAAAGAGAGGGAAACGAAATGAAGGAGTGTGGAAGAGAGCGAAACAAGACGAAGGAGGGTGAATGAGGGCGAAATGAGACTAAAGCGGGTGGAACAGAGCGAAACAAGACGAAGGAGTATGAAAGAGAGCGAAACGAGACGAAGGAGGGTGAAAGGGAGCAAAACGAGATGAAGGAAGGTGAAAGAGAGCGAAACGAGATGAAGGAGGGTGAAAGAGAACGAAAAGAGACTAAGGAGGGTGAAACAGGGCGAAACGAGACGAAGGCTGGTGGAACAGAGCGAAACATGCCGAAGGATGGTGAAAGAGAGCGAAACGAGACGAAGGATGGTGAAAGAGAGTGAAACGAGACGAAGGAGGGTGAAAGAGAGCGAAACGAGAAGAAGGAGGGTGAAAGAGAGGGAAACGAGACGAAGGAGGGCGAAAGAGAGCGAAACGAGATGAAGGTGGGTGAAAGAGATCGAAACAAGACAAAGGAGGGTGAAAGAGAGGGAAACGAAATGAAGGAGTGTGGAAGAGAGCGAAACAAGACGAAGGAGGGTGAATGAGGGCGAAATGAAACTAAAGCGGGTGGAACAGAGCGAAACAAGACGAAGGAGGATGAAAGAGAGCGAAACGAGACGAAGGAGGGTGAAAGGGAGCAAAACGAGATGAAGGAGGGTGAAAGAGAGCGAAACGAGATGAAGGAGGGTGAAAGAGAACGAAAAGAGACTAAGGAGGGTGAAACAGGGCGAAACGAGATGAAGGCTGGTGGAACAGAGCGAAACATGCCGAAGGATGGTGAAAGAGAGCGAAACGAGACGAAGGATGGTGAAAGAGAGTGAAACGAGACGAAGGAGGGTGAAAGAGAGCGAAACGAGAAGAAGGAGGGTGAAAGAGAGGGAAACGAGACGAAGGAGGGTGAAAGAGAGGGAAACAAAATGAAGGAGGGTGGAAGAGAGCGAAACGAGACGTAGGAGGGTGAAAGAGAGTGAAACGAGACGAAGGTAGGTGAAAGAGAGCGAAACGAGACCAAAGAGGGTGAAAGAGAGAGAAACGAGACGAAGGAAGGTGAAAGAGAGTGAAACGAGACAAAGGAGGGTGAAAGGGAGCGAAACGAGATGAAGGAGGGTGAAAGAGAGCGAAACGAGACGAAGGAGGGTGAAAGGGAGCGAAACGAGATGATGGAGGGTGAAAGAGAGCGAAACGAGACGAAGGAGGGTGAAAGAGAGCGAAACGAGACGAAGGAGGGTGAAAGAGGGCGAAACGAGACGAAGGCGGGTGGAACAGAGCGAAACAAGACGAAGGAGGATGAAAGAGAGTGAAACGAGACAAAGGAGGGTGAAAGGGAGCGAAACGAGATGAAGGAGGGTGAAAGAGAGCGAAACGAGATGAAGGAGGGTGAAAGGGAGCGAAACGAGATGAATGAGGGTGAAAGAGACCGAAACGAGACGTAGGTGGGTGAAACAAAGCGAAACGAGACGATGGAGGGTGAAAGAGAGCGAAACAAGACAAAGGAGGGTGAAAGAGAGGGAAACGAAATGAAGGAGGGTGGAAGAGAGCGAAACGAGACGAAGAGGGTGAAAGAGGGCGAAATGAGACGAAGGCGGGTGGAACAGAGCGAAACAAGACGAAGGAGGATGAAAGAGAGCAGAACGAGACGAAGGAGGGTGAAAGAGAGCAAAACGAGACGAAGGAGTGTGAAAGAGAGCTAAACGAGCCGAGGGAGGGGCAAAGAGAGCGAAACGAGATGAAGGAGGGTGAAAGAGGGTGAAACGAATGAAGGAGGGTGAAAGAGAGCGAAACGAGACGAAGGAGGGTGAAAGAGAGCGAAACGAGACGAAGGAGGGTTAAAGAGGGCGAAACGAGACGAAGGCGGGTGGAACAGAGCGAAACAAGACGAAGGAGGGTGAAAGAGAGCGAAACAAGATGTAGGAGGGTGAAAGAGAGCGGAACGAGACGAATGAGTGTGAAAGAGAGGGAAACGAGATGATGGAGGGTGAAAGAGAGGGAAACGAGAGGAAGGAGAGTGAAAGAGGACGAAACGAGACCAAGGCGGGTGGAACAGAGCGAAACAACACGAAGGAGGGTGAAAGAGAGCGAAACGAGACGAGGGAGGGTGAAAGAGAGCAAAACGAGACGAAGGAGTGTCAAACAGAGTGAAACGAGATGAAGGAGGATGAAAGAGAGCTAAACGAGACGAAGGAGGGTCAAAGAGAGCGAAACGAGATGAAGGAGGTTGAAAGAGATCAAAACAAGACAAAGGAGGGTGAAAGAGACCGAAACGAGACAAAGGAGGGTGAAAGAGAGCGAAACGAGAGGAAGGAGGGTGAAAGAGAGCGAAACGAGACGAAGGAGGGTGAAAGGGAGCAAAACCAGATGAAGGAGGTTGAAAGAGAGCGAAATGAGATGAAGGAGGGTAAAAGAGAGCGAAAAGAGACTAAGGAGGGTGAGCGAGGGCGAAACGAGACCAAGGCGGTTGGAACAGAGCAAAACGAGACGAAGGAAGGTGATAGAGAGCAAAACGAGACGAAGGAGTGTGAAACAGAGCGAAACGAGACTAAGGAGGATGAAAGAGAGCTGAACGAGACGAGGGAGGGGCAAAGAGAGCGAAACAAGCTAAAAGGAGGGTAAAAGAG